>NC_092374.1:189917465-190541857 GCF_030028105.1 Mobula birostris | reverse complement strand
AATCTACCCGATTAATTCACAACATATAAAACATTCTGTTCTAAATTATATTATGCACGAGGCAACATGAAGTGTATCTGCAAACTACCACATCTTTAAACAAATGTGACAATCATAACAATACTTTACCGAATTCTAGGCGAATTGACTCTGGTCCTGAAACATTCAGATTTAAAGGCCAGAGAACTGTTTCTCTATTTATGTTTATTTAAATTATCCAATTTCCTTTTGTTTGAATATCGCCTTACCTACAGATCGAATAAACGTACTCTTGCAAAAGTATTTATTTTGATTCCAGTAACATTCACAAAGGAACTCAAAACGTCAGGCAGCATAGAGAGATATAAACAGTCGAAGTTAAGGACCAAGTCCCTTTATTTAGGACTGGACAGAAGTTGGAATAACAGTTGTGGGGATGGGTAGGAGTGCAAACTGGCAGCTATTAGCTGCGGTCAGTTAAGTTGGAAGTAGCAAAAAGCTGGAGGAGGTTAGATGGAAGAGGTGAAAGGCGGAATAAAAAAAGTCTAATAGGAGACGACAGGCGACCATGAAAGAAAGGTTATGACGTGGGGAATCAAATGGAAGCAATGGGCAGGACAGGAGAAGTGAAGGGGTGAGAGTGTAACCTGGATGGTGAACGGGAAAAAAAAGAGAGAAATAGGGAAGTAGGAGAAATTATCAAAATTGGTGCAATCAATGTCCAAGCCTTCACGTTGAAGTTTACCCAGATAACTATGAGGTTTTAGGCTTCCAGACTGAGTTTAGCCTCGTCAGGGCAGTAGAGGAAGAACAGCACCACACATTTCTCCTGGGTATCCACCAAACCGATGGCAGGAACATTGATTTCTCCGTCTTCCGGCAATATCTTATCCTCTTACTTCTCGTTATGCCTTCCGCCTTCTGGTTGTTTACTCGCAATTCTCTTTTATTCAGCACCACCCTCTGCTTACCCCCCCTATTTCCAATTCTTCCATGGTCCACTGTATTAGGTGCATTTTTCAGCGGCTTATCTCTTCCACCTATCGCCGCCCCCAGCTCTGACCAAATTCCCCTTATGTCACTCACACACCTACTCTCAACTACCACCTGCCAGCTTGTACACCTTGTCCTCTGCACAGCTTCCTATTCTTCTTTCTACCTCCCTTCTTTCGAGTCCGGATTAAATGTCTCACCCCAAAACGTTAACTGTCTATAGTCCTCATTGGTGTTGCCTGACTAGCTGTGTTCCTCCTGCATGTTGTATGCTCAAGGTTTCCAGAATTTCCAGTGTCCAGTTTGTTGTTTAATCCTTGCATACCTTTTGTTATTCTATGCAAATCAAATGGCATTAAAGCCTCTGCGTCGTATTCGTTAATGGAAGCGGATCAAATAGACTTAGAATAACGTTCTGTTATGTATGAGTGTTCTTACCCGGTGAATTGCGTTTAACTGAAAGTGAAATGCAAAAAGAACATTAACACTCATGTTTCATAACATTGACGCAGACCTCGAATATTCCCAATCGATGTACTTTACGAAACTTCTTGACCAGATTGTTTTGTAATATATGCATGAATGTGACAGATGCCAAAATTCCTGTGTGATATTCAAATTTTGCAAAAAGACAGATGGAGCTGTATAGAAATCCACCTATTAAAGAAGCTATCCATGGATTTCTATACGTCCATCGACGTTTTATGTCATTGTTTTCCTGTGGAAATATTTTGAGAAACCAATCCTGCTGACACACACGTCGGACAGCAGGAACATAGGTTCTCTATAAATATTGGTGGTGGTGAAAATGCTAGAGTCAGTTATCAAAGATGTGATAACAGTACATTTGGAAAGCGGTGAAATCATCGGACAAAGTCAGCATGGATTTGTGAAAGGAAAATCATGTCTGACGAATCTCATAGAATTTTTGAGGATGTAACCAGTAGAGCAGAGAGGGGAGAACCAGTGGATGTGGTATATTTGGATTTTCAAAAGGCTTTTGGCAAGGTCCCACACAGGAGGTTAGTGTGCAAACTTATAAGCACACGGTATTGGGGGTATGGTATTGATGTGAATAGAGAATTGGTTGGCAGATAGGAAGCAAAGAGTGGGAATAAACGGGACCTTTTCAGAATGATAGGCAGCGACTAGTGGGGTACCGCAAGGCTCAGTGCTGGGACCCCAGTTGTTTACAATATATATTAATGACTTAGACGAGAGAATTAAATGCAGCATCTCCAAGTTTGCGGATGACACGAAGCTGGGCGGCAGTGTTAGCTGTGAGGAGGATGCTAAGAGGATGCAGGGTGTCTTGGATAGGTTGGGTGAGTGGGCAAATTCATGGCAGATGCAATTTAATGTGGATAAATGTGAAGTTATCCACTTTGGTGGCAAAAATAGGAAAACAGATTATTATCGGAATGGTGTCCGATTAGGAAAAGGGGAGGTGCAACGAGACCTGGGTTTCATTATACATCAGTCATTGAAAGTGGGCATGCAGGTACAGCAGGCGGTGCAAAAGGCGAACGGTATCCCGGCATTCATAACAAGAGGATTCGAGTACAGGAGCAGGGAGGTTCTACTGTAGTTGTACAAGGCCTTGGTGAGACCACAACTGGAGTGTTGTGTGCAGTTTCGGTCCCGTAATCTGAGGAAAGACATTCTTGCCAGAGAGGGAGTACAAAGAAGGTTCAGCAGATTGATTCCTGGGATGGCAGGACTTTCATCTGATGAAAGACTGGATCGACTAGGCTTATACTCGCTGGAATTTGGAAGATTGAGGGGGGATCTTATTGAAACGTATAAAATTCTAAGGGGATTGGATAGGCTAGATGCAGGAAGATTGTTCCAGATGTTGGGGAAATCCAGAACGAGGGGTCACAGTTTGAGGATAAAGGCGAAGCCTTTTAGGACGGAGGTGAGGAAAAACTTCTTCACACAGAGAGTGGTGAATCTGTTGAATTCTCTGCCACAGGAAACAGTTGAGGCCAGTTCATTGCTATATTTAAGAGGGAGTTAGATATGGCCCTTGTGGCTAAAGCGATCAGGGGGAATGGAGAGAAGGCAGGTACAGTGCTCTGAGTTGGATGATCAGCCATGATCATACTGAATGGGGGTGCAGGCTCGAAGGGCCAAATGCCCTACTCCTGCACCTATTTTCTATGGTTCTATGTTTCTATATCATTGTGATTGTTGTTTATTTATTTATATTCAGATCCAGCTTGGAACAGACCCTTCCTACCCAACGCGAGTGCGCCACCTAACTACATCCATGAAAGCAATAAATCTGTTTACACGTAACTCTTTGGAAAGTGCGAGGGAGCCGGAACACCCGAAGGGTACTCAAGCGCTCACGGGGAGTATGTGTTAACTCTTTACTACATTAATGCAGGCATTCACTTCCTACTGATGGTTCACCGATCACATTCCTCAGCTTGCAGAATTTTACTGAGTTTTATCTTTGCTAAGTTTATTTGAGATAGTCAACAACTTACATAGTTAGTGTGCCATCAACTATTAATAGTATAAATTGAAGTTAATTGACTTGGCAAAACTGAACACTTCTGAAACGTGTCGTGGTTTTCGAGCAGAATTTCTCTGAGGGCTCGGATTTCGGAATGCAGAGCATGTTCAGTCGGATTATCTGGGTGTGTTTGGGCTCATGATCAGCAGACTGCATTTACATCACTTTCGATTAATATTATTACTGATCATGCAGAGAAGGATCGTTGTTTGTTAAGCTGGTAGAATAATTGGCAGTATTTTGTGGTGTATTTCTACTTTCTAACTTGCAAGACCATAAGACCATAAGACATAAGAGCGGAATTAGGCTTTCTGGCCCATCGAGTCTGCTCCGCCATTCAATCATGGCTGATCCCTTTTTTTCTCCTCCTCCTCAAGCCCAGTTCCCGGTCTTGTCCTCGTAACCTTTTAACGGCCATCTTCCATGGATGAGGTTAAAGCCTCACCACGTATCTACGCTATGCACCTAGTTAGAAGAGACATGATGAACTTGGGCGCTGCATCGTGCGCCTCGACCTCCGCCTAAGGAAGGGCCGAGCTCGAAGAAGCGGCTGCGGCTGGAGCCCGACACGGCTTCGGGCTCGAGTTCGGCGGGGACGGCGCCAGGCGGTGCCAAGGCGGCCAGAGGGAACAAACTGGAGGAGAGGCTGTACTCAGTGCTATCGCAAGATCGAAGAAGATGGAGGTGCATAGCCGCCAACCCCGGATTCGGGATCCCACCCACTGACTGACTGACTGTTCTGCACAAGGACTCCCAAGGCCCTTTGCATCTCAGATTTTTGGATTTTCTCCCCGTTTAGAAAGTAGTTTACACATTTACTTCTACTACCAAAGTGCATGAACATGCATTTTCCAATATTATATTTCATCTGGTACCTTCTTGCCTATTCTCCTAATCTGTCTAAGTGCTTCTGCATCCTACCTGTTTCTTCAACACTACCTGCCCCTCATCCAATCATCGCATTGTCTGCTAATTTGGCAAGAAAACCAAATTTTGTGAAGGAGGGAGGGAGGGAGGGGGCGCAATTAACTGCAATCTGCATTCTGCTTCACTTAAAGAGAACTATTTTACTTCCAAATAGCCTAGATCACTAAATGTGCACTGAGTATCTCCAGTTTCAGAATGTAAACTCGACATTTTTGGAACTAGAGTTTGGATTCAGTTATTGTTGTGTTGTTGCGGTTTTTGTAATACTTTGGACAGAGTCCTCTAAAGTGATATCTTCGAGTCAAAAGGAATGGTGAAATTTTCCACATGCCCCTTAAAATTCATTTCGCTCTTGCGCAGACGTTCCTTTACAATCTGATGAGGATGAAGCTCCTAAGGGAGAGTCTGTGTGTTGCAGTAAGGTCATCGGTTGTGAATATGAAATTGCACATATTCGCATGAAATAAGGAGAAATAACGCTATACCGCTGATAGAAAAGGGTGAGCACTGTGGTTACGTCATCTAACACTGTCGAATCGATGTCAGTAAAACTCTCCATAAAGAATTAAACATATCCGGACAAGAAACGAAACGCAAAATGGAGTTATTTTGTATATTGAATAATTTTAGATATTGATTAGCAATAGCTAGTAACTGTATTTTAGTGGAACATAGTTTTCCTGTAGGAGCTTATTTTGACCCCCATTTACCGTTCATGGAGAACATATCCGCCGAGCCTAGAAATAAAAATTGCCATTGTTTTTACAATGATGATTACCTGAACTGCATAGAAAATTATGACATTAACAATGAAATATTCTATTGATTTAAATACAAACAATTTCAGTGCAATATCTCGTTTCAGTTGAACCGTTGCTCGTCAAATTCCGGACCGAATAAACACCGCTATCGCGTTATGCATCACAATATGAAATCAGACTTTAGACCACGAAATTCATTGCTATCAATATGTTTTTTTTTCATTTCTCCTTATTGGCCTTATTTAGCACCATAGTCCGTTACAGTTTTTTAAAAATTACTTCAGGTGGTTTGTTGAAGTGTTCCTAGCCTATTCAATCAATCTGATTTCGAATTACATTGCCCTCATTGCTATTGTGCCTTTGAGCGTACAGTTTTGTACAATTCATTAATATCCCTTGAGAAAGTGATGTCGAACACTTGCGACAACCAGTGACTTTCGTGGCAACAAGGTGAGCTTAAAATCATATTTGGAAGTTTATAGATACAACTTAATAATCCTGTACTTGCGAAACAGACAATGTTTGACTCGGAGTTGAACCTAGACCAGCTATCCTTCCGAGGTATGCCTTCGACCCGGACGGTCTAATCCAATTCGAAATTGGAAACAGTATTACTTATGTGAATAATCTGCAATGTGTTTACTTTTTTCAGTTGTCCAAATCATCACTGAGTGTTACATACTGTGCAACTTTTGCTTCCTCTGTCCTTGATAGTTTATGTTTCTTGCTAATTTTGCCATTTGATCCTATCTTTTCACTGTTTTCCATTCAGTCTATAAGGGACAAGTACTACATGGTACTCTTCAGGGAAGAACTCCGATATTTATTTGCGATCCACATGATTAACTGTAATCTAATAAAGCGACGCTAACACCCATTCACACGCTGTGGCTGAATTCTATTAAAGTAAATCTCCTCCTTGAAAAGGGACATGAAATTATGATTCATTCGTCTGGGATAGATTCGTTGTGGGTATAATAAAATATTTTTATGAACGGATCTTACCATCTTTATATATTTTGATTTGGCTTTCGAGCTCTGTTTGGTTACAGAAATAATTTATAAACTATGTATAATACGATGTGATATATATTAAGAAATTATAGTGCAAAAATTATTTGATAAACTTAAATAAATAATAAAAATAACTACTTTTTCTATATTTGTGAAACAATTCCGAAAGCAGTTTCTTTGATGGTATTATGACGAAAACAGATGAACGAAGACATCAAAAGTATTGCTAATTTTCATATCGTTGAAAAATTTAGGATAGAGTTCTTTTTTCTAGTCTCCGTGCAGCCAGGTCCGCTGTGATTTGGTCGAAAGTCGATAGACTATTCATGAATGATCCAAACTGCAGGGCACTAGATGGATTGCTATCAAAATCCATTTCAACTGCCTGTGGTTTATTTAATATTCAGTGACCTGCACAAAAGCTCTCCATGTTTACATGGCCCTTATGCAATATTGTAAAATAAATAAAGCTTCGAGAAATTGACGATATGGGGATATGTTAAATCGAAACAGAATAGCTTTAAGTCTTGGTTCCCCAAGCTCAATAGCTATATTTACACATATATCTACACATAACACTGTTAACTTTTGTTTATCTTGGTTAAGATGCAAAATTATAAGTAGTTACTAATAAAGATAATGGTTTTAACATCGAAATCAAACTCAGTGTAAAATCTCTTGCTGCTGGTTTGTTTCTAAAACGTTACATTTTTTAACAGTATGGAGATAAAATCTATGTGGTGAATAACGCATATTTCCCCTGGGTTACAATGCACAGGTCTGGGAGTAAAACACGTGATTATCTCTGGAGTAAGTTCAATCAGCACTTCCCAACGAAACCATCAGCGACGGTTTAATACAATGAGGGCGCAACCATCAATGTCCATGCTGTCGTGAGCTCATGGGAAACTAATTTTATAATCAATATGAAGAACATAAACTTTATGGAAATTAATACCTTTGATAATTACCTCTAATTTTATCTTGTAATACTTGTTCTGTAATTTAATAACAGAATGTGTTGCACATGATGGTATACTTGCAAGAGAAACAACTCGCAAGTCAGATCAGGCCTTGTAATAATTAATGAGACGTGGCCAGACAACAGTGAATTTGGTGAATTTTGAAGATCGTTTTAGTGGGGAAGAGTTCCTGCCCCTCCTCCAATCTTCCCATCATCTGCAAATTTGAAAACAAAACCATCTATTTCATCATCTAAATCTTTGACATACAGCATAAAGAGAAGCGGTCCAAGACCGACCCGTGCCGAACACCAGAAAAGGACTGTTTTTTATTCCCACTCGCTGCTTCCTAACAGTCAATCGATGCTCTAACCATGCCAGTAACTTTCCGGTCATACCTTAGTCGCTTAGTTTGGTAATCAGCCCCATGAATGTGTGTTCAGTCCACTGATGTTCACTTTGCTGACCCACGACTGTGCAGAAATACACAGGTCGAATCACATCATCAAGTTTGCCAATGACACGACAGTGGTGGGTCTTATCAGCAAGAACGATGAGTCAGCATACAGAGAGGAGGTGCAGCGGCTAACTGACTGGTGCTGAGCCAACAGCCTGTCTCTGAATGTGAAAACAAAAGAGATGGTTGTTGACTTCAGGAGGGCACGGAGCGACCACTCTCCTCTGAACATTGACGGCTCTTCCGTTGAGATCGTTAAGAGCACCACATTTGTTGGTGCTCACCTGGCGGAGAATCCCACCTGGTCCCTCAACAACAGCTACATAGCTAAGTGTCACGTACCCCGTGACGGGTTAAAGAACGAGCAGAAATGGAGTCCAGTATTGCTACAAAACTAATGGTATTTTTTAGTAACTACGCAATACAGTAATATAAAATCAGATGTATAAAACAGGTTAGCAATGATTATATATAAGTAAGTATGGAAATATATGAAAACGAAGCTTCTTCACGTCTAGGGGTAAATTAATACAGTCTTATGATGAGTAAAGCTCAGTTCAGTTCGTTGCATTGAGTTGAGTAGTGATGGTGAGTGGGGGGGGGGAGAGATTTGTGTCTTCAGCTGAGCTGATGCCGTCGATCATCCCGTTGTCCTCCGAAATCCTTTAGAGGTCACCGACTGTGACCACCACAAAGGGGACTGTTCTTCTGTGATAGAATTATCAACCCAGGCGAGGGTTGTCACACGAATAACTTCCCAACGGTCACACCCTTTTCAACACTGCGAGAGCCACTGATCGATACGCATGTTCGATCCTCCAAAACCCATCGTTTCTGTGGGCACGACAAAGCTCAGTCAGTGTCCAAAACCATCTATCATCTGACTGTCTTTTTATCTCACCGTGCTGAATACCGACTGTCTCTCAAGTAGCTCCTCCCGTCTCTCTCTGCAAGAATTTCCAAGCACGCAGCGCCTCCCACCTCCCACCCTCACCACGTTCTACAGAGGATGTATCGAGAGTATCCTGAGCAGCTGCATCACTGCCTGGTTCTGGAATTGCACCGTCTTAGATCGCAAGACCTTTCAGTGGATAATGAGATCAGCTGAAATGATCATCGGGGACTCTCTTCCCGCTATTACAGACATTTACACCACACGCAGCACCCGCAAAGCTGACAGTATTGTGAAGGACCGCACGCACCCCTCACACAAACTCTTTTTTCCTCCTGCCATTTGGCAAAAGGTACCGAAACATTCAGGCTCAAACGACCTGACTGTGCAACAGTTTCTTCCCCCAAGCCATCAGACTCCTCAAAACTCGGAGTCTAGACTGACATCTACATCATTTATTCTTATTTTGCAATTTGTCCTCTACTCTGCCTGTTGTCTTGTTTATTAATTATTGTACTGCCCTACACTGTTTTGTGAACCGTATGTAGTCCTGTGCAGGTCTGTAGTCTAGCGTGGTATTTATGTTGTTTTACGTAGTCTACTGTAGCGCTGCGCTGTTTCACATAGTTTAGAGTAGTTTTGTGTTGTTTCATGTAGCACCAGGGTCCTGGAGGAACGCTGTTTCATTTTTACTGTGTACTGTACCAGCAGCTTATGGTCGAAATGACAATAAACTGGACATGACTTGACTTCACTTGACTTGAAGTACCTTCCACAGTGAAGAATGATGCAAAAACTCTTTTAGTTCATCTGCAATCTCCATGTCTGTCGTTATTATTTCTCTGATCTCTTTTTCTAGTGCTCCTATGTCCACTGTCCTCGCTCTTTTATTTTTACATACTTCAAAAAGAAACTTTTACTATGCACTTTGAAATTGTGTGCTTCCCTGCTTTGATATTTCACCTTTTCCTTCCTAAAATTCTTATAGTTGGTCAGTGTAGGTTTTTGTTGTATGCCCTCTCTTTTGCTATTACATCAGCTTTGTCTTCTCCTGTCAGCCACGGTTGTACTATTTTGCCATCTCAGTTTTTCCCTTGTTTTTTGAACTACATCTATCCTGCATCTTCCTCATTTTACGCTAGAAACTCAAGCCACTGCTGTTCTGCTGTCATCTCTGCCAGTATCTCCTTCAAATATACTTTGACCAACTTCTCTCTCCGCCACTGCAATTGCTATCACTCCATTGAAACTCTGCTACTTCCAACTTTACTATCCCAAAATCAAACTTCAAGTTGAACTGAATCATATTATGATAACCAAGTGACCAGCTTTAACTTAATCTTAAACTCCCTTATTGCCTTCGGTTCATTACATAACACCTAATCCAGAATTGCTGATCCCCTAGTATCTTCAACGGCAAGCTGCCCTAAAAGGCCATCTCGTGGACGTTCGAACTCACTCTTCTGAGATCCATTACCAACCTAGTTTTCCTAGTCAACTTGCATGTTAAAAGCTTCCATGACTGTGATGACATTTGATACGCCTTTTCTGTTTCCCGTTATAATCTGTAGTCCATTTCCCAGCTACAGTGTAACTGTAACAGTGCAACAAGGTCATCCGGTTCATTTGTTTATAATCCGGCATTGAGATATAACACGTTCAATACTGCAATTGCTACCCTTTTTGATTCCTAACCCCCAATGCACTGATACTCACCCTGCCAGCTGCTATTTTTCCTATCATTTGCCTGCCCTTACTGGCAGTCTGACTGCACGATATCTTTGCCTTTTTTACCATCCGTCCTATTTTGAGTCCCTTCACTCCGGTTCCCATCCCCTGCCAAATAAGTTGAAACCCTCCCCAACAGCTCTAACAAACCTGCCTGCTAAAATATTGGTTCCATTCGGGTTCAGCTGCAACAAATTAACGAGCGCCTGCGACCCACAAGAATCCTTCTTTCTGCACTGCTCCCACCGCTCATTGAGCGCCGGAATTCACAGAACGCCCGCAAAGCTCTGCTTTTTAAGCGAACTGCGAGAGAACTTCTCTCTGCAGTTCTCCAGCCACTGACTGGGCCGCCAGAATGACAGAACATAAATCAGAACAACTCCGGCTGCAATTTAGGCAGAACAATAAATAAATGAATATCGCATGCAAATGGAAATAGTGTCCTCAGGAAGTTCAACACTATCTGATAAATATCTTAGAAAAGTCTGATGGCTGACTCCAGCGAAGAGATAACATCATTATATCCTATGCATGTCCTCAACTTTGCCAGAAACGGACGCCAACAACAAGACATATTCTGATGGAATTCCAATTGCAAGATTGGATTTACGGCAGTTTTCCTTTATGCAAAATAAGTACAATTACTTCAAAAAACTAATTTTCTACACAATATGCGTATCACCCGGGGCACCTCAGAAATGTTCCTACATGTTTGTTCAAACATCTTATTAGTTCTTACCTTTGATAAACTGCATTTTTTTCTGTTTTTCCAATTCTAAAAATAATACCAGATATGGATAAAAATTTCCGTAGGTAAGATTATACTATTTCTCTGTCTTTTTTTTCTACTTTGCATGACCACAGTCTGCAAACAATTTATTGAAACCTCCATTGAACTATCTACCTCCAAGTCATGAGCGACATCCTGTAACTAATGGTCCAAAAGATGAAAAGACAGAGGAGCAGCAATAGGCCATTCAGCTCATCAAATCTGCTCCGCCATTTCATCTTGGCTGATCGCCGATCTCTTTCAAACCCATAGCCACTGATCTCCCTCCTGACACTTTTCCTTGCCAATGGAACATGTGCTAACCTCCTCCCTCACTACAATAACAGGGCCCCAAGCAATCCTTCCAGATGAGACGACATTTCAGCTATGAGTCTGTTAAGGTCATATATTGTATCCAGTGATCTCGGCGTGGCCTCTGATGTACCGGTGTGACGCAAAGCAGATTTGGAGACCGCTTCGACGAGCATATATGGTGGTCCGCCAGAAAAAACAGTATCTCCCAGTGGCCACTCAGTTTAATTCCATTCACATTCCAATATGTCTATCCATGGCCTCTTCTACTCTCGCGATAAAGGCACCCTCAGGTTGGAGGAGCAACATCTTATATTCCATCTGGGTAGCCTCCAAACTGATGGCATGAACATCGGTTTCTCGAATTCCAGTAATGCCCCCGTCTTTTTCGGTTCTCCATCCTCGTTTCCCTCTCTGACTTTAACTCTTCGCTCTGGTGCTTCTGCTTCTTTTACTTTCTTCTGCGGCCTTCTGTCCTCTCATATTAGATATCCACTTTTCCCGCCCTGTGTCTATTTCACTAGTCAACTTTCCAGCTCTTTACTTCACCACTCTTCCCGCCCCGTTTCACCTATCACCTTGTGCTTCTTCCTCTTCTCCCTTCTAAATCAACTTACCTTTTTTTTCTCTCTCCACTTCTGCTGAAGGGTGTCATCCTAGAAACGTCGGCTGTACTCTTTTGTATAGATGCTGTCTGGCCTGCTGATTTCCTCCAGCATTTTGTGTGTGTTGCTTGTCCTTCTAGCACTTGTAGATTTTTTCTTCTTTATAATTTCCGCTCGTTTGTCTTTCTCCCTCCTTAAAGAGTAGAGTGACATTTGCAATTCTCCAGTCATCCGACACCATGCCAGAATCAAGTGATTCTTGAAAGATTATGACCAATGCATGCGTTATCTCTTCTCTAACCACTTACAGGACTCTGGATTGTAGTTCATCAGATCCAGATGAGTTATTCACCTTTCAGTTTGCCTCGAAGTCTTTCCTTGCAATTTTTCCTTTGCAATAGCAAAGGCTTTTAGACGCATTAGAGGCGAACCATTCGATTCGGTATTCATTAGCAGGAGCAAATAAATGTAAGGCAGGGTCAAAGCAGAACGGCCATTGTGTTATTGCCTCAGTGTAGGAGCAGAAACTTGCGCATTTTTCTCATGGGGCTGCAGCGAGTAGACAGAGGCAAGTAGTAGCTGATGCTTTTTAGTGGTTCAATAAATATTCAGTAAATTACAGCTCATTAAATAAAGCAGGGAGGATGCAGGGTCAGGTGATGTGAGAGCTGGTGAACCCAATTGTGGCTCCTGGTGACCAGATCTGTAGCAAGTGTCGGCTGCTCGAGGAACACAGGATCATATTTGATGACCTTAAATCTTACCCCCAGATACTGCGGAGCATGAGGGAAGGGTAGAGCGAACTGGATTCTCTGTTTCAGGAGGTAGTCACACGCATTAGATTAGCTGCCTCAAATTTGTTCTGTAGTCAGGGATAAGAGGTGTGACTGCGAGTGAGGCAGGTAGCAGGATCCAAGAGACAGTGCTGGAGAATACCCAGCCCTTGAACCTGTCCACATCTGATATTCTTGCTCACTGGCGGATGAGAGTGGGGCTATAGAAAGGATGAACAAACTAATTGCGGCACCGTAGTTCAGGGAGCAATTCAAGAGGGAGTATAGAGGAGTATTGTACTGATAATGCGGACAATATAGTTAGTGGAATAGACAGTTCTCTGTCACGAGGATCAAGCTTCCCGAAGGCTGTGTTGCCTGTTTGGTGCCCGGCCTCGGGACTTCTTTTATGCAGAAGAATTTGCAGTAGGAGCGGGAAACTCCAGTTTTCGCGATCTATGTGGGCACCAACGACATGGGTATAACGAGGAACGAAGTTCTGCTGGGCGAATTTGTGCAGCTAGGGATTAAATTAAAAAGCACAACCAAAAAGGAGGTAATCTCTGGATTACTACTCAAACCAGGTGCAAATTGACATAAGGTCAAGAATGATTAGACAGTTAAATGCGTGGCTCTAGGATTAGTGTAGGAGATGTGCGTTTGAATTCATACCAAATTGGCACCAGTATTGGTGAAGAAGGGAACTGTACCAATGGGACGGGCACCAACTGGACCATGATGAGACCTGGGTCCTAGCGATTCGCATAACTAGAGCTGTTGATACGGCTTTAATCTAAATAGTAGCTGGGTGGGTTCAGCAGTTTGAAGAAGTATGGATAAAGTAAAAGAGGAAGGTGTGGATAAAGGTCAAGTAAAAAACAAGAGATTAAAAAAAAGAAAAAAGTAAGAGTGGCATGAAGAAAAGTCAAGTGTAAAAGAGTAAAAGTTTGCTGATGATACTATATTGAGCGCAAAAGCAAATTGAGCAGGAGATATGGAGAGACTGTAGAGAGATAACCATAAGTTAATTGAGTGCTCAAGGTCTAGCAATGTTGGTGAATGCGAGGTCCTCCAATTTGGAAGGAAAACGGAAGCGCATGTTATCATTTAAATGGTTAAAAAGCGCAGCATGCTGTTGTGTCGAGGGACTTGGGAGAGCTTGTGCATGAATCACAAAAGGTTGGTTTGCATGTGCAGCAGGCTACAAAGAAGGCAAATGTAACGTTGGTTTTCATTGCGAGAGGGATTGAATTTAATAGCAGGGAGGTAAAACTGCAACTGTACAGAGAACTGGTGTGGCTGCATCTGGAGTACTTCGCAGCAGGCCAGGCAGCATCTCTTGGAAGAGGTACAGTCAACGTTTCAGGCAGGTAGCATTGCGATACTGATACATGTTACTTATGTCTCTCCCTCCCATATTGCAGATTGAATTCAATCATATTACGATCACTGCCTCCCGGGGGTTCCGTTACGTTATATTGACTTATAAAATCGGTGTTATTACCCAACAACCAGTCTATGATAGCTTTACACTCATAGATTCGAGCACAAGCTGATCTTAAAAGCCATTTCCTTGGCATTCAACAAATTCCCTCCCCTAAGATCCGACAGCAACCTGATTTTCCCTTTGTATATTGAAGTCCCTCGTTATAATTGTGACATTACCCTTATACCTTTGCGCTTTCCAGCTCCCTTTACAACCTCAACCCCACATCTTGGCTACTACTTGGAAGACTATATATGATTCTCGCAACGGTGTTTCTTTGTTTTTTACCTTGGCATTTGCTTAACTTCACCCACAAATATTCGGCGTTCTATGACCCTATGTCTTTTACTAAATATATAGTTCCACCTCTTTCCAACAGAGCCACATTGATGTTAATTTCTCAACTACGAGCTTCTTTCACACACGACTCAGTAATGGCCACAAAAGCATACTGACCGTCTCTAACTGTGTCACCAGTTCGTCTATCTTATTCCAAATGCTACGTGCTTTTAAATACAGCGCCTTCAGTGCTACATGCCCTTATTTATTTTGCCTCTGTGGTACAATTTCACTCTTTGCTCGTTCTGCGTTTGTACCCAAACATCGGCTTGTTCTTCCTTACATTCATGCTACATCCATCATCTACTTGTAAATCTGCTGCCTTAGCCTCCGCTGCATCACACTGATGCCCATCCGCCTGCCAGAATAGTTTGAGCCAATCCGAACAATTGTGGTAAACCTGCCCACGGAAACATAGGTCTCCCTCGGATTGCAGTGCAACACATCGCTTTTTTACAAATCATACCTGCCACGAATATGTCCCAAACATTCAAAAACCCGAATCCATGCCCCCTTGCTCTAATTCTTCAGCCATACATTTATTTTACATTCCATACTATTTCTATCCTATCTGTCACGTGGCACTGGCAGGAATCCCGCGAGTGATACCGTTGAGGTCCTGCTTCTCAAATTCCTTTATAACTCCCTGTTTTCTTTTTTCAGCACTTCCTCCCTTTTTCTATCTATGTCGTTGAAACCAATTGGAACCTCGAGTTCTGGATGCTGATCCAGCCTTCTCGGGATATTTTGAACCTGCTGAAATCCATTGAGTAGAAACGGTCCAACAAAATACAATCTATTACTAATAGCTGATGATCTGTTATTACTTTTTGCCGAGTTAGCCATGTTGAGGAGATGTTGAACTTCAATCGTTCTCTCAGCCATTACACTTGCCGATAAACACTATATCAAACACATAGCAATAATACAGGAATGAACTCATGGCTATGCTATGCCGGAGGACAAACGATTTAGCTTTACGGGTTTAAAATGGCAAGATAAAAAGGAATTATGGCAAGCCAAAAAGTAAAATGGCAAGAGTAAAAGAAAAAGAAGAACAAAAAAGAAAGAAAAGATCTGCCGTGATGCCCGGCAATCCTGATGTGAAGGTAGTTTTCAATGAAACAAACTCATTTGTTGGTCTTGCTCCGTGCATATAACAAGAATAACTTTTTTTTTATGACCACATAATATTCGTTGATACTGGGACCGGGGAAGTTGTTATTGGCTATAAATAAGCAGCAGTTGTTGTACCAAGCAACGCACGCAAAATGCTGGTGGAACGCAGCAGGCCAGACAGTATCCAGAAGAAGAAGCATGGTCGACGTTTTGGGCCGAGACCCTTCGTCAGGACTAACTGAAAGAAGAGATAGTAAGATATTTGAAAGTCGGAGGGGGAGGGGAAGATCCGAAATGATAGGAGAAAACAGGAGTGGGGTGGGGGGAATAGAGCTAAGAGCTGGAAAGTTGATTGGCAAAAGGGATACAAGGCTGGAGGAGGGAGAGGATCATGGGACGGGGGGGGGGTAGGGAGAAAGAAATGGGGAAGGGAGCGCCAGAAGAAGATGGACAGCATGCGAGAAATTATTGTGAGAGGAACAGAGAGAGAGAAAAGGAAAAGATAAAGAAGAATAAATGAATAAATAAATAAGGGATGGGGTAAGAACAGGAGGGGCACTAACGGTAGTTGGAGAAGTCAATGCTCATGCCATCAGGTTAAAGGCTACTCTGACGGAATATAAGTTGTTGTTCTTCCTACCTGAGTGTGGCTTCATTTTGACAGCAGAGGAGGCCATGGATAGGCATATCAGAATGGGAATGGGCCATGTAATTAAAATGTGTGGCCACTGGGAGATCCTGCTTTCTGGATCTCCCAGTGGCCACTCATTTTAATTCCACGTCCTATTCTCATTCTGGTATGTCTACCCACGGCCTCCTCTACTACCAAGATGAAGCCATACACAGGTTGGAGGAACATCACCTTATATTCTGTCTGGGTAGTCTCAAACCTGATGGCATGAACATTGAATCTCTAACTTCCGTTGATGCCCCTCCTCCTATTCTTATCCCATCCCTTATCTATCTATCTATCTATCTATTTGTTTGTTTATTTATGTTTTCCTTTGTTTTCAATTTCTCTTTTCTCTCTCTCTGTTCCGCTCACTATAACTCCTTGCCTACTCTCCATCTTCTTCTGGCCCTCCCCTCCCCCTTTCATTCTCCCTTCGCCTCCCGTCCCATGATCCTCTCCCTTCTCCAGCCTTGTATCCCTTTTGCCAATCAGCTTTCCAGCTCTTAGTTCTATCCCTCCCCCCTCCTGTCTTCTCCTATCATTTCGGATCTCCCCCTCCCCCTCCCACTTTCAAATCTCTTAGTATCTCTTCTTTCAGTTAGTCCTGACGAATGGCCGCGGCCCAAAACGTCGACTGTGCTTCTTCGTATGGATGCTGTCTGGCCTGCTGCGTTCTACCAGCAATTTGTGTGGGTGTACTGCTTGAATTTCCGGCAGCGGCAGATTTCCTCGTGTTTGAGTTGTTATACCAAGTTGTCATTTATCATAAGCTGCAATTTTCCATGGCGCAACAGTAACCAAGATTGTTATTGCATAAATGGACATTGCAATATGCCTAGTTCTCCCTTTTCCAGATTGCTGTATCGGAGAAAAAAAATACAATGAAAAATGGGGACAATATACACAATGTCAAAATAGCAAACTTGATAGCGAGAAACGAAGGAACTTTTCTAGGTAGGCATATATGATTTGAGAGGGAACAAAACCTACAAAGAATAGAGAATTAGGAAATTCCTAAATTGTAGCATAACTTGACTGTATTCATGGGTATACATGAATGATGGAATAAAAACTAAATTTAAACATGAACTAGATATAGAAAGTGAATAGTCTCTTCATGTGAACAAATCCAATATGACACTCAACTAATAAACCTTCCTGTTACTATATTGAAAATAGGAAATATTAACGATTCAGTTTTTTTTTCGAAGTGTTAGTTAAATGAGAAAAGCTGAAGTGTTTGAACAATACCAACACTGATCTACGTTGAACGATTGAAAACACATTCAAATTTATATAACATTTTTACCATGTTAATGTACGTTCTCGCCTTTATTGTAAACGTTTAGGATGAATTCCAGAAAAACAAATTATCCGCTCAATGCATCAGGCCGTTCTGCATATTTGCCAGTTACTTTTCGAATATAATCAATAAATAATAGTCTTTAATGCACTAGTTGTAGTTTGTCTTTCGAATGTTCCAATCGGAAGTGAAATTATATATCATTGTGACCGAGTTGAAATATTCCAGAGCTTATAACAGCAAATATAGACTCCTGTCACATCTTTTCATTGGATACAATATGCAGCATTCACGATCGAATTCAATATTATTGCTAAGTACCTGAAATTTTGCTTATCAGTCTGTTTTCTAAATATAAAATATATGAGTAAACATTTATAGAGCATATGTTTCTATTTGTCAACTGGAAAACAAATACCAGCGACTGTGATTAATATATTCAAATACTTCCAAGATATTAGGAGCAACATACGCAAGAAATGGACAAATTATCCACGAACGCTTACCGCTGTGGCAAAAGCTGATTTTCTTTTGGTCACTGTATTTACAGAACTGACTGAAAGTATGTTTCTATCAATCTATGTAAACTAACAAATTAAATACCAGAAATTTAAAGCATATCCGCCTATACAAATTAATTATTTAGATGAAGGGATTAAAAGTAACATTAGCAAATTTGCAGATGACACAAAGTTGGGTGGCAGTGTGAAACGTGCGAAGGATGTTGAGATAATGCAGGTTGACTTGGACGGGTTGGGTGAGTGGGCAAATGCAGTTTAATGTGGATAAACGTGAGTTTATCCACTTTGGTGGCAAGAACAGTAAGGCAGATTACTATTTGAATGGTGTCAATTTAGGAAAAGGGGATGTACAACGAGATCTTGGTGTCCTTGTTCATTAGTTACTGAAAGTAAGCATGCAGGTACAGCAGGCAATAAAGAAAGCTAATGGCATGTTGGCCTTCATAACAAGGGGAGTTGAGTATAGGAGCAAAGAGGTCCTTCGGCAGTTGTACAGGTCCCTGGTGAGACCACACCTGGAGTATTGTGTGCAGTTTCGGTCTCCAAATTTGAGGAAGGACATTCTTGCTATTGAGGGAGTGCAACGGAGGTTCACGAGGTTAATTCCCGGGATGCCGCGGCTGTCATAGCATTGCAGCGACTGGGCTTGTACACACTGGAATGTAGAAGCATGAGAGGGGATCTGATTGAAACACGTACGATTATTAAGGGACTGGACACGCTAGAGGCAGGAAACATGTTCCCGATGTTGGGGGAGTCCAGAACCACAGGCCACAATTTGAGAATAAGGGGTAGGCCGTTTAGAACGGAGTTGGGGAAAAACGTTTTCACCCAGAGAGTTGTGGATATGTGGAATGCTCTGCCTCAGAAGGCAGTGGAGGAAATTCTCTGGATGCTTTCAAGAAAGAGTTAGATAGAGCTCTTAATGTTAGCGAAGTCAGGGGATATGGAGAGAAGGCAGTAACGGAGTACTGATTGTGGATGATCAGCCATGATCACAGGGAATGGCGGTGCTGGCTCGAAGGGCCGAATGGCCTAATCCTGCACTTATTGTCTATTGTCTATTGTCTATTCACCTTGGTCTTGATGCTTCAATGATAAGATTTGTATATCTGAAATTTTAAGGAACATTAGATGTATCAATTAATGATGAAGAAATGGCTAGACATTTCCCATGTAAACACAACGTCAAATCAGTTTTGTGAAAAGATGAAAATGGCTTCCTCCTCCCTATATTTACTGTATCACCTTTATTCCTAATGGAAATTTAAACATGTGCTCATAATAATTCATACAGTCAAATTAAGAATTATAAATCTTAAACACGAGGAAATTTGCAGATGCTGGAATTTCAAGAAACACACATAAAAGTTGCTGGTGAACGCAGCAGGCCAGGCAGCATCTCTAAGAAGAGGTACAGACGATGTTTCGGGCCGAGACCCTTCGTCAGGACTAACTGAAAGAAGAGCTAGTAAGAGATTTGAAAGTCGGAGAGGGAGGGGGAGATCCGAAATGATAGGAGAAGACAGGAGGGGGAGGGATGGAGTCAAGAGTTGGACAGTTGATTGGCAAAAGGGATATGACAGGATCAGGACAGGAGGCCTACGGAGAAGGAAAAGGGAGAGTGGGGGAAGCCCAGAGGATGGGCAAGGGGTATAGTGAGAGGGACAGAGGGAGAAAAAGGAGAGAAAGAAAAATAATCTGTGTATATAAATAAATAACTGATGGGGTACGAGGGGGAGGTGGGGTATTAGCGGAAGTTAGAGAAATCAATGTTCATGCCATCAGCTTGGAGGCTACACAGACGGAATATCAGGTGTTTTTCCTCCAACCTGAGTGTGGCTTCATCTTTACAGTAGAGGAGGCCGTGGATAGACAGATCTGAATGGGAATGGGACGTGGAATTAAAATGTGTGGCCACTGGGAGATCTTGCTTTCTCTGGCGGGCAGAGCGTAGGTGTTCAGCAAAGCGGTCTCCCAGTCTGCGTCGGGTCTCGCCAACATATAGAAGGCGACTTTGGGAGCACCGGACGCAGTATATCACCCCAGCCGACTCACAGGCGAAATGTCGCCTCACCTGGAAGGACAGTCTGGGGCCCAGAATGGTAGTAAGGGAGGAAGTGTTAGGGCATGTGTAGCTCTTGTTCTGCTTACAAGGATAATTGCCAGGAGGGATATCGGTGGGGAGGGATGGGGGAGGGGACGAATTGACAAGGAAGTCGCGTAGGGAGCGATCCTTGCGGAAAGCAGAGGGGGCGGGGAGAGAAAGATGTGCTTAGTGGTGGGATCTCGTTGGAGGTGGCGGAAATTACGGAGAATTATATGTTGGGCCTGGAGGTTGGTGGCATGGTAGGTAAAGACAAGAGGAACCCTATTCCTAGTGGGATATCGGGAGGATGGAGTGAGAGCAGATGTGCGTGAAATGGGGGAGATGCGTTTGAGAGCAGAGTTGATGGTGGAGGAAGAGATGTCCCTTTCTTTAAAAAAGAGGACATCTCCTTCGTCCTGGATCGTTTAATTGCAAATTGTGTACTGTTTGTTATTTCGTGTTACTGATTTGTAACAGGGCAACATTTCCACCCAAACATGATTTCTCAAGTTGGGCCGGGCCGGAGGCTGTTTACCCCTAGATTAAGCCGCTAGCCGAACCTTAGGGTTACACAACAAAGACGCCGAATTTTCTTAAGTTTATGGAAACGACTCTGTCATTGGAGTGCTTTTGCTAGTGTATATATATATAGCCCGATGTGTAGCCCGATGATGACGACGATCAATCTGTCGAACCTTCTGAAGGTCGAGTGTTCCGATGTAGCTGGTATCTTTTAGATTCAAGGTGGTGAATTAAGGAAGTGCATTCGAGAAACTGCATTATATTTTCTATGAATTGTAGCAGTAGACAATTAACGTGAGCAAAACGAATTTTGCTTTAATGTTAGTGTTCTAAGGGCGGCTTTGAATGTCAAGGGCATAGTCGGAGATAACTTGTTGATTTCTGCAGAGATTATTTCTACGGAATGCTATGTAATGGGCGAGGGCAAATTCTGTTTTAGGACCTGAGTGAAATTTAAATGGCAGAGAAAGTTGATAACATTTATCAGAATTTTTTCTCTTTAAGTCGGGATAATGTCTGGTATCGTTGTTTATATATGTATGTATGCATGTATATTATGTGTCAGGTGTCGGGGTCTTCAGGTACACATTGCTCATTTTCAATTGCAAACTATTGGGAATAAACTGATAAATTATACTTTAATGAATGATGATCATGATTTGTCACAACCATTTTCGATTGAATGATTGCTACTCTAATCATTGGAATGGTTTTTATTTTTATCGGTAAAATTGATACACTATTCAGTCAAACTGTACTTGCTTCTAAGGGTGAAAAGTCTCATCTCAATTCCAGAATTCAACTTTTTGAAAGATGTCCAAACCAATATCTTGATGAAAGTTGGACCAAAGAGTGCTTGCATTAGCGTTGCCTATTATCCAGTAGACTATGCAGTAGAAGGATAAACAAAAAAATCTTTAATACTAGACTGTCCAAGCAAGACTCTTGGAGAGTTAAACAGTTAGTGAAATTTTGATGAAACATTCAAAACAAAAGGCAAACAATACAAATATTTAAGTGCATTTCTCGGTGTTTGTACGCTGCCTCTCAGAATGGAGGCCAGTGCTTAGTGAAATGAATAAACATTGAAGCTTTATGGATTAATGGCTCAATGGTTCAATTATATCATAGAAACATAGAAACATAGAAAATAGGTGCAGGAGTAGGCCATTCGGCCCTTCGAGCCTGCACCGCCATTTATTATGATCATGGCTGATCATCCAACTCAGAACCCCGCCCCAGCCTTCCCTCCATACCCCCTGACCCCCGTAGCCACAAGGGGCCATATCTAGCTCCCTCTTAAATATAGCCAATGAACTGGCCTCAACTGTTTCCTGTGGCAGAGAATTCCACAGATTCACCACTCTCTGTGTGAAGAAGTTTTTCCTAATCTCGGTCCTAAAAGGCTTCCCCTCTATCCTCAAACTGTGACCCCTCGTTCTGGACTTCCCCAACATCGGGAACAATCTTCCTGCATCTAGCCTGTCTAATCCCTTTAGGATCTTATACGTTTCAATCAGATCCCCCCTCAATCTTCTAAATTCCAACGAGTACAAGCTCAGTTCATCCATTCTTTCTTCATATGAAAGTCCTGCCATCCCAGGAATCAATCTGGTGAACCTTCTCTGTACTCCCTCTATGGCAAGGATGTCTTTCCTCAGATTAGGGGACCAAAACTGCACACAATTCTCCAGGTGCGGTGTCACCAAGGCCTTGTACAACTGCAGTAGTACCTCCCTGCTCCTGTACTCAAATCCTCTCGCTATAAATGCCAGCATACCATTCGCCTTTTTCACCGCCTGCTGTACCTGCATGCCTACTTTCAATGACTGGTGTATAATGACACCCAGGTCACGTTGCACCTCCCCTTTTCCTAATCGGCCACCATTCAGATAATAATCTGCTTTCCTATTTTTGTCACCAAAGTGGATAACTTCACATTTATCCAGATTAAATTGCATCTGCCATGAATTTGCCCCTCACCCAACCTATCCAAGTCACCCTGCGTCCTCTTAGCATCCTCCTCACAGCTAACACTGCCACCCAGCTTCGTGTCATCCGCAAACTTGGAGATGCTGCATTTAATTCCCTCATCCAAGTCATTAATATATATTGTAAACAACTGGGGTCCCAGCACTGAGCCTTGCGGTACCCCACTAGTCACCGCCTGCCATTCTGAAAAGGTCCCGTTTATTCCCACTCTTTGCTTCCTGTCTGCTAACCAACTCTCCACCCACACCAATACCTTACCCCCAATACCGTGTGCTTTAAGTTTGCACACTAATCTCCTGCGTGGGACCTTGTCAAAAGCCTTCTGAAAATCCAAATATACCACATCCACTGGTTCTCCCCTATCCACTCTACTAGTTACATCCTCAAAAAATTCTATGAGATTCGTCAGACATGATTTTCCTTTCACAAATCCATGCTGACTTTGTCCGATCATTTCACCGCTTTCCAAATGTGCTGTTATCACATCCTTGATAACTGACTCCAGCAGTTTCCCCACCACCGACGTTAGGCTAACCGGTCTATAATTCCCCGGTTTCTCTCTCCCTCCTTTTTTAAAAAGTGGAGTTACATTAGCCACCCTCCAATCCTCAGGAACTAGTCCAGAATCTAACGAGTTTTGAAAAATTATCACTAAGGCATCCACTATTTCTTGGGCTACTTCCTTAAGCACCGTGGGATGCAGACCATCTGGCCCTGGGGATTTATCTGCCTTCAATCCCTTCAATTTACCTAACACCACTTCGCTACTAACATGTATTTCTCTCAGTTCCTCCATGTCACTGGACCCTCTGTCCCCTACTATTTCTGGAAGATTATTTATGTCCTCCTTAGTGAAGACAGAACCAAAGTAATTATTCAATTGGTCTGCCATGTCCTTGCTCCCCATAATCAACTCACCTGTTTCTGCCTGCAGGGGACCCACATTTGTCTTTACCAGTCTTTTCCTTTTTACATATCTATAAAAGCTTTTACAGTCTGTTTTTATGTTTCCTGCCAGTTTTCTCTCATAATCTTTTTTCCCCTTCCTAATTAAGCCCTTTGTCCTCCTCAGCTGAACTCTGAATTTCTCCCAGTCCTCAGGTGAGCCACTTTCTCTGGCTAATTTGTATGCTGCTTCTTTGGAATTGATACTATCCCTAATTTCTCTTGTCAGCCACGGGTGCACTACCTTCCTTGATTTATTCTTTTGCCAAACAGGGATGAACATTTGTTGCAGTTCATACATGCAACCTTTAAATGCTTGCCATTGAATATCCACCGTCAATCCTTTTAGTGTCATTTGCCAGTCTATCTTCGCTAATTCACGTCTCATACCTCATATCAGAAAATGTATACAATATACGACCTGAAACCTTTACTCTTCGCACACATCGTCAAGCGAAGAAAAAACCCCAAAGAATAACTTACTGAAAAACGCTTGACCCACGCCCTCTCACGCACAAGCCCTATGCCTCTGCCCCTTCCCTCTTCAGTCCTGACGAAGGGTTCCGGCCCGAAACGTTGACTGGTTGTTTCCACGGATGCTGCCCCACCTGCTGAGTTCCTCCAGCGTGTTGTGAATAGTAAGTCCTTTCTCTTTCGCTTTTGTTCTTGGCCAAGAAAATGAATTCCACATAATTGCAGCCTGGATCCAAACTTTATTGCTGAAGATTGCACGCCATTTGATATCAATAGTGATGGTGAATTATTTACCGTTGTCTTTATCAAGCAATTGTTTTTCTGGTAAAGCAAAATAGTTCTTTGTAAATTTTACATGTTAATGAATGTACGAGAGTAATACGACGGGAAAACCATAAGGCATTGAAGGTAATGTCTAAAGCAGAAGTAAGCAGGATAAAATGCACGGAATAATCACCATTGTGTTTGTAATAATGACACTTGAATAACATGCTGGTAATTTTAAAGATGCGACTTTGCTCCAAGGTACTTTGTTTTCAGGAGAAAGTATGCAGCATAGTATAATTTCCATACTGAAGAAGATGTATTTTAAGAGGCAATGAACAGTGAAATCAATTTTATGGCTTCTGGATGTTTTTTTGGTATACAATGAGACAAAGAAAAGCGGGTGCACCGAGAGAAGTATTTTCTGTTTATTTTTTTATTGACAAGGTGACACCAGTCAATGCTGCTCTCAGAGTGGATTTCAGGTCACCTGTATTTTGAATCGATTTCAATAAATTATACTGCATAAATTATATCCTTTCTCCGTATTCTGTGCTATCTTGAAAGTATCGTCAGCACCAAGCAGACAGTTATATGCTTTATTTTTGTATGAGACTCGGACACTTCCGTACAGATGAATATAGCGGTCGTTTACATGTTATCATAATCAGAATGCAAACGCCAAGGGCAAGTCAGCGTTCTTAATATCTTATGTAGTACATCAGCGTAAAGGGATTCAAAATGTCTATTGATTTGTCATTTCTCGAATATTTTGAAGTTCTGATAAGAGACATGATTATAAATTGCTTTGCTTGATAATTGCCAGTGAAGTAAATAACTAGGAGAATTGCAAAGGTGCAAAAAGTAAGCTCAGCTACAAAATCGGGAGACGAAAATTATTTCCATTCTGTTAACTTCTCTTATTGCGACCAAATGTTCACCTGAAAATGTTAAATATTTGCAGTGAGTGTGATCAAACCAGCTGCTGTATATAGAATTTTATATTAAAATTAAATGTCGGGCGTGTTTGAACTGTTATAACGACTGACGTGGCCAATTATGATTAGCGGAATTGAGTAGAAACCCATTGGGAACAAACAAAAGACCATTTGAAACGGCCGGATATGCCACTAGGTAAATTTCAATCCAGCGATTTTTATTTTTTGTAAGTCAACGCTCCAATCCAAAATATCTGATTACAAACGCGCTTTAAAAAGTTGTTATATCTCTCTTGGGGGCTTTAGTTCCATTAAATATAACTCATTCTTGATTAATTCATTGCCATCAACGAGGTACCAAATGAAATTTGAATAAACAAGACAAATCCCTTCGATGCCCAGTTTCTAGTTTCATGTGAGAGAATATGGTGATATGTAACGCATAACTCATTTTATTAAATCTGTATAACAAAAATATTCTTCTAGTTAGAAATATAGCGTGCTGAGAGAAACACGTCTTGTATTTTTTAGCTCATGACGGCAACATGGTGCTAAGGTGCGGATGCTACCACGTCGCTGCAGAGGTTAAACCTGACACGTTCGTACATTAATCGTATGAAATTCCAATGGGTTTTGCGATGCTCTCTCACAAAATCAGATTAAATTGCCAGGATTATGAAACATTGCAGAATCGGGGAGCACGTGATGAACATAGAGAGAGAAGAATTTTCCATCAATCTGGGATTTTTGTTTCATGGTCGGCACGGAGTGGGAGGCCTCAAGAGCCCGTTTCCGTATTCACTCTCTCCATTGAGCTTGATGCCCTGATGTGCTTGCTTCCGTTTCTAATTACGAAATGAAAATACTCAACTATCCAAGTGAATATGCAACATCGAATATTTACTTTAACAAATATTCTTCTGTGGATTGTTGTACCTCGACGTTACATGCGATTTGAGAAGTTCTTTTCTCTCGTTCAAGCACAATAATTGCAGTCAGTACGATGAGGTATGGTTCTAGCAATACCCTAACTCTTCTAATATTTCGCTTTTTAATACAATTAGTATAATTTGTAAGCTTTAATAGAAGTAATAGACCAGGCAAGCACAAAGTATTAAGTGAATACCCAGGTACGAACGAACACAATTACAGGTTCCTAATGATAACCCTTAGGAACATGAGTCGTATGACCGAAATTCACATGAGAAAATTTAGGTAATTCAGGTAATTCTGCTCCACCATCTTGGCTGAATGCTATACTTCTCAACACCATTCGCCTGCATACTACCTGTAATCTTTGACGGCTTTAATTATCTGATTTAAATATACTAAATTAATTTGCCTCCACATTCGTCTGTGGCAATGAATTCCACAGATTTAGCACACTCTGGATAAAGGAATTCCTCTGCTTCTCTGTTCTGAATGGGCACCTTGGCATTCTCAACAACAAACACAAAATGATAAAGGAATTCAATGGGTCAAACAACATCCATGGAACTGAATAACAGTCGAGGTTTCAGGTAGACGCTCTTCAGCAGGACCCTTCCCATTCATAGATACTGACGGACATGTTGAGTTCCTAAGTTATTTTGCGTGTGTTGCTCTGGATTTCCAGAACCTGCAGAAGCTCGTCTGTTTATGTTTGTATCCCGTGTCTCTGTCTTCCCATCCCAGACGACCCTCTGCAGGAAACATCTTTTCCACGTCCACTTTGTCAATATACGATAAGTTTAAATGAAACACTACCATCTGCCCCTATATATAGTCTTTTTTAAGACTCACCGTAGCTTTCCAGCTTTCTATCCTGTGCTAAGTAATAATGAGAAAAATGATTTATTTACATAATATTCACATCTATCAGAAAATCTGGAAAAATACACATATTCTTTCAATATATTTCTAAGTATTTATTCGGGTATATTTTTTAAAGTACTTACCTTTCTCTAAGTCAGTTATCATATTTTCTGTTAAAAAAGTACTTGCCGTTACGTCAATGTCGCCTATTTCTGTCAATTTTTCAAAACAAAAATCATTGTATTCACGAAATATGCCGATGTAAACCGTCATTCAATTGGAACCTAGATTGTTTCAAGGTCATAGTCATGGTCATATTCGCAGTCATAGTCATACTTTATTGATCCCAGGGGAACTTGATTTTCGTTACAGTTGCACCATAAATAATAAATAGCAATAAAACCATAAATAGTTAAATAGTAATATGTAAATTATGCCAGGAAATAGTCCAGGACCAGCCTGTTGGCTCAGGGTGTCTGACCCTCCAAGGGAGGAGTTGTAAAGTTCGATGGTCACAGGCAGGGATGACTTCCTATGACGCTCTGTGCTGCATCTCGGTGGAATGAGTCTCTGGCTGAATGTACTCCTGTGCCCACTAAGCACATGATGTAGTGGATGGGACACATTGTCCAAAATGGCATGCAACTTGGACAGCATCTGGTTTGTAAATGGTTTGTATCTGGTTTTATCTTCATCAGCATGAGTACTGAATTTGCAGTCCATATCCAAATCTGTTGAGCCGAGTTAACCTAATTGCATATGATAGTACTATTTTTTTCAACAACTCGAAGAGAAGAATATTACTTGAGTACATCCATTACGCCTCAGCCGTGGAAATACACATCAATTCAGGCTTTCACCACAATGTTACTCCCCAAATCAAGTTTGGCTATTTATAGCATACACCTGAAATTTGAAGCATCTTAGATAATGCAGCTTTTTCTGATGATAAGAAAATGATAATCAAGAGTATTGTGATGCACAATATTCCACTCCGTTCATGTTTCTTTTGCATAGAAATTACACCAAAAACACGAGGATTACAGTTTTACTTTAACAAATCTCATAAAGGGGATTCCTGAGACTACCTTCGAGCTACACCTTATCCGTAGCTGTCAATCTATTCAGCACAGCCCTTTGGTTCTAATTTCAATGCAATCAGCTGACGGCTAACTAAACAGTGATATCCAGAATATATACACAACGATATCAATAAACAATATTTCCCTGACGTAAAACGGGTGTCCAAGTATTTATTAAAATAATGTAACAAATTGAGGAGAGCTTTTAATAGGATGATTGAACTTGTGATAATATATTGCTAAAACCAGATGAAAATATGTCGTGAATGCTTACAGGGTATCACATTGAATGAAACACAATGCAGTATCTATTTTACTAAAAATATTCAATATATCATTGCAAGATCAATAACATTTATAGAGGGAAATATCGGATATATGCTGCAGAATGCATAATTTTCAAAACATTTTATTCGCATATATCAGGATTAAAACAACGTTTTCCTGAGGCTTATTACCTTTATCCTTTAGTTGCTTTTCCCTGTCTATATACGGAATAAAAGTCATTAGTTGAGGGAACAACACCAGTAGTGATTTCGTTTCTTGCAAGCTGCTCATGACAAAAATTGAGTACATTTTCTGTAAAATGTTGCTGCATTTAACCTTTATTAAACCGAATGTAGCTATAATTCTGTTGTCGGAAGCTGCTGGTGAAATCCTCTTTTAGGCCACAAAGCATCTGTCGTATGTAACGGCAGAGAAACGAACATTTTGGCTGCCATATAGAACTGTACTTCCGCTGCTCTTTAGACACTGAGCTGATCCTACGAGGAAAGATCTAATTGTAAAGTGATGAGTAGCTACGAATCAAATCCGTCCCGTGTGCTGAAGACACGACTGTTGTAGGCCGATTCAATGGCTGTGATGAAACAACGTGTAGGAAGGGGATTGAAAAACTGGCTGGTGGTGCAACAACATCAACCTCTTACTCAATTTCATCAAGGTTAAGGAGCTATTTCCGACTTCAAGAGTAGAAACCCGGAGGTCTATAAGACAGAGTTCATCAGGGAGTCAAAGGTGGAGTGGATCAGCAAAAGTAAATTACTCGGTGTTATTTTTTAGTAGCTGTCCGTGGGCTTAGTGCGACGCACTTTCCGGCTATTGTATTATTTGCCGTATGGAATAGTTGTAAAGAGAGCATGTTCAGGGTAAGTGGTGTCTTGAATATTCCGACTGCTTCACTGAGGCAGCGAGAAGTAGACAGAGTCCATAGAATAGACTTATTGTGCAGAGCTGCGTCCACAACTCTGCAGATTATTGTGGTCACATACCGAAAAGTTGCCATAACAAGCCGTCATGCAATACGCGTTCTCTTGCACATCGCTAAGAATTGGTCTGGTTAACGTGGACATGTTAGCCTTCCTCAGCTGTCTGAAGAAGTGGAAGCGCTGGTGTGTTTTCCTGGTAGTGACATCAGCATGGTTGGACCAGGGCAGGTGTTGGTGCTTTACTTCTGTGGAAATGCATTCCACTCACACTACAAGATTAATTATTAGTTATATTTGTCTCTTGTACATTGAAATATATAATGAAAGGCACAGTTTGCGTCTACAACCAGCACAGTCCGAATAGCAACTGGCAGCAGAGAGTAAAATGTCAGGGCGGTATTATAGCATAGAGATTATCTTTACTGTACAGGCCTAGAGGTCAACTATCGGAGTTTAATTCCTTCCAATTCATTAAGGAGTCTCTATGTTCCCCCTTTACTGTGTGGGTTCCTACCGGGAAATCCAGTTTCCTCTCCAATCCAAAGACTTACTGGGAAGTTGTGGACATTCACTGTTGGTGACGGAAGCATGGTAATATTTGCGGCACTAAGGTAAGTATTCCCCTATCTCGACCTAGCGGTCACAAATTTCACGATCATCAAAATGTAGTCACTTTTTAAAGGAAAGAAGCCAAACGTTTGATATTATTGCTGTTAGCTACCTGGTATAGTAATCCATACAGACACATTCATACACCTGACAATTTGATACTATTTCCTAGTTCTGTTAAATGAAATATTGCTATTAATGTTGTGCCACGTTAAAAAATCTTGCAAAGTTAAATGCGTCATGTTCAGAAAAGCCTATCTTAATTTGGGAGAATAGGTGTAATTATTTTTTTTTCCACCATCGAAATGTAATGGGGGGCTAGAGGAATAGATTTAAGTTTGCAACACGATATCTGGGATAAAGATGAAATTAACTTCATGATAAAAAATTCTGTATGATTTTGTGACACGGAGGAATGAAAACTAGGCACTCCCTTTGATGGATGCGACTCACGCCACCTCCCACTTACCCTCCAGATTTTCCACATCTTCGTTCTGTTTCAGTGGCATTTAATGGGTGCTCGCAATCAGGTTATCTTCTTGGCATGAGATAGCTACTTCATCAATGTGCACATATTAATAGATCATGTTTTCTTTGTTGCTAAGTATACACATGAGTGGGCACGTGGCCAAGTGGTTAAGGCATTGGAATAGCGACCTGAAGGTTGTGAGTTCGAGTCCCAGCCGAGGCAACATGTGTTGTGTAGTTGAGCAAGGCACTTAATCACACATTGCTCTGGGATGACACTGGTGCTAAGCTGTATGGGTCCTAATGTCCTTCCGTTGGACCACACACACACACACACACACACACACACACACACACACATATATATATATATAGTATGTATATATACACACACATGAGGAGAACTTTGCAGACTGGTCGCCCATTCGAATTTTATACCTTCACTTAACATTTTGTTTTTCTGTAATGAATTGCCATGAGATAGTTTGCATTCTTTCCTTTTTAGAATCTTTATACACTGCCTGCAAAATTCAGTATCAAATCAGTACCGCTGAAGAAACTTCGCCATGTGTTCTGTCTGTGCTCCGGTATTGTGTGTGCATTGACAGTAAGTTAATAACGTCCTAAGCACTATAAAATGTACGTTGATTGTATTGGTTAACCTCACGAATATTAAGCGATTGTCATCCGTACATTAAGGCAAAATGGTGTTTACCTCTTTGGAAGACGAGACAAAAACAAGATTCAATGAATCTTCTCTTGAATTTTAATTTAGTTGTACTTTCATCATTGACTATCGAATTTTTATCATTTCGAAGGAATCTAGAAATAATGCAATCAATGTGGAAATAATGCAAGCATGGAGAATAAGGACTAGAAAAGCACGGCTTTACTTGTTCATACCAAATACCTAAGTATTAACAGTACAATTCCAGCGTCTGATTGGTGTATGTGTGTCACCAAATGAAAATAACCGACGAGGAGCGATGCAAATCCTTGTTCATTGTGGTATACAACTGTCGATGGTCTTCCGCATGAGGTTGCGGAAGTCTTATTTTCTCATCGGTAATTGAATGGAAAATGCGCCGAAGATATAATGTTAACTCAGTCGGAAGACACAATGATGTTTTTTTTTAAAGATTGGCTTACTCGACCGTTTTTCAAACATTTGATACTCTGTCAATAAAGAACGGAATTCTAGAAATAACTAAAATAACTCGTAGCGTATAACACACGTAGACCAAATATTCTACAACATTTTAATATATAACCTATCTATTGAAGTTACAAAAATTCTAATTAGTCACAGTATTATGCCGGAATTTTTCAGTGCTTCAATTAACATTGAGGAAAGAGAATTAAAAATACTTATCTTCAGCTGCCAAAAATCTTCAGTCATTCTAATCGAATGCTTATTCTTGCAAATAAGTCTAATTTCCTCTCTATACTATTTTTTTATTCACATGATGTATTAGAACAGAAAGGAAAATATGAAATAAAAAACACAGCTGATGTATTTAACGTTAGGAGGTTAGACTCGGTGAGAATGGAAGAACAATACAGGAAATCAAGAAATTGAAAGTATTTGTTTGTCCAAGAAAAAAATAATTCAAAAGCAAATTGGAAACTGGATCTGCAGCCGCATAAAATTTTTGATTAATGGAAGACAAATGTTGGAATTAAAGGACAAAACAAAAACTTCCTGTTTAAATAGATGGCGACAAAACAACAACAACAACAACAACAACAACAACAACAACAAAAAACACGTTCAAATGAAATAGTTCATTCTGGATAAGCCAGCAAAAGCACCTTCTAAACTTGGGTGGTACGATATGAAAAGTTTCTCCTTGGAAAAATAAGAGGTGCTCCCTGAATAAAGATATCCAACAAGCTGAATATGTGTACCGGAATTCTAGACTGGTGGCTAATATTTTACCGTATACTCAACACTTAGAAAACGTCTTTCTCTTTTGTTTTGGCCTCGGCAATGATGGTCAACGCCTTCCAGGCATCCGAATTGAGCAATAATCCAGATCAAAGAATAAAATTAGTATGTACTGGAGACCTAAATGTTAATTCTGTTTTTGTTTCAATATACGCAGGCTGAGTGGTTCCAAAATGTATGTCGCAGTAGCGTAGCATTCAGTAAGATATCCTTACAGCTCGGGGTTCGAAGTTCGCAGCTCAATTCCGAGCCATTTGTAAGGAGAATCAGTAGAAAATTTGATATCACCTGTATATGACGTGACATTTGTAGTTTTCAGACAACATTACAATGCAATAAATGGTATTAAAAACGACAAATTACAATAAGAAGTGTGTATAAAATAAGTTAAAGTTAAATCTGTAGTTCAAAAAGAGAGGTAACAATACGAAGGGAGTCCCCATAGATTCGTTGACCATTCAGAAATGTAATGGCTGAGGGGAAGAAACTGTGCTGCAACGATGTGTGTGTTTTCAGGTTCCTGTACCTCCTCCTTGAAGGCAGAGTTAATTAGAGAATATGTCGTCAGTCAGTTTGTAGGTCACCCTGTGAACGCATGGCTTTCCTCCAGGTGCCTCGCTTTCCTATTTCATTCCAATTATGCGAGGATTCACAGCATCGTTCGTTGAAAAAAAAATACTATAAATAGAAGGATAAGTGGACAGATAGATGGTGTATAGATAGATAGATTGACAGAAAGATAAATAGATAGATAAATAGATAGATAGACCATGAGACCATAAGAGATGGGAGCAGAATTAGGCCATTCAGCCCATCGAGTATTCTCTGCCAATCTATCATGGCTAAACTCGGATCGTATTCAACCCCATAAACCTGCCTTCTCCATTGTCATTTGATGCCCTGATTGATCAGGAAACGAACAACCTCCACATTAAATACACAAAAGGAATTGCGCAGTCTCTTGCAGAACATTACATAGATTTACAACTATCTGGCTAAAAAACAAGTCATTTTTTAACGTTGTGCTAAAGGTCGCCCCTTAATTTTGAAGCTGTGCCCTCTAGGCCTTGACACCTCCACTAGAGGAAACATCCTCTCCACATCCACTTTATCTAGTCGTTTCAACATTCGGTAGGTTTCAATGATCGTACTTCGCAATCTTTTAACAATGAAATCCCGCCGCATTCCTCTAAATTCCAGCGAGTACAGGCACTAAGCTGCGAAACGCTGTTCATATATTATCCCCTACATTTCCGAAATCATTTTCTTGACACTCCTTGTGAGTTTCTCCAGTGACAACATATCGTTTCTAAGACATGATACCCCAAACTGTGGACAGTACTCTAAATGCGACCTGACTATTGATAGATAGACAGATGGACAAATATGTCAGAACCATATCCAGGATTAATATCACCGGCATATATTTTTGCTAAGGTGAAATTAGTGCAAAAACAGAAGTACATTTAAAAAGCAGTGAGTTAATGTTTATGGGTTCGATGTCCATTTCAAAATAGATGGCAGAGGGGAATAAAGTTTTCCTGATTCACCAAGGCAATGCCTTCAGAGTTCTGTACTCCTTGTCTGACGGTAACAATGAGAAGAAGGGATGCCCTGATTGGTGAGCGTGCTTAATGCTGGACGCGGCCTTCCTGGGCACCGCTACTTGAAGATGTCTTGGATTCTACGAAGGCTAATACTCCTGATAGAGCTGACTGACTTACAACAGTTTGCAACTTACTTCTATCCTGTGCAGTAGCCAACACCTTGCCTGCTTCCTAACACCCCCACCCCCCGGCCCCGCGAACTTCAATTTTCTTCGTCTCTTCCAGATTCCGTCGATAATGACATCACACCTCGTCTCTGGTCTTGTCTGCGAGTCAGTGTGTATTCTTGATCCTCATCGCCCACACCCCTTCCGTCTCTAATCTCCACGAGGCAGCTCTCCCTATACAACATAGTGCTGAATTCTTCGATCCTGTTCAAAACTGTACATGACAGGCTCCAACAGTTTCGCCTAACACAAACAACACAAGAACAACATACAGAAGGCTTAGAAAAAAGTGAAATAGTTGGAGAAATGTTCTAGCTGTAAGATGACACTCGAGGAATCGTTGTTCGAGTAATATCTGTTTCTTGTTAATATTAAATAATTTTGGCACACAGAAAGAAAGACGAAACGTCCCGACAGTAGAAATCCGTACTGTAATTCGGTTTTGAATTTTAGTATGTTGAGCATTTAGACCCGTTAGTACATAACTGAGACAAAGGTGAATCGCTTGTATATTTTTTGTTGCTTATGGAATTAGCAATCTGTGTTTATTTCAATGTACTTTCCCTATTAGCCAGAATCATTCTGAAACGAGAGACTGGCCTGTTTCTGGCTGTCGTCAGGTGACGCTGGCTTTTAGCATTTATTTACACTGCAGTGCGGGTGATATAGTGTATCTCCACTACTGCAATATCTCAATGCTGCGAGGATCTGTCCTGAGACCCTTGCTCTTTGTGATTTTTCTAAATGACCTGGATGAAGAGGAGGAAGGATGGGTGAGTAAGTTTGCGGATGACTCGAAGGTTGGAGGGGTTGTGGATGGAGCTGTAGGCTGTTGAAGGTTACAAGAAGATATAGACAGGATGCACAGTTGAGCAGAAAATTGGCAGATGTATTTCGATCCGGATAAGTGTGAGGTGATGCATTTTGGAAGGACAAACCAGAAGGCTGAGTACAGGGTTAATTGTCGGTTACTTAAGAGAGTGGATGAACAGAGGGACCTTGGTGTTCAAATCCGTTCATCCCTCAAGGTCGCTGTACAGGTTGATAGGATAGTTAAGAAGGCCTATGGGATGCTCGGCTTCATTAATAGCGGGATTGACTTCAAGGGTATACAGGTCATGTCTAAACTCTACAAATCCCTGGTGAGACCAGACTTAGAGTATTGTTTTCAGTTCTGGTCACCTCATTGTAGGAAGAATGTGGAATCTATGGAGAGGGTGCAGAGGAAATTTACCAGGATGTTGCCTGGATTGGAAAACAAGTCTTATGAGGCAAGGTTAGCAAAGCTGGGACTTTTCCCTTTGAAGCGTAGAAGGATCAGAGGGGACTTGATAGAGGTCTACAAATTTATGAGAGGCGTAGATATCGTGGATCGCCAGTACTTGTTTCCCAGGGCACGAATAGCAAACACCAGAGGGCATATGTACAAAGTTAAAGGAGGGAAGTTTAGGGGAGACATCAGGGGTCAGTCTTTTACACAGAGGGTTATAGCTGCTGGAATGACTTGCCAGGGATGGTGGTGGAAGCTAAAACATTAGGAGTATTTAAAAGCCTCTTGGGCAGGTACACGGATGAAAAAAATGGAGGGTTACGGGGTAGTGTGGGTTTAGTACGTTTATTTTAAGGAATATATGGGTCTGCACAAAATCGAGGGCCGAAGGCCTGTACCATGCTGTAGTATTCTAGTGTCTAGTGTCTAGTGTCCAGTTATTATGTCAAGCCCACATCATATCACTAATCCATTTTCCCAATCCATCGACTTCTCTTAGCAGAAGCATAAATACCTCAAACAATACTTCCTCCTATGGAGCACTAATCACTCAAAGATCCATTTCTCTCGCCAAATAACCTTTTCACTGGTTAATTGGATATCAACCGAAGCTGCCCTACAAACTTGCATTCTGCTACCATATCAGAATCATTTTAAATTGATCTACATGTCACTATTATATGTAAATAATAAGGATTCATATCACTCACAAATCATCATCCTTGATTGTTTCAGATTTGGCATTGTTTATTATGGCAACGGGAAGGTTGCTGCAAGATAGTTCAATTTTACTCAAAGAGATAAAAAAAAGACATTCATCAATAATTACCGAGGATGCTTTGTACCCATCTTTCCAATTTACTTTAGGACAAGGCAGCAGTAACAAACTCCGAATTTAAATTATTGAAACATAATGGATCAGTACCGCACTACTATGAGAGGGTTATATCTATCACGTTTGCTTTTGCTTTGTTATATCATTACACTGACGAGTTAGGTTAAGGACATAGAAACATAGAAAGAAAATATGGAAACATAGAAAAAGTGCAAACTGCGGTTTAGATTTCAGCAGGCACAGCATATAAAATATATGTTTGAAAGTTTACAAAATTTAAAAAAAATAAATGTCCGATTTTTGGTTTCTCTTGTTACCATTCAAGACATTTTGTTTGCGGATACCTTCTCACCTCTTTCATCACGCCTCCTCAGTTCTGTAAAAAAAAAGTCGTAAGGTGTTTTATCATTATAATGCATAAAAACAAACGGTAGTCTAATCAATTTAGGAATATGATGTTTTATCGCCTCACCACACAATCAAATAATCCGTTAAATTATTATTTATAATATTCGTTTATTTAAAAATATAGCTTGAGTCCCCCAAGGACGCTTATCTGTTCCTAATATCCTAAGAAGTATCAATAAATTAAGATGAAATACATGACAAAGTCAAAGCAAATTCGATTAGGAAATCCACTTTCGAAGTTGTTGCCAATAACTCTACCTGTATTTGAAAGCGTTTTGACGTAACGTGGTCTGATGGCTTTAAATCATCCCCAACTGCGACCTTCAATGGTCGCCTCAAGCAGTATTGTCAGTAAAACAGTACGACGTAACGCGGTTCACAAGTTGACGAAGCATTCTGTCACAGCAGATAAAATTCTGGAGAACAGTAAGTCAAACAGACTCTACGGCGGGAAATTGGCAGTTGATGTTTTGACTCGTGACCTTTTATCCATACTAAAAAGATATACGGGTGAGTGGTAGCATACAAATGTGCAGGAAATGGATAGATCAAGAACTATTACTGTAAAGCGTTATGCTGAACACAACGACGCGATGATGCACCATGTTATTGTTGTTAGAATATGCATAAAAAGCCTACTAGCAAACTAATTAAAAGATAAAACATCTGATGGCGATGAACAATGGAAAAAAGTTATGGGAAGATATAGCAAAATACTTACCCAGCTGGTTTTCTGCAACAAAGGAGGAGGTTATCAACTATTACCTGCCGAAAATGCACAAACTAATATATATTTTATGTTTGATGTATTGATTATAATCAAACTGTTAGAAAACTGTTGAGTGGGTACTTCAAAACCACTCCTCTGAAGTGCATGTTCAGAAAACGCAAGTAACCGGTGGGTTAAAGTCCACAACAGTCTATAGCTAATTTAATACACCGTCTTACATATAAAGTTCTCCACTTACATATACAGCGTATACACTCACAATACGTCCACGCGTCCCAAGAACTTGTTTAAATAGGGAAATTCTGCAGGAAAATTGTGAACTTACTTTCATACAATAAAATAAAGAAGACTGCTGTAACAAGCAACAGATTGCGTAGCCTGTACAGAAAGATCAATAGGTTTAAAAATCCGGACGTGATGTACAGGAAGACTGGTTAATTTTGGTGCCTTTTGTTTAAAAGAAGACTGAAAAGACAAACGAAAGAATTACGAGTCTGTAAGCTTTGCCTCTGTCATGCTAAATGTCCCACAGGTAAATGTGAGGGACAGGATCAGCATTTGTAGTGCCTAGGATTGATCAGGCATAGTTTCGTGTCGTAAATCGTCCTCTTCAAATTGGATCCAGTTTTAAGATTTAACGAAGTTTGTTGATGAAGGAAGCAGAGTTGAAGTTCAACAGATGGACTTTAGCAAGACCTTTGACGAGGATTATTCCGAAAACGAAGGGGTTAACCTATGAGAGCGTTTGGCAGTTTTCGGTCTTGACTCACTGGAATTTAGAAGTACGCCGGAGGATCTCACTGAAATTTAGCAAATCTTGAAAGGACTTGATATGGTAGTTGTAGAGAGGATGATTCCTTTGGTAGAGGATATCTAGAAAAAGGGGCACAGCCTCAGAATTGAGGGGCGACCTTTTCGAACAGAGGAAAGGATTTTTCTTAGCCACAGAGTAGAGTATCTGGAGGAATGCTTTGCCACAGACTTCGGTGGAGGCCAAGTCCGTGGGTATATTTAATGAGTAAGTTGATAGATTCCTGATTGATCATAGCAACAAAGGATATGGCGTGACGGCAGGCGTATGGGGTTGATTGGGATCTGGGATCGGCCATGATGGAATGGCAGAGTGGACTCGATGGGCTCAATGGTATAATTTTGTTCATAGAAACATAGAAACATAGAAAATAGGTGCAGGAGTAGGCCATTCGGCCCTTCGAGCCTGCACCGCCATTTATTATGATCATGGCTGATCATCCAACTCAGAACCCCGTCCAGCCTTCCCTCCATACCCCCTGACCCCCGTAGCCACAAGGGCCATATCTAACTCCCTCTTAAATATAGCCAATGAACTGGCCTCAACTGTTTCCTGTGGCAGAGAATTCCACAGATTCACCACTCTCTGTGTGAAGAAGTTTTTCCTAATCTCGGTCCTAAAAGGCTTCCCCTCTATCCTCAAACTGTGACCCCTCGTTCTGGACTTCCCCAACATCGGGAACAATCTTCCTGCATCTAGCCTGTCCAATCCCTTTAGGATCTTATACGTTTCAATCAGATCCCCCCTCAATCTTCTAAATTCCAACGAGTACAAGCCCAGTTCATCCAGTCTTTCTTCATATTCCTGCCATTCCAGGAATCAATCTGGTGAACTTTCCTTGTACTCCCTCTATGGCAAGGATGTCTTTCCTCAGATTAGGGGACCAAAACTGCACACAATACTCCAGGTGTGGTCTCACCAAGGCCTTGTACAACTGCAGTAGTACCTGCCTGCTCCTGTACTCGAATCCTCTCGCTATAAATACCAGCATACCATTCGCCTTTTTCACCGCCTGCTGTACCTGCATGCCCACTTTCAATGACTGGTGTATAATGACACCCAGGTCTCGTTGCACCTCCCCTTTTCCTAATCGGCCACCATTCAGATAATAATCTGTTTTCCTATTTTTGCCACCAAAGTGGATAACTTCACTTTTATCCACATTAAATTGCATCTGCCATGAATTTGCCCACTCACCCAACCTATCCAAGTCACCCTGCATCCTCTTAGCATCCTCCTCACAGCTAACACTGCCACCCAGCTTCGTGTCATCCGCAAACTTGGAGATGCTGCATTTAATTCCCTCAACCAAGTCATTAATATATATTGTAAACAACTGGGGTCCCAGCACTGAGCCTTGCGGTACCCCACTAGTCACCAGCTGCCATTCTGAAAAGGTCCCGTTTATTCCAACTCTTTGCTTCCTGTCTGCTAACCAACTCTTCACCCACACCAATACCTTACCCCCAATACAGTGTGCTTTAAGTTTGCACACTAATCTCCTGTGTGGGACCTTGTCAAAAGCCTTCTGAAAATCCAAATATACCACATCCACTGGTTCTCCCCTATCCACTCTACTAGTTACATCCTCAAAAAATTCTATGAGATTCGTCAGACATGATTTTCCTTTCACAAATCCATGCTGACTTTGTCCAATCATTTCACCGCTTTCCAAATGTGCTGTTATCACATCCTTGATAACTGACTCCAGCAGTTTCCCCACCACCGACGTTAGGCTAACCGGTCTATAATTCCCCGGTTTCTCTCTCCCTCCTTTTTTAAAAAGTGGAGTTACATTAGCCACCCTCCAATCCCCAGGAACTAGTCCAGAATCTAACGAGTTTTGAAAAATTATCACAAATGCATCCACTATTTCTTGGGCTACTTCCTTAAGCACTCTGGGATGCAGACCATCTGGCCCTGGGGATTTATCTGCCTTCAATCCCTTCAATTTACCTAACACCACTTCCCTACTAACATGTATTTCGCTCAGTTCCTCCATCTCACTGGACCCTCTGTCCCCTACTATTTCTGGAAGATATTTATGTCCTCCTTAGTGAAGACAGAACCAAAATAATTATTCAATTGGTCTGCCATGTCCTTGCTCCCCATAATCAATTCACCTGCTTCTGTCTGCAGGGGACCTACATTTGTCTTTACCAGTCTTTTCCTTTTTACATATCTATAAAAGCTTTTACAGTCCGTTTTTATGTTCCCTGCCAGTTTTCTCTCATAATCTTTTTTCTCCTTCCTAATTAAGCCCTTTGTCCTCCTCTGCAACTCTGAATTTCTCCCAGTCCTCAGGTGAGCCACTTTCTCTGGCTACTTTGTATGCTTCTTCTTTGGAATTGATACTATCCCTAATTTCTCTTGTCAGCCACGGGTGCACTACCTTCCTTGATTTATTCTTTTGCCAAACTGGGATGAACAATTGTTGTAGCTCATCCATGCAACCTTTAAATGCTTGCCATTGCATATCCACCGTCAATCCTTTAAGTGTCATTTGCCAGTCTATCTTAGCTAATTCACGTCTCATACCTTCAAAGTTACCCCTCTTTAAGTTCAGAACCTTTGTTTCGGAATTAACTATGTCACTCTCCATCTTAATGAAGAATTCCACTATATTATGGTCACTCTTACCCAAGGGGCCTCTCACGACAAGATTGCTAATTAACCCTTCCTCATTGCTCAAAACCCAGTCCAGAATAGCCTGCTCTCTAGTCGGTTCCTCGACATGTTGGTTCAAAAAACCATCCCGCATACATTCCAAGAAATCCTCTTCCTCAGCACCTTTACCAATTTGGTTCACCCAATCTACATGTAGATTGAAGTCACCCATTATAACTGCTGTTCCTTTATTGCACACATTTCTAATTTCCTGTTTAATCCATCTCCGACCTCACTACTACTGTTAGGTGGCCTGCACACAACTCTCACCAGCGTCTTCTGCCCCTTAGTGTTACGCAGCTCTACCCATATCGATTCCACATCTTCCCGGCTTATGTCCTTCCTTTCTATTGCATTAATCTCTTCTTTAACTAGCAACGCCACCCCACCTCCCCTTCCTTCATGTCTATCCCTCCTGAATATTGAATATCCCTGAACGTTGAGCTCCCATCCCTGGTCACCCTGGAGCCATGTCTCTGTGATCCCAACTATATCATAATCATTAATAACAATCTGCACTTTCAATTCATCCACCTTATTACTAATGCTCCTTGCATTGACACACAAAGCCTTCAAGCGCTCTTTTACAACTCTCTTAGCCCTTATACAATTATGCTGAATTCATTTGTCCTCTGGTCTTCTAGTCTTATTGTCTGTTATGGCATGGATTTTTAGATCACATGAACGCAATGGGATAGACGAATTGAATACAAAATAGAATTTGTGGAAGGAGAGCAGAGGACTGACCAATTGTGTGACACAGATATTATGCTGAGTGCACTGTTGCTACTCAATATTTGAAATTTCAACGTAGATTTATTGTCAAAATGCATATATACTCCATATAAAAACCTGCAATTTATTTTCTTGCAGGTACACAAAATAAATCCATTAACCATAATAAAACCAATAAAGGACCGTAGCAGGGTGATCGGCCACTGTGCAAATATAGGAAGACATAAAAATAGAAATAATAATAATACAGTTGAACTCAAAAGTTTACATACACCTTAGCCAAATACATTTAAACTCAGTTTTTCACAATTCTTGACATTTAATCCTAGAAAACATTCTCTGTCTTAGGTCAGTTAGGATCACTAATTTATTTTAAGGATGTGAAATGTCACAATAATAGTAGAGAAAATGATTTATTTCAGCTTCTATTTATTTCATCACTTTCCCAGTGGGTCAGAAGTTTACATACACTTTGTTAGTATTTCGTAGCATTGCTATTAAATGGGTTAACTTGTGTCAAACGTTTTGGGTGGCCTTCCTAAAGCTTCTCACAGTAAGCTGCTGGAAATTTGTTCCATTCCTTCAGACAGCACTGGTGTAACTGAGACAGGTTTGTAGGCCTCCTTGCTCGCACACGCTTTTTCAGTTCTGCCCGCAAATTTTCTATCGGATTGAGGGCAGAGCTTTGTGATAGCCACGCCAATACCTTGACTATGTTGTCCTTAAACAATTTTGCCAGAACTTTGGAGGTATGTTTGAGGTTATTGTCCATTTGGAGGACCCATTTGCGACCGAGCTTTAACTTCCTGGCATTGTTTTATGGCAAGGGTGTAATATAAAAATGGAGGTCATTTAAAGGTGAAATTTGGAGGATGCAGAATGTATATGTTACTGTTAGTTTGAAAAGAAAGGTTAAAAGTTTGAGAGAGTCATGGTTTTCAAGGGATATTGGAAACTTGTTTCGGAAAAAGAGAGAAATCTACAATAAATATAAGCAGCATGGAGGAAATGAGATGCTCGAAGAATATAAAGAAAGTAAAAAGAATCTTAAGAAAGAAATTAGAAAATCGAAACGAAGATGCAAGGTTGCTTTGGCATGTAAGGTGAAAATAAATCCAAGAGGTTTCTACAGTTATATTAATAACAAAAGGACAGTGAGGGATAAAATTGTTCCCTTAATGAATCAGAGTGGACAGCTATGTGCGGAACCAAAAGAGATGGTGGAGATTTTGAACAATTTCTTTCCTTCGGTATTCACTAACGAGAAGGATATTGAATGGTGTAAGCTAAGGGAAACAAGTAGGGAAGTTATGGAAACTATGATGATTAAAGAGGCGGAAGTCCTGGCGCTTTTAAGAAATATAAAAGTCGATAAGTCTCCGGGTCCTGACAGGATATTCTCTAGGACGTTGAGGGAGGTTAGTGTAGAAATAGCAGGGGTTGTGACAGAAATATTTCAAATGTCATTAGAAGCGGGGATGGTGCTGGAGGATTGGCGTATTGCTCATGTTGTTCCATTGTTTAGAAAGGGTTCTAAGAGTAACCTAGCAATTATCGTGCTGTAAGTTTGGCGTCAGTGGTGGGTATATTAATGGAAATTATTCTGAGAGATGGTATATATAATTATCTGGATAGACAGGGTCTGATTAGGAACACTCAACATGGATTTGTGCGTGGAAGGTCATGATTTACAAATCATATTGAATTTTTTGACGAGGTTACTAGGAAGGTTAACGAGGGTAAAGCAGTGGATGTTGTCTATATGGACTTCAGTAATGCCTTTGACAAGGTTCCACACGATAGGGTAGTTAGGAAGGTTCAATCGTTAGGTATTAATATTGAAGTTGTAAAATGGATTCAACAGTGGCTGGGTGGGAGGTGTCAGAGAGTGGTGGTGGATAACTGTTTGTCAGGTTGGAGGCCGGTGACTAGCGGTGTGCCTCATGGATCTGTAAGGCGTCCAATGTTGTTCGTCATATACAGTAATGATGGGGTAGTAAATTGGATTATTAAGTATGCAGATGATACTAAGATATGTAGTGTTGTGGATAATGAAGCATGTTTTCAAAGCTTGCGGAGAGATTTAGGCCACGTAGAAGAGTGGGCTGAAAGATGGCAGATGGAGTTTAATGCTGCTAAGTGTGAGGTGCTACATTTTGCTAGGACTAATCAAAATAGGACATACATGGTAAATTGGTAGGGCATTGCAGAATGCAGTAGAACGGAGGGATCTAGGAATAATGGTGCATAGTTCCCTGAAGGTGTAATCTCATGTGGATAGGGTGGTGAAGAAAGTTTTTGGTATGCTGGCCTTTATAAATCAGAGCATTGAGTATAGGAGTTGGCATGTAATGTTAAAATTGTACTAGTATAGTGTACAGTTCTGGTCACCGAATTATAGGAAAGATGTCCACAAAATAAAGAGAGTACAGAGAAGATTTACTAGAATGTTACCTGGGTTTCAGCACCTGAGTTACATAGAAAGGTTGAACAAGTTAGGTCTTTATTCTTCGGAGCTTAGAAGGTCCAGGAGGACTAGATAGAGGTATTTAAAATTATGAGGATGTTAGATAGAGTTGACGCGGATAGGCTTTTTCCATTGAGAATAGGAGAGATTCAAACAACAGAACATGAGTTGAGATTTAGGGGGCAAATGTTTAGGGGTAACACAAGGGGGAACTTCTTTACTCAGAGAGGGTGGCTGTGTGGAACGAGCTTCCACTAGAAGTGGTAGAGACAGGTTCGATATTGTTATTTAAAGAAAACATTGGATAGGTATTTGGACAGGAAAGGAATGGAGGGTTATGATCTGAGTGCAGGTCGGTGGGACTAGGTATGTGTAAGCGTTCGACACGGACTAGAAGGGCCGAGATGGCCTGTTATCGTGCTGTAATTGTTATATGGTTATATTGTTATATATGTCTTGAGATTTTGCTTCAATGTAACCACATAATTTCCTTCCTCATGATGCCATCTATTTTGTGAAGTGCATCAGACCTCCTGCAGCAAAGCATCCTCACAACATGATGCTGCCGCCCCCATGCTTCCTGGTTTGGATGGTGTTCTTCGGCTTGCAAGCCTCACCCTTTTTGCTCCAAACATAGCGATGGTCATTATGGTCAAGCAGTCCAATTTTTCTTTCATTTGACTAGAGGACATTTCTCCAAAAATTAAAATCTTTGTCCCCATGTGCACTTGCAGACTTTAGACTGGCTTTTTTATGGCGTTTCCGAGCAGTAGTTTCTTCCTTACTGAGCAGCCTTTCATGTTATGTCGATAGAGGACTCATTTTACTTTAGATATAGATACTTGTCTAGCTGTTTCCTCCAGCATCTTAACAGGGTCCTTTGCTGTTGTTCTGGGATTGATTTGCACTTTTCGCGCGAAAGTACATTCATCTCCAGGAGACAATGCATGTCCTTCCTGAGCGTAATGGCGCCTGCGTGGTCCCATGGTGTTTATACTGGCGTACTATTGCTTGTACAAATGAACGTGGTACCTTCAAGCGTTTGGAAATTGCTCCCAAGGATGAACCAGACATGATATCATTTCCTGACCTCAATCCGATAGAAAATTTGTGGGAAGAACTGAAAAAAGCGTGTGCGAGCAAGGAGGACTATAAACCTGACTCAGTTACACGAGTTCTCTTTGGAGGAATGGAAATAAATTCCAGCAACTTACTATGAGAAGCCTGTGGAAGGCTACGCAAAACGTTTGACCCAGGTTAAACAATGTAATGGATGGCAATGTTACCAAATACTAACAAAGTGTATGTAATCTTCTGGCCAACTGGGAAAGTGATGAAAGCTGAAATAAATCATTCTCACTACTATTATTCTAACTGACCTGATTCTAACCAACCGGATGTTTTCTAGGATCAAGTGTCAGGAATTTTGAAAAACTGAGTTTAAATGTATTTGGCTAAGCTGTATGTAAACTTCTGACTTCAACTTTCAATATATAAGCAATGAATGTCGACAACTTGAAATGACGAGTACTTTAAAGTGAGTTCTTCATTTCAGGGAACATTGTAGTGATGGCCCAAGTGAAGCTAAGGGATCATTTATCCTCTGGTTCAAGTGTTTGAAGGATGTTGTGAGTCCAGAGGCTCTGGGAGATGCTCTCCCTGATGGTAGCAACAAATAGAGACCTGTCTGGGTGGTGGTGGTCCCTGATGATAGCTCGAATGTCGTTAGCAAGGTATACAACTTTGCAGGATCACAAGTAACACGACATTTCCCTCTGTAATAGGAATAGAGGAGGTTATTTAAGATGACAGTAAGATATAGACGAACTGAGAAAATCAGCTAAGGAATATCGCAAAGATTTTACTCAGATTACTGCGAGTTGATTTTTTTGTTTTTTTTTAGTACGTTAGGTCGACGAAAGGATCGATGCAATAAACGCTGGAGTAATCATGAGCACTGTAGAGCAAAGAAGAAAAAAAACTGAATATTGTAAAGGCATGTTTGCCAAGAAATGGCAAAACAGCTAGAGAGGTTGGTGTGGAAGACCAGTTTAGACGACCAGTCGGGGCTCTAAGTACAGGAATTCTCACGTCACATCAGAAGTATTGGAGCTTTTGGTGAGATCTCACTGGGAGTATTGAGCTCAGTTCTGGTCACGCATGTATAGAAAGAATATGCAGAATTGCCAGCGTAATCTTCAAGGGGTGCCGAAAGTTTCACGAAGTTATACCAAGACATAAAAGCACAAGTTATGAGAAGACGCTGAGCTGTGGAATTGATTTCTCCGGAGCATACGAGTCTGAATATTGTCTTTTATCATGAAGGGCGCAGATAAGGTGCATAAACGCAGTTTGTTATGCCCGGACAGAGTAATCTAAAACTGGAAGACGATAAATTTAAAGGGGGTTGATTTCAAAACGGGCTTGGAGAAAATACTTTTGCACAAAGATGGCAATATGTATTTAGAAAGAGCAGCGATAGGAAGCTGTTAAAACAGCTAAACACGTATACATATAGAAAGTTTTCGAAGCATGCATTAGACAAACGTTCTTTTTCGGAAGAACATGCAGTGCGGAGTGGACGAGTTGTGTCGAATGAGATGTTCTCCAAAATTCAGAATAATGCAATTGTTTTCAATGTTCATTTCATGCAATATGGTCTACATTCGTGTCATAAATCGTTGCTATATTATTGTGAGTACTATTGATTTCATTTTATCACACTCCCTATTGGCGGTATACATTAACCCAATGATCGAATTCACAATATATTTCAAGGAGTATGCAGAATTGCTTGATTAGAGGACATCTTCCTACCTAGGTTTTCACGTACTTTATTAAGATCTGAAAAGAATGACTCATAAGAAGTTCAGAATAACATGTTTTTTCTGTTCACCCGGTTACATACGCATGCATAATCATTAGCAGCAGTTTCATCAGAAAGAAACCTACCGGAATTGCTAGTGTAGCGTCTTAATCTCAATAGTGCCCCCTACTATTTCCGAAAGCTATGTGGTGTCTGCGTTCACCTCCTGTGAAACCAGTAATTCTTTCAGTTTATTGCTGCAGTCTGTTCAAATTAACGCACCCATTGAACTTCAATAAACTGTCTGCACTCAACAGAGTTGAGGCATATTCTTTTCCGTAGCAATGGACAGCCATTCGTTAACTCTGTCATTTACTTGTCATTCTGTTTCCAACCCAAATCCTCTTGCTGAGGGACATGTGCAGTCAGATTATATTGCTGTGAATAAATGCTTTCAGGCAACTATGTTCCACATGCTGCCAGTGTGATGTGGAAACTAGGGCAAAACAGAGCAAACCGAGTTAGGGAACTGGAGCTGGAGCGGGATGAACTTCGGGTCATTCGTGTGGCAGAGGCAGCAATAAACAGGAGTTACAGGGAGATAGACATCCCTAAAAGTCAGGAGGCAGGTAGCTGGGTGACTGTCAGCAGAGGGAAGGGAAATAGACGGAGAGAGCAGACCACCCCTGTGGTCGTTCCCATCAACAATAAGAATACCGTTTTGGATACTGTTGGTGGGGACGACCTACCGGGGACAAGTTGCTGTGGTTGCGTCTCTGGCACCGAGAATAGACCGTCAGCTCAGAAGGGAAGGAGGGAAAAGAGGAGAGCAGTACTGATAGGGGATTCGATAGTTAGGGGGGCAGATAGGAGATTCTGTGGAAGTGATCGAGAATCCCGGATGGTCTGTTGTCCCCCTGGTGCCAGGGTCTGCGATATCTCGGATCGAGATCTCGGTATTCTCAGGAAGGAGGGTGAGCAGCCAGATGTCGTGGCCCATGTTGGGACCAAAGACATATATAGGAAGAAGGAGGAGCTCCTGCAACGAGAGTTTAGGGAGTTTGGTGCAAAGTTAAAGGACAGGACCTCCAGGGTTGCAACCTCAGGATAGCTACCCATGCCACGTGCCAGTGAAGCTACAAATAGGAAGATAATGCAGCTAAATACGTGGCTAAGGAGTTGGTGCAAGAGGGAAGGTTTCATGTTTCTGGACAATTGCGCCTTGTTCCAGGGAAAGTGGACCCTTTTCCAACGTGAAGATTTGCACGTGAACTGGCTGGGGACTAACATCCTTGCGGTAAGGTTTGCTACTGCTGCTCCGTGGGGGGTTTAAACTAGATTTGCAGGGGAGGGGAACCAGTGTGTTAGAGGAGATAGTGAGGTGGAGGAGGATTAAGGTCATGCGAGAACTGCAAATATAGTGCATCGAGTAAAGCCAGTTCTAACATATAAAGAGGCTTTCAGTCAAGAGAAGTAGAATAAAGGGTGTAAAGGTAGCCAGGTAGAAGGGCTAAAATGAGTGTACTTCAATGCAAAAAGCATGAGGAACAAAGGCGATGAACTCAGAGCTTGGATGCAAACATGGAATTAGAATATAGTGGCCATTACAGCGACTTGGCTGGCACCAGGGCAGGAATGGATTCTCAATATTCCGGGATTTCAGTGATTTAAAAGGGATGGGGGAGGGGAGGAGGGGGGCATTACTAGTCAGGGATTCTATTCCAGCGACAGAAAGAGTGTGTAATGTAGCAGGATCCTCTTTTGTGTCATTATGGCTAGAAGTCAGGAACAGGAAGGGAACAGTTACTCTATTGGGATTATTCTATAGGCCCCTGGTAACAGCAGAGATACCGAGGAGTAGATTGGGAGGCAGTTTTTGGAAAGTTGCAAAAATAACAGGTTTGTTATCATGGGTGACTTTAAATTCCCTAAAATTGATTGGCACCTGATTAGTTACAATGGTCTAGAGGGAGCAGAGTTTGCTAAATGTGTCCAGGAGGGATTCCTGTCACAATGTGTTGACAGGCGGACTAGGGGTAATGCCATACTAGATCTAGTATTAGGTAACGAACCGGATCAGGTCACAGATCTCTCAGTGAGTGAGCATCTGGGGGCAATGACTACCGATCCCTGGTCTTTAACATTATCATGGAAGAGGATCGAATCAGAGAGGACAGGAAAAGTTTTAATTGGGGAAGGGCAAATTATGAGGCGAGAAAGCTAGAACTTGCAGGTGTGAATTGGCATGATGTTTTTGCAGGGAAATGTGCTATGAACATTTGGTCAATGCTTTGGGATCTCTTGCTGAATGTTGGGGATAAATTTGTCCCGGTGAGGAAGATAAAGAGTGGTAGGGTGAAGGAAACATGGATGACTAGTGAGGTGGAAAATCTAGTCAGGTGGAAGAAGGCAGCACACATGCGGATTAGGAAGCAAGGATCAGATGAGTCTATTGAGGAATATAGGATAGCAAGAAAGGAGCTTAAGAAGGGGCCGAGGAGACCAAAAAGGGAGAATGAGGCCTTACCGAGTAGGGTAAAAGAAAACTCGAAAGTATTCTTCAATTATTGGAGAACAAAAGGATGACAGGAGTGAAGGTAGAACCAATTAGAGATAAAGGTGCGAAGATGTGCCCGGATGCTGTGGAAGTGAGCGAGGTCCTCAATGAATACTTTTCTTCGGTATTCAGCAATGAGAGGGAACTTGATGAAGGTGAGGACAATATGAGTGAGGTTGATGTTCTGGAGCATGTTGATATGAAGGGAGAGGAGGTGTTGGAGTTGTTAAAATACATTAGGACGGATATGTCCCCGGGACCTGACGGAATATTTCCCAAGCTGCTCCACGAGGTGAGGGAAGAGATTGCTGAGCCTTTGGCTAGGAACTTCATATCCTCGTTACCCACCGGAATGGTACCGGAGGACTGGAGGCAGGCGAATGCTGTCCCCCTGTTCAAAAAAGTTAGTAGGGATAGTCCGGGTAATTATAGACTAGTGAGCCTTACATCTGTAGTGGGAAAGCTGTTGGGAATGGTTCGTAGAAATAGGATCTATGGGCATTTAGAGAATCATGGTCTGATCAGGCACAGTCAGCACCTGTGAAGGGCAGATCGTGACTAAGAAGCCTGATCGTGTTCGTTGAGGAGGTGACCACGCATACAGATTAGGGAAGTGCAGTGGATGTTATCCGCATGGATTTTAGTAAGGCATTTGTCAAGGTTCCACACTGTAGACATATTCAGAAAGTCAGAAAGCATGGGATCCAAGGAAGTTTGGCCAGGTAGATTTGGAATTGGCTCGCCTGCAGTAAGCAGAGGCTCGTGATAGAGGGAGTACATTTGGATTGGAGGATTGTGACTAGAGGTGTCCCACAAGGATCGGTTCTGGGACCTCTGCTTTTCGTGATTTTTATTAATGACCTGGATGTTGGGCTAGAAGGTTGGGTTGGCAAGTTTGCAGACGACACAAAGTTGGTGGTGTTGTGGATAGTGTAGAGGATTGTCGAAAATTGCAGATAGACATTAATAGGATGCAGAAGTGGGCTTAGAAGTAGCAGATGGAGTTCAACCCGGAGAATTGTGAGGCTGTACACCTTGGCAGGGCAAACTCCAAGGTAGAAAACAAAGTAAGTGGAAGGATACTTGGTAGTGTGGACGAGCAGAGGGATCTGGGGGTACGTGTCCACAGATCCCTGAAAGTTGCCTCACAGGTAGATAGGCTAGTTCAGAAAGCTTATGGGGTATTAGCTTTCATAAGACAAGCGATAGAGTTTAAGAGTCGCGGGGTAATGATCCAACTCTATAAAACTCTGGTTAGGCCACACTTGGAGTACTGTGTCCAGTTCTGCTCGTCTCAGTATAGGAAGGATGTGGAAGAATTGGAAAGCGTACACGGGAGATTTAGCAGGATGCTGCCTGGTTTAGAGAGTATGCATTATGATCAGAGATTAAGGGAGCTAGGGCTTTACTCTTTGGAGAGAAGGGGGATGATGGAAGACATGATAGAGGAATACAAGATATTAAGAGGAGTAGATAGAGTGGACAGCCAGCGCCTCTTCCCCAGGACACCACTGCTCATTAGAATACGACATGGCTTTAAGGTAAGGGGTGGAAATTTCAAGAGGGATATTGGAGGGAGGTTCACTCAGAGAGCGGTTGGAGCGTGTAATGCACTGCCTGAGTCAGTGGTGGAGGCAGATTCCCTCGTAAAATTTAAGTGACTGTTAGACGGGTATTTGGAGGAATTTAAGATGAGGGGTGATATGGGAGGCAGGGTTTTAGGGTCGGCCCAACATTATGGGCAGAAAAGTCTGTACTGTGCGGAACTATTTTATGTTCTATGTTCTTTCATAAGCTTGTATTGCAATTCGCCGACGGGCCAATGACGAGATGATGCGGTAGTGAATATTTTAAATTTGCTCCTCCATGCCGTGCACCCTTCTTGCACCATTTCCCATCACCTTTTCCCTCTCTCACTTTATCTCCTTGCCCGCCCATCCCCTCCCTTTGGTGCTCTTCCCCCCACCTCTCACTTTTCTTTCTCCCATGGCCTTCTGTTCTTTCAGCAATCAACGTCCCAGCTGTTTACTTCATCCTTCCCCCTCCAGGTTTTACCAATAACTTTGCGTTTCTCTCTTCTGTCCCTTCCCTTTAAATCTACTCCTCAGCTTCATGTTTCTTCAGTCCTGCCCGAATCGTTGACTGTGCTGTTTTCCTACATGCTGCGTGGCCTGCTTAGTTCCTGCAAATTTTTGTGTGTGTTACTAGGATTTCCAGCATCTACAGATTCTCTCCAGTACGTGGTAAATTTAATATGTTGTATAGTAGTGTCTGAATTTATATAACTGGGTGAATTACACAAAACTGCCCCGTTAATGAATCTTTACTTCATAAACATGTAAAAATGCTGTTACAAAATATCACAAAACAACGAATGTTGTTTTACTTTTCGTTTCCTTACATTGCACTAAAACTGTAAACGTACACATACTGGTGACTATGATAAGCAGTAATTTCTTGATTATTTTCCCTTGTACACCAAGGTATAAGAGTATCCACCGCAATAATCGTTCTTTACATTTGCACAAAAAGAACACCCACACACACAAACACAATTGTATATTGAATTGCTTTATCATGGAACAACGACTGAAATTCATTGATGAAATAGGAGAAAGATAATTTAACGATGGAATTAGTCAGTTGTACAGAAAATTTCTTTAATACGTATTAATTTCTGGAATTCCAAGCTACACTGAACGTACAGTTAATCGTTCCCAAGAAACTATCACTTTAATAATAGAGTTGCGGTAGATACATACATAAACTTGGTTATAACATTACCTTTAACTTGAGCAATCTTATTGACTGTTTGAGCTATTAAGATATAAAGGTGTCACAGGGCGTTCATACGTGCATTCGTTTTGGCAACTAAGAGACTGTTAAAATTCGCGAACATGACAGATGCCAATAGGACAACATGGATTGAGTTTGCTGAAATCCTTCAGAGATCAACAGTTCTTGTGTAAAGAGCTAAAAGAGAAGCATCATTCTACGGAATACAAATAATGATTGGAAATAAAAAAGTCTCCTTGCGAAACAAATTTATTGAAACAGAAAAAACATGAAAAGTTGATAACTTAATATCTGCCCTTGGAACTAATAATGGAATGCGATGTTTGGAAATAGGCTTGTTATTTGCACATTTGCAAAGGGTAATAACATAAAAGTGACTGGAAATATCCAAAATTGATTACACCAGGTTGAGATACATTTGGAGCATTGCATGCAGTTCTGATTACCACATCACAGGAAGCGTATAATTACACTATAGCAAATGCTACGGAGGTGCACGGACATTCCACCTAAATTGAATAATTTTTGTTAAGCGGACGGGTTAGATTAGCTCGGTTTAACTTCTCTGAGGTGAAGAAAGCAGAGATGTAGCTTATGTGAAGTATATAAGATCCTGACATGCAAAAGGATAGATAGAGTTTTTTTCCCCCATAGTAGTTACAATTGATAGAGGACATGTTGAACGATGGTAGTTTTTAATTGGTTCTAGGGGCATGTTTTTTTTTCTGCAGGAGCTGGAATAAGACATTTGGACAGACACGGTGTAGGACTATAAAACCTTAATGCAGAATAAATAGATTGCACAGATGGACTAGAAGTCCTGAGTGAACATTGTCGGTACAATTCCTCGATTATGCTGTGAATAGCTCCAAGGCTCCTTAAATGTGATTTTAAACATCATTATTACACAAGACAAATACTTTACTGAATTGAATTCGAAGTATGTCAATTCCTGGAAAACAAAAGAGAGCATAATTTTCTTTGGAGTTTGCCGCTTACGTTTATGCTCCTCGGCCAATTTAATTTGACTTGGTTAATCAAGCAAATTTAACTGCATGCATTATGACGGGTATACGAAATAATCTTGGTTGATACTATTTTAAATGTAAGTGGATGCCGGCATTTTCTCACCCAAACATCAGCTACAGAAGAACTGAAAACCTATCAGAACTTTGGCATATATCAGAAATATTATATCTGTACTTCCAAATATCTCGTTACTGAACAACGGAATTCCACCTTTTTACATCTCAGCGACTAACTGAAATTTGTGGCCTCTTAGAGCGTAAGGTCAGAAAGTTAAACTCCATGATTTTCAGAACAATGGTTCCCTGTTCCACCTTAGTCTAACACGGATAAAGCAGCCAAATTATCTGTTCTATTTGCCTTGACACTTGTAATGTGCTTCGTAGGAAGGCCTCACGCCAGTTGCAAGAAAATGGAGAGACAAAATCTTAGTGATAGGACTTTGAAAACTATAGCCTGATCAGGGAGAGCCAGCATGGCATGGTGCGGAGCATGTCGAGTATCAGCAACCTGACTGAGTGTTTTGACAAGGTGACGAGAGAGATTTATAAGGCAAGGCAGTGGATGATGACTACATGGATTCTAGTAAAGCGTTTGACAAAGTCTATTGTTGGCAGCTAATCCAGAAGATTACAATGCATGGGGACGGCGTCGAATTTGCTGTTTGGATTAAAATTCTCTTTTACATAATAAACAGAGATTAGTGGTTGAAGGAAATTATTCAAGGTGAAGGGTTGTAATTAGTAGTGTTCTGCAGGAACCTGTGCCAGTACCTCTGCTGTTTTTCATGTATATACATGAGGTAATGAAGTCCTAGATGGTGGAGTAGTAAGATTGCTGATGATATCAAGAATAGTAGTGTTGTAGAGGACTGTCAAAGAATACAGTTTGTTATAGATCAGTTGCAGATATAGGCAAGGAAGTAGCAGATAGAGTTTAACCCAAATACATATGAGGTATTGTCCCATGGTTGGACAAATGTAGGGAGACAGTGTACTATTGACGGCCAGATCTTTTAAGGAGCTATGAACTTGTACCCCAAGGTCTTTCTGCTCAGCAACAATGTAAAAGTGCCAACATAGGTCGATAAACAACATACACACAAAATGCTGGTAAACGCAGCAGGCCAGGCAGCATCTATAGGAAGAGGTACACTCGACGTTTCGGGCCGAGACCCTTCGTCAAGACTAACTGAAAGAAGAGATAGCAAGAGATTTGAAAGTGGGAGGGGGAGGGGGAGATTCGAAATGATAGGAAAAGACAGGAGGAGGAGGGATGGAGCTAAAAGCTGGAAAGTTCATTGGAAAAAGGGATACGAGGCTGGAGAAGGGAGGAGATCATGGGACCGGAAGCCTAGGGAGAAAGAAAGGGGGAATGGTGTTGAGTCCCGAGAATGGGAAAGCAGCTATAGTGAGAGGGACAGAGGGAGAAAAAAAGAGGAAGAAAAAGGGGGGGGGGGAGAAAAAAAAGAAAAGACAAATAAATAAATAAATAAATAAATAAGGGATGGAGTACGAAGGAGAGGTGGGGCATTAACGGAGGTTGGAGAATTCAATGTTCATGCCATCAATTTGGAGGCTACCCATACGGAACATAAGGTGTCGTTCCTGCAACCTGAGTGTGGCTTCATCTTGACAGTAGATGAGGCCGTGGATAGACATATCAGAATTGGAATGGGACATGGAATTAAAATGTGTGGCCACTGGGAGATTCTGCTTTCTCTGGCGGACAGAGTGTAGGTGTTCAACGAAACGGTCTCACAAGCTGCATCGGGTCTCGCTTATATATAGAAGGCCGCATGGGGTCATCGGACGCAGTCTATCAGCCCAGTCGCCTCACAGGTGAAGTGCCGCCTCACCTGGAAGGACTTTCTGGGCCCTGAATGGTGGTGAAGGAGGAAGTATAAGGGCATGTGTAGCACTTGTTCCGCTTACAAGGATAAGTGCCGGGAGGGAGATCGGCGGGAAGGGATAGGGGGCGGGGACGAATGGACAAAGGAGTCGCGTAGGGAGAGATCCCTGCGGAAAGCAGAAAAGGTGCGGGGGGAGGGGAGGAAAAGATGTGCTTAGTGGTGGGATCCCATTGGAGGTGGCGGAAGTTACGGAGATTTATATGTTAGGCTGGTGGGGTAGTAGGTGAGAACAAGGAGAACTCTTATCCTAGTGGGCTGGCGGGAGGATGGGTTGAGAGCAGATGTGCGTGGTCGATAAGGTGTTTAAAAAGTCTTGCGGAGTTTTGTTTTAATTAGACGAGGCAATGAGTTCAACAGTCAAGAAGTTATATTACAAATGTATAAAACTCTCGTCAGGCCACATCTGGAGTATTGCATGCAGTTCCGGTCGCCCCGCGATAGGTAAAATATTGACGGTTTGGAGGGTGCGCAGAAGAGGTTTACCAGGATGCTGCCTGGTGTACAGGGCATGTGCAATCATGAGAGGCTGGATAAACTTGGCTTGTTCTCACTGGTGCGCCGGAGGCTGGGTGGAGTTGTGAGGCATTTTATGATTATGAGAAGTATAGATAGGTGTATAGCCCGTATCTGTTTCTCACGTTTGCAATGTCCAATACCAGAGGTCATGAATTGAAAATAAGAGGGGACAAGTTCAAGGGGCGGGTTGATTTTGTACTCAGAGAGTCCTGAATGCATAGACTTCGTTGGCTGGTATGGTAGTAGACGCTTTTAAGAGACGTTTGGATAGACACACGGATGCAAGTAAAATGGGGGATATCGACATTGTGTAGGGAGGATGGATTCGTGTTCGGATGTTTTTGATTTGTTTTTTATCTGGTCGGTACAAAGGTGAGAGCTGAATAGCCTATTCTTGTACAATACGACCAATAGACGTAGGAGCAGAATTAGGCCATCTGGCCCATCGAGTCCGATGCGTCATTCAATCATGGCTGATCCTTTTCTTTCTCCTCTCCAATCCCAGTTCCGACCTTCAACTCATAACCTTTGATGCCATGTCCAATCAAGAACCTATTAATCTCTGCCTTAAAGACATCCAACGACCTGGCCTCCACAGCTGCATGTGGCAACAAATTCCACAAGTTCACCAGACTTGCCTGAAGAAGTTCCTCTGCATCTCTGTTTTGAAAGGGCGCCCCTATATACGAAGGCTGTGCCCTCTTGTCCTGGACTCTCCCACCATGAGAAACATCCTTTCCACATCTACGCTGTCTAGGCCTTTCAAAATTCGAAAGGTTTCAATGAGATACCCTCCCCCTGCCACCTCATCCTTCTGAATTCCAGCGAGTACAGAACCAGAACCATAAAACGCTCCTGGTATGATAACCCTTTCTTTCCCTGAACCAGCCTTGTGAAACTCCTCTGGAGACTGTCCAATTCCAGCATATCTTTTCTAAGATGAGGGGCCCAAAAGTGATCACAATTCTCAAGGTGACGATTATGAAACTCAGAATACTAAGTACTGTTTACAGACTATGTGTTATGTTGTTATATTCTTCAGTAACAGTGTCATTGGTGATATAATTAAAGATTTCATTTTTATTATGTGTGTGTATGATGTTATTAAGGAGGAGCAGATGAATGTGAAATGTGGGAGAATCACATTGCTGAGATAGTTTATTTTACTGGGAGTCTCAAATATGACTGTTGGTTCCAGATCCAGACATATCCTGTCCCCTAAATTGAGCCGATTAAAGAACAGCCAATCGTGATATCTTAAATTATTTTGTTCATAATGTATATTCCAGTAAACGCCCAGATATTGTAGAAGAAAATAGAGTAGAATACTTCCAGCGATACAAACAGGCAGGACGTGAGATAAGATTCACATGATATTTGCAATAAACTTTTAGTCTCATCGTGCGTATAACTTGACTAAATAATCAGCAACATGAAGCTCAGCATACAAATTCAAAAATCAAAATTATATCAATGTATTTCAAATTGTTATGTGCGCTCGTCTTCACCATTGTTAGTGGAACTTCAGTGCCTGTTCATTATGATGCTCTGTTGAATTCTCCGCAATCTTAGATTTTTTCCGTTCTGACCATATATTGCGTTGCTATTGATAAATATGGCTTGAAGGTTATTTAGTCAAATTAATACTGCTCTGTCAGAAAAAGAGTCTTCCATTTCGAAAAGCTGATTCATAAAATACTCTCAATGCATATTGAACCAAAGGTTCTAGTGACTACAGCACAATAATGCATGGTTTACTGGCGCAAAACCTCCAAGGAATGTGACCTTTCATTGCACTCTGCGCAATTAAAAAAAAAGATTCATTATATCCATTTGCTATTCCGTATCTGTTCTTAGATTCAAGGAAATCCCACATAAGTGTGATAATTATAGAATCAGGTATAATCTGATAAAAATACACAATATCTAGATAAAGCTGACGAAGCAAACAAACAACGACGCTTACAATATTCAGATGTAAGCTCTGCCAATTCCAGATGTCACGTCAGATGTATTATTCCTGCATTAATCAAGTACTATTTTCCGAGAAGATTTTGCATTACCTGCATTACCTGCTGTTTGCGGAGCAACACTTCTTCTCGTCTTTAATACATCTTTGAACAATGAATACATGCCGAAGAAATTATTGATTATTCTAAGAAGTACCGTAAGTGTTGTTTGAGGTTTGTGAAAATCGTTATTGGTTACCTTTTCCTCTTTGCTTAAGATTTTCTTCTGCAAAGTAATGAGATTAACGTTTAACAGAAACATAATAGTTTGTATTGCGAACATGGATTATCAATGGATACAGAGCAATGTTGCAGATCATGTATGAACAAGCCATTGGTGCAAGCACGTGGCTAGGGACGAACCCAAGAACAGGGCACAGGCACGGAGACAGGATCGTGAGGCCGCGAACGTGGAACAGTCATTTAGGAGAATCTTTACACGGAGGCGAGGTTTACGTAGAATATCCCAGGGAATGGTGCGGAGCTTAGACCTGGCAGTCCTAAGGCATCAGGAAACGAGGATTACACACATTGGAACAGACCAACGAACTGGCGAAGCATGACAGTGACGCTAGGGTTCTTATCCTCAGTTCGCTGATGGAAATCAGATGTGCTGTATTAAAGAAAACTGGGAACAATTGGAAATCAGACGAGGAGATTAAGACCTTATCAAGGAGATAATAGCAAGATGGAGCATTGCCGGACGGGACCGTGACAGTAACCTCCCCCTCCCCCCCCCCCCGCACCCCCCCTCCTACCGCAATGGGAGCCTCCTGGCGAGCCTGTAGGCTTGGCCAGAGATTCCGGATGGAAGCCTCGGATGAGGGAGGAGTCAAGGATGAAGGAGCGGGAAACACAGGAACGCTCCTCTGTTCCGTACTCTATACAGTCGAGTAGGCATTGGATGCCCCTGCCCCGAGGGCGCACATCTAGTAGCCGACGGACGATGTATGCGGGGTTGTTGTCGATGATCCGGGCGGGTGTAGGGGTTTCGGTTGGAGGACACAAGGGACTGTAGGAAAGTGGTTTAAGTTGGGAAACATGAAAAGTAGGGTGGATATGCATAGATCTTGGCAGATTAAGCCGGACTGCTGTTGGGTTAATGATGCTTTCGGCCATAGAGGTCCCAGGAAGCGAGGGGCGAGTTTCTTAGGCTCGTTTTTCAGAGGGATGTCTTTGGCTGAGAGACACACCTTCTGTCCAGGTCAATACGCAGACGCAGGAGTCCGGTGTCGATCGGCAATCCTCTTATTGCGATCGGCTGATCTGAGCAGGGCCGTGCTGGTTTCCTCCCAAACTTTGCGGCACCGATGGATATCGGCCTGAACAGACTCCTCCGCAATCTCCTCTTCTTGCGTGGGGAACAGCGGGGCTTTGTACCCAAGAGAGCACTCGAAGGGGACCTTCCGATGGCAGTACTAACCAGAGAGTTGTGGGCGTACTCAACCCACGCGTAGACGGGCTGTTGGTTGCTATACAACGTAGAGTCGCCTCCAAATCCTGGTTGACGTGTTCCGTTTGCCCGTTCGTCTGTGGGTGGAAGCCGGATGACAGGTTTACCGAGGCACCCAAGGATTGACAGAAGGCCTTCCATACCTGCGAATCGAATTGGGGACCTCGATCGGAGACGATGCCCGCGGGAATTCCGTGGAGGCGCAAGAGTTGGCGGACGAGAAGGTCTGCAGTTTCCTGAGCAGAAGGGAGCTTAGGGACGGCTACAAAGTGCACCGCCTTGGAGAACCGGTCGACCACGTTGAGCGCGGTGGTGTTTCCGTGTGAAGACGGTAGACCGGTGACAAAATATAGGGCGATGTGCGACCAAGGACGACCAGGGACAGGTAGGGGAGGAAGTAATCCCGCAGGTGGCCGATGGGAGGCTTTTCCACGGGCACAGACGGAGCATGCAGAGACATAGGAACGGGTATCCACCACAGTGGAAGGCCACCAAAGTGTCTTTTCAGGAGAGCCAGTGTCCGATCACTCCAGGGGTGGCTGTCGAAACGAGATGTGTGCCCCCACCGAAGAAACTGAGACCTGACGGAATCAGACACGAAAAGGCGATCGGCGGGTCCATTGCCGGGGTCAGGGTCAGCCCGTTGGGCTTCATTTACTATGGACTCAATCTCCCAAGTGAGGGTTGCCACCACACAGGATGGTTGGAGGATAGTCTCTGGGCTAGAAGTGTCCTCCTTGGAATTGCATTGGCGGGAGAGCGCGTCAGGTTTCCCTTTCTTGGACCCTGGACTGTAGGTAAGAGAAAACTTGAATCGTCCAAAAAATAATGCCCAACGGGCCTGGCGCGAGCTCAAACGTTTGGAGGTCTGAATATATCCCAGGTTCTTATGATCAGTCCAAACAATAAACGGGTGTTCCGCTCATTCCAGCCAGTGCCTCCACTCCTATGTTAGCTTGAACGCCAGTAGTTCCCGATTCCCCACGTCGTAATTCTGCTCGGCAGGGGACTGCCGGCGAGTAAAGAAGGCACAGGGATGAAGCTTCTCGTCCGGACTTGATCTTTGGGAGAGGAATGCTCCCACCCCGGAGTCGGAGGCGTCAACCTCAACAATAATTTGGTGGGAGGGGTCCGGTTGGACCAGGATGCGTGCGGTCGTGAAACGTCTCTTTAGTTCCGTGAAAGCTGAAGCTGTTGTGGGTGAAGTAAGTCGGGGAGGGGCGCCGCCACCCGACTGTAATCTCTGATATATCGGCGGTAAAAGTTTGGAAAACCGAAAAACCGCTGAAGTTTTTTGCCGGTCGTGGGTCTGGTTCATTCTTCCATCGACCGGATCTTTACAGGATCCCCTCACCAGCCTGCTCTCGATGATGTAGCTCAGGAAGCTGATCGAGGGAACGTGAACTCACACTTCTCCACCTGCACAAATAATTTGTTCTCCCACAGTCTCTGGAGGACTAGACGGACATAGTGAATATGTTTCTGGAGGCTGTTAGAAACTATTAAGATATCATCTAGGTAGACGAACACGAAGCGCTTAATAAAATCCCTCAGCACATCATTGATTAGGGCTTGAAAAACGGCGGGGGCATTGGTGAGGCTAGACGGCATGACCAAGTATTCGAAGTGACCCAATGGTGTATTAAAGGCTGTCTTCCACTAGTCTCCCTCCCTCATCCGAACTAGATGGTAGGCGCTACGAAGGTCTAACTTCGAGAACATGGTGGCTCCGTGAAATGGTTCAAATGCCTAATTAATGAAGGGCAGTGGGTTCTTATTGTATTTCTCCATGGCGTCTCTCTCTGGTCCAGGCAAGTTATAAAGACGGCTGGTGGGTAACGAGACCCGGGGGAGAAGGTCGATAGCGCAATCCTACGGGCGATGCGGAGGAAGGGAAAGAACCCGTTGTTTGCTGAATACCTGTCCCAGGTCATGGTATTCTGCAGGGATTCCGGACAAGTGGAGGGGTTCAAAGACAAGCGAGGTCGCGGTAGCCTCGCTAGGGGATAGAGCCGACCGCAGAGAGGTGGCATGGCAAAACGGGCTCCAACTGGCTATCCTCCCGGTAGACCAGTCGATATAGGGTTTGTGCTGGTTCAGCCAGGGATATGCTAGAACTACAGGAGATTGAGGAGAATGGATGAGATTAAATCGTACCTCCTCTCAATTGTTTCCGGACAGAATCAAGTTCAGGGGTGGCATACAGTGAGTAAACCGAGCCAGCAGATTTCTGTGCAGCGCCTGGGCCTCCAGTGGAATATTTAGCGGCTCCCGAGGTATTCTGAGGATTGTGTTGCCGACCCAAGGGGCGTAGCCATCCCAGACTCTGCGGTTTGATCAGATGGGGTTCTTGGAAGGAACGGAGTAAGGGAAGCAGACACCCGGTCAACCTGCACAGTGACCTTCCTTACATTCGTCGACAGCGCACGAAGATTTCCGTGACCTCTCTGAGCAGTTGGTCGTGGCACCCAATAGGAAGCCGTAGCTGGCGAGGACCTGTTGCACGGGGTCCGTGTCCGCTGGGTTCATTCTGGCCATTCCGGTTTACGGTCTGATTCATCGATCCTTATTCCGGGTTTTCCTGTTTTCACTTGCTCCATTGGGTGCCTTAATTGAGGCACCTGATTCTCGTTTTGGGCTAGCACATAACTACCCCTGCAAACCAAGGATTCCCTTGGGTGCTGTTCCCTTCCTCTTCCTGTCTGAATCCCTGGCAGTTTCTTTCGCAGTTTATCTCAACAGTTACTTCGGCACGAAGCTTTGTCTGTAATTTTCGTCTGTCCCCTTCGCCTGCTAACTTGTCTGCAATCTCGCCTGCGTCCTCGCCTGTATCGCCGTCTAGTTCAGCCGCCGGAGTGAGACCGGAGTCTTACCACGCGCAGATAAGGAACTATCTGTCGTTGAGTTTGGAACGGTCTCTTTTTCTGTCCCAGTGTTTAGTGCCTGTGTCAAAGAGGAGTCCCGGCCATAGGTCCTGTGCCCAAGGAGGAGTCCTGACTCAGTGTGGAGTCCCGACCCTAAGTCCTGTTCCCAAGGAGGGGTCCTAGCTCTGCGTTCTATGTTCCTGTGTTCCAAGTCCAGGTGCTGTGTTCCAGTCCTGTCCAAGTCAAGGCTTCGTGTTCTCCCCCAGCCCAGACGTACCTCGCCCAGCCCGATGCTGGAGTTTCCTCGTCCTGTGCTGGAATTCCCTCGTCCAGTCCAGGAGTCCCTTGGCAGCTTACCTCGGCAGTTCCCTCAGCAAGTGTCCTCGGCAGTCATCCCGGCCCTGCGTCCTAGAAAGCATCCTGGCCCTACGTCAAATAAAATGTCCCGGCGCTGCGTCTTAGAAAGTGTCCCGACCCTGCGCTCCAAGGAGGAGTCCCGGCTCCGTACCCAGGGGCCTAACCGAGCCGAGTCTAAGAGCCGAGCCTAGCCTAGTCCAAGAGTCAAGTCTTGGCCAGGAGTCCTTCGCCTAGCCCAGGAGTACCTTGTCCAGCCCGGTACTCGAGTTCCCTCGTCTAGTCCAGGAGTCTCTTCTAGTCCAGAAATCCCTAGTCCCAGCCACGTCCAAGCACCTCGTCTAGTGCAAGTCACATCCTGGAACCTTGTCCAATGCAAGCCACGTCAAAGCACCTCGTCCTGAACCAGTCAAGGCTTTGTGTTCCCGTCCTGTCCATGTGTCTCGAATGTGCAGGAGTCTAGTCCTGTAACCACGTCCAGTCCTGTAGCCTAGCCACGTCTAGGCCTCAGCCACGTCTTGTTCTCGCCTAGATCCGGGTTCCGAGCCAGAGTCAAGACCCAGGTTCCGGATCCCTTTGCAGTCTCTGGCTCGGAGTCCTAGCCTAGGCTCCAAGTTCCAAGTTCCTTGACCTGGTTGATCCCCCTTTCCTAGTCTTAGTCCTATCTCAGGGCCGGTGTCCTTTTCTCTTCCAGGACCAATGTCCAAGTCCAGCGTCGTTTCTTGCTGACTGCCCTTGCTTTCTTGATAAACCAAGACCTGTTCCTTGTACTTCATTGTCTGTGTCTTGCATTTGGTTCCGCCATTAACGCCCCCCGTATGACAGAACAGCCCAGTCATACATGCACCCAGCAACACAGAGACTGTCGTTTAACTTTCGCCAATCTGGGTTCCCTCCTGTTGAATACCACTCCCCCCCTCAGTCCTGGAAAACCTATTCGGTCTCCAGGATACTCCCACAGAGAGAGGGTTACTGTTATGGTCCGGTCCGTGAAATCTGCATTCCGGTTCACAGTGCGGTTCATCGATCCTTATTCCGGGTTTTCCTGTTTTCCCATGTTCCATTGGGTGCCTTAATTGAGACACCTGATTCTCGTTTTGGGCTGGCACATAAATACCTCTGCAAACCAAGGACTCCATTTGGGACTGTTCCCTTCGCCTCCCCATCTGTATCCCTGGCAGTTCCTTTGGCAGTTTATCTCAACAGTTACTTCGGCACTAATCTTTGCCTGTAATCTTCGTCTGTTATCTTCGCCTGCTGCCTTGCCTGCAAACTCACCTTCTTCTCGCCTGTATCGCCGTCTAGTTCAGTCGCCGGAGACCGGAACCCTACCACCCCAATATAAGGTATTATCTATCGTTGAGTTTGGAACTGTCTCTGTGTTCCTGTGTTTAGTGTCTGTGTCAAAGAAGAGTCCCGGCCCTAGGTCCTGTGCCCAAAGAGGGGTCCCGGTTCTGTGTTCTGTGTTCCTATGTTCCAACTCCAGGCGCCGTGTTCCAGTCCTGTCGAAGTCAAGGCTTCGTGTTCTCGCACAGCCCAGGAGTACCTCTCTCAGCCCGGTGCTGGTGCTCCCACGTCTAGTCCAGGAGTCCTTTGGCAGTTTACCTCGGCAGTTCCCTCGACAAGTATCCTCGGAAGTCATCCCGGAGCTGCGTCCTAGAAAGCATCCTGGCCCTTCGAAAGCATCCCGGCTCTGCGTCCTATTAAGGTTCCCGGCCCTGCGCTCCAAGGAAGAGTGCAGGCTCCGTACCCAAGGGCCAAACCGAGCCATCTCCAAGGCCAAGTCCTGGCCAGGAGTACCTCGCCCAGCCCAGGCGTACCTCGCCCAACCCGGTGCTGGAGTTCTCTCGTCCAGTCCAGGAGTCTGTAGTCCAAGCGACTTCCAAGAACCTCGTTTAGTCCAAGACACGTCCAAGAACCTCCTCCTGTCCAAGTGCCTCGTCCTTTGCAGTAGTTCCACGTCCAGTCCAGTAGCCACGTCCAGTCCTGGAGCCACATCCAGTCCTGGAGCCTAGCCACGTCTAGTCCTGTACCACGTCTTGTTCTCGCCTAGATCCGGGGTCCGAGCCCGAGTCAAGACCCAGGTTCCGGATCCCTGTCCAGTCTCTGGCTCGGAGTCCTAGCCCAGGCTGCTAATTCCAGGTTCCTTGTCCTGATCCCGCTTTCCTAGTATTAGTCCTATCCCCCGCCCGGTGTCCTTGTCTCGTCCAGGGCGTGTGTCCATATCCAGCGTCGTTTCTTGCTGACTGCCTTGCTTTCTTGATAAACCAAGTCCTGTTCCTTCTACTTCAGTGTCTGGGTCTTGCATTTGGTTCCGCCATCAACGCCCCCCTATAACAGGACGTGGCTGGGGACGAATCCAAGAGTAGGACACAGGCACGGAGACAGGGTCATGAGGCGTTAGCGCAGCCGCGAACGTGGAACAGGTATTCAGGAGAATCTTTACACGGAGACAAGGTTTAAGTTGATTTTCTAGGGAATGGTGCGGAGCTTAGAACTAACACTCCTAAGGAATCAGAAAACGAGGTTAACACACACTAGAATAGACCAACGAACTGGCGAAGCATGACAGTGACGCCAGGGTTCTTATCCTCAGTTCGCTGATGGAAAGCAGGTGTGCTGTATTAATGAAAACTGGGAACAATTGGAAATCAGACGAGGGGATTAAGACCTAATCAAGGAGATAATAGCAATATGGGCCATTGCCGGATGGGACAATGACAATCAGGAATAATCCGTATGCAGTGGTGATTTATTACCTCCCTCAAAGCGGTAATTTCGATAAATTTATTAGTGACATCAAACATAGCTCGCTGCATTTAAGTTAAAATAGTTTGTTTCGATCAAATATATTTTTGTTTTCCAAATGACTGCGTTTACAATAAAATATTTTATTCTTTAGAATTTACTGAAATTGAAGAAAAGTTTTCCTCACGTGTTATTTCCAAACTTTGCTTCACAGCGTTCAGTTCTGAGACAGAAAATATCGTACATGTAATATTGCAATATAAACCCAACAAAGAATTACTGAGTATAAAGAAAAAGAGGTACAAATAAGGGAGAAGAAATATGAAAGCAGCAAGTATGAAAATCATAACCGAAGAACTGATGAATGAGAAAGCAGTGAGAGAGTGAGCGCGCACTGGTGCGAAGAAGGGGAGAGAGAGAGAGAGAAAGAGAGAGAGAGAGAGAGAGAGAGAGAATGTATGTATTTAACATCTGAAGTGGTGATAAAGCCAGAAGATTTTGGTATGCTCTAATTAATCAGCTTACCACTTTCTTTTTCAATGATAATTGCTTCTGTTTAAGGAATAAAGTGCATATTACAGAATAGAATCTACATATTAATACCGTAATGGAATAAGCTGTATTGTAAACTTTTTGGCAGTGTTAAAATTAACTAATTGTCACTAGGGATTACTAAAATATTTTACTAACATTCTTTTCGGTTTCTTTTGTTTCCGTTCGGATCTACAAAACTTATTTTTCCTTGAGATATATTTGACTTAGATAACTAAATATTCTTTTGCGAATGCTAACATACAGTAAATCTTCAGCGAGGAAGTCGCATGCTAATGCCACCCTTATTCATGCTTTCTAACATGGCATCGTCTGTCATCTTTGCATCAAATGTAGATATTCTGAGATAGTATCTCTCAGAATTTATGCTTTCTTTGCAGATACTGGAGCATCGGGGGGGGGGGGGGGGGAATGGAAGAAGTCGCAAGAGTTGGTTTCGTTTTGGAACAATCCTCGGCCAACAGCTTAGGTCAAATAATGCAGGTTGCACTGGTAGTCAGAAACAGTCAGTGACAAAGGAAGCCAATTACAAAAACAAAACAACGAAATTTTACGTTGGCAAGTGCTGCTTTTCTGCGTTCTATCCAATAATCTCTCGAAAGCTGTTCTGCTGTCTGCAAAAACAACTGGTTGGAATGCGCATGATGCGAAATAATGTCTGCAACGTAGAAATGGATTTGCTTTCTTTGTTCTTTTTCGAGTTATAATTTATGAATGACGGAGGATTTGAATACTTCGTTGAGCTCGCCACCATTCATCTCTTTAAATAAACGTCTACTTTGAAGTGGTCAGTTATAATACTCGGAGACTATGAGTTGTCTATTTCTGGAACTGGTATATTATTATCAAATCTACCGATGTACATTGTGAATAAAACCTGGTTTCCCATGCCATCCATGGAACTGATTTCAGTACAGCAGTGCATTGAGTCAAAATAAGTGAAAGCAATAAATGAATGCAGAAAAAGTGCAGTGCAGAAAGACAATAACTTGCATGTCGATAAGCAGGTGTACTCTAAGCTCAATATTCCATATTATCGAACTCTTGTACGGCTTATGACGGCCTATGGAATCAGTCCTCGAGTTTTCGTGTACCTGCTATAGGGCTTTTGGGTGTTCTAGTTAAATCAAGCCTAATGTCACAAGTTCCAGTATTTTTGTGCAAGCGTTTTCATTTTGAACATTAACTAAACATTTTCCAGACAAAATATAGTCCACGGCAGTTCACCATCTATGCATACATTTGCAAATTTTCACTGTAGAATAACATCGCAACTGTTCTACGTGGATGTTTTCTGATGCACTTCAAATAAAGTATGAATATCATAAATTTCTACCATAAATATAAACATTTAGCGGTATCCATTGGAAAAAAACCATTTTACCTCTTTTTGAGAGCCACCCGTTGAGAGAAAAAATCTAACTTATTCCTACTGGTTTTGAATTTATTTAATTTGAGGTGTTTTCTCAGACTTCTATTGGCGAGTGACTGCTTTCTAGTATGGCACCAGAAATGTATTACATTAATTAAGTACTCGCACCTAGAAAACAGCTAATCCTTATGAGTTGTTTTGATTTTAAACCATTTACTTTCTATCCATCGCTTCTTGACCCATGTGCTTCCGGGAAAGATTCTTCTCAGACTCTTTACGGATTAAATAATCTGGAGATACACTCTAATATTCCCCAGTTTCAACAAGAGGTACATCAATTTTTTTGCATAAGCGCCTACATTCCTGGACGGATTTTAGTCTGCACATTCTGCACTCTCTGTCGACAGTCCCGTTGTGGAAAGAGCCACTTTTTTCCCCGAAATGACACGATTGGATTCAAAATCATATAGAAAAACGTAGTATTGCATAATCTAGCCGTAACAAGTTAAGAAAAAAAAGAAACGCTCACCTGCATGTTTAAGCTTTGTTATCAGTTCTTCGACTTCTGTTAAGGTAAATATTTTTATGTTGTAATCAATAAGACACGCATTTTTGGCATGGTGATAAAACAAAATAATGTATTGTTAGATCTTCTTGACTAAGTAAGAATAAATTAAGTTTAAGGACCAGCAAGGTCAAGAGAGGTTTTTTCAGAGGTCTTGCAGTCCGATGTCCTGCAGCTTCCATACCACACAACAATGCGGCTAGACAATACAACGTATATGATGCTTTTTGATAAAGTTGTTGGAATGGAGGATGGGAGCCTTGCTCATTTCAGACTCCTCAGAAGGTGTAGATAGTGGTGTAACCCTGGCAATTGAAGAGGTGATATCGATTCAGTTTAGATCGTGGGTATATACATGCCAAGGGACGTTGCGCTCTTCACTCTCTTTGCCACAGAGCAGTTGATGTACAACAAAATTTACCTGACCGACGTCTTCCTGAAGGCCACAATAATCTCTTTTGTCTTATCCACGCTGAGGAACAAGTTGTTCTCAAACCATTATCCCTCGTCTCTGTATGTCTTCTCATCATTGTTGTTGATGAGGCCAACCACAGTTAAACTTTAGCGAAATTGATGGTGCTGTTTGAGCTCTATCTGGCAGTCATGAGTAAGCTGCGTGAATAGCAGCGGGATAAGAACAAGGCGCTGGGTGGCGCCAATACTCAGCGTGTCAGGGCTTGAAATGATGCTGTTAATTCGGATTGACTGAAGTGTTTCCATAAATAAATCCATGATCGTGTTCCAGAGATGGGTGTTGAGACCCCACGAGGACGGTTTACAGAGCAGCCGCTGAGGCATGATTCATTTAACCACCGAGCTGAATTTGGTGAACAATTAGCTGGCGTATGATGTATCGTCAGTGCACCGTTTGAACGGCGGACAAACAGGAAAGAGTCTAATTTGGCTGGAATGTCAGCTGTTATAAGATCTGTAACAAGCTGTTCAAAATACCAAGAGCGTGCATGTCAGTGACAGCGGGCGGTAATCGTTTAGACCAATTAACACCGCTCTGTTTGTCACCGGAATGATGGTGATGTCTTGAAACCTGTAGCGACACTGGAATGTTGCAACTATGTATTAAAGATGTCCGTTAGTCCCCGTTAGGTGGTCGCAATAATCCCTCAGCACACAGCCAGGTATATTGTCTGGTCAGGAACATTGCATGGGTTTACGCTGACTAGGTTTCTCCTCAGCTCGGCTGCGATATACAATTAATCTAGGTTATTCTCCAAAGCACATTTTCTTCTCTTTCATAAAGCCTAACTGAGAGACAACGTACCAATTTCGCTAGAATCTATTAAATTCGAACTTGCTAAAGCCTCTCCAAGGCCCAAACAACCCAAATCACTCATACTGCCGTCCTCAGTATACGAAGGTATCTCTTCAAAAAACTCGATTGAATTAGTCAGTCAGGATCGCCCACCAGTGGATCCGTGCTTATCATCCTTGATCAGTCATTATCTATTCAAATGTGGATTACACGTGAACGTACCAAGAGGATTTCCTGTTACACCGTGCACCACAATCCGGATACATTGTTTCTTTTCCGTTCGAATTCCTGAAGCACATTTGTTGTGTTTTTTATTTCTGTGACATGTACAAGTATTAAGAACAAAATAGTAGATTCACGGGATCACTGGAACGCACAGGATCACCATCCACGTGCAATTCTTTCCCGACTTAGAAACAAATCAACTTATTCTTGCGTTAATTAAAATTTCCTTTTTCTTTTCTCATCAATCCGTTATAAATGCTGCCTGTAAAATAACATCGGTGACATTCTTCTTCCAGTATTTTAGTATGGAATTTTCCTAGGTTGTACTAAATAGTTTAGTAATAACAAGACCTGTCCAACATAAAATAGAGACAATAGAGGTGGGTATCAGGCACTGGAGCGCAGCATAATTAACTGACTTTCCATTACCTGCATTCCGTGCATTTAATCTAGTTTAACAACGGTTACTATTAGTGCATTATCGTGTTTCGACTAAATCACCTCTAAGAATATGAAAAAATATAATTTACCTGTTTCTTTCTGTGTGAGAGCTCCATCTATAAAGTGGAAAATATCATATTTTAGTGATCACTGACTATCAGCTCTTTGTGGGAAATAAATCGTAGTTAGAAATCTGCAAATGATATGATCAGAATGAATTCTTAATCCCAGAAGTTATACCTATAATAACAGTCATCTGCGCATTTTTTCTAAGCTTTTGCTTAATCTAGTGAATCTTGTAGTGTTTTTTTCCAATGCGATGCAGGAATAGAGACCACTATTGTTTCATTTTTCCTATTCTTATCAGTAGTGGTACAATGGACTTTATTCATGCAGTATATAAAACTGAAGTAAAGAAAATAATGCTTAATCTTTAGCATTTCATTTCTCCCATGCTGTAAGCTGACTTGTACTTCAAATAGTTGAGAGCCATTATGAAATACTTCATTCAGAGATCCTTAAATGTTAGTCATAAGAACGTCGTGTGCAACATGGCGACAAATCATTTGGGAAGAATACTGCACATTACGGCTCGGTTTAAACCCAGTTGGTTAACTGGAGTATTTTGTATCAATGTATGCATGTAAATTATTTTGAGGTCCGTCCCAAAATCACAAAACTCACGGTGTTAGACTGACGGCTCTGTAATAAACCTCACGAAGGTACCAAAGTTTGAGGAAAATTTCCTTTTGCTCCCTTCAGGTTAATTTCTTTTTTTTCATACAAATTTCAAGTAGTAAAATTAGCTTATTTCTTGACCTGTACGATTATCATTGAGGTGATGTTTCTAAAATGTGGCTGTTTCCATTTTGTTTGGGAGGAAATTCTGAATAGCAGTGCTATAATGAATTGGGCGAATGGCTTTCATCTGCATAGAGGTCACGATTAAGCGTTCCAAATTTCGGAAACTGCCTATATTCATTTAAAACACTGAAATTATATGCATGTAAGTTTATTTAACTTCACGAGGATAATTCCCAAGTTACTGATATACAGAGGAAATGTTGCTTAAAGCACTACTTTATCATTAACTGCACTTCACCCCTTTTTTCAGACCTTCAGGAAAGATATGCAAAGCATTTCCGTCCAAAGAAATAAACTTTTTTTTTTTTTTACTTTTTCTGAAGGTGTAAATATATATTGTAACAACGTTATCAACCACATTCCATTCCTGTCTGTGTCATGGTCCGGTCCGTGAAGTCCGCATTCCGGTTCATGGTCCAGTCTGTGGACTCAGGACTCCGGGTCATCCAGCTGTCCCTCGTTTGATTGAGTTAACCATAGGCACCTGATTCCCATCTTGGGGTTTGGAATATAAGTAGCCTTGGGATCGGGTGTGGGCTGCTGGTTTGTCTTGTCAGTCCCCCTTGGAGCAACCTGCTGATGGAAGGCAAGTGAAACCATTCGTGATCTCTAGGCCTGGTTGGAGGACCACCGTTTCATGGAGCCTTATTGCCACTCGTCGGAACAGTCATCGTAGTATGGATTAGGCCGTTTGTGTAGCCAGCCAAGGTTGCTGGCTGCTCCAAGTCTCAGAGCCACCCTGGATTGAGCTCCTTTTCTGTCCTTGCCTCCGTTGGGTAAGCCAGGTCGTAATTGCCGTTACCCTGCGGTTGGTTCTGTCCCGTCCTGTCCCTTACCTCCGTCGGGTAAGCCAGGCCGATTGCCGTTACCCTGCGGTTGGTTCTGTCCCTTCTTGCCCCTTGCCTCCGTCGGGTAAGCAGGACGTTTGCCGTTACCCTGCAATTGGGTCTGTCCCGCCCGGTCCTTGCCTCCGTGGGGTGAAGTTCCGCGTCTTGCCAGGACATCCGCGTCGTTCCCAGGAGATCAGCGTCCTGCCCAAGAGATCAGCGTCCTGCCTAAGAGATCAGCGTCCTGCCCAGGATATGAGCGTCCTGCCCAGGAGAAGCTCTAAGAACCCAAGCCTCGAGGATCCCAAGCCAAGCTCAAAGAACCCAGGACTCGAGGATCCCAAGCCAAGCTCCAACAACCCAAGCCTCGAAGATCCCAAGCTAAGCTCCAAGAACCCAAGCCTCGAGGATCCCAAGCCTAGCTCTAAGAAGCCAAGACTCCAGGATCCCAAGCCAAGCTCCAAGAACTCTAGCCTCGAGGATCCCAAGCCAAGCTCCAAGAAAACTAGCCTGAAGTCCCCAGCCTCCAAGCTCAAGACCCAAGGCACCAGCCTGCAGCCAAGCTCCAGTCCCAAGGCCACAACCTGCAGCCATGCTCAAGACCCAAGACCCCAGTCTGCAGCCAAGCTCAAGACCCAGGACCCCAGCCTGCAGATAACCTCAAGATCCAAGACCTCAGGCTCAAGACTCAAGAGCAAAGACCCCAGCCTGTCTCCAAGCTCAGGCCTCTGGACCCCAGCCACGTCCTGTCCTGAAGCCGTGTCATGTCCTTGCCTGGTTCTGGGGTCCGAGCCCGAGGCAAGACCCTGGTTCTGGGTCCTTGTCCAGCCTCTGGCTCGGAGTCGAAGCCTTGTCTCCTAGTCCTTGGTTTCTAGTCCTGGTTCTGCTTTCCCTAGCCCAAGTTTGAGTTCTTGTCCCTGCTAATTATCTGAATCCTGTCACGTCCCTACTCAAGTCAAGGAAGTTCCTTGTACTTCAGTGTCTGTGTCTTGCATTTGGGTCCGTTACCAGCACCCCATTGTGACACTCTGAGCATGAAGGGAAATCTAAAATTTATAACAACAATTATTATTTGCTCGATTTAATAGAGCAGATCATAACGCAAAATATCTACATATTTTTCAGATTGTCGCCACGAGGTTATCACAAGAACTGCCTGAAATGCTACTTAGATGTCACCAATGGTATCTTCCTCTAAACCATTGCGATTGCTATATTGGGGTGATAAAATTCGAGAGTACTTATTTGGGAATTTCAGCCTGTGGAGGATCACTGTCTTCCCACGGAAATACTAGGTATACCCTGCTGTTAAAATTAGAGCAGATTATTGTCGGTGGTTAATGCGAATAAAGGAATTGGTACGGTGAAATCCGATCACATTTCTAAACTAAGTTGCTGCTTCTGAACCTAAGACAAATATTAAGTGTCAGGTATGAACCAACAAAATGTAGGGAATGAAATCACCAAGGAAAATAGAAACTAAAATATAAATATAATGACACAAACAACAGGAATTCTGCAGATGCTGGAAATTCAAGCAACACACATAAAAGTTGCTGGTGAACGCAGCAGGCCAGGCAGCATCTCTAGGAAGAGCTGCAGTCGACGTTTCAGGCCGAGACCCTTCGTCAGGACTAACTGAAGGAAGAGTGAGTAAGGGATTTGAAAGCTGGAGGGGGAGGGGGAGATCCAAAATGATAGGAGAAGACAGAAGGGGGAGGGATGGAGCCAAGAGCTGGACAGGTGATAGGCCAAAAGGATACGAGAGGATCATGGGACAGGAGGTCCGGGAAGAAAGACAAGGGGGGGGACCCAGAGGATGGGCACGGGGTATATTCAGAGAGACAGAGGGGGAAAAGGAGAGTGAGAGAAAGAATGTGTGTATAAAAATAAGTAACAGATGGGGTACGAGGGGGAGGTGGGGCATTAGCGGAAGTTAGAGAAGTCGATGTTCATGCCATCAGGTTGGAGGCTACCCAGACGGAATATAAGGTGTTGTTCCTCCAACCTGAGTGTGGCTTCATCTTTACAGTAGAGGAGGCCGTGGATAGACATGCCGGAATGGGAATGGGATGTGGAATCAAAATATGTGGCCACTAGAAGATCCTGCTTTCTCTGGCGGACAGAGCGTAGATGTTCAGCAAAGCGGTCTCCCAGTCTGCGTCGGGTCTCGCCAATATATAGAAGGCCACATCGGGAGCACCGAACGCAGTATATCACCCCAGCCGACTCACAGGTGAAGTGTTGTCTCACCTGGAAGGACGGTTTGGGGCCTGAATGGTGGTAAGGGAGGAAGTGTAAGGGTATGTGTAGCACTTGTTCCGCTTACACGGTTAAGTGCCAGGAGGGAGATCAGTGGGGAGGGATGCGGGGGACGAATGGACAAGGGAGTCGCGTAGGGAGCGATCACTGCGGAATGCAGGGGGGGGGGGAGGGAAAGATGTGCTCAGCAGGATGAGGATGAGGCTCAGGATGAGGCTTTTCATCCTAGGACGAGGGAGATGTCTTCCTTTTTTAAAGAAAGGGGCTTCCCTTCCTCCACTATCAACTCTGCTCTTAAACGCATCTCCCCCATTTCACGTACACTTGCTCTCACTCCATCCTCCCGCCACCCCACTAGGAATAGGGTTCCCCTGGTCCACACCTACCACACCACCAGCCTCCGGGTCCAACATATTATTCTCCGTAACTTCCGCCACCTCCAACGGGTTCCCACCACTAAGCACATCTTTCCCTCCCCCCACCCCCACTCTGCATTCCGCAGGGATCGCTCCCTACACAACTCCCTTGTCCATTCATCCCCCCCCATCCCTCCTGTCTTTGGACTTCCATTTTGGATCTCCCCCTCCCCCTCCAACTTTCAAATCCCTTACTCACTCTTCCTTCAGTTAGTCCTGACGAAGGATCTCGGTCTGAAACGTCGAGTGCACCTCTTCCTAGAGATGCTGCCTGGCCTGCTGCGTTCACCAGCAACTTTTATGTGTGTTGTATAAATATAATGAAAAGAGTTATCATCTCAATATTTAACTATTTATTTTTAATTTTTTTATATATGACGCATGAATTAAAAGCAACATTGTTACGTATTGCTCCTATTCAGACAAAAATGGAAACCTTAATATATAACATTTCATAATGAAATAACATATTTGCTTGAGATTTAATATAAAAGTGTATGTACTTCTTTATAGGTGTAAGCTCAAGCACCAGCAGAAACTATGCTCGACATGAAGATTGAATGATGACAGAACTTACTCTCCAAGAAAACATCTTAAAAGTAGATTGCTCGATCTCACAGGACATTTAAATATTTAAATATTATCAATAACATTGTTTCATTATATTCACAATAGACACGTCCCTATTATTTTGTTTATTTTACGCTAAGTGGGCTGTTGACATTATTGCACCAGGAAAGGTTTATTTGTTTAATGTTAAAATTATTTTGAATTATTCTATAATTATCATTGTTGCCACAGCTAAAATGAGGCGCTCCAAGTTTTTCCTCACGCATGTTATTGAAGCTCCCTCTCAGATATTGCAGCTCTGAAAATAAATTAAGATACATGCATTATAATCCATTTTGGCGTGTCATATGTTATGCCTCTCCCACAACCACTTTAAAAATAAAATCAACAGAAGTATTTACAAATTTAAAATATAATTAAAGCAACATGGTGAAATTACTAACTGCATGGAATTATATAAAATATATGGAAATGACCCGACATCTCCATTGACTTCTGGTGCAAAATTAATTTTGATTTGAACCATAGAAACTACAGCACAGAAACAGGCCCTTTGGCCCTTTTTGGCTGTGCCGAACCATTTTCTGCCTAGTCCCACTGACCTGCACATGGACCATATCCCTCCATACACCTCCCATCCATGTATCTATCCAATTTATTCTTAAATGTTAAAAAAGAAACTGCATTTACCACCTCGTCTGGCAGCTCATTCCATACTCCCACCACTCCCTGTGTGAAGAAGCCCCCACTAATGTTCCCTTTAAACTTTCCCCCCCTCACCCTTAACCCATGTCCTCTGGTTTTTTTCTCCCCTTGCCTCAGTGGAAAAAAGCCTGCTTGCATTCACTCTATCTATACCCATCATAATTTTATATACCTCTATCAAATCTCCCCTCATTCTTCTACGCTCCAGGGAATAAAGTCCTAACCTATTCAACCTTTCTCTGTAACTGAGTTTCTCAAGTCCCGGCTACATCCTTGTAAACCTTCTCTGCACTCTTTCAACCTTATTTATATCCTTCCTGTAATTTGGTGACCAAAACTGAACACAATACTCCAGATTCTGCCTCACCAATGCCTTATACAACCTCATCATAACATTCTAGCTCTTATACTCAATACTTCGATTAATAAAGGCCAATGTACCAAAAGCTCTCTTTACGACCCTATCTACCTGTGACGCCACTTTTAGGGAATTTTGTATCTGTATTCCCAGATCCCTCTGCTCCACTGCACTCCTCAGTGCCTTATCATCAACCCTGTATGTTCTACGTTGGTTTGTCCTTCCAACGTGCAATACCTCACAATTGTCAGTATTAAACTCCATCTGCCATTTTTCAGCCCATTTTTCCAGCTGGTCCAGGTCCCTCTGCAGGCTCTGAAAACCTTCCTCACTGTCTACTACACCTCCAATCTATGTATCATCAGCAAACTTGCTGATCCGATTTACCACGTTATCATCTAGATCATTGATATAGATGAAAAATAACAATGGACCCGGCACTGATCCCTGTGGCACACCACTAGTCACAGGGATCACTAGTCACAGGGATTTGTATGTAACGCCGGCGAAATACAGTCGAGCACAAACTATGGAACAACGTGGCAATGGCTAATGTAACAAGATAAACTTTTCTTGCACGACTCTTCTACTTCTGTCTACGATAGTAGAACATAGAATAATACAGCAGATTACAGGCCGTTCGGCCCACAATGTAGTGCGAACCCTCAAACCCTGCCTCCCATATAACGCTCCCCAGCTTAAATTCCTCCATATACCTGTCTAGTAGTCTGTTAAGCTTCACTAGTGTATCTGCCTCCACCACTGACTCAGGCAGTGCGTTCCACGCACCAACTACTCTCTGAGTAAAAACCTTCCTCTAATATCCCCCTTGAACTTCCCACACCTTACCTTAAAGCCATGGTGCCCTGGGGAAGAGGCGTTGGCTATCCATTCTATCTATTCCTCTTAATATTTTGTACACCTCTATCATGTCTCCTCTCATCCTCCTTCTTTCCAAAAAGTAAAGCCCAAGCTCCCTTAATATCTGATCATAATCAATACTCTCTAAACCAGGCAGCATCCTGGTAAATCTCCTCTGTACCGTTTCCAATGCTTCCGCATCCTTCCTATAGTGAGGCGACCAGAAATGGACACAGTACTCCAAGTGCGGCCTAACCAGAGTTTTATAGAGCTGCATCATTAAATCGCGACTCTTAAACTTTATCACCCGACTTATGAAAGCTAACACCCCATAAGCTTTCTTAACTACCCTATATACCTATGAGGCAACTTTCAAAGATCTGTGAACATGTACCCCCAGATCCCTCCGCTCCCCCACACTACCAAGTATCCTGCCATTTACGTTGTACTCTGCCTTGGAGTTTGTCCTTCCAAAGTGTACCACCTCACACTTCTCCGGGTTTAACTCCATCTGCCACTTCTCAGCCCACTTCTGCATCCTATCAATGTCTCCCTGCAATCTTCGACAATCGTCTACACTGTCTACAACGTCACCAACTTTTGTGTCGTCTGCAAACTTGCCAACCCACTTCTACCCCCGCATCCAGGTCGTTAATAAAAATCACGAAAAGTAGAGCGTCCCAGAAAAGATCCTTGTAGGATACCACTAGTCACAACCCTCCAATCTGAATGTACCCCCTCCACCACGACCCGCTGCCTTCTGAAGACAAGTCAATTCTGAATCCACCTGGCCAAACTTCCCTGGATCCCATACCTTCTGACTTTCTGAATAAGCCTACTGTGTGGAACCTTGTCAAATGCCTTACTAAAATCCATAAAGATCACATCCACTGTACTACCCTCATCTATATGCGAGGTCACCTCTTGTTAGACACGATCTGCCCTTCAGAAAGACATGTTGACTGTCCCTGACCAGACCATGATTCTCTAAATGTCCATAGATTCTATCTCTAAGAACCTTTTCCAACAGCTTTTCCACCACAAACGTAAGGCTCACTGACCTATAATTACCCGGACTATCCCTACTCCCGGTTTTGAACAAGTGGACAACATTCGCCTCCCTCCAATCCTCCGGTGCCACTTCCGTGGACAAGGAGGACATAAAGATCCTAGCCAGAGGCTCAGCAATCTCTTCCCTCGCCTCCTGGAGCAGCCTGGGGAATATTCCGTCATAGTGATCGGAAATATAACACTGGAATTGAACTAACAGCTCTATTTGGCTACAGATTCATGGAAGTGACCCTTGGCATTGGCATGAATGTTGCGAAATTAATGGAGTTACGAAATAAGTGGAAGCACAACATGAAGAGCTGCATTACGGTTAAATGTATGTGGCCGTGACTCTGCGTTTGCATATCGAGGCAGCACAATTTATGAAAAAATATAATTACTTGCCTTTCTCTTGAAGTTCGAGCATATTTTCTGTCAAGAAATGAGAGCAAGTTAAGTCTGATGATTTTCATATTTCATTGAACGTAGAAAGAATTGAACGAAAAATCGTATTTTGCATTCATTTAATTTCCATAACATAACTCTGCTCTATCATTAATCGACTGATGAACAATTTGTTTATCAAAACCAGTTAATCTTTCTGACATATTAAATAGGATACTAAACCAACAAAATCTTGAGAAATTTGCTTTCTAATAAAAAATAAGTAATATATATGTAAACGTGAACCCATGTTGACAGAAAGTGTGTTAGATTTCTCTTTCTGACCTTTTTTGCTTAATGTTTCAGTGACGTTTTTCAGTTCTGTATGAATAAATAGACAATAATTTTGATGTTATACTCTAATGTTTAAATTCATCTGGTTTGCATGTTCTTTCATATTTGTACTTATATTTCAATTTCCGATCGGCGTGGCAGTCAAGGTATAGATTTCTGGTACTAATCTCTGCGTAAACCGTTCTAGTTAATTCATTCAGAATTAAAGTAACCTACCAGACTAGCGGAAATTAGTATTTTCAGGCCCGTGTCAAGATTAAGCATGGACAGATGCTGACAACGGTTTACCGCCAATTAAGTTTCCAAAAGTTTATGTTCATCCATCGAAATATAATTAATGGGACAGAGAGACAGAAACAGGGAGGAGAGAGAAGGCAGGGAGGGAGAGAGGGAGGGAGAGAGAGAGTGAGAGAGAGAGAGGGGGGGAGAGGTGCGAGAGAGTGAGAGAGAGTGAGAGGAACGCAGAGATTTTTTTTTCCCAGTGGACAGAGTTCTGATGATTAATATTCTCCTTTCTCTCCAATCGGAGTAAGCAAAATCGTGAATCTTTCATAGACCAGTTGCACGAATATTATTTCCATAGGTCACCAGCAGAACTATTTTTCAAATAAAATCTGCCAAAAGTTCTGGATGATCTATTTACTTTTGTAAGTATGAAGCAAAATTTAAAATAAAATCTTCATCCAACACCAGATGGGACCTCTGTGCCTCGATAGATATTGATTTATGATATGAATGGTGGTTAAACGGTACGGATGGAAACTATTAATTGATAAGTGATAATACTTAAGTCTGGAATGTACCTTTTTCTCTTAAAACGAGCCTGTTTTCTGAAAGGAGAAGGTAAGGATTTCAACAAAGTAACAAACTGACAATTATTGTTGTATGCGCAATACTGAGTATTCAATAAACAAAATTTGTTAATTACGAAGCACTTTGTCAGATTGAAAATAGAAAAAAAGAGAGTGAAATGGAATGTCATTAATTTAAACACTTGTTAAATTTACGGGCTTTGAGGCTGACCCCGACTGTCCAATCAGTGGTGAGAGTAGGACACAGAGACAAAGTTTCTTGCAGGTTGGTGTCCTTCTGTAAAAGTACAGACAGGACAAGCGGGGCGGTCATTATCCGGGAGGCCATTGTTAAGAGTATGCCAATTTTGAGAGTAGGAGTGCCAGCTTTTGGCTCGAAGAGGGCTCTAGCTCGCATGAGGCTGTTTATAACTTTCTATCCTGGTCCTATTTCTTTCTCTTACTGTGTAGAAAACGGCTGTTGTGAGTTCATCAGGCCGAGACCTACATTTGCGTGAAGTGTATCCGGCTGCAGCTCCTTGAAGGCAGTGTTAGGGATCTAGAGCAGCAGTGAGGAGATAATCGATCAGAGTTACACGGAAGTAGTCACCCCGAAGTTGCAGAAGTTGAGTAGCTGTGTGACTGTCAGGAGAAATGGAAATGTGAATAGGCAGTTAACACCGAGCACACCTGTGGCTATTTCCTGCAAAAATAAATATACCGTTTTGGATGTTGCCGCGGGGGATGACCTTCCAAGGGAATGTCACGGAGACAGGTTTACTAGCACTGAGCAGAGATCTGTGGTGCGAACGGGAAACAGGGATGGGGCGGGGGGCGGGGGGTCGGTGGTGATAAGGGACTCAATAGGCAGGGGAACAGAAAGGGAATTCTTTAGACGTGAACGGGACACCTGAATGGTGTGTTGCCTCCGAGGTGCCAGGGTCAGGGACGTCTCGGATCGCGTCCACAACATTTTAGAAAAAATAGGAGAACGGCTTGATGTATTGGTACTTATTGGTACAACTGAGGTAGGAAGGAAAAGCAAAGACGTCGTGAGAAGAGAATTTAGGATGCTAAATAGAAATCAGAGAAGCAGGACCTCCCGGGGGGTAATTTTTGGGTTGCGGCGTGTCCGAGGCAACAGTGACGGGTAGAAACCGGCAAGGTAGCAAAAATGTCAAAGTAGATGGTAAAATCTCTTTCAAGAATATAAAAATAAAAGAGAGATGAGAGTGGATGCAGGACGACTGAAAAATGGGGCCGGAGAAATAATAACGTGGACAAGGAGATGGCAGATGGGTACTTTTCATCAGTCTTCAGTGTGGAAGACATTAGGAGTGAGGCAAATATTGAAGGGTGTGAGGGAAGTTAGTGGGTGCAGTTACGATAACAATGATGAAGTTGATTACAAAGCTGAACGACCTAAGAGTACGTAACTCACCTGGGCCAGGTAACTGCAACACAGCGTTCAGAAAGATGTAGAGGTAGAGATTTCGGAGGGATCAGTAATGATATTTCAAAAATCATTGGACACTGCCAGGGTGCCAGAGGCTTGGAAAATTGCAAGTACCATTCCGCTCTTTGAGAAAGGAGGAAGGCAGCAGAAAGCAAATTGTAGATGAGTAACCTGAACTGAGTGGTTGGAAAGATGTCGGAGTCAATTTTTAAGGATGTGGTTATGGAGTATTTCATGACACAGGACAAGATAGAACAAAGTCAGCATGGATTCGTGAAGGAAAAATCTTGCCTGACGTACCTGTTGGAACTCTTTGGGGAAATTATATGTGGGGTAGATAAAAAAAGATGCAGTGGAAGTTCGATATATTGGCAATTTCAGAAGGCCTTTAATAGTGTGCTACACATGAGGCTGCTTGACAAGTTGAGAGCCCTTGGTCTTACAGGACAGTTACTGGCTTGGTAGAGCATTGGCTGATTGGCAGGAGGCAGTGATTGGGAATAACATGATCCTTTTCTGGTTGGTTACCGGTGACTAGTGGTGTTCTGCTGATGTCGGAGTTGGGATTGCTTCTTTTTATGCGGAACATCAATCATTTCGATGATGGAATAACTGGCTTTACGAATTGACAATAAACTGGACTGGTCTAAGAACACTGAGGCTGTCTACAAGAAGGGTCAGAGCCGTCTCTATTTCCTGAGGAGACTGAGGTCCTTTAACATCTGCCGGACGATGCTGAGGATGTTCTACGAGTCTGTGGTGGCCAGTGCTATCATGTTTACTGTTGTGTGCTGGGGCAGCAGGCTGAGGGTAGCAGATACCAACAGAATCAACAAGCTCATCCGTAAGGCCATTGATGTTGTAGGGATGGAACTGGACTCTCTGACAGTGGTGTCTGAAAAGAGGATGCTGTCCAAGTTGCATGCCATCTTGGACAATGTCTCCCATCCACAACGTAATGTAGTAGATGGGCACAGGAGTACATTCAGCCAGAGACTCATTCCACAGAGCACAGAGCATCAAAGGAAGTCATTCCTGCCTGTGGCCATCAAACTTTACAACTCCTCCCTTGGAAGGTCAGACACCCTGAGCCAATAGGCTGGTCATGGACTTATTTCATAATTTACTGGCATAATTTACATATTACTATTTAACTATTTATGGTTCTATTACTATTTATTATTTATGGTGCAACTGTAACGAAAACCAATTTCCCTCGGGATCAATAAAGTATGACTATGACTATGACTATGGCTATGACTATGACTTTGCCGCCGAGTTTTCAGATGATATGACGATTGGTGGAGGGCCAGGCAATGTTCAGGAAACAGGAAGGCTGCAGAATGATTTAGACGGATTAGATTAACGGGCAAGAGAGTGACAAATGATATACGATATTGTAAAATACACGCTCTAGTAATTTTGTTCTAAACGCGGAGAAAATCCAAAATTCTGAGATGCAAACGGTCCTCGCGTGAAACACTTTAAAGGTTTACTTTCAGGTAGAAGCATTAGTGTGGCCGGCAAATGAAATGTTAGCATTCATTTCAAGAGGTCTTTAATACAAGAGGAGGGATGTGATGCGTATAAGGCACTGGTGAGGCTTCACATTGAGTAATCTGAACAATTTTGGGCTCCTAACCTAAGAAAAGATCTGATGATATTGGAGAGGGTTAAGTAGAGGTTCACAAAAATGATTACGGAAAAGAAAGGGTTATCATGCGAGGGATTTTTGACCGCTCTGGATTAGTATTCGCGAGAATATAGCAGGATTGGGGGGCCTCGCTGAAATCTTCCGATTATTGAAATCTTGAACAGAGTAGATGTGGAAAGGATGTTTCCCATGGTGGGGAATTCAGGACGAGAAGGCACACCGTCAAGATAGAGGGTCGACCATTTAAAACAGAGCTCCGGAGAAATTTATTTAGCCAGAGGATGGTGAATATGTGGAATTTATTAACACAGGCAGCTGTCGAGGCCAGATCATTGGGTCTATTTAAGGCAGAGCTTCATCGGTTCTTGATGGAACACTGCATTAAAGGTTACGGTAAGAAGTCTGGGGTGTGGGGCTGAGGAACAGAAAAAGACTTAGCCATGATTGAATGGCGGAGCCAGGTGGTCTCATTCTGCTCTTATGTCGTGTGGTCTATTGTCTTATTGTTCATCATAATAATGAAGAGACATATTACCTGTACAATTCTGTGTTTTGCCGATTGATTAATGACTTACCTAAATCTTTAAAATTTTCCATCTGTATTGCCATTTCTGTAACACAGATGCATTGAGTCGAAAATATGCCGATATGCTTATCATTATATATGACTGGTTCAAATTTCCTCTCAATCAAGTTTTCAATGACTGTTACAATTAAATCAGGATTTCAATTGCTCCTGACTGATAACATGATCTGAATATGTCCCGCATCTGCAGTCCCTCGTGTCTCCATGAGAGTTAATCCTTTGAGCCCGCAGGTAAGAAGATATTTTGGAGTCCTGAAAAAGAGTGAATTTAAATCCGCATCACGGATACACAAGTAAAATACTTATGTGTTCTGAGCTCATTACAGACCAGTTTTAAAGTAAGGACGACGATAAAGCTATATTTACTGTATATAGTTAGCAATGGCTTCTGTGGCAGGAGGATTGTCAAGGATCGGCCCAAACGATCGATTTAGGGTATGTTTTAAGGTCTGGTCAATGCCCTCTTGGAATGATGCAAATATGAGCGGAAGTCTTTGATCAGACAGCGTCTCAGACGTAATGGAAGCGTTCCTGCGCAGGTCAGGAGCGGAGCTTGAAATGCCCAGACCCCACAAAAAAGAGGTACCATTGATCGAAATGGTTGTCGTTAGCGTGGTCTGTGTTATAGAGGTAAGGCTTTGGATCAACAGCCTTCGTAGAGTACAGGCGGAGACGAGGTCAGTCGGGAAGTTTATATCTTATTTATTTCTCCGATTTCACTCTTTAATGACTAGCATGCACGTCTGAGGGTCAGTGTCCCGTTCTGGATATCAGGTGTGGAAATTCCAGGAGATTTCCATCCTCCGCCGTGGCCACATCTGCACCAGGTGCATCGGAATGCAGTTCCTAAGAGACGGTGTGAAATGGAGCTGCAGCTCGCTGACCTTCGGCTTGTTAGAGAAAGCTGCAGGAAACAGCTAAATGATGACTGTCAACAGAAAGATGCGAAAATATCAAATTATGGAGAGAACCCCTGTGGCCGTTCCCCTTAACAATAAGTATTCCATTCTGAGGGAGTACATATTGGAGAGTCCACCTATTTGGAGGAATCAAAGCGTCCGCGCCTCTGGCTCTGAGTCTGGCCCTTTGGTTTATAGCGTAGAGAACTGAAGAGGATAGCAGCAGTAATTAGGAACTCTAAAGATCGCTGCGAAATAAGAAACGCAGGTGATCGGTTGCTACCTTGATGCCAGGGTCTGCAATTTTTCTGAACGCGATCACACAGGATATAATTCAGGATAGAAGTCGTGGTATATATTGGGAGAAAAAAGGAGGAGGTCGTGAAAACAGAACACAGGGAGTTCAGAAGGATGTTGAGAAACAGGTCCTAATGGGTAGTAATCGTGGGATTTCTGCCTGTGCATGCGCAAAATCAAAACGACGAAGAATGCAGGACTGACGCTGCTATTTTTAAATGCACGTAGTATTCTGAATAATATGAACTCGTGACGCAGTTGGAAATTGGTCGGTATGATGTTGTAGGCATCACCGAGTCGTGACTGAAAAACTGTCATAGTTGGGAGCTAAATATCAAAGGATATATGTTGTATTGAAAGAACAGGCGGCAAGGCATAGGCAGTGATGTGGCTTTGTTGGTAAGAGATAGAATTACCTGTTTAGAAATAGGTGGCATAGGGTAGGGGAATGTAGAATGGAGTTAAGAAATTACAAGCGTAAAAAAATAACACTTTGGAAAGCATATATAGGACTCCAAATAATAGCCAAGATGTGGCGTTGGCATTGCAAAGGGAGCAGGAAAGGGTGTGCAATAAAGGTAATATTACAATTGTAAGGATACACTTCAATGTGCAAGGGAAAATGGGAAAATCAGGTTGGTTTCGGATCGCAAAAGGGAATTTGTTGAATTCCTACGAGATTTTTTTTTAGAGCAGCTTATGCTTGCGCCTACTCGGGAAAAGTCTATCTTAAATTTGAATTTTGTGTATTAATCCGGATTTTATTATAGAGTTTAAGGTAAGGAAACATTAGGAGCCAGTGATTATAATATGATTGAATTGATACTGCAATTTGAGAAGGAGAAACTTAAGTCATATGTTTCAGTATCGCAATGGAATAAAAGGAAATACTGAAGCAGGAGAGAGGAGCTTTCCCAAGTGGATTAGAGTGGGTTACTGGCAAGGATGACGACAGAGAGGAGGTGGCCGAAGTTACTGAGAATACTTCACAAGGCGCAGGATAGATATGACTCACATAAAAGCAAATTCTCAGATGGCAGCGGTAGGCAACTGTGGCTGACAAAGGAAAATAAGGATTCCATACAAGCTAAGAGAAAGGCATATCGGGTAGCAAAAGTGACTGGGAAGTTGGATGATTGGGATTTTTAAAAAATCCAACAAAAGGTAACTAAAAAACCATAAGAAGGGGAAAGATGATACATGAGGATCAACTAGCTGATATTACAAAAGAGGATAGTAAAAGTGTTTTTTTTTCTTTCCAGTTATATAAAGAGTAAAGTGGAGGCGAGAGGCGTTGGCCAGTAGGATTTAAAAAACCTACAAGGCATTCTGCAGGCAGGTGAGAAGCAAGAGGATAGGATGTCAGAGCATAGGGCCAAACAAATGTGGCAGTGGAAAAGTATGTATGGAATCGGAGGAGAGAGCTGAGGTACTTAATGAATACTTTGCTACAGAAAAGGGTCTTGACGATTGTTGGTATGACTGACAGCGGATTGAAAACTTTGTGCATAAGGCATTAAGAAAGAGCATCTGCTGGAGATTTTGGAAAACATCAAATTAGGTAAGTCTCCCGGACTGGAAGGGATGTAACCCAGGCTACTGCGGAAAACGAGAGGGGAAACTGCTGAATCTTTGGCAATGCTCTTTGAATCATCAATGGGGACAGGACAGGTTAAGGAGCATTGGAGGGTTGCAGATGTTTTTCCCTTATTCAAGAAAGGGAGTACAGTTATCTCAGGAAATTGTAGACCAGTGAGTCTTAGTTCAGTGGTTGAGAAGTTGATGGAAAAGATCCTGAGAGGCAGGAGGTATAAACTTTTGGAGAGGAATAATATGATTAGGAGTAGTCAGCATGGTCTTGGCAAAGGCAAGTCGTGCTTTACGAGCCTGATCGATTTTCTTGTGAATGTGACTAAAGACATTGATGAAGGTAGAGCAATAGGTGTAGTGTACATGGGTTTCAGCAAGACATTTGATAAGGTACCCCATGCAATGCTTATTGAGAAAGTAAGGAATCATGGGATCCAAGGGGACATTGCTTTGTGGATCCAGGACTGGCTTGCCCACAGAAGGTAAAGAGTGAGTGTAGACGGGTTATATTCTGCATGGAGGCCGGTGAAGAGGTGGTGTGTCTCAGGGATCTGTTCTGGGACCTCTACTCTTTGTGATTTTTATAAATGACCTGGATGAGGAAGTGCAGGGATAGGTTCGTAAATTTGCTGATAACACAAAGTTTGGGGGTGTTGCGGATCGTGTGGATGGCTGTCAGAGCTTATAGCTGTACATTGATATGATGCAAAACTGAGATGAGAGGTGGCAGATGAAGTTCAACCCAGATAAGTGTGAAGTGGTTCATTTTGGTAGGTCAAGTATGATGGCAGAATATAGCATTAATGGCAAGACACTTGGCAGTGTGGAGGAACAGAGGGATCTTGCGGTCCGAGTCCATAGGATGATCAATGCTGCTACGCAGGTTGAGTCTGTAGTTAAGAAGGTTAGCGTGCATTGGTCTTCATCAACCGTGGAACTGAGTTTAAGAGGCGAGAAGTAACGTGACAGCTACGCTGGACCCTGGTCAGATCCCACTTGGAGTATTGTGCTCAGTTCTGGTCACGTCACTAAAGGAAGGATGTGCAAATTAAAGAAAGGGTGCAGAAGAGATTTACAAGGATGTTGCCTGGATTGGGGAGCATGTCTCAATGGAACCAGATGAGTGAACTCGGCCTTTTCTCCTTGGAGGAGAGTAGGATGAAATGTGACCTGATAGAGGTGTATAAGATGATGAGAGGCATTGATCCTGTGGATAGACAGAGGCTTTTTCCCAGGGCTGAAATGACTAGCATGAGAGGATAGAGTTTTCAGATGCTTTGAAGTTGATACAGAGGAGATGTCAGGGGTAAGTCTTTTTTACGCCGAGAGTGGTGAGTGCGTGGAATGGGCTGCCGGTAGTGGAGGTGGATACGATATGGTATTTTAAGAGACTCCTGGATAGGTACATGTAGCTTAGAAAAATAGAAATATATGGGTAACCCTACGTAATTTCTAAAGTAAGTACATGTTAGACACAGCATTGTGGGTGGAAGGGCCTGTATTATGATATAGGTTTTCTATGTTTCTATGAAATTATAGGCCAGTCAGCCTGACCTCTGTGGTAAGGAAAGTGTGGGAGTTCATTATTAAAGATGAGATTTCGGAGTACTTGGAGACTACTGACAAAACAAGTCAAAGTCAGCATAATTTAGGTAATTGCAACCATGCCTAAGAAATCTGTTGCAGTCCTTCAACGAGGTAACAAGGAGTGTGGTAACAAATGGTTATCATTTACCTGTATTTTCCAAAGACATCTGATAAGATGCATACATGATTGTGCTTAACAAGATGAAACCCATGTCATTATAGGAAAGATACTGCCATGGACATGGGAATGGCTGACAGGCAGGAGGCAGCGAGTGGGAATAAAGGGGCCTTTTCTGGCTGCCTGCCAGTAACTAGTGGTGTTCCTCAGGAGTCCTTATTGGGACTACTACTTTTCAGGCTGTTTGCCAATGAATTACCTTATAGAAGTTACAGCTTTGAGGAAAGGTTTGCAGAAGCAACTATAATAAGTGGAGGGGTAGGTCGTGCTGAGGAGGGAATGCAAATGAAGAACAACTTAGACAAATTAGAACAATGGGCAAAAAGTTGCAGATAGATTACAAAGTTAGGAAACATTTGATATTGCATTTTGGTAAAAGAAACAGAAGTGCTGAATATTATCGAAATAAAGAGGAAATTCAAATATCAGAGGAGCAAAGAGAGTTAGGATTCCTCGTGCAGGGAACTCTGAAGGTGACTTTACAATTTGAGCCTTTGGTGGAGAAGAAAAATCCAATGCAACTATTCATTTCAAGCTCAATAGAATATGAAAACAAAAAGATAATGCTGAGGATTTATAAGACACTAGTCAGTCCGTTCTTGCCGTATATCCTTTCGGAAAGGATGTGCTGTCCTTGGAGATAATCCAGAGGAGGTTCACAAGGATGATCCTTGAAATGAAGGGGTTAACATATTGAGAGCTTTTGGTTGCTTTGGACCTGTACTCACTGGGATTTAGAAGAATTCAGAGGGATCCTATTGAAACCATGTTCAATTTCAAGTTTAAGTGTCAGTGAGAGAGCGTTCTTTCGGGCAAGGTGCAGAACAGAGTACAAACAGTCGGATTTGCATCGTTCGAATGGTGCATTTACATGGCCTTAAAGAATATATAGTGTAGTTATAATATCACAGACAGTAACAAAATTAACATTAGTGAAAGTTCCTGAGTGAAATGCCTGAAGATTATGGTGTATGGAATGTTGGCCTGGGTTCCGGCGTTGCATGGACAGGTCGTCACCTCACCGAGAGATACCGGGAGACGAAGGCAATCCAGCTTGTCTTCCATAGAGCATACACTGGACAGATGCGCGGCCGGGAAAGACGGCCTAGCTGCAGGGGCCAGCATGGACTCCAGCACGCACCCCGCGCCTGTGTTCCCTCCCACAGCAAATCCGTCCCTCCACCCCTGAGTACTTTCAACAGTAAAATCCGCGGCGTTAATGCGTGGTCCGCTGGACAATGAGGTCACGCAGTTCCCTCGTCACCGGTAAAAAGGACTCATGTTTTTTTTTTTATTCACAATATCCAAAAGGCTTTTGTGATTACATGTAAAATGATTTAAAACACATTTGCATCATTTGTAGGACACGGCGATGGCTCTGCAATCAAGCGCGCCGTCATCATAATCCATGATTCTCCAATGGCAGTATTTTACATTTCCGCAACAAACGGTGCTCTCTCAGAAATGTATATCACACAGGTTGCATGCTATGAACCCTAATGCTATCTAAGATTTTTAAATGCCCGAATATCACAAACCTTTCCCAACCCACAACCGCTATTGACTCTTTAAAATTGCAATAGGTACTCATTTTAAAGGAATTGTTTGAATAAACAGCCTCACTGAAAAGCATTAAAGTAACTAAACAAAACAGCTTAATGTTATTTAAAGTAATTTTAAACGAAATCTGGATTTTTATTAAATATCTTAATGCATTGAGGTCCTCAATGACTTCGCCATAATCCTTTTCCACTTTCAGCAGTCAGCGATCACCGAATCACACCATCCCTTGCTGAAACTACATAACTATCAATCGTGCCTGATATCAAGTTATCATCTTAAATTAAAATTGTTAGAGTGAGTTTTGGGTTTAGGTCATTTACATTTAGCAAATGGGTTGGCTCCCAGTCTTCTGTTCCTTGATAATGTATTGTGGACTTAATTTGGAAGAATGCATTTCCAAAAAGCTGTGAATCCCAGTCCATGGACGATGCTGGTGTCTCTGGGATGGATGTGAAACAGAAAGTGTGAAGTTTGCATGTAGCTTCAAAAGAAGTATTGTGTATACTTGGTAAATATGGAATGTCTTTGTGTTTAGCAAATAAATATCGAGCCCCTCATTGAGCCAGCAGACATTTCCAGCGAAAGCGTCTCCGTATGATGCCTGCTGTACATAGTTCTGTCGAATAAAAAAGCTGCTTTATATCTACCAGTAACTCTCTCTCCGGTGATTTCATTCACGCAATAACAAAAATAAACAAAGGAGGGAGAGTAAACATATAGGCTATACACAGTTATGTTTCGGACGGCTCAGTCCAATCAGATAAGGTATCGAATGAATCCTTGAATGTTGCATTTGACGGCTTTAAACTCGAGAAGAGGCTTACGGATTCGCATTGCAATGATCACTTCAGCGATATTAGAACTGACAATGCCGATAACTGCAAGGTTCGATCGAGGATTATATAAAGTGGTGCACTGCCGAATAATGTATTGAGTATCACTCACAACACGCTGAAGAAACTTAGCAGCTCGGGCAGCATCCGTGGAAACGATCAGTAGACGTTTCGGGCCAGAACCCTTCGCAGGACTGTAGAGGGAAGGGGCTGAGGCCCTGTAAAGAAGTGGGGGAGGGTGGGAAGGCGACGGCTAGTCGGTTCCAGATGAAAAAAACAGTAAGGGGAAATATAAAGGGTGGGGGACAGGAGGCAGGGAGGTGATAGGCAGGAAGGGTGAAGAAGGAATAGGGGAAAACACAATGGGTAGTAGAAGGAGGCGGAATCATGAGGGAGCTGATAGGCAGCTGGAGGAGGGTGCAGAGTGAAATAGGGATAGAGCAAGGGAGGGGGAGGGAATTACCGGAAGTCGGAGAATTCTATCTTCATACCAAGGGGCTGGAGACTACCTCGACGGTATATGAGGTGTTGCTCCTCCAACCTGAGTTGGGCCTCATCATGGCAGTAGAGGAGGCCATGGATAGACATGTCTGAATGGGAATGGGAAGCAGAGCTGAAGTGGGTGGCTACTGGGAGAGCCTGTCTGTTGTGCCGGACGAAGCGGAGGTGCTCTACGAAGCAGTCTCCCAATCTGCGTCGGGTTTCACCGCTGTAGAGGAGGCCTCACCGGGAGCACCGATTGCAATAGATGGCCTCAACAGACTCACAAGTGAAGTTTTGCCTCACCTGGAAGGGCTGTTTGGGGCCCTGACTGGTGGCAAGAGAGGAGGTGTAGGGACAGGTGTAGCACTTACACTTACAGGGATAAGTGCCGGGTGCGATATCCGTGGGGAGGGACGTGTGGATCAGGGAGTCGCGGAGTGACCGATCATTACGGAAAGCGGAGAGGGGTGGAGAGGGAAAGTTGTGCTTAGTGATGGGGTCCCGTTGAAGGTTGCGGGGGATAATGTGTTGGATCCGGAGGCTGGTGGGGTGGTAGGTGAGTACACGGGGAACTCTGTCCCTGTTGTGGTGGCGGGAGGATGGGGTGAGGGCCGAAGTGCAGGAAGTGGAGGAGATGCGGGTGAGGGCATCATTGATGACGGCAGAAGGGAAACCAGGATCCTTAAAGAAAGAATGAAAGAGGAAAGTCTTTTCCTGGGAGCAGATGCGGCGGAGACGCAGGAACTGGGAATAGGGAATGGCATTTTTGCATATGGCGGGGTTGGGATAGGTATAGTCGAGGTAGATGCGAGAGTCAGTGGGCTTGTAGAAGAAGTCAGTGGACATTCTGTCTCCAAAGATGGAGACTGAGAAATTCAGAAAGGGGAGAGAACTGCCTGAGAGAGACCAAGTGTTTTTGAGGGCTGGGTGGAAGTTAGAAGTAAAGTCGATGAAATTGTCGAGCTCAGCATGGGTGCAGGAAGTAGCATCAATGTAGTCGTCAATGTCCCGAAGGAAAAGTTGGGGAGCAGGACCAGAATAGGTTTGGAGCACAGACTGTTCCACATATCCAACGAAGAGGCAGGCATAGCTGGGGCCCATGCGAGTTCAGATAGCTACACCCTTAGTCTGAAGAAAGTGGGAATAGCCAAAACAGAAGTTATTAAGTGTGAGAACCAGTTTCACCAACCGGAGGACGGTAGTGGTGGTGGGGAGCTGGTGGGATCTATTATCCAGAAAGTAGCGGAGGGCTTTGAGGCCTTCTTGATGGGGAATGGAGGTGTATACGAATTTGACATCCCTAGTGAAAATGAAGCGGTCGGGACCGGGGAACTGGAAGTTACTGAAGGGGTGGAGGGCATGGGATATATCCCGGATGTAGGTGGGGAGAGACTGAACTATGGGTGACAAACTGGAGTCCAAGTAGGCAGACACAAGTTCGGAGGGACAGGAGCAGGCAGAAACTATGGGTCCACCGGGACAGTCAGGCTTGTGGATCTTGGGGAGGAGGTAAAACGGAGCGGTACAGGGTGTGGGAATTATGAGTTTAGCGGCTGAGGATGGAAGGTCTCCGGAGTTCATAAGGGGCGTGATGGTACGGAAGACAATGGTTTGATGTATTTTGCTGGGGTCCTGTTCCAGGGGTAAGTAAGAGGAGGTGTCACAGAGCTGCCGTTCGGCCTCTGTGAGGTAGAGGTCCGTCCGCCAGACTACTACGGCACCACCTTTGTCAGTGGGTTTGATGGTGAGGTTGGGGTTAGTGCGGAGAGAGTGGAGGACAGCGCGGTCAGAGGGAGTGCGGTTAGAACAGGAGAGAGGAGTGGTGATGTTGAGACGGTTAATGTCTCGGCGACAGTTAGAGATAAAAGATCGAGTGTAGGTAGAAGGCCCGGGCGGGGTTTCCAGGAGGGTATGATTGTATTGGGTATGATGCCCGATTTTACCTTTTCGATTTTATATATAATTTTAGAACAGCTATAGTCAGCGAGTCAAATCGCAAATCTGGCGAATGAAATTTCCCTACATCTATGTTTTAAATGGACGTGCTTCTATCCTGAGGCTGTGCCTTCATGTCCTAGACTCTCCCACCTGGGGAAACATCGTTTCCATATCTACTCTGTCTAGACCTTTCAACATTCGGAAGGTTTCAATGAGGTTCCACCTCATCCTTCGAAATTTCAGCCAGTACAGACCCAAGAGCTATCGTGGGTTCCTCGTATGATAACCCTTCCGTTAGCAAAATCAGCCTCTGAAACCTCTCCAATACCAGCTCATCTTTTCTTGTACGTGGAGCCCCAAACTCTTCACAATACTTAAATTGAGACCTCAGCTGTGTCTTATAAGCTTCAACATCTGATTCCTGCTCTTGTATTCTAGAAAGAAAGCTAGCAAGTAGGTAACACATAAAAGAGAAATGAGTGTAGAAATGGGACGGCTAGAAAATATGGCTGGAGTGAGGAGATGGATGATGAGCCAGTTTACCAATCTGCTATTTCTCTTCCCTCACACACTTCAAACTGTGGCACAATGTAAACTGGCTCATCTTCCATATCCTTACCCCGCTTCTCCCGTTTCTCTTTTATTTTTGCACACTTGCTAGCTTGCTTTCATATGTTTCAACCATTCACTCCTAATGATTATTTTAGTTGTTCTCTTGGATTTTTTAAAGCTTCCCCATCCTCTAAATTCATGTTAATTTTTGCTTTTTTGTATGCGGACTCATTTGTTTTTACATTAACTTTCACTTCCCCTATTTGTTACAGTCGTATTAGGGGTTTTGGAACAGAACTACCCTGCACCTTCCTGATTTTTCCCTCAAACTGATGACATTGCTGCTCTTCTGTCACCCCTGCCAGCATCTCCTTCCAATTTACGTTGGCCAACAGTCTCTCATCCCACTAATTTCCTTTACTCCACTGAAATATTGCTATATCAGACTTTACTTTATCCCTACCAAATTACAAGGGGAACTCAATCAGATTGTGATTACTGGCCCCTTAGGCTTTTTTTTTTTTGACCTTAATCTCCTTAATCACCTCCGGTTTATCACTTAAAACTCAATCCAGTATAATCTATCTCCTTGAAGGTTTACCGAGAAACTGCTCTAAGAAGACATCTCGAGGATACTCAACAAACACTCTTTCTTGAGATCAATTACCAACTTATTTTCCCAATCGACTTGCATATTGACATTTCCGATGACTTACATAACTTTGCCCTTTTGATATGCCTTTTCCATTTCCCGTTGTAATCTGTGATCGTCATCCCAGCTACTGTTGGTAGGCTTGCATATAACTGCCATCAGGTTCATTTTACCCTTGCTGTTTCTTAACTGAATCCACAAGGATTCAAAATATTCCGACCCTATCACACGTTTCCACTGATTTGATGCCAATTTCTAACAGCAGACCATCGTAATCCCTCTGACACAACGTGTAACCTTGGACATTCAGCTCCCAACTACAACCATGCTTCACCTTCGATTCAGTGGTGCCCACAGTATCGTACCTGAAAATCTGTAAGTGTGCAACATAATCGTCCACCTTATTTCTCATACTCCGTGCCTGGAGATCTAACATTTTGAGTACCATAGTTGATATCCTTTTTGATTCTGCCTCCCGAAGGGAAACATAGCCCTCTGGCTGTAACTTTGTCCTTTCATCTGCATACTCTTCCTGAATGTCCTGTCTGCAGGCTATCTTTGTTTTTTGTTTTCCCCATCCGTCCTTTCCGCAGTTCGTTTACTTCGTTTCACGCCCCCTGCCAAATTTGTGTAATCCCACCCAACAGCTGTAACAAACCTGCCCGCAAGAATATTGTTCTCGGTCAGGTTCAGGTGCAACCTTTCACTTTTGTACAGGTCATAGCTCCCCAGAAGAGATCCCAATAATCCAAGAACCTGAAGGCCTGCTCCCTGCACCAGCTTCTCAGCCACGCATCTAAAGCAAATTCAAATACGCAAGAGCTTGCTTCGCAGTTTTGTCAATAACTGTCCAAATTCTCTTTATAGTACCTCTTTGTTTTCCCTTCCTATGTTACTGGTACCAATTGGACTCCGCCTTCTGCCTGTGGACATGTAAGTCTTTCTGTCTGCCTTTAATTTCTCCCTTTCCCAACTTGAACTTTGAAATCATTACTTTCTTCAGTCGCATCCAGCAGAGTGATAATTATAATTATGTCTACCTTGAGAAGCAGTAAAAGAAATCCCGATACAGGTAATGGTAAGCCTAAAAAAACTGACGAAGCTGCAGAGGAGCCAGCCTGGGTTAATAGAGTAGAGAGTCAAATGAGCTTTATCGTCGCTGAATTAACTCAACTAAAAAAATGTCTTCTTTCTTTAGAGGAAAGAATTGATTCTTTGAGCTTGGATCTTAAAGAGGTAACTCGCAATGCGGCTGATATTTCTTCTCGTCTGGAAAAGGCTCAACAACGAATTGTTGATTTGGGAGCTCGTTCCCGTCGGAACAATATCCGAATTGTTGGATTGAAAGAGAAAGCAGATTCAGCCGACACAATGGACTATTTTGCCAAAATGTTTCAATCTCCATTTCCCGAAGCTTTTCCACAATTGCACGACATTGAAATAGCTCATTGGGTTGGAACTTCGGGACAAGGTAAAAAGAGGCATGTTATTGTGCGTTTTCTTCGTTTTCGAGGCAAAGACAATATTATTAAGCTTGCAAGAAAACAAAGATTGTTTAAATTTCAAGGCTCTAAGTTTCAGTTTTTTTTCAAGATTTTCCGTGTGCAATTGTTCGGAAACGTTCTCGATTTGCTGCCATAATGTGTATCGCTTTTCAAAAATGGATGTTTCCTTTTCTTCAATACCCAGCTAAATTAAGGATTTTCGCTACAGACTCTGGAGTTCGTATTTTTGTGGATCCAGCCGATGCATTACATTTCAGTAATTCTCTTCCTGATGAGTCTGAAGCCTGAAGTTTAAAGGATTTACAATTGTTTGATCGTTTCGTGATATAAAGAATGATGAGATCGGAAGAATTGAGGAGAATAGAAAGTCTTGGTGTTAAAATGTACCTTTATCTTTGAAATAGACTGGTTTTGACGGTTTTAGTTTTGAAGATATCATATGGGATATGTTGAAAGACTGTAGAAACCTTATATTTTAGAATTTCTTTCTGTTTGCTACATTTATGAACTAATTGTTTTTTTTTTGCTTTGCATGTTTTTGTTAAGAACTTTTAACTTACTTTTCGGATTTTTTCACGTTTTATAGACAGATGTAATAAGTTAAACATGGCGATTGTTTTTTTTCCCGCTGAGCAAATACTTCAAGAATTTGTTTTGAACGTTTTTTTTTAAATCTAATGTTATCAATTCGTCATTCTAAATTGAAGGTTGTTTTTGTTAACTGTTTTTTTTAAAACTAATTGTAATGCGTTGTATGTCGACTGTAATGAGTTGTATACTCGGGAGAAGGAGACAGATTACCTTCTTTCATCTGTACTTTTTCTTTAGGCAGGTGGAGTTCAGAATTACGTCTTATCCATTCTTTGGGGCTTGCGTCGATGTGCATCGACTTATTTCTGGGCTTCGTAGGTTGGGTGTTTTTTTTTCCTTTTTATTATTTCTATTTTTATTCCCATTATGGAATTCCGGAGCGTACGCAAATTGTTATTATTGTGCATATTACCGCCATTCACGACTACCTTATCCTGACATGCGTCTAATTGTTTTCTTTAGATATGAAGTTTCATGATTTTACTTAAACAGTTAAATGTTTTAAGTTGGAACGTCCGTGGTTGAAATCGTCCTATTAAGCGTAATAAAACATTTAAAATAATTAACCGAACCAACCCTGATGTAATTTTTCTACAAGAGACGCATGTCAGGTTATGTGATAAACATCGATTTTTTAAATTTTGGAAGGGCAAATTTTACGCAAAGATTCACGCAAACTCTCAACGTAAAATTAGAGATGTTTCCATTTTTATTGATTCTAACATTCCCTTTAATCAGGAGGATATTATATCTGATATTAATGGTAGATTTTTGATTGTTAAACGAACAATTTACAATAAGAAAATGGTTTTGGTTAATACATATGGACCAAATGCTGATGATCCTTCAATTTTTAAAGATGTTTTCGCTCTATTACCTGATTTAAATTAATATTTGTTATTCATGGGTGGAGATTTTAATACTTGCTTAAATCCTTTTTTAGATAAATCATCATCTATACATCAACTCCCTAATGTCTCTGCATCACTTAATTCCTTTTTAGTTGATTATGGTTTAATTGAAGTCTGGAGACATATTCATCCTAGCAATAGAGAATATTCCTTTTTTTCACATGTTCATAATAAATATTCGATAATCGACTATTTTACAGCCGACCCTCGACTTTTATTTAATGTTGAGAAATGTGAATATGATTTATTGTTATTTCTGATCATGCTCCCGTAAATTTAATATTTGATTTGAAAGATGTTGCTTCTACAAGACCACATTGGCGTCTTCCAGAATATTTGTTACCAAGTTCAGATTTTGTTGAGTTTATTGAAACTCAGACAAAATAGATTTTCTCTTTAATAATACAGGAAACGTCTCAAAGTTAGTAATTTGGGATACCTTAAAATCTTATTGACGTGGTCAGATTATTTCTTATTTTGCTAAATTGAAGAAATAGACAAGAATGGAATTAGATAAAATTGCTCAACAAATTAAAGATTTACGTAACATCAACGCATTCTTTCCAAATGTTGATTTGTTCAAAAGAAGAGTGGAATGACAAACACAATATAATTTTATTATTAACTTATGCTATTGATGGATATTTGCTTAAATTAAAGAGTCAGTTTTATATTTTTGGGGATAAATATAATAGGCTCTTAGCTTCTGAATTAAGTGCTGCTGAGCTAAAAGGCAAATATTAAAGATTCGTAAAGATAATGGAGATAAAGTAAGTAATTATAAAGTCATTAATAATATTTTTCAGGATTTTTATTCCGATCTTTATAAATCTCAGTTTCCTGCAGATCCCTCCAAAATGAAGGCATTTTCATATAAGATTCAATTTCCTCAAATTGCTGTTGAAGATCAACAGCCTCTTAATGCTCCAATTCTTGAGCATTAAATTCAGAAAGTTATATGGTCAATACAATCATGTAAAGACCATAAAACCATAAGACAAAGGAGTAGAAGTCGGTCATTCGGCCCATCGAGTCTGCTCCGCCATTTTATCATGAGCTGATCCATTCTCCCCTTTAATCCCACTCCCCCTCCTTCTCACCATAACATTTGATGCCCTGGCTACTCAGATACCTATCAATCTCTGCCTTAAGTACACCCATTGACTTGGCCTCCACTGCCGGCTGTGGCAACAAATTCCAAATATTCACCACCCTCTGGCTAAAAAAATTCTTCGCATCTCTGTTCTGAATGGGCGCCCTTCAATCCTTAAGTCATGCCCTCTCCTACTAGACTCCCTCGTCATGGGAATCATCTTTGCCACATCCACTCTGTCCATGCCTTTCAAGATTCGAAATGTTTCTATGAGGTTTCCGCTCATTCTTCTAAACTCCAAGGAATACAGTCCAAGAGCGGACAAACGTCACTCATATGTTAACCCTCTCATTCCCGGAATCATTCTAGTGAATCTTCTCTGCACCCTCTCCAACGTCAGCTCATCCTTTCTTAAGTAACGAGCCTCAAACTGCCCACAGTACTCCAAGTGAGGTCTCACCTGCGCCTCAACATCACATCTCAGCTCCTATACTCTTTTCCTCTAGAAATGAATGCCATGAATGAAACAAATCTCCTGGACTCGATGGTTTTTCGGTAAGATTTTACAAAGAAAATATACTTTCCCCATAGCTTTTGGAAATATTTCATGAATCTTTTGAGAAAGGTAATTTACCTTCTTTTTATGACGCTTCTATTTCTTTAATCCTTAAGAAGTATAAAGATCCTATTGAAATCTCATATTATAGACCTATTTCGTTATTAAATGTGGATGCTAAAATTCTTTCTAAGATAGTGGCTAATCGTTTGGAAAACATTTTATTTAAAATTATCTCTATGGATCAAACAGGCTTTATTAGAGACCGTTATTCTTTTTCTAATGTTCGTAGATTGATGAACATTATATATTCACCATTATAGAAAACACCCCAATGCGTTATTTCTCTGGATGCAGAAAAGGCATTTTATAGAGTTGAATTACTTATTTGTTTAATGTCTTAGAGAAATTTTGCTTTGGTAATAATTTTAATAAGTGGATGCAAATGATATATAAGAACCCTATCTCTACCGTTATTACTAATAATCTCAGGTCTCCCTTTTTTCAGTCTCACAAGGTACTCGACAAGGCTCCCATTAAGTCCCTTGTTATTTGATCTCGTACTGCAGCCTTTGGCTATAATAATTCGTGAAGCTAGAAACATCCATAGTATCTCTATAAATCGGACCATACATAAGATCTCCCTTTATGCAGATGATCTTTTGGTTTATATTTCCAATCCTGAAGAATCTATTCCTTATCTTTTGAAATTATTAAATTATTTTGGAACATTTTCAGGATATAAACTTAATTTAAATAAAAGTGAATTGTTTCCTCCAAATGTTCCTGTTTTTATATATAATGATATTTCATTTAGAATTGTGAATTCTTTGAAATATTTGGGTGTTTCCAAATTTGCTATTTAAACCTTCAATTACTGATCCTATTTTTCATTTATGGAGAAATACGGGGATCTGTTCTTTTGCAGATTTGTGTAGTGATGGTCGATTGATGACTTTTGAAGAGTTAGTTAGCAAATATTCCCTCTCTCATACACATTTGTAACTTTTTTCACATTAGACTTTTCTCACAAAAATATGTTTCTACGTTTCCATATATGCAAGGATGTGATATGTTGAATACTATTTTGAGTATGAATCCTTTAGTGAGAGGTTCCATTGGTAGAATTTATAATTTATTTTTACTGCAAAAAGATAACCTCTCACTAATGATTAAACAAGATTGGGAGAGAGAACTTAATATGACTTTTGTTGAAGAAGATTGGTTGCGATTTCTGAAAATGGTTAATTCTTCTTCGATATGTGCCAATCATTGTTTAATTCAATTTAAAATTCTTCACCCTTATTATTTAACAAAGGAGAGGCTATCCAACATATTTCCTAATATAGACAATTATTGTGATAGGTGTAAAAATGAAGTAGCTGCTTTGTCACATATGTTCTGTTCATGTTCCCCATTGAAATCTTTTTGGAAATCTTTATTTTCCACAATTTCCAAAGCTTTGAAAATTAATTTACAACCTGTTCTATTTGGGATAGAACATAGACTGTTCTATTTCAAATAGTTCCGCATCACATTCGTGTTATTTCATTGTCAAACCAACATGTAATTGCATTCGTTACATTGTTGGCAAGAAGGTCTATTTTGTTGAAGTGGACGGATACTTCTGCCCCTACACTAATTCAATGGTTTTCCCAAGTAATGTTATGCCTTAGTTTAGAAAAAAATAGAAGTAGAACTTTTGATCCCCGATTCGATTTTGAGCGAAGGTGGAGCTCTTTTGCCAAATATTATCACTTAATTTGCATTAATTTATTTGGTTTCCTTCCAATTTTATGTTATATAAATGTGATTTGGCGGGTGTTGTTTTTTCTTGTTTCCTATATATAGATGATTGTAAGACGTATTGTTCCGGGAGTTGGTTCCTAATGTTTTTTTTTCTTTTGTAGTTAGTGAGTTTTTATAGTTAGTTGGGGTTTTCCTTTTTTCCTTCTTTTTCTTCTATATTTTTTTTCATTAGCATATATACTTTTTCTTCAGTTTTATTAATTTTATATATATATACTAATTTGTTGACCTTTTGTATTTTATAGCTGTAGAAGATTATATATCAAGAAAAAGATTATAAAAATGAAATGTCACTGGTACCAATATATACCAACACATCTGGCTGCTCGCCCTCCCCCTCACAATTGCTGTGTACGTGATCCAATACGATACTGACCCTGGCACTATAGAACATAGAACATAGAATAATACAGCACATTACAGGCCCTTCGGCCCACAATGTTATGCTGACCCTCAAACCCTGCCTCCCATATAACCCCCCACTTTAAATTTCTCCATATACCTGTCTCGTAGTCTCTTAAACTTCACGAGTGTATCTGCCTCCACCACTGACTCAGGCAGTGCGTTCCACGCACCAACTACTCTCTGAGTGAAAAACCTTCCTGTAATATCCCCCTTGAACATCCCACCCCTGATCTTAAAACCATATCCTCTTATATTGAACAAAGGTGCCCTGGGGAAGAGGCGCTGGCTATCCACTCTATCTATTCCTCTTATTATATTGTACACCTCTATCATGTCTCCCCTCATCCTACTTCTCTCCAAAGAGTAAAGTCTTAGCTCCCTTAATCTCTGATCATAATGCATACTCTCTAAACGGGGCAGCACCCTGGTAAATCTCCTCTGTACCCTTTCCAATGATTCCACATCCTCCCTATAGTGAGGTTACCAGAACTGGACACAGTACTCCAATTGTGGCCTAACCAGAGTTTTAGAGATCTGCATCATTACATCGCGACACTTAAACACTATCCCTCGACTTATGAAAGATAACACCCCATAAGCTTTCTTAACTACCCTATCCACCTGTGAGGCAACATTCAGGGATCTGTGGACATGTACTCTAGATCCCTCTGCCTCACCACACTACCAAGTATACTGCCATTTACTTTTGTACTCTGCCTTGGAGTTTGCCCTTCCAAGGTGTACCACCTCACACTTCTCCCGGTTGAACTCCATCTGCCACTTCTCAGTCCACTTCTGCATCTTATGAATGTCTTTCTGCAATCTTCGGCAATCTTCTACACTATCTACAACACTACCAACCTTTGTGTCGTCTGCAAACTTGACAACCCCTCTATCCCCACATCCAGGACGTTAATAGAAATCACGAAATGTAGAGGTCTCTGAACAGATCCTTGTGCGACACCATTAGTCACAATCCTCCATTCTGAATGTACTGCCTCCACCACGATCCTCTGCCTTCTGCAGGCAAGCCAATTCTGAATCCACCTGACCAAACTTCCCTGGATCCCATGTCTTCTGACTTTCTGAATAAGCCTGCCGTGTGGAAACACGGAGGCAACAGAGTATTTGCGTGTCCAATTTATGTCCACAGAATTTCCTGTATATTCCACGGACGATTGAATGTCCATAGGAACATAAGACCATAAGATATAGGAGCTGTAGTAGGCCATTCGGCAAGTTGAGTCTTCTGCGCCATTCAATCATGGGCTGACGCAATCCCTTGCCTTCGCTCCATACACTTTGATGCCCTGGCTAATCAAGAACCTATCTACCCCTATCTTAAATACACCCAGTGACTTGGCTTCCACAGCCGCTTGTGGCAATAAAATTTCAAAGATTTACTACCCTCTGACTAAAGTAATTTCTTCGCATCTGAATTCTAAATTGATGTCGTTCAACCCTGAAGTCGTGCCTTCTTGTCTTAGGATCCCCTAGCATGGGAAACAACTTTGCCATATCTCATCTGTTCAGGCCTTTTAACATTCGGAATGTTTCTATGAGATCGCCCCTCATTCTCCTGAACTCCACGAAATACAGCTCAAGAGCTGCCAGACGTTCCTCATACGGTAATCTTTTCAGTCCTGGAATTCTTCTTGTGAATCTTCCCTGAACGCTCTCCAATGCCAGTATATCGTTTCTAAACTAAGGAGCACAAAACTGCATACAATACTTCAGGTGTAATCTCACTAGTGCCTTATAGAGCCTCAACATGACATCCCTGCTCTTATATTCTATACCTCTAGAAATGAATGCCAACATTGCATTCGCCTTCTTCACAACCGACTCAACCTGGAGGTTAACCTTTAGGGTATCTTGCACAAAGACTCCGATGTCCCTTTGCATCTCTGCAATTGAATTCTCTCCCCATCCAAATAATAGTCTGCCTGCTTATTTCTGCGCCAAAGTGCATGACCATACACTTTCCAGCATTGTATTTCATTTGCCACTTTTTTTCCCATTCCCCTAAACTATCTAATTCTCTCTGTTTCCTCAACACTATTAGCTCTCCCACTTATGTTTGTATCATCGGCAAATTTGGGCAAAAATCCATTGATACCGTAGTCCAAATCATTGACATACATCGTAAAAAGCAGTAGTCCCAACACCGACACCTGTGGAACTCCACTGGTAACCGGCAGCCAGGCAGCAGAGGATCCCTATATTCCCACTCTCTTTTTTCTGCCGACAAACCAATGCTCGACCGACGCTAGTAACTTCCCTGTAATTCCATGGTCTCTTATTTTACTAAGCAGCCCCATGTGCGGCACCTTGTCAAAGGCCTTCTGAAAATCCAAATATGCCACTTTGTAACTTGCAGTAGGTTTGTCAGGCAGAATTTTCCTTTCAGAAAACCAAGTTGGTTTTGGCCTATCTTGTCATGTGCCTCCAGGTACTCCGTGATCTCATCCCTAACAGTCGATTCCAGCAACTTCCCAACCACTGATGTCAGGCTAACAGGTCTATAGTTTCCTTTCTGCTGCCTCCCACCCTTCTTAAATAGTGGAGTAACATTTGCAATTTTCCAGTTATCCGGAACAATGCCAGAATCTATCCATTCTTGAAAGATCATGGTTAATGACTCCGCAATCTCTCCAGCTACTTCCTTCAGAATCCTATTACTACCGCTCTCCTCTTCTCCCGCTTTCCCTTCTGCACCACGGACCCATGCTCAGCGGCAGTAAACCGGTCTCCGTGGCCTTCCCTTGGGAGTTCATCCCTCACAACAGTATCATAAACTGTATACTTATCATTGAGGGGAATTGGCACAGAGTGCTCCGCACTGACTGCCTATTTAAATTACCATTTCTCCTGACAGTCACCCAGCTACTCGCTTCCTGCATCTTCTGGGTGACTTCTTCCCTGTAACCCTGATTAATTATACCCCCACTCTCCCGTTTAAGCCGAAGGTCATCCAGCTGCTGTTCCAGATCCCTAATACGGTCTTCAAGGAACTGCAGCTGGATGCGCTACGCAGATGTAGTTCCCTAGCTTACTCTGGGTATTCAAAGATTCATACATGTGGCATGAAGAACACACAGCGGCTTTTTACTGCACTAGGTACAGTAAGAGAGAAAAAAAGAACCTTAACAGAAACTTACCCAGAGCCAACCCTTCTTTAGAGCGGAAAGCCTCCTTTGAGCCAAAGCCTGACACTTCTAATCTCACCACTGGCCTACTCCCAACTATGACCGCCCAGTTTATCCATTCTGACCTGCGAGCAAACTCGTTGCTGTGGCTTCCTCCTGCCACTGATTGAGTCGTCGGAATTTCTGCTTTGGTCTTATATGTATTGCTAGGCTGCAGAAGAAATCCATGTGCGTGTGCTTTAATAATTTATATTGAATAATTCATGGCTTACAGCTACCTTTTGAGATGAGGGATGCGCACTTCATTCCAGCTTCGCCTTTGCCTGCTTGGTTGAAATTATTTTCATTATAGGGCTCTGTTCCAATGTTCATGTACTCATCAACAGGGGCCGCCATTTTGATTTCAGTAACTGCAAAAGATTGAAGCAAAATGCAAAATGCAGAGCATGAACATGATTTATCTAAAATTAAAAAATGGGATGACACAGTCGCACCCGTCTGTTCTTGCCGATTCATTCTGTTGTCCAACATTTACTTTAAGTGTTTACCATCTGATCGTACGCTTTTGCTTCTACGATTTTTCACATTTCCGAGTATTTCGGTTAATATATATTTCATTTTGTTTCTCCGTTAAGGGACCAATTGTGTTTCTCACTTTGACCGTATATGAATAATAATCTATAATAGCTACTTTTTGTCTCTCATGCAACTTTGAAATATCTATTAGTCTGTGACAACAAAATTGAGTTTCAGCGAAGGAGAAATCTGTGCTATTCTGGGGCCTCGTTAATATAGCTAAATTCTCACATATGTGCTGTTTCTTACGCCTAGGTATATTCCTTCATTTGCTTGCTCCCTTCATGCTGTCTTTCCGTTTATACCCAGTTTCTCCAAATCGATTTTATAGCAAACAAAATAAATGCTGGTGAAGAAGCAACTGAATGTATTGTACAACGTTAGTGTCGTTAAATAATTGACCTCGTTGCAAGCCGCCCTGTTCTTCACTGATCGGTTATTCCTGTGGTGTCCATAAAGATCAAGAGTCTGCAGCTGATACTTCACGAATACTGCGTATACGTGTACAACAACGGCCGCAAATAATAATAGAAAATAATAATGCCGAGTAAAAATTTTGCATTGTTTATTTAATCCAGGTTGCATTTTAACATATAGGACAGAAACGCTGAATGTTCCGCTGCCATGTTTTTCTATTATTACCGTTTTAAATTCTCCTGAAAGATAGCAGTCCCTCTGCGATTTCTGACAAGCGGTTACTCTGTGCAGTGATAAAGTAAGTGAAAAAAGTGGGCGCAATAAACCACTTCTTCCCCAAAACACATCATTTCTGGTTATCATTCTTTTGCAGATCTAGGGCCTTAATTTCAAACCATCAGAGTCGTTTGCTGTGGTTACAGTTCTAGTCCTGTTCTGAGGTCTACGGGGTAATATTATTCCTTGCACTTGATTTTAGAAATTAGATTACAAGACGAATGCAGCCAAATTCCATACATGCATTTAGAGCTATTTCTCCTCTGTGAAACTAGGAGATACTATCAAAATATACTGCGATACATTTAAGAAAAGGTTTGACTGTACTAAGTCGCAATGTAAATTTCTTCCCGTACTTACAATGACAACTGTCTGGCTATAACAACTATTTCTCTTCAGTGCATTCAATAATATTTTTGTAGACATACCCACCTTCTTTAAACGTACTTTGGATTATTTCGTATTCAATGTGCACCCGATGTATTGGACTCAGAAGTATATGAATGGCAAAAGTCACATTCCACTCGATTTCGTCGTTATCAAAGTTGTTTAGTGTATCATATTCTGCAAAATATATTGCAAGTTCACATTTTCTTCCAGGAAGTAAGTGCTTAATGTATCAATTTGCCTACCACCGGTTTCACGGTCACTGCAGCTTCATTGTAAGTGACTTAATTGAAAAGAAATGTTGACATTTTCCAGTTCGTGAAAGTTTGAAAATTGCGTGGCACTTGGGTATTTCAAGATTCATGCTTTCAGAAACAGAATTATTGCTTTGTTTGATCCATGTTTATATAAATATGTATCAAAAACGCAAGAGATTCTACAGATGTTATAAATTCAGTTCAACACACTAAATGTTGGAGGAGCAGCAGATGGGTCAGTATCTATGGTCAACAATGAAGAGTCAATGTTTCAGAATGAGACTCTTTATAAGGACTAGAAAGTCAGTGGAGGCGGGGGGTGGGGTGGTAGCTGGTGAATTAGAGGATCGGAGAAGGGAGTATGAGCTGGATAGTGATAGGTGAAGCCAGCTGAGAGGGCTGATGTGGGTAGGTGGGAAGTAGGTAGGAAGTAGGGAGGAACGGTGAAGCATGCAGCTGATAGGCGGAAAAGTAAAGGGCTGGAAAAGAAGGAATATAATAGGAGAGGAGAGTTACACACGAGAAAGAGGGAAGAAGGAATGGCACAGAAGAAAGATGTAGTCAGTTAAGGAGATAATGGAAGTGACAATGAAGAATGCAGAAGGAAGTGGGGTAAAAAAAATTAAGGAAGTTGGATATATTAATGCCCATACCGTCAGAATGAAAATTTTATCCATCCAAAATTAGTTCATTCATTTTGTACGTTGTCTCTTTTTATTATAGACGTCTGCTTATTTACGAGCTGATCCAAGGGAAATACATCATTTCTAATTGTTCCTGAGCCTTTGTCTTAATAGGGGAACACATATTACAAGACAACATCATAGCTAAACTTCTGCAGTCTTTTCACCACAATTGTAAATATGTCATGCAATTAAATGTACTTCGAAGTCCTCTGGCCTTTCCCGTACCGAACTCACTAGTATGTTTCTTCCCGTTTTATCCTAAGTGAGCTATTCTCATCACATACCCCTTGCGAAAACTGCTAGCTAAACATTAAGTTCATGAACAAATTGTCATGGATGTATATTTCCCAATTTGCTTCTAAAACGATTTAAATCCATCCATCTATTTCTTCCTCAGGTATTTCCATTTTCTTTATCTAAATGTTTGGCATTTCGCACTAGAGTCTGAACTGGACCTTGAAACTCGCTTCTTTTAAGCACAATATGCACTAGTATGTTACAAAATGTTACAGCAAAGCTGGTGACGGTTGCGGGGGAATACAAATCCGGAGAATGAGATTAGAATCCATAGATATGAACATTGGCAGACACCAACAGAATCAACAAACTCATTCGTAAGGCCAGTGATGTTGTGGGGATGGAACTGGACTCTCTGACGGTGGTGTCTGAAAAGAGGATGCGGACTAAGTTGCATGCCATCTTGGTCAATGTCTCCCATCCACTACATAATGTACTGGGTGGGCACAGGAGTACATTCAGCCAGAGACGCATTCCACCGAGATGCAGCACGGAGCATCATAGGAAGTCATTCCTGCCTGTGGCCATCAAACTTTACAACTCCTCCCTTGGAGGGTCAGACATCCTGAGCCAACAGGCCGGTCCTGGACTTATTTCATAATTTACTGGCATAATTTACATATTACTATTCAACTATTTATGGTTCTATTACTATTTATTATTTATGGAGCAACGGTAACGAAAACCAATTTCCCCCGGGATTAATAAAGCATGACTATGACTATGACTATGACTATTTTAAAAAGTATGATATAGCACACATGAATTTGCATGACTAAATTGGGAAAAAAACGTTGGAAATGCGGCGCACGAAACGAAATATTTCACAATTGGAATTACTTCAAGGCTTTAAAAATAAAGATAAGAATAATGCACTGAACTTGATCCAGGGGCCAAAAGAAAGAAGGTATAATTCTATTTGGTCAAACACATTGAACAGTCATCCAGATGATGATTTAAGAATAAAGAAGAAAAAAAAATACAAACCTTTGAAAAATGAAGTTCTCTTTAAACTATGGCCGAGTGAGCAAATTTCTAAGCTTGGATTCCATCAGACCCTCGCTGAATTTCGTTGAGGAATGAGTCCCTTATTTGGCTCTGATCCAAAATCCAACAATATTGTTTGAAGCAATAAAGCAACGTTGTGGTGTGAGTCCTCGCTTGATATTAAGCTTCAGCAGCTTATGTTTGTCTGAAAAGCGGCGTGATTTTAGTTGGAGGTGTGGAGTGCAATGGTGTTCCGCCATGTCGATGCTGTTATTAACTGAGAAAATGTTCACTGCAATTTCTAATGTATTATCACTGGGTTTCTCTGGTTTGAGAAGAATTATTTCATTATTAAAAGCTACATTTTATAGATAAACCGTGAGATTTGCATTCAAGAACTCTCTCTGTCAGCGTTGACAGAGGGCGGACGAAATGGCAGGTTGGCATATTACGAATGAAATGTAATGCATGATGTGTTTCAGAGGACTGGACACCGTACACATTAACTCTAGCCTTCCAGCCAAACATAACGCACTACCATCGGCCTTCCCACAAAATAGATCGACCGTAGACGCCATCTCCTCGACTTTGCCGTCATCTCTGGAGCTCCTGGACCGGAAGGAAGGAAAAGAGGAGGGACAGAAAGAATGAGATGAGGCAAGAAGGAAAAAAATGTGAGTGAGCGAAGAAAAGAGGGTGATTGGCAAGAAAGAAGTAGTCATTTATTTAGCAGCGTACACAACCTCATTCAGGTCAACTTGTTTTAAAACTTGTAAATATATAGAAAATCCTCTGTTATTTCGCAGGAAAGAGTTTGATCATATTAAGACTTCGTCATGAGTTTTTACTTGCAATTCTTTTCTGATATATCTGTGGCTATATTATACACATGGCGATATTCTATGTTCTTTTCAGCCAGTGGTATTACATAAGTAGTTACTGGCGATGTAGAATCGACCACTCAACATTATACTTTTTGTAGTTGCATTCACCGTGAGCGGTCTCCACTTAGAGCAAATAAAAATCAAAGTGAGGCTGTCCCGTTTATATATTTTCCAGCCTGCACATGTTATCACATTTGGCGCTGTCTCCTTTGACTATTCTCAGTCTATTCAGATCTACAATGCAATTATCGAAAATTCTATGAGCCTATGCTTGGTCTGTTTCTTTTTAGTGGGGCACGTGGAATATTTCTGTTTCCGTGTAACGTCGAACATCATCATTATGACTTGGGGTCGCGAACGAAGATTTAGGAAGAGGGGTGCCCACGTGCGCTGCAGGCTCGCTGGTGGCTGACGAGGCGAATATGGGACAGACAGGTCCTTCCACAGCGGCTGCAAGGGAAACTCTGTTCTAGGTTTACTGCTGCTGTGTCACGGTTCTTCCTCCTTCTCCTTTTGTCCTCAATGCCATTTCTACGTGCGTTCTCGAAGGAGAAGAGAACTGGCGAATGCTGGGTCGCCAGGCCTCAGGATCGGAGGCCAGATTACACCACTATCGATGGTCAATGTGACAAGCACCAAGGGATTTCTTCAGAGAGCCCTTAGTACCTCTTCTGAGTTTGTTAAGTGTGTCCAGGATGGATTCCTGTCACAGTATGTGGACAGGCCGACCAAGGGGAATGCCATACTAGATCTAGTACTAGGTAATGAACCGGGTCAGGTCACAGATCTCTCAGTGGGTGTGCATCTGGGGGACAGTGACCACCGCTCCCTGGCCTTTATAATTATCATGGAAAAGCATAGAATCAAAGAAGACAGGAAAATTTTTAATTGGGGAAAGGCAAATTATGAGGCTATAAGTGTAGAAATTTCGGGTGTGAATTGGGATGATGTTTTTGCAGGGAAATATACTATGGACATGTCATCGATGTTTAGAGAGCTCTTGCGGGATGTAAGGGATAAATTTGCCCCGGTGAGGAAGATAAAGAATGGTAGGGTGAAGGAACCATGGGTGACAAGTGAGGTGGAAAATCTAGTCAGGTGGAAGAAGGCAGCATACATGAGGTTTAGGAAGCAAGGATCAATGCGTCTATTGAGGAATATAGGGAAGCAAGAAAGGAGCTTAAGAAGGGGCTGAGAAGTGCAAAGGGCATAAGAAGGCCTTGGCGAGTAGGGTAAAGGAAAACCCCAAGGAATTCTTCAATTATATGAAGAAAAACAGGATGATAGGAGTGAAGGTAGGACCGATTAGAGATAGAGGTGGGAAGATGTGCCTGGAGGCTGTGGAAGTGAGCGAGGTCCTCAATGAATACTTCTCTTCGGTATTCACCAATGAGAGGGAACTTGACGATGGTGAGGACAATATGAGTGAGGTTGATGTTCTGGAGCACGTTGATATTAAGGGAGAGGAGATGTTAGAGTTGTTAAAATACATTAGGACAGATAAGTCCCCAGGGCCTGATGGAATATTCCCCAGGTTGCTCCACGAGGCGAGAGAAGAGATTGCTGAGCCTCTGGCTAGGATCTTTATGTCCTCGTTGTCCAAGGGAATGGTACCGGAGGATTGGACGGAGCTGAATGTTGTTCCCTTGTTCAAAAAAGGTAGTAGGGATAGTCCGGGTAATTATAGACCAGTGAGCCTTACGTCTGTGGTGGGAAAGCTATTGGAAAAGATTCTTAGAGATAGGATCTATAGGCATTTGGAGAATCATGATCTGATCAGGGACAGACAGCATGGCTTTTTGAAGGGCAGATTGTGACTAGTGGTGTCCCACAAGGATCTGTTCTGGGACCTCTACTTTTCGTGATTTTTATTAACGACCTGGATGTTGGGGTAGAAGGGTGGGTTGGCAAGTTTGCAGACGACACAAAGGTTGACGGTGTTGTAGATCGTGTAGAGGATTGTCAAAGATTACAGAGAGACATTGATAAGATGCAGAAGTGGCTGAGAAGTGGCAGATGGAGTTCAACCTGGAGAAGTGTGAGGCGGTACACTTTGGAAGGACAAACTCCAAGGCAGAGTACAAAGTAAATTGCAGGATACTTGGCAGTGTGGAGGAGCAGAGGGATATCGGGGTACATGTCCACAGATCCCTGAAAGTTGCCTCACAGGTGGATAGGGTAGTTAAGAAAGCTTATGGTGTGTTAGCTTTCATAAGTCGAGGGATAGAGTTTAAGAGTCGCGATGTAATGATGCAGCTCTATAAAACTCTGGTAAGGCCACACTTGGAGTACTTGTCCTGTTCTGGTCACCTCACTATAGGAAGGATGTGGAAGCATTGGAAAGGGTACAGAGGAGATTTACCAGGATGCTGCCTGGTTTAGAAAGTATGCGTTATGATCAGAGATTAAGGGAGCTAGGGCTTTACTCTTTGGAGAGAAGGAGGATGAGAGGAGACATGATAGAGGTGTACAAGATAATAAGAGGAATAAGATAGAGTGGATAGCCAGCGCCTCTACCCCAGGGCACCACTGCTCAATACAAGAGGACACGGCTTTAAGGTAAGTGGTGGGAAGTTCAAGGGGGATATTAGAGGAAGGTTTTTTACTCAGAGAGTGGTTGGTGCGTGGAATGCATTGCCTGAGTCAGTAGTGGAGGCAGATACAGTAATGAAGTTTAAGAGACTACTAGACAGGTATATGGAGGAATCTAAGGTGGGGGCTTATATGAGAGGCTGGGTTTGAGGGTCGGCAGAACATTGTGGGCCGAAGGGCCTGTACTGTGCTGTAGTATTCCATGTTCTATGTTCTTCTGTGCCCCTCTGTCACGGTGGATAGTGGATAGTTCGCCATACAGCGATAGAGCAGGCGATGATCCTCCATCCTGGAGACGTGCCGTGCCCAGTGCAGCTGTGGCTTCAACAACATGGCCTCGATGCCAGTGACCTCCGCCTGTTCGTGAACTTCGATGTTGGTGACGAAGTCACTCCGGTGGATGTTGAGGATGGTGCGGAGGCAGCGCTGGTGGAAAAGCTCAAGGAGTCGTAGATGGTGACGGTAGGTGGCCCAGGACACGGAGCCGTACAGGAGGATGGTCAGTGAAACGGCCCTGTACACGCTGATCTTTGTGCCGTTCTTCAAATGGTTGCTGTTTCAGACTCTTTTGTACAGCCTATCGAATGTGCTGTATGCCTTTGCCAGTCTGTTGTCAATCTCTGTGTGGATCTTGGCATGTGACGAGATGGTGCACTGGGGTGTGCTGATGTGGGGATGGTGGTAATCTTCCTGAGGTGCGGGCTGATGGAGAACTTCTGTCTTCTTCAAGCTGGCTGCCAGTCCGAAGTGCTCGGCAGCCTCTGCGAAGCAGGATGTTATAAGCTTCAGGGCTGTCTCTGTGTGGGCAACAAGGGCAGCATCGTCAGTGAAGGGTCCCTCTCGGATGAGTTGCTCCAATGTCTTGGTGTGGGACTGTAGTCGCCTCAGGTTGAACAGGCTGCCAGCGGTGTGGTATCAGATGCAGACACCATCCTCGTCATTAAGGTCTTCGGTGGCCTTTTCGAGCATCATGCTGAAGAAGATGGTGAAGAGAGTCGGCGCGAACACGCAACCTTGCTTTACTCCGTTGCTTATTAGGAAGAGTTCTGAGAGGTCGGTGTTGTGTCTGACTTGGCCACTCTGATCTTCATGTAGCTGAATGATCATGCTGAGGAGCCATGGGGGGCATCCAAGTCTTTCCATGATTTGCCACAACCCTTCCCTGCTTATGGTGTCGAACGCTTTGGTAAGGGTAACGCTTTAACAAATTCATCAGCATTCACCCATTCAAAGACGACTGTAATCATGCTACCTCGTGTACTCATGGTGCCTAGAATGTCTTATATTTGTTGCAATATACATAATGTGCTGGAGGACCTCAGCAGGTCAGACAGCATCAATGGAAAATAGTAAGCACTGAGCGTTTCGAGCCGAGGCCCTGTTTCAGGGCTGAGGGGGAAGGGAGGAGATGCCTGAATTAAAAAAAAAGAAAGTGGGAAGGTGGGGGAAGGGAAAGAGGCTATCTGGAAGGTGATTTGTGAAGCCAGATGAATGGAAAAGATGGAGGGCTGGAGAAGAAAGAATCTAGGAAGAGATGAGAGAGGAAAATAGGAGGAAGGGAAGGAGGGGACCCAGTGGGACGTGATAGTGAGCTGAGAAGAAACAGAAGGCCAGAGTAGGGAAGATAAAAAGCGAGAGGGGAGTTCACTGGAAGAAGAAATCATTATTCATCCTATCAGGTCGCAGGGTGTCCGGATGGAATATAAGATGTTGCTCCCGCACTCTGAGGATGGTCTCCTCTTGGCACATCTTGCCTGTGCAGTACCTTCCTGCCCGAAACATGATGGACGATTCCCTTTAAAAGAATCGCTTTTCCTGCACGTGTATTCTTTTTAGCACAGGTTAATCCTCCTCTTTAAATTCTAAATATTTAATTTACCAGGCTCTCCTGGTTGCGTGGTTTATTCCACCATTAAATAGTTCCAACTGAACAGGATTTAGTGTTTTGCAGAGACAGCAGTTTGCATCACCAACCCACTCCGTTATAAAGTTCACAATCAGGGCAACCAGTTTATTCTACCCATCGACCCTCTTCCTCCGCATTTAAACACCACCGGCCAGCACAGCGCGTCCATGTGATTCGCTCACTATTAAGTAGCTTGGACATGCTAGTGGCTGCTGTTTTCTCTATCCATATAGGGAGAACTTGTTAGACCGGTCCATTGTCTGCAAAAACCGCTCGTCAACTAATAGCATTATCTGCAAAAACCGCTCTTCAACTAAATCCAAGTGAACCCTTTCCTTTCTTTAATCGTGAGTTGTTCTGAGGCGAATGTGTGCTCTGAGGAATAATTTCTATATGTTCCTTCCTAACTCTAGTTGGTCAGAGTATATTGATATCCTAATCCAAATCTATTATTCTTAACCAAAAAGATTGGGGCTGATGATAAATGTTGCCGTTGTGTTTTCTTGCAACAGTGTTGCTTTATTCGGAAATTTCCTCGTATTGCATTGCTGATTCCTGACCCACATATTAAGTATTCTCAATATACATCAGGTTATTAAGCTGAATAAAATATTCAATCAACAACTGTTTATTTGTTCTTTGAAGTAGACAAGCATGTTCTGGGTCCATCGTTGTCTGCTGATCGGAATTAAACCATAATTTAATTGCTTGCTCCCCTTAAGCACTAATTCAGAACTTTTTAAAAATAATGTACCTTCCCTTGCTCGGCAAAATCCACGCTGCATTTTCGCTCTGGGATATGTCGATATGGAATAATATAACATTGTACATTTGGCTTGCCTGAGAAAATGCGATTTTAAGGTAAATCATGATCAATGTATTGCATTTCCATATGGAGCACTAATTTCCTTGCTTGGGAAACATGCCTGAATGATACCTATCGTATGCATTGTCAGAATTCTGTTATTGTTGAGTTCTCCATGCACATGTTTTGTAATTTGTGTAACTTCGTGAGGGGTCACGGCGTTATTCAAATGGAATTCGGCATTTACCAGTAGCGAACTTCTATTCCTTTTTATATGAATAGCCAACACTTTGCAACCGTCTAACGTAGACATGCCTCACCACACACGAAATCTGAACTTTCTGGTTGACCTGGTTGTGCTCCAGTAGTTTAACCTAGAGGACTCAGCCAACAGAGTGCTACCATAGTTAGTCTTTTAAAGTGCAGTTGGTAATGAATTCCAACATCACAGCACTGCAGATGTATTCCATATGAATCCTTCAGGAATGACAATAAAAAAGTCCATTATTTTAGTTTTCATCAAAAAATCAGAAGTAAGCTGTAATTTAATGCTGCGAGTGTCTGCAGTGCTTTCCACGTTAGTGTACCTTTACGATTTTTAAACTTCTTGGTACATTATTCAATTGAATCGTATCGGATAATTTGGAATGCTTAATATCTTCCTAAACATACATTTTTTATAGTTGACTCTACATTCTGAAAGTGGATTTTGTTATTTTTCCCAGAGATTAGTGCATTTCTGTGGCGTGTGCTTCCCTGTGCGTCCAGGAGCCCTTGTGGTGTCCCAGGCCTCGTGGAGGAGTCGGGGCTGTCTTAGAAGAGCCTATAGCTAGTGACAACCTCATGTATTTCTGAACATAGGTCATCCAAAGTCAATTCGAGGTTGAGCACCTGCGTTCACCTCCTGCCATTGACTTGGTTACATTTATCTAAAGGCAAATGATTGAGTGCATCACGCTTCTTTCAGGTTATTTTAAAAAAAAAACAGACAAATTGTACACTTTTATTTTTTTATTCAGTTCGAAACAATGCTTATAATATCTGAAATGAGAGGTTATTTGCGTGAATAACTAAACTTGTTTTAACTAATAAAATGACCATGCAGTTACAGCAGAAAGTCACTAACTCGATTTCAGAGATAGATGCGAATCGTTGAGAATAAATTGACCTTAAATTTATGTTACAGTTTACAAGATATCCGCGCAAACTAAGTAAAGGTAATGCGACACAATTTCAGTCTAGATGTCAAAAGTTATCAAAAGTCTTCATATTGGAAACCGAGTGTATTACTTTATGCTTGTATTTTCGAAATTACTGGTTTGAATATAGCCGATATATTTTAACTTTAATTGAATTTAAAATAAATTTAAGATGTAGGATTCCCGACTTTAAAAAATGTTGCTATTGACACTGTAAAACAGACAAAGTAATTTTGGTAACGTTAACAATTTGGAGGAATGCATAACATTATGGACCTGCTCAACATGTTAGAAGTCATGAACCCAAAGGTCTGGAGAAACCATGAGATCCACACTCTGCTTGGGCCAGATAGAGGACATTCAGGTCCAGCGACCAAGTAAGATACGTGAGGTACAGACGCAATCTCTGGAAATATATCTCACGGTTGAAGGCAATTCTGGAATAAACTGAATCAATTAAGGATGCTTAACAGATGTGGCAAGGCTAGAATGATATCACCTCTTACAAAGTAACATCAAGCGACATAAGTGTCAACAAGTTTTCGCTCCCAAATGCGTTCAATGCTCTTTTATTCTGACTTTGGCCATCAAAACATAAAAGAACGCTCATGACCAACAGATCATACTGACTGTGTGATTTCAGTCTCTGAGGCTGACGTGAGAGCATCGTTCAGGAAGGTGAAGCCACGGAAAGCATCCGATCTAGATTGGGTACATGGCCGAATACTAAAAATCTGTGGTGATCATTTGGTTCACCGACATCTTTAACCTCTCACTTCGACACTCTGAGGTATACATCTGATTCATGCAAACTTGAATTACACGGACGCCTAAGCACAACGGAGTAACGTGACGATCATGATTGACCACTGTGACTGACACCCACTGTGCTGTAGTGCTTTGAGTGGTTGGTGTTCAACTGTTGCCGGTGAAGTGACTTAGAATCGGGCCAGATTACCTACAGGCATTATTGGTTCTCAGCAGATGCATTTTCATTGGATCTTCACTTAACACTGGAAATATGGACAATGCAAATTTAGACATCAGGGGATTATTTATCGTCTACAGCTCGGCGTTCAGTACTACCATCCCGTTTTAGCTAATCAATAAGCTTCCAGACCTTGGTCTCAACAGCTGATTACATAATTGGATTCTCCATTTCCTCACTTGCAGACTCCAGTCAGTTCACATTAGCAAGAACATATGCTCTACAATCTCCATCAGAACAGGTCACTACAAGGCTGTGTGTTTAGCCCCCTGCTCTGATTGCATTATTCTTATACTTCTGTGACGAAGCGCAGCTCCACTGCCATATTTAGGTTTGCTGACGACATCGATGGCGTTGGCCGATTCAAACGTGGTAACGAATTAGCTTATAGAAGATAAATTGAATATGTGTCGAAGTAGTGCAACAGCACCAACCTCACAATCTCTGTCAGTAAGACCAAGGAGCCGATGATTAACGTCAGGAGGAGGAATCTTGTCGAGAACGAACTAGACCTCACTAAGGATCGGAGATGAAGAAAGTCTGCAAGTTTTACTTCCCCGGTGTTATCACTTGAAGGGAAATTATAGGCCGGTGAGTTTAACGTCAGTAGTAGGTAAGTTATTGGAGAGAGTATTAAGAGACAGAATCTACAAGCATTTGGATAGACAGGGGCTTATTAGGGAGAGTCAACACGGCTTTGTGCGTGGTAGGTCATGTTTGACTAATCTGTTGGAGTTTTTCGAGGAGGTTACCAGGAAAGTGGATGAAGGGAAGGCAGTGGATATTGTCTACATGGACTTCAGTAAGGCCTTTGGCAAGGTCCCGCATGGGCGGTTAGTTAGGAAAATTCAGTCGCTAGGTATACATGGAGAGGTGGTAAATTGGATTAGACATTGGCTCCATGGAAGAAGCCAGAGAGTGGTGGTAGAAAATTGCTTCTCTGTGTGGAAGCCTGTGGCTAGTGGTGTACCACAGGGATCAGTGCTGGGTCTATTGTTATTTGTCATTCATATCAATGATCTGGATGATAATGTGGTAAATTGGATCAACAAGTTTGCTCATTATACAAAGATTGGAGGTGTAGTAGACAGTGAGGAAGGTTTTCAGAGCCTGCAGAGGGACTTGGACCAGCTGGAAAAATGGGCTGAAAAATGGCAGATGGAGTTTAATACTGACAAATGTGAGGTATTGCACGTTGGAAGGACAAACCAAGGTAGAACATACAGGGTTAATGGTAAGGCACTGAGGAGGGCAGTGGAACAGAAGGATCTGGGAATACAGACACAAAATTCCCTAAAAGTGGCGTCACAGGTAGATAGGGTCGTAAAGAGAGCTTTTGGTACATTGGCCTTTATTAATCAAAGTATTGAGTATAAGAGCTGGAATGTTATAATGAGGTTGTATAAGGCATTGGTGAGGCCGAATCTGGAGTATTGTGTTCAGTTTTGGTCACTAAATTACAGGAAGGATATAAATAAGGTTGAAAGAGTGCAGAGAAGGTTTACAAGGATGTTGCCGGGACTTGAGAAACTCAGTAACAGAGAAAGATTGAATAGGTTAGGACTTTATTCCCTGGAGGTGGAAGAATGAGGGGAGATTTGATAGAGGTATATAAAATTATGATGGGTATAGATAGAGTGAATGCAAGCAGGCTTTTTCCACTGACGCAGGGGAGAAAAAAACCAGAGGACATGGGTTAAGGGTGAGGGGGGAAAAGTTTAAAGGGAACATTAGCGGGGCTTCTTCACACAGAGAGTAGTGGGAGTATGGAATGAGCTGCCAGACGAGGTGGTAAATGCGGGTTCTTTTTTAACATATAAGAATAAATTGGACAGATACATGGATGGGAGGTGTATGGAGGGATATGGTCCGTGTGCAGGTCAGTGGGGCTAGGCAGAAAATGGTTCGACACAGCCAAGAAGGGCCAAAGGGCCTGTTTCTGTGCTGTAGTTTCTATGGTTCTATGGTTCTATGCAAGTCCTGTCCTGAGCCCAGCTCGTAAGTGTAATTATGAAGAAAGCACGGTACGCCTCTATTTCCATATAGGTTTGAGAAGATTCAACTTGACATCTGAAACTTTGTCAGACCTCTGTCGATGTGTGATGGAGAGTATATTGACTGCTTTCCTCACAACCTGGTAGGGAAACACTAACACCCTTGAGCAGTAAATCCTTCAAAATGTATTGGATATGGCACAGTCTGTTATGGGTAAACTCATCGCCACCATTGCACACATCGACACAGGGTACTGGACATCAAAGAAGCATCTGTCAGGAGCACTCATTACCCAGGTCATGCACCTTTCTCTCTGTTGTCATATGGAAGAAGATACAGGAGCCTCAGGACTCACGCCCCCAGATTCGGGAAATTCTTAGCTCTCAAACATTAGGCTCTTGAACCTGGGGGTATAACTTCACTCGACTTTGCTTGCCCCATCACTGAACTGTTTCTACAACCTATAGGCTCGCTTAAAAGGATTCTACTCTCGGAATCTCGATACTTATTGCTTGCTTGCTTGCTTATTTATTTATTTATTTATTTATTTATCTATCTATCTATCTATTTATTTATTTATTTATTTATTTATTTATTACACCTTTTTCTCGTTTATTTTCTATATGCGGAGTTTTTTTGTCTTTAGGAAATTGGTTTTTGCGTAAGGTCTTTCATTAGTTCTATAACTGTTCTCCAATTTTATATGTATGATAAAACAAATGTATGCGGTGTGATACATTTGCTCCGATAGCCAAACGCGATTTGTACCTTAATCTTTGAATCGTTCTTTTTAGAAGAAGTGAATTATCACCATTGTAACCATTAACTCAGACCCCACGGCTCTCAATTCTTAACTGTCCCTCTTACTCGGATATCATGGAGTATTCATGTGAGTATATGCTCCACCATTTAGCATTTTTTTCATAGAAGCAAATTCCAATTTGTTGTTATATTCTGTCAATAGTAATCCAGAAAAATGAGGGAAATGAAAAACAAACAAAAATTCTCGTTAAGAACACATTTATTAGGTCCCTCTTTCCCAAAAGAATCACCTCTCCATTTAATTGAGCAATCAAAGTAGCATGTATTCCAGAATCACTCCCTTTTAGAATCACATACCAGAAAGTAGTAGATACTGAGAATTGTCCAAAAAAATCTGTTTTTCGTTTTCTTTCATACCATGCATTCAGGTCAGAATAATAAGAGATGCATTTCCTATTGCGGATACATAAGTTCCTTCTGGCACATAATGCTATTGGTATATTTATCATTTAGAATTCAACGAGTACATGCACTTATTGAGCTTATAGTCATCAAAGTCAGAGTTTACAAATTATGATTCTGCAATTTTTTTCCAAATACTTGTAAATGTGGATAGTTTAACATGATGAAACATGTTTTTCAATAATGGAAAACAGGTCTTCCACTTTAATGAACAATCCATATAATGAAAGAGACATGTGAATATATAAAACCCGAATGATTCTCATAGAAATAAGCACTGTTTTTTTATCAGCTCCAATACTGCAGAGGGATATTAGACCAATACAATCACATCAGACCTGAAATTAGAAGTAAGTAATATGAGACCACATATAATAGATCGTATAGATTGTAAGTATATAAAAACGGAAACACTTGAATACATTTTAATGGATATGACAAAGTGAAATTTTGAACGAGTACGCAATGGCAATTCCTGGCCATTTGCTAATGGCCTGTACCTTTTGGTTTACTTGTACATTGAATCGAATCGTCCTGATTTCGCCTGCTAACTCCGTTTACCTTTAATATTATTAGTCTGCATCAAATTCGATTGTACCGGTTAGAAATAGGAGTATTTCCCCTCAGCTCCCAGGAATCTGACAGCAATGCCAATGCGATAAATAGGCCTCAGGGGACTGTCAATCCTCAGTTACACTGTAATAATAAAAGATTAGCTTTTTCGTCACATATACATCGAAACATAGAGTGAAATACGTTGTTTGCATCAAATCAAACATTCGATATAGTGCTGGATAGCCGACAATTCCTACATTCCTTGCAACACACATAAAAGTTGCTGGTGAACGCAGTAAGCCAGGCAGCATCTCTAGGAAGAGGTGCAGTCGACGTTTCAGGCCGAGACCCTTCGACAGGACTAACATTCCTTACATCGTCAACATAGCATACCTATAAATCACTAACTTTAACCGTACAACTTTCGAATGTGGGACGAAACCGGAGCACCAGAGAAAAGCCATGCAGCTACGGTGAAACTCTATAGAGAGAGGAGGGAATTGACCGCGTATTTGCAGCTGGCGCGTTAAAGCGTTGTCCCTAATCACTACGCTACCACTAAGCCCTCCATGCAGATTGATCTGAAATTTTAGCGGGCTGCAATATATACAGTATGTCAAGGCATTTCCATTGTGGGATAATCTCAAACTACAGATGACAGTTGTAACTTTACATGGCGGTCAGGAAAAATAAGGTTAGTTAACTGATAGGTGGAAGCTACATAAAAATGTGCATGTAAGTAGGATTTTTTGAAATATTGGGAAATTACGGTTTTGGGAGCTGGACCCGAAGAGAAGATGGAACTTAAAGAATATCAGCCTTTTATATACTGAATCATGGAGCAGTTTGCTGGGCCAAGGAGAGTACAATAACCCAATGTGCTTAAACGTTGTTTTTTTTAATGGATATATCGATGTCTACATTTAATACATTGCATAAATTAATATTTTGTACATTGCCTTCTTAGAACAGCAATGTATCTCAAAGGACGTAATGTAATCATATCTTTGTGAAGCTTGAGCACAATGCAAATAAGCTACGCTCTTCGGAGGCAATAAGAGAAGGAAACTGAGATTTGTATATAAAACAACAGCTCAGTTATCTCGAAAGTGAATATTGCGCAACAGATCATTGATTTAATTTACTATTTATCAAATTCGCACACACGTGTTTGAAATTATTTTTTGTACAGATTAAGAAGACAAGCATTTTGTGGTGTTTTTATTAAAATAAGCTTGTGGAGGTCATGTTTCTGAAAATGAATTCTCCGACAATTGCAGCATTCTGGAAGCATTATAAACCGCGATACATTTCTTCAAATTTGGAATGAACTCCATTCTATCCTACCATCCAGTCACCAATGCTTTACTTGCATTTTTCTAAGCATATCTATTTATTGATGTATTTTCTGTAATTCATTTTAAGACTATTTCAGTTTCTTCAAAGACTATTTCAGCTTCTTCAAACTATCCATGTATTTTAATTTTAAATGCAGCACATACGGTTTTTATTGGAATTAGTTTAGAAACATACATAGAAAATAGGTGCAGGAGTAGGCCATTCGGCCCTTCGAGCCTGCACCGCCATTTATTATGATCATGGCTGATCATCCAACTCAGAACCCCGCCCCAGCCTTCCCTCCATACCCCCTGACCCCCGTAGCCACAAGGGCCATATCTAACTCCCTCTTAAATATAGCCAATGAACTGGCCTCAACTGTTTCCTGTGGCAGAGAATTCCACAGATTCACCACTCTCTGTGCGAAGAAGTTTTTCCTAATCTCGGTCCTAAAAGGCTTCACCTCTATCCTCAAATTGTGGCCCCTCGTTCTGGACTTCCCCAATATCGGGAACAATCTTCCTGCATCTAGCCTGTCAAATCCCTTTAGGATCTTATACGTTTCAATCAGATCCCCCCTCAATCTTCTAAATTCCAACGAGTACAAGCCCAGTTCATCCAATCTTTCTTCATATGAAAGTCCTGCCATCCCAGGAATCAATCTGGTGAACCTTCTTTGTTCTCCCTCTATGGCAAGGATGTCTTTCCTCAGATTAGGGGACCAAAACTGCACACAATACTCCAGGTGTGGTCTCACCAAGGCCTTGTACAACTGCAGTAGTACCTCCCTGCTCCTGTACTCGAATCCTCTCGCTTTATGCAGAGAACAAACCAAAGAAATGCTGTTTAAATGTACACGAATATGATTTACCTGTCATATTTCTCTCCCGCTCTTCTACAAAGACACAAAATGCGTAAACGTTAATGATATACAAACAGCGGGAGTGAAATGCCCGTTAAAGGCTGTTTTACCAATTGATTCTTTAGTGTACAAAATATTCATTCAATGCAAGTGTCTGTTTTCGTTTACACTTCATATCAGTTATTTCTTCCCAACACATCAATTGTTTCTTTTTCAAAGTGATCAGAGAACTGTTAGAAATTGTACTAAATTTGTTGAATATACAGACATTAGATTGTTAAGCATATCCTAATTGCACCTTTTGAAATATTTGCGTCTTCTTTACAAATTTTGTATCGAAATTGAAATTGCGAAATTTGTATACTGTACATAATGTTGAATCTTACTGATCAGAAGGGTAAAACTATTTGCTTCCATCTTTACCTTCACACAGGTCAACAGGTCGGCAGTGCAAACAGGGTTCAGTTATTCGCTATCGCCAGTGTCAAGTTTGTGTAGAATTGGGACTTCACCTCCGAGAACTGACAATCAGAATATCAGATTCCGATTTCACCATGATGACAACAATATAGTTCTCTTGTTATTACAATTTAAATTATTATCATTATGGGATTTATATTCCCTATGGTCAATCTACTACTGGTGTTTTGTTATTATGTTATTATTTAAATTCGATTTCTTCATCAAACACATTCTTATATTTATTTGATTTTCAAAATGTAGAGAGTATCAGGACACCTCCAATTCAATTCTGTCTTAAAACATCAACATTTCTTGATTTATATAATCCTGCAAGTTCATAAAAACAGAGAAGGTGGTTCCAGATCTGGGTCTGGAAATCGATGACACCATGACTCAGCTTTACCAGAACTTTAGCTATGTACTTTGGTTGTACATCCGAACTTTAATGCTGGATATCATTTTAAAATTATCAGGTGATCTACTATCTATGCTTTATATTTGCGTTGGAAATTCTAAATATTTACCCCATAAATATATCTCATTACTGTTTCGATTGGAAGATGTCAGAAGAACGGCAGTAAGAAGACAATTTGTATTCATATAAAATTCGTGGTAATAAAATGATTAAATTTGGAATAGGTGATATTGTGATTCGAGACTTCTCCAGCTTACAATAGCTGTTTTCAGATATGATGTCCAAATATGAATTCGATACAGATCAAACAGTATACCGCCAATGGTCAAATCAAATGATTATTTTGGTTCTGAAATTCTATCTGAATATACTTTGCTTTGTTAATTGTACTTTGCCTTTCAGTGATTTGTGCTCCATATTGTACAGCAAAATTCAGCCAGATTTCAGCCAGGAAAAATTAATACTCTTCAGTTTGTTTAGCAATTACTTCTCATCTTTTTACATAATGTTGCATTTAATATGTTTCTCCCCTCGTGAAGTGTAATTTAGTAAATACTCTATATCAAGATCTGAAATAAAATCAAACAAAATTCTATTCTAAGTATCCTTTTCTCAGATATCACCATCAAAGTCCCTGCATGTTTCGCTGACTCTCCCAAGTAATATATAAAGGATAGTACTTATCAAACATTTTCATCATACGAAATGTGCGATAAAATATAAAGTAAAGCCGAAATGGACGCACCCTTGAATGGAGTATTAAATGGTATTACTTACTAAGAAAATTTCGAAGCCGCTCCAGCTCTGAAGAAAGGAAAACAGAAAGAGTATTTCAAAAAAGGAAGACACTGGGTAGATAGAAATCTCTTCCATGCTTTGTACTGCATTTTCTGTGATATATACCCAATAGCTGAAGTTCAACAGATCGTGCACGTCCCACAGAGTAGACTGGTCCAAAAGGTGAAATTATACAACAATATCCTCCGTGAGCTCTCCAACTGGACGCAAAATCGGCTTGGGTAAGAAACAGAGGATCGTGGCTGACGGATGTCTCTCAAACTGTAGTTCTTTTCTTGAGGGCTGCCCCGAGGCTTTTAGCTTTGTTCTCTGTTCTTGTTGTGTTCATATATTTCAACGATTTTTATGAGAATGCATTTTTTTCATTAGTTTCTGTGTGTATGACACTAAAATTGTTGGAATGATTGACATTTAAGAAGGCTTTGTAAAGTTACAAAAGTAGCTAGATCAACTATGCACCTGGACTAAGAAAACCGCAAATAGGGTTTAATTCAGGTAAGTACGGATTTATTATTTCAGGAAAGTTAAAACAGCGCAGGCCATAGTTTAAAATACATGGCTCTCGATTGTTTTTGAATAAAGAGACTAAAGACAAGTAAAACCTTAGGCAAACACTAATTGTCAACCTGGAGCGTGGAAGGCGCGCTTGTAGATCTAGTGGGAGGAAAAAATGTTGGAAATCGCGAGATTGGAGCATCAGGCAAGGAGTCTGCGATAGGTGCAGCGAAGGAGTGCCAGCGGTGGGTGGTGGCTGTGTAGTCACGCACAACGCTGAGACACCAGGCAAAACAGTTTGACTCCATACAATTGATTATTACAGAATGTCTGTCCGTTGATTCCCGCACACGCACCTCTCCCTTCCCTTTACCAAACAATAGTTCCTTGCTGCCTGCCCTTTTTCCACTCTCAGTTCACTCACATTTGTTGTGAGGATTACTCGATAGCTGAACGGTAGGACTGAAGGAGACTTCGACTAATAAAATAAAACTGAAGATTAACGACAAAAAATAACTATGAAAACTAACAAGAGCTCTTGCAAACACTACTGAATCTTGACGAACAGAAATCACTGACGATGCACAGAAGAACTCAGACTAAGTTTCACCAAACAAGGAATCGCAACGACCAAACTAAAGGCTTTGGCATGATCCCATCCTGAAATATAACATGGAGCACGTAAGGAATCCGGACGTTGATATTAACGTGCTAGTTAAATTATTTCAAATTAGGTAAGTGGTAAAATCACATCTTAACAATACCATTTAGGATACACCTGCAAAACGTAGTAGAGCTAGTGCAAAATTAAACAATTAAACATAAAAAAATAAGAATCTAAGCGCACCACACACCTACGAGGTAACATGGAGAAAATACAGTCCACAAGCTAACTGACAAAAAAAAAATACATTTACTAAAGATCATCCCGGGGTGTGATGTACCTATGTCATGATTTTCTGTCAGCAGCAATATAGTGCAATAGAGAAACTTTCTACGGTACTGTGTAAAACCCTTGAGCAATGCAATTAGATACAGTTGCCTTAGACTTTTGTAGAGTACAGTATTTTCCAATATGTGAAGTCACAGGTGAACCAGCTGGTGAAGAATACATATGCATGCTTACGTTCATCAGATCGGTCAATAGGAAGAACTCTACAAAATGTTCCTGTGACCCTCAGAGGAAACGAGGGGTATTTTTTTCTACACCATTGATGATGTATATATACTGTAGATTTATATGCCAGAGTAAGTGACAGAGATAAAGACAATTATAGACATAGAACCGTAGAAAACGTACAGCACAATACAGGGCATTCGGCCCACAAAGCTGTGCCGATCATGTCCCTACCTTAGAACGACCTAGGCTTTAACTCTAGCCCTCTATTTTTCTAAGCTCCAAGTAGCCATCCAGGAATCTCTTAAAATACCCTATCATTTCCGCCTCCACCCCCGCCGCCGGCAGCCCGTTCCACGCACTCACCACTCTCTGCGTGAAAGACTTACCCTGACATCTCCTCTGTACCTACTTCCAAGCATCTTAAAACTATGCCCTCTCGTGCCAGCCATTTCAGCCCCGGAGAAAAAGCCACAATTAATGCCTCTCATTATCTTGCCCACCTCTATCAAGTCACCTCTGATCCTCCGTCGCTCCAAGGAGAAAATGCCGAACTATTCTCATAAGGCATGCTCCCTATTCCAGGCAACATCCTTGTAACATTAAAAGATATTTGAGAATGCTGTTGTATATTATATTCAGAGTTCTATAGTTCAAATAGGACGAGTTAAGAAAGATGCTTTCTAAGGCATGGATAAGTTGGACTGAAGAGCCTCCTTCCATTCTGTATAACGTATCACTTTATCAATATCACCACAGTATGGGAAGGTATTTTGCCATATTTTGCCATGAAAAGCTAGATATTGCTCAAAATCGCACGAAACAATATTGATCTCGATTGATAAAGGCCGCACAGTTATCCGTCTTTTGAAAGCCTTGATTCTCATGTGCCTATGTTTATGGGTACATTAATCACTATACTGTGGCTAATTATTCATCTGGTTGTTCATTCTCAACCTTCTTTCATATTCATTTTTGATATTAGACCATAAGACCATAAGCCAAAGGAGCAGAGGTCGGCCATTCGGCCAATCGAGTCTGCTCTGCCATTTTATCATGAGCTGATCCATTCTCCCATTTAGTCCCACTTCCCCGCCTTCTCAACGTAACCTTTGCTGCCCTGGTTATTCAGATACCTATCAATCTCTGCCTTAAATACATCCAATGACTTGGCCTCCACTGCCGCCTGGTGGAATACATTCCATAGATCCACCACTCGCTGGCTAAAAAATAATTCTTCGCATCTCTGTTCTGAATGGGCGCCCTTCAATCCTTAAGTCATGCCTTCTCGTACTAGACTCCCTCATCATGGGAAACAACTTTGCCACATCCACTCTGTCCATGCTTTTCAACATTCGAAATGTTTCTATGAGGTCTCCCCTCATTCTTCTAATCTCCAAGGAATACAGTCCAAGAGCGGACAAACGTTCCTCATATGTTAACACTCTCATTCCCGGAATCATTCTAGTGAATCTTCTCTGTACTCTTTCTGACGCTAGCACATCTTTTCTTAAACAAGGTGCCCGAAACTGCCCACAGTACTCCAGGTGAGGTCTTACCAGCGCCTTATAGAGCCTCAACATCACATCCTTTCTCCAATACTCTATTTGTCTAGAAATGAATGCCAACATTGCATTCGCCTTCTTCACTACTGACTCAGGGTTAAACCTTAACGGTATCCCGCACGAGGACTCCCAAGTCCCGTTGCATCTCAGAACTTTGAATTCTCTCCTCATTTAAATAATAGACTGCCGGTTTATTTCTTCTGCAAAAGTGCATAACCATACACTTTCCAACATTATATTTCATTTGCCACTTCCTTGCCCATTCTTCCAATCTATCCAAGTCTCTCTGCAGACTGTCTGTTTCCTCAGCACTACCGGCCCCTCCATCTATCTTTGTATCATCAGCAAACTTAGCCCCAAAGCCATCTATTCCATAATCCAAATCGTTGATGTACAACGTAAAAACAACTGGTCCCGAAACGGACCCCTGTGGAACACCATTGGTAACCAGCAGTCAACCAGAAAGGGGTCCTTTTATTCCCACTCTCTGCTTCCTGCCAATCAGCCAACGACCTATCCACGTATGTAACTTTCCCGTAATTCCATAGGTTCTTATCTTGTTAAGCAGCCTCTTGTGTGGCACCTTGTCAAAGGCCTTCTGAAAATCCAAATATCCAACATCCACTGCATCTTGACAAGGTGCCAAGATACCAATTTTGAAATGGTATCTCAAAGCGATGTTCTTTAAAGAGGAAGTAAGTTGATAGCTTTTAGACCTAAGATTTGTTTTGCTTTCAGAATATGCTTAAAATATTTACTATTCCGCACTTTTTTTGCGAGCGTTAAGGCCAATGATAATCTCCTTCATAAGTTTACTGTACATGTCATATTTTGTTCGGAATGAGAACTGGCAAACAAATGAAAACATGAGGTACATTACCATAATCCTTCTGCTGCACAAGCGCCTCTGCAATTTTATTATAAAACATTATTAATATTTGGTAGTATACTATACTAATAGACACTAATTTTCATCACAGTAAGGAAATATTCAACGTTTTAACGTTTCATTTTACTTCTGCAAATATTTGCAAGAACCGAATCTGCAGCAATTATTGCATGCTTGAAAATGCATACATGCCGAAAAAATGGCCATGCTGTTGTATGAATTGTAACGTCTTCGGATTATAGTAAAATATTCATTAGAATTAGACGTTTATGCATATGCGATGCATTGTAATATATAAGAGATATGCAAAAATTAATATTCCTTCACCAACTACTTTTTACTATTTTCACTTTTTATGCAAACACAATTTGGACACTAAAATCCAGATTTTGATGCATAACAAGTCGTTTAAAGAAACATAATCAGAATTACTTTTGATCTGTTTTCGGCTTCATAATTGCACGCCGTATGAAATTAGTGCAGCAGCTACAGCTTTGAGTTTCTTCAAAGCAAGTAGAATTCCGGTCGATCATATAGTGGATTCAGGACCTGCAGTCCTCTCCGCACTCCACTTTCGAACATCATGTGGTGCACTCCTCGCTGTCAATAAGTCAGGCCACGTCTATTGTCATTTAAACACACACACACACACACACACACACACACGTACACACACACACACATATATATATATAACGTATATAACCATGATTTATACCGAAACAACAGCAAACCAGGCTGTAAAGCATATAACATACGATAACTTATGTAGGTAAGGATAAAATCTGCAGGTTAATCAGACATAAGCAGCAAACTAAAATTCATTTATATTAAATATTGCAAGATATGGGACCTATTAACCAGTGACACTTTAAATGCGTTTGTAGCCGGGAGCTCAGAAGCCTGGGGGAAGAAACTGTTTCCATCCTGACCGTTTAATTTTTTATGCATCATAATGTCCTGCCTGATGGTGGGAAGTCAAGGAGGACGCTGGATTAATGTGTGGATCCTTAATAATACCAAGTGTCCTGCGTATGCAGCGCGCCTGATAAATATCCAGGATAGATAATAGGGAGAACCCTATAATCCTCTCAGCTGTTCTCGGAGGTCTTTGCTGGGATGATGCTGCAGTGCTCCCATAGCAGATGAAGATGCAACTGTCCAAGACGCTCTCATTGTTGTTCCAGTAAAACGCAGTTAAGCTGAAGTGTGGAAGCGTTCAGGTGAGGTTATCCGTGATGTGTACTCCCAGTAAATCAGTGAATTTACCACTCTCTACAGAGGAGCCATGTATTCGCAGAGGGAGAAGGTCTTTCTGCACCTTCCTGAAGTCCACAATAATTTCCTTTGTCCTCAGGCTTAGGTTGTTCTCCTCACGCCCTCTCTGTATTCCACCTCTTCAACGCTCTTGAAAAGGCCAACCACTGTCGAGTAATCCGCAGACTTAAGGAAACAGTTTGAGCTGAGTCCTGCCGCATCGTCATGCTTCAGCCGTGTGACACGTGATAGTAACATTGTCAGTACACTTCTGTATGCAACTGGTCACAGAATCCACATATATCTGGATGTTAACATAGTTACCATAGGTAGCAGTCTACCTGAACATTCTTCAGTTCGTATTATCAAAACAGTACTGCAGTGCAGAGATGAGACCCTCGGACCAGGTTTTCACAACCTTCAGAATTCATTTGAAAATACGAACTGATTACTAGTTTGTATTCTGGAATTAACATCACAGATAAGTGAACTGAGAGTCGAATGTGGGTCGAGAGAGCACCTGGAATGTTAGTGTGAACCAGATCTGATGTAGGTCCACCTCTGGTAGCAAAATCAACATGCTGATGGAACGTAGGCAGGGCTTTCTTTTGGCTGACATGGTTAAAATCGCCTGCGATAAAGACGATGCCATTGGAGTGTTTGGTTTGAAATTTACTGATGGCCCTGTAGAGCTCAGGCAGTGTCTCGCAGCCAGGAGCAAAGTGGGGAGGCGATATATACAGCCACCAACAGAACTGTAGTGAACTTCCTCGGTATATAAAACAGTCTGCACTTCACAAAAATAAACTCCATCACCGGGGCACATTTGGACACCACTTTCTATTTATGTAAATATAGAATCCGCCATCGCGGGTCCTGCGTGAGGTCCCTGGAATTCTCACAGCCCAAAATGCGTTGAAACCCTCCATCTGTATGGCTCTGTTTGGGATGGATTCATGAAGATATGACTCCGCGAGTTTGAACGAGCTGATCTTTTACCCTCGCTGATTAAGTCTCAGCCGCAGAAGTTCATTTTATTTTCAAGTGAGCGGACGTTTCTCAGTAAGAACGAGGGGAGAGAAGGTTTGAAAGGTTTTGGCCTAGGTCCTTTGTGGATTCCAACGCGTTGCCACCTTGTTTTCTTTCCATGCCTACCTGTTCCTACGTCGTCGCCCACGGAGGTATGAAGCAGGTAATGACGTGCACAAAAGCTGAAGCTACCGAGCTCCTCTGCAGTCCTACAGCTCACTAGCGTGGAGGAACTGTCAGACACAGTATATTTAATAGCCAACAGCTTTTTTCAGATCATAACTCGCCAACCGATTGTACGTATTATCTACTAGCTTGCCTATGATGCTAGTACGTTAATGTGTCGTTTTTAACATGCAGTAAGACAATGGGGAGACGTTTGGATACAGCTGATGCCACTAAATATCTTTCAGAAGGTAATTTGTATTGTCTGTATATTTTCTAATGTTTCATTAAGCAATTCTTGCTGGCTCTCCACACAACCTTGGATCACCTGGACAATAGCAATACCTACAGTCTGGCTGATGATTATTGACTTTTGCCCAGCGTTTAACAGCAAAATACCTTCACTACCAATTAACAGGCTCCAAAACGTAAGCTTCTGTACCCCTCTCTGTACTGAATTCTTGACTTACACATCGGAAGATCACAGACAGTACAGATCGGAAATAGCATCTCCCCCACGCGGTTAACCAACACTGGCGAAGTGCACGCATAGTTCACTGCTCTACTATCTCTACACTGACGATTGTGTAGCTAGGCACAGCTCAAGACCCCCCCCCCCACCATCTAAAAACTTACCGATGACGTAAATATTGTTGCCACAATTTCAGACGGTGACGAGGAGGCGTACAGGAACGAGATGAATTAGCTAGTTCAGCATTATCACAACAACGACTTTTGGAAAGAGAAGTCAATGGAAGCTTATTGGGTCATAAGCAGTAGAAGGGGTAAACAGTTTCAAGGTCCTGTGTATCAGCGTCAATTGAAACCTATCTTAGGCCTAGCATATTGATGTAATTACAATGTTTCATTGGGAGCTTGATGAGCCTTGATACGTCGCCAAAGGCATCCCCAAATTTCTGCAGATATACACTGGAAAGCATTCCAACTGCTTGCATCACCGTCTGATATGGAGAGGCCAATGGACAGGATCGGAATACCCTGCAGAAATTTGCAGACACCCTACTCCATCTTGACCACTGGCTTTTCCTGCAACGGGGACATCTTCAAAATACGATGTCTCAAAAACGCGGTATCCATCACTGAGGACGCCCAACAGCCAGAACAAACTCTATTCTCATTGATGCCATCAAGAAAGAGGTCCATGAGCCTGAACAAAACACTGAACGTTTTCGGAACAGCTTCTCCCCTCCGCCCCACCAGAATTCCAAATGAACAATGAACCCATTTACTCTGTCGCACAATGTTTCCCTTTTTGCTCCCTTTAATATAGTTAATCATTTATTAGTTGTATGTATTGCAGTTTACTACTGCCGCAAATCAACATATGCTTGATTTTGATCGTGATTCTGAATGCATTTGAACCGTTTAAACAACGCAAGCATTTCTAATAAAACGAACAATAATGAATGTATTGGAAATCACATTTTGTCTATACAATCTATGAATTAACGTCGCTAAGAGCGGAAGGGAAAATACACGAGCAGCTACCTTCCTTGCTGACTCTACTTCTGCGCTACAGTTCTGCCTTCTGCCAACCTCGAAGGCAATATAATAGATATTCCGTTAAGATTAACGGTGCACGGCAGATGAAAGCCCACTCTTTGAAATTGTGTAATTCAAGAAAAGGCGTCAAACGTCTGGCCGAAACTTGAAAAACGATATGGGAATTTCACTTTATAACTTAATTCAAGAAACTGATTCCGGCACTATGGGTGTGAAGATACGGAGATGGAGCACAAGCCAACTTCAGAGATGTTTTGCGAGAGAGCAGAGGCCAGTGAATGTATGGCTGAATAAGAATGTATTACTAGTAGTTATCTACGGATGTACAGGTAACGATAATAATGGGTTCGAACATCATGCGATATACATATCTAGCCTTACATCACATGGAAAAAAAGCCGTTGCAGCGCAGCAAATACGCGCAGCTGGCTCAGCTCGGAGATCTGTGTAAAATAATCATAAAATATGTCTAAAGGCAATTTTTGCAATATTCCAACGTCTATCTTTGATTACGTTAATAACTGCTCTGTCAGTTTCACAGCATAGCCTTGTCTATCACATTGCATTGGGCTGATGTAGTCACCCAACGTTGCATTGCTAATGGATAGTGCCGTTACAGAAAAGCCTGGAAAACATTATTGAGCCTACAATTTGCATACTTAATTAAAACCAATGTGTAGATTAAGTCATACTGTTCAAGAAAGCGGATTCAATTCTTACCGACGTCCTTCCGAATTTCTTCTAATTTCGACAATTCTGAAATTAGAATATTTTGTTGCGTGTTAGCATTTCATGTCTTTTCAGTATATAGAATTGATTCAAACCAGACACATAGTACAAGTATACTTTCCCTACTCCTACTGATAACAGAACGCAATTGTATTTATCTTTTCAATTTTCGTGTGCCAGTATCTAGTGGTCATTGGCAATATCGTTGATTTTCTCCCCAGAAAACTATGGGCAGTGTGCCTATACAACTGATCACACAATACAATAATATACCCAATCAAATATTTTAAAATATGCCTATTGTCTTGCATAAATTAAATGTGTTCTATTCCCTACTTTCTTCAGTGTGTGCGCACAATATTTATTTCTGTAAATTTGCTTGACAAAAAAAGCCCCAGACTGCAGTGATAGAAAAATAATTGATAAGACGTCCTTTACAACAAAAACAGAAACTGTGCGAAATTGACTGGAATTGGTTGAGAGAACTTAATTGTACTATCAATATGAAGACTTAAAAATACTAACCAGCCTTAGATTCCCTCAAACGGTTCTCTGAAAATTTCAAAAAGATAATAAATAAAATACGAACGATGAATAATAAATAGGATTATACCAAATAATAATAACATGTAAATAAAGGTGCAACTTCTCAACTCTACCATTTCAGTCTGAAACCCAGCTACAAAAGGAGGATTCCGCGGGGGGTTAGTACAAATTTATAGTTACAGAAACGCCAAGAAATTATCCAATTATCTCATCCCCGGAAGAGGATTGATCTTTGAAGATGGGGCATACCTGAGGATACTTTGAAAGACTCGTGCAGAACTGACGACTCCGGCAAGCAGTTGTCGAAGTCTACGCCCCATTTTGGTGACGGAATTAAGTCGAACAACCTTCCAGGAACATGGCGGCGTGTTCGGACCCACCGGCCTCTAGGGCCAGCTAAAGGTGCTTTTTGTCTATTTTAACGACTAACTTACGATTGGAAGATGTTGATGGTCATCAAGAACTTAACATACTGCAGGTCCATGTGCTGAGCGAGTTGCTGATCTATGGAGAATCTGGAAGTTCTGGACTTGGTGCTCATCCTGTTACTGCCTGCTTCAGAGAGTCATCGAAGTCAGTGTTTGAAAGCGGTGGTCAGTCTAACAATGAGTGATTGTCTCGGACGTTTCCTTTGCGAATATGAGCTCCTTTTGGACATTGGCAACGCAACATATTGCAAGTTCATTGACCTTGTTTGGTGCTAAAACAGAAGGCAGGGCAGCTGCGAACCTCGGACTAGGACTCAAGCCGCGGGCTTGACTGCAGTTACATAACTCGAAACCTGAAGCTGGAGGGGTGTAACTCGGCCTTAATGCTGGGCTGGGGCCTCGGCCGTTCCATCGGTGCTACCATCTGGTGTTCGCTTCGTGCAAAATAAACTAAATTGCACGTGTGCATACGTAAACACGAGGAAATCCGCAGATGCTGGAATTTCCAGAAACACACATAAAAATTGCTGGTAAACGCAGCAGTCCAGGCAGCATCTCTAGGAAGAGGTAAAGTCGACGTTTCAGGCCGAGATCCTCCGTCAGGACTAACTGAAAGAAGAGACGACGGGTCAGGCCCGAAACGTCGACTGTACCTCTTCCTAGAGATGCTGCCTGGTCTGCTGCATTCACCAGAAACTTTTATGTGTGTTGCATGTGCATACGTAGTTCATCTGTAGACTGTTGATAACAATTTGCTTTTGCCCATAACACCCGTGCACAATCAATGTACTATTAATTTACAGACGAAGTCACTCGTTTTGTTTGACTGTATTCGTGAGCATTTATGTTTAGAACCATAGAACCATTTGACCCTTCTTGGCTGTGCTGACCAGTTTTCTTCCTAGTCCCACTGACCCGAACCTGGACCATATCCCTCCATACACCGCTCATCCATGTACCTATCCAAGTTGTTCTTAAATGTTAAAAGTTGCCCGCATTTGCCACTTCATCTGGCAGCTCATTCCACACTCCCACCACTCTCTGCGTGAAGAAGCCCCCCGCGCCTAATGTTCCCTTTAAACTTTTCCACCTTCACCCTTAATCCATGTCCTCTGTTTTTTTTTCTTCTCTCCCCTAGCCTCAGTGGGAAAAGCCTGCTTGTATTCACTCTAGCTAAACCCATCATAATTTCATATAACTATCAAATCTCCCCTCATGCTTCTACACTCCAAGGATTAAAGTCCTAACTTATTCAACCTTTCTCTATAACTCAGTCTCTCAAGTCTCGGCAACATCCTTGTAAACCTTCTCTGCACTCTTTTAAACTTATTAATACCCTTCCTGTAATTTGGTGACCAAAACTGTACACAATACTTCAAATTCGGCCTCACCAATGCCTTATACAACCTCACCGTAACATTCCAACTCTTAAACTCACTAGTTTGATTTACAAAGGCCAATGTACCAAAAGCTCTCTTTACGACCCTATCTACCTGTGACGCTACATTTTAAGGAATTTTGTATCTGTATTCCCAGATCCCTCTGTTCTACTGCACTCTTCAGTGCCCTACCGTTTGCTTTGTATGTTCTACGTTGGTTTGTCCTTCCAAAGTGCAATACCTCACACTTGTCTGTATTAAACGCCATCTGCCATTTTTCAGCCCATTTTCCAGTTGGTCCAGATCCCTCTGCAAGCTTTAAAAACCATCCTCACGGTCCACTATACCTCAAATCTATGTATCATCAGCAAATTTCCTAATCCAATTTACCACATTATTATCCAGACCATTGACATAGATGACAAATAGCAATGGACCCAGCACTGATCCCTGTGACACACCACTAGTCACAAGCCTCCACTCGGAGAAGCAATCCTCCACTACCACTCTGTGGCTTCTTCCACTGAGCCGATGTCTAATCCAAATTTACGACCTCTCCATGTACACCTACCGACTGAGACTTCCTAACTAACCTCCCATGCGGGACCTTGTCAAAGGCCTTACTAAAGTCCATGCAGACAACATCCACTGCCTTCTCTTCATCCACTTTCCTGGTAACTTCCTCGAAAAAATCGAACAGATTTGTTAAACATGACCTACCACTTACAAAACCACGTTAACTCGCCCTAATAAGTCCCTGTCTTTCCAAATACTTGTAGATACTATCCCTTCGTACTCCTTCCAATAATTTACCTACTGCCGACGTCAAACTTAGCGGCTATAATTTTCCGGATTACTTTTACAGCCTTTTTTAAAATGACGAAACAACATGAGCTATCCTTCAATCCTTTGGCATCTCACCCGTCGATAACGACATTTTAGATATATCTGCCAGGGCCCCTTCAATTTCAACACTAGTCTCCTTCAAGGTCCGAGGGAATACCCTGTGAGGTCCTGGCGATTTATCTACTCTGATTTACCGCAAGATAGCAAGCACCTCTTCCTCCTCCTCGATCTGTATAGGTCCCATGACCTCACTATTTGTTTGCTTTATTTCCATTGACTCCATGCCAGTTTCCTTAGTAAATACAGACGCAAAAAACAATTTAAGATCTCCCCCATTTCATTTGGTTGCATACAAAGCCGACCACTCTTATCTTCAAGAGGACCAATTTTATCCCTTGCTATCCTTTTGCTCTTAATATACCTGGAGAAGCCCTTTGGACTATCCTTCACCTTGACTGACAAAACAACCTTATGTCTTCTTTTAGCACTCCTGATTTCTTTCTTACATATTATTTTGCACGTTTTATACTCGTCAAGCTCTTTATTGGCTCCCTGTTTCCTATACATGTCATACATCTCTCTCTTCTGCTTTATCAGAGTCCCAACATCCCCTGAGAACCAAGACGCCTTATTCTTATTCACTTTGCCTTTAATCCTGACAGGAACATACAAACTTTTCACTTTCAAAATTTCTCCTTTAAAGGCCTCCCACTTACCAATCACATCCTGGCCAGAGAACAACCTGTCCCAATACACGCTTTTTAGATCCTTTCTCATTTCTTCAAATTTGAACTTGATCCAGTCTAGAAACTCAACCCGAGGACCAGATCTACCTTTATCCATGATCAAGTTTAGTTGAATGATAATTTAACTTGACATTAAGAAACACTTTCCCACATCGCAAAAGAGAGGAATATTCAGATAATACAAAGAACATTGCATATCTTGGTAATCATATGCTCTTCAGATATTTATTATATTTGATTATGACTAAACTAATATTGATCCAAGTTAATGCCTTAGAGGTAGGTAGCTATAGGTAAGTAGAGATGAGAAAGTTTCTATATGTTCTGTCAACATTCTGGTGCACAGACTAGAACAGGGTCTACAACTATCGAGATTGGTTTGTTAATGCTATTATCTTCAAATAAACTTAAATCTTCGGCATAATTTATTAATTAGAAATATTTTCAACATTAGTGGGTTGTAAATACGCAAAGTGGAAGCACGGTCTTTGCTACCTATCGACAATTTTAACTTCTATACAAATGACTTTTATGAACGGTGGTATCCCGAAGCCTCGTTTCTACCTCAACCTATGTTGACAGCGTTGCATAATGTTATCTCATTTCCATTATATGAAATGTATTGTCCGGACTCACCATCGTTTTTCACATGTTGCATGATTTCTGAAGACAGATCATTAAAAAGTATTGTTGAACATTCCATGTTAGATATAATGAAAAATGAAAGAAGACTGGTGTGTACTTCAAGCGATAAAGCGCTTCTAAAAACATGCACTTTAGAAAGAAATTATTCCTACTGTACCGTCCTCTTTCTTCTTCAGTGTTTCAGCTGTAAACAAGGTATAAAGTTTAACAACTCTGTGATCATGTCGTAATTTGCATGCAGTATATGTAATTTCCGTTTCAACACCACACTTAACTCCAAAACACCACACTTAACTGGTTGCAGCAGAGATAGCGAGGAGCAGATTGGGAGGCAGGTTTTGGAAAGGTGTAAAAATGACAGGGTTGTTATCATGGGTGACGTTAACTTCCCTAATATTCATTGCCACCTGATTAGTTCCAAGGATTTAGGCATTGCAGAGCTTGGCAACTGTGTCCAGGACGGATTCCTGTCACAGTATGTTGACAGGCCGACTAGGGGAAATGCTATACTAGATCTAGTATTAGGCAACGAACGGGGTGAGGTCACAGATCTCTCAGTGTGTGAGCATCAGGGGGATAGTGAGCACCGCTCCCTGGCTTTTACGAATATCATGGAAAATGATAGAATCAGAGAGGACAGGATTTTTTTTTATTAGGGAAGAGAAAATTGTGAGGTTATAATGCTATAAATGCGGGGGTGAATTGGGATGATGTTTTTGCAGGGAAATGTATTATGGACATGTGGTTGAGGTTTAGGGATCTCTTTCAGGTTGTTAGGGATAAATTTGTCCCGGTGAGGAAGATAAAGAATGGTAGGGTGAAGGAAGCATGGGTGACAAGTGAGGTGGAAAATCTAGTCAGGTGGAAGAAGGAAGCATACTTGAGGTTTTGGAGGCAAGGATCAGATGGGTCTATTGAGGAATATAGGGTAGCAAGAAAGGAGCTTAAGAAGGGTCTGAGAAGAACAAGAAGAGGGCATGAGAAGGCCTTGGCGAGTACGGTAAAGGAAAACCCCAAGGCATTCTTCAATTATGTGAAGAACAAATGTATTGCAGAAGTGAAGGTATGACCGATGAGATATAAAGTTGGGAAGATGTGCCTGGAGACTGTGGAAGTGAGCGAGGTCCTCAATGAATCCTTCTCTTCGGTATTCACCATTGAGAGGGAACTTAATGATGGTGAGGACAATATTAGTGAGGTTGATGTTTTGGAGCATGTTGATATTAAGGGAGAGGAAGTGCTGGAGCTGTTAAAATACATTAAGACCGATAGGTCCTCGGGGCCTGACGGAATATTCCCCAGGCTGCTCCACGAGGAGAGGGAAGAGATTGCTGAGCATCTGGCTAGGATCTTTATGTCCTCGTTGCCCACAGGAATGGTACTGGAGGGTGGGAGGGAGGTGAATGTTGTCCCCTTGTTCAAAAAAAGGTAGTAGGGATAGTCCGGGTAATTATAGACCAGCGAGTCTTATGCCTGTGGTGGGAAAGCTGTTGGAAAAGATTTTTAGAGATAGGATCTATGGGCATTTAGAGAATCATGGTCTGATCAGGGAGAGTGCATGGCTTTGTGAAGGGCAGATCGTGTCTAACAAGCCAGACAGAGTTCTTTGAGGAGGTGACTAGGCATATAGATGAGGTCAGTGCAGTGAATGTGATCTACGTGGATTTTAGTAAGGCATTTGACAAGGTTCCACGTGGTAGGCTTATTCAGAAAGTCAGAAGGCATGGGGTCCAGAGAAGTTTGATTCATTCTATTGTCTTTCTTGTATTTATTGCGAATGCCTGCAAGAAAATAATTCTCAGCATGGTATATCATGACATATATACACTTTAAAAATAAACATGTTTCACTTCGTACTTTTCCTGCTTATTGCACAACCATTCTAAGGCACAAAGATAAATGTGGCATTATTCTATTCATACCCGTTTTTGCCAGATCCACTTTCACTTCCTCTAATTCTGGAAGACAAAGACACACTCATATTGCCTTTTCGTCTGTTAGCGATGTTTTAGATGTATTTAAATCTAAATTTAAGTTCAATCAAACTTCGTCAATTAAATAAAAATTCAAGCCAATTTTAAGAGAAAGGAGCAAGGACCTTTATTAGTCTGGAAGTACTTATAGTGCCTAACCTATGCAGGAGGGATTTCCTCTAAACTTGGAAGAAATTCGGAAAATTTATGAATAAACTTCGCTAAGGTGTACTGTCATAGGATGATTGCACTGACATGACCGTATATTCTTAGCCCACTTCGCGTCCAGTTACTCAATTCATAAGGCCTGCTGTCGTCCGAATCGCTTTGGGTAACAACTCAGATTGTACGGAATATGTTAGTGATTAACCTATTTGTTTGTTTGTTTGTTTATTGATTGTTAACGGTTGGAATTTTGTTTTTATTATAAGACGTGCTTGGCTAATCGTGTAATTACTTATTGAATGTATCTGAATATAAATAATATTCAATATACAATAAGAACTATGTTATGCTTATAAGATCATACTGCACCATAGGATGCAACGCCTTCCTAACTCCGCTCCACCTCGTGGTGCTCAGCGACAACGTTGCCAGAGGTCCGTATCTGGCGAAGTTTGATATAAGTCAATTGTCATATCTCGCAGTCAAATCATATACATTCTTTCTGATGCATTATTACGCACGATATCCAAACACTGAAAGGACAAGGGATCTTCCTTTTGATGATCATTCTTTTTGATGCATGCAGCAGACTGCCGTTTTAATAGTGTGATCGGAAACATTTTGTGCTGGATTCTGACAGGTGTAGCATGGATTTAATTAGTACAGATTTCCTCTTGCCTGTTTCCAACATGGTTTCGTCGTCTTTGAACCTTGCAACATCGGACCAAAGTTATAAGTATGGTGCTAATTTCGCTCACAAAATTGTGACAAAAATGTAGTCAATAGATGTATTTCTGCTCCACCGTTATTTCTGACGATTATCCAATAACCATATAACCATATAACAATTACAGCACGGAAACAGGCCACCTCGGCCCTTCTAGTCCGTGTCGAACTCTTACTCTCACCTAGTCCTACCGACCTGCACTCAGCCCATAACCCTCCATTCCTTTCCTGTCCATATAGCTGTCCAATTTAACTTTAGATGACAATATTGAGCCTGCCTCAACCTCTTCTGCTGAAAGCGTGTTCGACGCAGCTACCACTCTCTGAGTAAAGAAGTTCCCCCTCATGTTACCCCAAAACTTTTGCCCTTTAACTCTCAACTCATGTTCCCTTGTTTGAAACTCCCCTATTCTCAATGGAAAAAGTCTATCCACGTCAAGTCTATCTACCCCCCTCATAATTTTAAATACCTTTATCAAGTCTCCCCTCAACCTTCTACGGTCCCAAGAACAAAGACCCAACTTGTTCAACCTTTCTCTGTAACTTAGGAGATGAAACCAAAGTAACATTCTTGTAAATCTTCTCTGCACTCTCTCAATTTTGTTGACATCTTTCCTGTAATTCGGTGACCAGAACTGTACACAATACTCCAAGTTTGGCCTTCACAATGCCTTATACAATTTCAACATTACATCCCAACTCCTATACTCAACGCTCTAATTTATAAAAGTCAGTATACCAAAAGCTTTCTTCACCACACTATCCAGATGAGATTCCACCTACAGGGAACTATGTACCATTATCCGTAGATCCCTCTGTTCTACTGCATTCTTCAATGCCCTACCATTTACCATGTATATCCTATTTTGATTAGTCATACCAAAATGTAGCACCTCACATTTGTCAGCATTAAATATTACTTACTACTTAATATTCTTCATGTCACTTCATCAGCAACGCTTTACAGATCCTCCCGTAAGTTTTCGGAACATTCTTATTACGTTCTCTATGTCCCTAACTCTGGAATTATTTCAAAAATAGCTTGCGTCATTCTCTCGCCCATTTATGTATTCTTTTTATTGATATGTCACGGCTGATTGGGTAACCTGATTTATTCTCAGGGAGAGAGAAACAAATTACTCCTCACGCTGTTATAATGATTGAACACACGTGAATCTATTTTCGAACGAGGAGATTTCCTTCAGACCATAAGAGTAGGAGCAGAATTAGGCCATTCAGTCCATCGATTAATACCGGATCTGGCTCAATTCCATAGACATGCCTTCTCCGTATATTCTTTGATGCCTGACCGATCAGGAAACGATCAAATTCTGCCTTATGTATACCCCTGATTTGGCCTCCATTGCAGTCTGCGGCGGAGCATATCACAGACTCAGTACTGTTCGGCTAAAAAGATTCCTCCTTACCGCTGTTCTAAAATGTCGTCACACAATTTTGAGGCTGTGCCCTCTACTTCTGGATACCCTCACCATAGGAGACATTCTCTTTATATCCACCCTATCTCGTCCTTTCAACATTCGATGGGTTTCAATTTGATATCTCCGTATTCTTTTAAATTCCAATTAGTAAATTCCCACCGCTTATTTCACTACTGTCCATGAAAGTACGAACGAGTAGTTGCTGTATTTAATCAAATATATTTTCAAACAAACAAGGCCTATGCAATTTTGCCTGTTACATATCTCAAGCAGACCTTGTGAGAATGATGTAATGGTCTTTTGGAGGTCACCTGATGTAATTTTCCCGCCGATGTGAGGTCACGCGATGACACGTGCATCACTGGTATATAAGGAAAGACCTCAGATGACCAGTTAGTTTTTAGTTTTTACTTTTCCAGCTAAAACGTTGGCGTGTCTCCGTTTCTGTTGCGTATTTGTTTTTATGACGCAGTTTCATTTTTAGAACCGAGTATTACATTCTGTTGCAAGGTACAATAGTGCTGGACTGGCAATTTTTGCTAGATGTGTTGATGTACCTTTTTCTAGTAGTATTGGAGAGTGAAGATTTTATCGAAGTGCAGGACCCGAAGTTTTAAGAGAAGTTGGTATCGGTCGGCAGTTTAACAAAGGATCAACCTTTTCGAGTCTTCGTTGAAGAAGTAGCGACCTGCATCGAGGTAACTCTTGCAAAAAGATCAAGGAAGTTCATGCGAAATTTGCTCTCTAGAACTAAGGTCTGTTGTTTTAAGCCGTTTATTTCCTGCTTCGTGAATCCTTTGGACAGAACCAACAGGAAAGTCGCGTCTATGAAGAAATCCTTCTCCAGAGAAGTCTCTCCCAATTGAAAGTATAAATCTGTTGGACTTTCGCATTTATCATTTTCAGAACGGTATCTGACTTTATCACTTTAAGAGCTGTTTTCGCATTTAACGGTTTAAATACTAGTGCCGAGTGACGATTTGTTGAACGGTTGCATAGCGGTTAAATTCAGGTTAAGGTTTTAGTTTGTTTTTTATTGTTTATCCGTGTTTAAGGAATGTTTGGCTGTTTTTATATAATCTGCCTCGATTGATATTCATTGTTTCTGGTTACGTAACATAATTTATGGGGGCTCGGCCAGGAGATGTTCCGGTTTTAAGTTTATGCGCTGGTAATTGTCATTCTGATTTGGAAAAGGGAAATACCCGATTTTTTTTTCGTTTGATCGGTGTGTGGGTGGTATTCGGCAACAATGAATTTTGACGAGTTTATGGACACACCTGACCCGGGGTCTTTAGTGAATGCGAGAAAACCTGAGGTATTGGAGATTGCTAGGAAGTTGGATATTAAAAGAATTACGATGATTACCACAAAGGCTTTATTAGAAAGAAAAATCACTGAGCATTATATTAGTTTGAAAACGTTTGATGATGAGGCGTTAGACAGGTTTCCAATGAGTAATCTAGAAATGCAGTTACATCTTGAACAAATAAAGTTAAAGCAATTAGAAGCTGATTTGGAAAAAAGTCGGTTAGAAGCTGAAAATAAACAGAAGGAATTCAAGGCTAGAGAGGCCCATAAATCAAGGGAATTTAAAGAAAGAGAAGCTGAAAACCAGAGGAAATTTGAGTTAGATATGGAGAAATTAAAGTCCGGGAATCCGTCTTCTGGTTCTAAGAAACAGTTTATTGCTAGTCGCGAGGTTATTTTGGCTCCTCCATTTATGAAGCTGAAGCGGACAAGTATGTCCAGCATTTCGAAACTGTTGCTCTGAGTTTAGGGTGGCCGAAAGAGCAATGGCCAGTGACGTTGCGAAGTGTAATTAAAGGCAAGGCACAATAAGTTTTTACAGCTTTAAATGCTGAGCAAGCACTGGATTAAGGTATTGTTAAACAGCATTTATTAAAGGCATATGAGTTGGTTCTGGAAGCGTATAGAGCAAGATTCAGAAATTTGAAGAATTCGATGGAAAAAAACTTATGTGGAATTTGTCTATGAGAAGACTGTGTGTTTTGAGAGATGGGTTTACGCTAAAAAAGTGAATGGGGAGTATAATAAATTAAATGAGTTAATTTTACTGGAGGAATTTAAAAGAAGCATTCCTGTTGAAGTGAGAACATACTTAAATGAAAGGGACACTGCTACGTTGAAGGAGAGTGCTAAATTAGCTGATGAGCGTGCTTTAATTCAGACGAATAAATTTTCTCCTGGTAGATTTTTTAAAAGGAAAAATTGCACAGAGAGTCAAGGTAAACCAGAAATTAAACCCACAGTTAGTGTGAAAAGTAAGGATGAAGGGAGACATGTGAAGGAAACACATTTTGGTATTACTTTTAATTATTGTAAGAAACCTGGACATGTAGTAGCTAATTGCTTTCCGTTGAAAAAGAAAGAGAAAGAAGCCGTCCCAGATGCTTGTGTGCAGCATATTGAAACACCTGTAAATTCACAGGGTTTAGAAAATACTAATGAAGATGTGTCCGAACTGACCAAGTTAAGAGGGGATATGAAAATTTTATAACAGAAGGATTTGTATCCTTGAAAGAAGGATCCAATTCAGTACCAATAAGAATACTTAGAGATACTGGAGCTTCTCAATCACTAATATTGGACAGTGTGCTAAACTTTAGTGATGGGTCTGAAATTGCTGAGGTAAATGATATAAGCGGAGTTGCGAGTGCCCTTATGCCAGTACATTTACATAGAGTAAATTTAAGGTCAGGATTAGTTACAGGGGTTGTTGAAGTAGGATTACAATCCAGTTTACCTGTGAATGATGTTTCTCTTTTGTTAGTGAATGACTTAACAGGTGGACAAGTTTTTCCTGAAGTGCATAAACAATAATCCTAATACTGAGTAACTACAGAGGGATTTTAACATAGATTCTTCCTGTGTTATAACAACAGCTATGGTTAAAAAGATTGATGTACAGGATGAGGTTGTTGCCCATGACTGTTCAACTCAAGATTCGAACTTTGAGAATGTATCAGAAACTTTCTTACCTACATTATTTGATCAGGATTTTGGTGGTAAGTCTAACCAGGAAGATCTGTCTTTATTTCGGAAGGAGATGATAGCAGAGCAAGGTAGACATCCTGAGACAGTTAAATTAAAAGAACAAGCTCTTCCAGATTGTGAAACTGAAAAAGTACCAGTAGGATATTATTTTGAAAAGGAAGTATTAATGAGAAAGTGGAGATCGCCTACAATTCCTGCTAGTGAGGAATGGGAAGTTAATCATCAGGTTGTTGTTCCTAAAATTTACCGAAATGAGATTTTAACTATGGCTCATAGTATTCCTTTGCGTGGTCGTTTAGGTATAAAGAAAACTATGAACAAAGTTTCTAAACATTTTTATTGGCCTAGTTTAAGAAGAGATGTGGCGACATTTTGTAGAACGTGTCATACGTGTCAAATTGTGGGTAAACCTAATCAGGTTTCTCCAGTGGCCCCACTGCAACCAATTCCAGTATTTGGTGAGCCATTCTCAAAAATCATTGTAGACTGTGTCGGTCCTTTGCCAAAAACTAAAACTGGACATCAATATTTGTTAACTATTATGTGCACGGCGGCTGGGTTTCCAGAGGTGGTACCTCTTAGGAATATAACAGCCAAAACTGTGACAACGGCTCTTATAAAATTGTTTTACTTATTTTTGGTTGCCTAAGGAAATACAATCGGATTAAGGTAGTAATTTTATGTCGGGATTATTTCAGTAGATAGTTTCTAAACTGGGAGCAAAACTGATTATTCCATCAGCCTATCACCCAGAATCACAAGGAGACTTGGAGAGATTCCATTCTGCATTAAGAACTATGATTAGGGCCTATTGTGTGGAATATCAAAAGGACTGGGATGAAGGTATACATTTGCTACTTTATACAGTACGAGAGGCAGTACAGGAATCATTAGGTTTTAGTCCATTTGAACTTGTGTTAGGGCATAGAGTTCGAGGACCTTTAGCTTTGTTAAAGGAACAGTGGATTAATAAGGAGGTTACACACTAATTTTCTAGATAATGCTTTAAAATTTAAAGAAAGATTACATAAAGTGTGTAGCTTGGCCAAGGAAAATTTAAAATTAGCTCAAGAGAAGATAAAGACTTGGTATGATAAGGAAGCTAGAATGAGGTCATTTAAGCCTGGAGATAAGGTGTTGGTTCTTTTCCCAGTGCAAACAAACCCATTATAAGCTAAATTTCATGGTCCTTATGAAAATAAATCTAAGGTAAATGATGTGGATTACGTGAGAAAAACCCCAGAGTGAAGAAAGACAGCACAGCTGTGTGATATAAATATGATAGAATCATATTATGAGAGAGAGACTGCTACTATGACTGCTGTGGTCAATAATGAGTCTGATCTTGGTAAAAACTAAATGGAGGATTCATCTGAAACTCATTTTACACCCAACATTATTTCAGCTAGTTTACCAAATTCAAAGATTCTAGAAAATATTGAAAAATTAGCTAATTTACAGCCAGAGGAGAGGGAGCAGATGAAGCAGTTATTTTTTAAATATAGAGATTTATTTCCAGACTTTCCTAGAAGTACCACCGTAGCTACACATGATGTAGGTGTTGGAGATGCAAAACCCATAAAACAACATCCGTAACGAATGAACAGGGAAAATGTGAACTTGTTGAGCAAGAAATTAAGTATATGTTAGAGAATAATATTATTAGACATTCTAATTCGAACTGGAGTTCACCGTAATGTTATGGTGCCTAAGCCAGACAATAGTATTAGGATTTGTACAGATTACAGGAAGGTGAATGCTGTAACAAAAACTGATGAAATCCCTAGGGTAGATGATTGTGTGGATAAAGTTGGACAGGCCAAATTCCTTACAAAGTTGATTTGTTAAAAGGTTACTGGTGTGTTCCATTGACGGATGGAGGTAGAGAGATATCTGCATTTGTAACCCTATTTGGGTTATTGAATGTAGTGTTCTTCCATTTGGGACGAAGAGTACACCAGGTACTTTTCAGAGGATGATTAATAACGTGATTCAGGGATTAAAAGATACAGATGCCTATATTGATGATTTAGTTACAGGAAATACTACGTGGAAAGCACATATTACTGCGGTGGACAAACTATTAGAGAGAATTTCAAAAGCTAACTTAACTACTAACTGAGCTAAAAGTGAATTTGGTCATGCCACAGTGACTGTTAAGGAAAAGGGTTAAGGAAATCAAACTCCAATTTAATAGCAGTTTAATGTTACCGGATTATAGTATTTTGATCACTCATATTAAGGGTAAAGATAATGTGATCCTTGATTGTCTATCTTGATCTTAAATGTACAATGAAAATTCGTTTTTTTGGAGTGGTATTTTAACATTTGTACCACTCCTACTGTATATTAGTTTGTAAAGTGCTGAAAGATAATACTGTAAATATTGTGTATGTTGAAAATTTTATATCTTTGTATTTTTTTGTGTAAATTGTTAATTGCTAAAATTAATGTTCTTTAAAAACCAATTTATTTTTGAAGGGAGGTGTTACATGCCTCAAGGAGATTTTGTGAGAATGATGTAATGGTCTCTTGGAGGTCACCTGATGTAATTTTCCCTCCGATGTGAGGTCACGTGATGACATGTGCACCACGTGTATATAAGGAAAGACCTCAGATGACGCAGTTAGTTTTTAGTTTTTAGTTTTCTGATAAAACGCTAGTGTGTCTCCGTTTCTGTTGCGTCTTTGTTTTATGACGCAGTTTCATTTTTAAAACGGAGTATTACGTTCTGATGTAAGGTACATTAGTGCTGGATTGGCAATTTTTGCTAGATGTGTTGATGTACCTTTTTCTAGAAGTATTGGAGAGTGAAGACTTTATCGAAGTGCAAGACCCGAAGAATTAAGAGAAGTTGGTACCGTTCAGCAGTTTATCAAAGTATCGACGTTTTTGAGTCTTCGTTGAAGAAGTAGCGACCTGCATCGAGATAACTCTTGCAAAAAGATCAAGGAAGTTCATGCGGGATTTGCTCTCTAGAAACTAAGGTCTGTTGTTTTAAGCCGTTTATTTCCTGCATCGTGAATCCTTTGGACAGAACCAACAGGAAAGTCGCGTCTACGAAGAAATCCTTCTCCAGAGAAGTCTGTCCAAATTGAAAGTATGAATCTGTTGGACTTTCGAATTTACCATTTTAAGAACTGTGTTTGATTTTACCGCTTTAAGAACTGTTTTCGCATTTAACGATTTAAGAACCAGTGCCGAGTGACGATTTGTTGAACGGCTGCATAGCAGTTAAATTCCAGTTAAGGTTTTCGTTTGTTTTTTTTTATTGTTTATCCGTGTTTAATAAATGCTTGTTTGTTTTTATATAACCTGTCTCGATTGATATTCATTGTTGTCGGATACGTAACATGCTCTCCAGGTGATTTTCTTCAAGCCACATATTATGCATCTGTCGTGTTCATGCCCAATCATTGCAGAGGGAAAATAATATGCGCTAATATGAAATGAGATCCACATAGCTCCCTATGATGCAATAAAAAAACGGAGAAATATCGAATATTCAGCAGGAGTTCCGATTCTTTGGCAAAGGTCTTCCTGTATTTTTACCAGAGTCAGAATTAAGGTAACTAGTAAAGTATGCTCCAATCTGATCACAAGATATTTTTCCGCATTTTGAAACATAATGGTATGCAGTCCCATTAATTGGGTTAAAAGAAAGTTGTTCACGGCAACACTGCATATGCAATATGATGTTTTGGGCATGAAATCTAGCTCTAATAATGAATGAAGCTAATGAATTAATGCAGGTAATTTCCCTGCACAATCACAAGTAAGACTATATGCTTTTCAGATCCAATTAGATCTGTTATATATATGCCAAAATACAACGTTGTAGGTATTTCTCAGCTCTGCATGATGACATTAACAGACTGTTATTTGTATACCAGGGAGAACAGAAGTGAGAGTGAGAGAGAGGGAGAGAGAGAACGATGTGTTATTAACTAAGAGATAGAAAAATAATTCTAATGATGAAACCTCAGGGAAATGTGTGTGGTCATTCTTCGCCACAAATTAAATTATCTTTATCGTCGTTATCTCGTCTACGGTAACGATACTAGGCTTCTAGCTTGAAACATATATTCACACATATTTCTTCTTACAGGTTGGTTATTAAATAGCAGTCTAATCAGAGTTGTAAAAAAGTTGGGGTGCTCACCTCTAGCTTTACGACGTAATGATTGGTCTTCAATGAAAAAAAAAATTGTAAATGGAAAATGCTGCAAAACCACAGGTACATTTTAACGTAAAACAGAGAAGTTTAGAAATTAACTTGATGGCATCAAAATAAGGACTTAGGTTAGGTTATTAGAGATACGGTGTAATAAATTAACTGTGCATTCAGAAACAATATACATTTTTAATTCTACCGTGAAGTATAAACCAGGATAGAATACAAATTATAACCACACATTTAATTTGGTTACGCTTTCATTAAGGAACTTTTTTTTTGTCTGGATCTCAAGAGTATTCGGATTAACATTGGGCATTAACTCAAGAATAGTCCAGGATAATTGAAGAGGAAATTTCAGAGCAGGTTCGTCGCATTGATATCAGTCATCGATAAAAAATGAAAGCTAGTCTTTCATTAATTAATGCATAGTCATCCCACATGTTACCTTTTTTATGCCAGTAGCAGCAAGCTCTTGGCATGAAAACAAAAAAATCAGCACCCTGTGCTTAGAAGGAGAGTGTATTTCACTATTGGTGAAAGAAATAGAAGCTCCTATATATCTGAAAGCCGTTCTGCAGTTATTTGTGTGTGATCTATTCTGGCACTGGGCTGGGCCATCTTTTAAAGAAATTACAGTAATTCAATGCATGCATACCTTTTTCTTCAAGGTCTTCTCTGAGTCTATTTATTTCTAAAGAGATATGAGGGAGCATATTATTTATTTTATTTAACCAGCAAAACAGGTGAAATGTAGGACAGCCAATTTAGTGATCAGAAAAGGTAGAGTGTCAAGTGACAGGTAGTAATCTGCAACCATATCGATTGTGACGTTCCTCAATTGAAATCAAAAACTTAATGTCAATTTAAAACTTGTATGTCAATCGAGTGCAATATATATATATGTGTGTATATACATACAAAGCCTTTGAATTTCCTCTTTGAATTCAGCATGGTGTGTTCACTTCTTGATTTCAAATCACTATATCTATCGAATAAGTTGATCCCGCTTGTTTATCCTATTATATTTTATCCAGGCGGTTATTATGGATTGTTCTATCTGCTCGAGCGGATCGATCGCAGCGTAATTTTTAGAACTTTATCACTGAAACTAGATAATGCTTGCATTTATTGTAAGATCTTTTCTATAAGTCTGTATTTTATAGAAGATTTTGGTTAATTAGATTTGCCACTTGTTAGTGCCTGAGTATGCAATCAGATAGAGATAAAGTCCAGCAGAATCCTATAAGGTCTGAGATGGTGTCCAGTTTCCCTTAGCACTTTTCGAATTTATTGTCGTGAATTTGTTGGGTTTTTGTTATGCACAGTATATTGATAATTTTGTTATCTATCTGGTCGGTTATTGCCACAAGGTACCACACTATTGCTGGGAAGACCTTCCCAACTCTTGTTGTATCCTTGACGACCTCTAGGTTCGATCAGATTGTGGGATGTCTTCCCTGGAGGATCGTGTACATTCATTGGTTAATGTTTTCTTCTGCAGTTATACATTGGACAACAAACAGGTTTCTGACTACATATGGGCGTTTACTAGGATTTTGGGAAGCTTATCATGAAAGTTACCATGAAGTGTGAACATCATGATCCATTGTTTTTGTTTTAATTTTCAAATCGCTTATACTTCAATTTTATATTCATAATTCAGATCAGTATACCTGAAGCCAAGATTATGGAGAACATTTTTGTTGGGCCACAAATTAAACAGTTCGTCAATGGCAGGTATTTCGAAACACTTCTAGTGAGATTGGAAACAATCGAATGGAAGGCATTCAATGAGTTAAACATTTTCCGAACAAATACAGAGCACCAAACTCCATTCAGTTGGTTGACAACATTCGTCGAGAATACAAAGCAATGCAGTACAGCATGTCATTTTTATGTTGTGCAATGAACAGGAATTGTTTGGAGAGCTTAAGGAACAACGATCATAATATCTTAGAATTCATCCTGCAATTTAAGAAATATAACATTGAGAAGCATTCCCTCCGGGATGTAAGGGGAATGTGAATATACCTTCTCCCAGTGTATATATATGAAAGAGAGAGAGAGAGAGAGAGAGAGAGAGAGAGAGAGAGAGAGAGAGAGAGAGAGAAAGAGAGAGAGAGAGAGAGAGAGAGAGAGAGAAACAGGGAGAGGGAGGAATATAATACAAAGACGGGAATATAATATTGAGATTATTAAAGCATTGATGAGACCTTACTTCGAATATGTTGAACAGTAATGGACCCCTTTTCTAAGAAGGGATTTGCTGAAATTGGAGAAGGTTTAGAAGAGGTTTACGTAAATGATTCTGGGTTTGCGAAGCTTGTCATATGAGGAGTGTTCGGTGGCTCTGGAACTCTACTTGAGGAGCGTTCGGTGGCGCTGGAACTCTACTCGCTGGAATTCAGAGTGGTGTCCTCATTGAAACCTAGCGAATGTTGAAAGGGCTCGATAGGATGGATGTGGAGCGAATATTTCATATGGCGGTGGAATGTAACTACAGAAGACACAGCCTTAGAATAGAGGAGCCTCTGTTTAGAATGGATGAGGAGGAATTTCTTTATCTAGAGAGTGGTGAATCTGTGGAATTCACTGTCGAAGCCGCTTGTGGAGGCCAGGTTATTGGGTATATTTAAGATAGAAGTTGACAGGTTCTTGACTAGCTAGGTCATGAAGTGTGAAGGCATGAAGGCAGGAGACTGAGGTGAGAGTGAAAATGGAACAGCCATGATGAAATGGCGGAGCAAGAAACACAGATGTCCTGCTTCTGCTCCTATATCTAATGAACCTATGGTCTTTTTTACGGTTAGATGCGAATATTTCTTATCAGAATGGTATCCGTTCGAGTGGAGAGCAGAATACTGTTTACATTGATGAAAATATATCCGTACAAGATTTATCTGACTTCTGTGAAATTTTAAAAATTAATAAAAGTTAAAATCATTATTCGTATCTTCAACAATTTTACATTTTATAACGGAGAATGAAACTGGAAAGTGTAACAATGAAAAATATTTCTTCATAATACCCGAGAACGTATTGAAGTACTTCTGAAAGCAGATGAATCGCGCAAATCATATAGGATCGGGAGTAATTCCTGTTTAAACTCGACAAGAAAATGAGCCATAATTAATAGCACGTTGTAATTCATAGACTAAGCTACTTTAAGGCAGTTAATCAGTAACTGCATTGCAGAATAACTATTTTTAACAAATTGAAATTGATGTGGACGATTCCCTAGTTGTATTATGACTAATGCAGCAACTTCCCATAATTTTATCCTGCCAGATGTAAGAGACCATGAAATTAATAATGAAAACACGGATTAATAAAAATAAAATAATTTTATCCAAAATCAGCACCGTACAAATGCTGCATGGTCTAAGACGATTTGCGTAGCAAAACATTAGTAAAAGTCGTTGCTCGCACGATCCATTCAGAAAAACCTCTCTCAAGTAATAAACAGCGTAAGCCGTCCACCTGCATCAAAAACAAGATGAAGATTGCAGATGCTGTAAATCCAAACAGGAGACTCAAAATGCTGCAGGAACTCAGTAGGCCAGGCAGTAACAATAGATTATAGTGCAGTCGACATTTCGGGTCAAGACCCTTCAGTACAGTCTCAGCTCAAAACGGCCACTCTATTCTTTTCCATCGATGTTACCTGGTCTGCTGATTTTTTTCCCAACATTTTGTATGTATTACCAGCATCAAAGTATATTTCTGGATTATTTGTAAACATTCTAAAAAACTAAAAATTGAAGCTGCTATTATAAGGATCGTTGTTAGCCACATTACTGACAATGTCAATGTTCTCACCCGTTGATTTACCAAGCAAGGAATTTTCTACAGAGAAAAATAAAGACCCTTAATTAAAAAGCAAAACGAGATGATCCAGTGACCACGCTGCTAACTGTGGGAATTCAATGTTAAAAGGATATTTCGGAAAAGGAAACAGTTCTCTAAATTTCAAAATGATATGCCGATTAAACAGTCTAAACCAAGTGCTTGAATTGGAAAATGATAGTTTGGATCATAATATATTAAAAATTAGAAACGAGAACCTGTTGAATAAATTTATTTGAAAATATCTTTCTGAAAATTATATGATTTAAACGCAATGTTGGTTCTTATTTTAGGATAGCTACCAATTTGTTTTAAAAATGATTTCCAGGCCTTCAGTCACCAAGTTATTTCACAGTGCAAAGTTAGTGCAGTGAGCACGCTTTGTCAAAAGGAGAGGTCAATTTCTGCAATACTAAGACATGGATTCGAGCGCATTAATTGAGTCCATCACGCTTTATGCTGCTGAAAAAATTGAAAACAAAATAGAAATCACAAAATCGTATTTATAGCCTATCTCAGCACAATACGAGTCCATATTATATGAACTGGTCCTAGGTATGACGCTAAACTGCAGTCATAGGCCCTGATTGGGGACTTTCCGAGCTTTGGGGAAAGTGGAGTTACTCCTTAGTCACCCATTGCTCCCAGGGCCGCTTTGACCCGGAACGGTAGCACCTGCTCAGGATACGAGCGAAAGCCAACGGCAGATCCGGTAGGTTCAGTAACTGAACTTTCTTAGATTAAGAAAAAATGTTAAAAGCTATGCCAAAAAGCCAAAGAAGAATGGTTAAACCAGGAATGTGAGCAAATAGAAAGAATCCATGTTACTCATCCAAAAAGGTTACATCAAGAAATCAAGAATATCACTGATTAAAAGCTTCTCTGTTCTTCAGATGGATGTTTGAAAGCAAATGACGGTATCATTACCATGGAAAAAGATGAGATTATGAACAGATGGACAGTTTATATTGAGGAACTATTTGAAGACGATCGAGGCGAAAGCCAGAAATTCAGAGAAACAATTAAGGTCTAAGTATTTTAAAATATGAAATTCGTAATGCAATAAATAAGATGAAGAAAGAAAAGGCAGCAGGTCCTGATGAATTAGTTATAGAACAAATTATCGCCCTGGAACATTATTGAATTGAAAAACTTACTGATTTAATCAATGATATTTATGAGAATGGAATAATACCAAAAGAGCTTTAAAAAAAAAATAGGTATTTAGAACTCTTCCTAAGAAACCTAGAGCAATAGAACGTAAATTACATAGGACCATGAGTTTAATGAGTCATATCAACAAGATACTTCCCAGAATTTTGATGACAAGAGCTAAAAGTAAGATACAAGCTGAAATAGGTAAAGAACAATGTGGTTTTGTGAAAGACATAGGTACAAGAAACACAATATTGATGTTAAGGATACTATCAGAACGAGCTATTCAAGTGCAAAAAGATTTGTTTGTTTGTTTACTCGACTGCACACAAGCATTTGATAAAGTGAAGCACAGTAAGTTATTCGAAATATTATAGAAAACTCTAGATCTACATTCGATGAACCTCCACCTAATCAGAAAACTGTACTGGGAACAAACTGCCGCTGTAAGAATAGATGGAGAAGTGAGTCAGTTTACGAAAATCAAGACAGGCGTTAGACAACGGTGTGATTTCTCCCCTGATTTATTTAATGAGTACAATGAAACAATATTACAAAAAGTAGAAAGACATCTTGGGAATCACAGTTGCCGGTGAAAACATCAATAATTACAGATATGCATATGACACTGTGTTAATTGCAAGTACAGAGGAAGAACTACAAAACTTAGTTGATATAGTAGTTGAAAAAAGTACGAGCATGGGTCTATCTATCAATTGCAAAAGGATAGAATGTATGGTGATATTCAAAAAGAAGGAGAATCCTAACTGCAGGATGAGAATTAACGGGGAAAACATGAAACAAGTGCAGAACTTTTGCTACTGAGGAAGCTGGTGAGATCAGACGGCAGGTGCGACATGGACATCAAAAGAAGAATAGGGGTGGCAAAAGACACCTTTACGAGAATGAAGAGTATACTGACCAATACTAAACTAGGCATGGCAACCCGCCGCAGAGTACAGAAATGTTACGATTATCGAGTTATGTTGGACAATATCTAATAACATGAGGAAACGAATTGAAGCAGCAGAGATGTGGTTTTTGAGGAGGATGCGAAGAATATCATAGACGAAGCGAATATCTAACGAGGATGTCATGAACGGAGGAAACATAAAAAGTGAAATAATGTATGAAATCAATAAAATGCAACGTAACTTCATTGGACATGTGATTAAGAAAGAGGAGCTAGAATGCACAGTAATTATGGGAAAGATTGAAGGGCAGAAAGCAAGAGGAAGACAAAGACAAATGATGATGGAGACAGGACAGAGAACTGGAAATGAATACTAATGAATTGATCTACTTGTCTCGAAACAGGAGTGTGTGGGCCATCGCAGTCAAAGCTGAAACTGGACACAACACCTGGTGATGATGATGTGAACTCAAAATAATACAGTCGTACAACGAAGCAAGGTGGTCTTTCCGGCTCAGTTTATTCATTGCCAACGTGTTGCCTCTCCACGTTGTACTTAGTTGCCTGAATTAGATTTGCAAAAGACTTTTTTCTTTGTATTCAAGTGGCTGCCGAAATGAGCGTCAAACAGTGTGATTGTGTTAATATCTATTAGTTCCTCAGAGAGAACATTCTAGTTAACTAGTGTTCTTTGGCTCTACACTCTCCAATCTCTAGAAAAGATAATCTGATTATTTATGCTATTCATTTCCCCAGAATCTTATAGGAATCTGAAGTGTCCTGTCTCAGCTACCTCCGTTCCAGTCAGAATGAAGTACAGCATATCCAATTTCCCTTTATAACTGTAACGTACGATTCCTTAGAACATTATGCTGAATCTCGTTTGCGCTCTCTGTATTACAACATCTTCCCTATGGTGTTGTGGTGAGAATTCCCCGCAATATGTACGGCGACAATCATAGACAATATGCCAATGAATTGAAGAATACCAAATATCGCCTAATTTTGCACGTCCACATTTGACGTCATTTCCATAGAGCTACGGGCTTGTATCCAACGTTTTAGCCGTATAGGGATGTCTGGTAAGACCTTGAAGTTTATAAGTTCTAATAAAACATGACTTGCCAAAGTGCATTACATCGATGCATTATACTTTATTGAATTAATTTTTATCTGCAACTGCTTCCCTCAGATTGACATTGATCCATCTGCAGTATCGTTTATACTGTACATGTATCCATACGTATATTTTAATTACAGTTTCTCAAATCATATGATGTAACGTAGCTCTCTAAATATCTACGGTTTTGTCCTGTGGTGAATGATCCTTGTTAATTATCCAAGGTGCCAATGTTTCTTCATGCGCAGGCATGACGTTTGACTCCTTTGCTTGATCTCTATCATTTACTCTGTGTTTTCTTCTTCTTCTTCTTCTTCTTCTTCTTCTTCTTCTTCTTCTTCTTCTTCTTCTTCTTCTTCTTCTTCTTCTTCTTCTTCTTCTTCTTCTTCTTCTTCTTCTTCTTCTTCTTCTTCTTCTTCTTCTTCTTCTTCTTCTTCTTCTTCTTCTTCTTCTTCTTCTTCTTCTTCTTCTTCTTCTTCTTCTTCTTCTTCTTCTTCTTCTTCTTCTCCTTCTTTTTCTTCTACCCACTTAAGAAATTACTACTTTAAGTGGTGAAGTCCATTGAAAGCACTATGCTATTTGGCACATATTTCAATGGAATATCCAAATTTTTACATCGCTACTAGCTACACAGTTTATTCTGCATCCTAAACGTTCTTAGCTGATTATTTCAAAGGATTGCGTGTAATGGATAAGATATGCAAGATTATTGGAGTCAAGTTAGGAAAAGGGGAAGCAGAGCGAGATCTAAGTGCTCTTGTACATCAGTCACTGAAAGCAAGCATGCAAGTACAGCAGGCAGTGAAGAAAGCAAATGGCATGCTGGCCTGCATAACAAGGGGAATTGAGTATAAGAGCAAAAAGGACCCGCTGCAGATGTGCAGGGCCCTGGTGAGACCACACCTGGAGTACTGTGTGCAGTTTTGGTTTCCAAATTTTAGGAAGGATATTCTTGCTATTGAGGGAGTGCAGCGTGGTTCACAAGGTTAATTCCCGGGATGGCGGGACGGTCATATGTCGAAAGATTGGAGCGACTGGGCTAGCATACTCTGGAATTCACAAGACTGAGAGGGAATCTTATTGAAACACATAAGATTATTACGGGATTGGACACGCTGGAGGCAGGAAGCATGTTTCCGCTGATGGGTGAGTCCAGAACCAGAGGCCACAGTTTAAGAATAAGGGGTAGGGCATTTAGAACGGAGTTGAGGAAAAACTTTTTCACCCAGAGAGTGGTGGATATATGTAATGCTCTGCCCCAGAAAGCTGTGGAGGCGAAGTCTCCGGATGCTTTCAAGAAAGAGATCGATAGAGCTCTTAAAGATAGCGGAATCAAAGGTTATGGGGATAAGGTAGAAACTGGATACGGATTGTGGATGATCAGCCATGATCACAGTGAATGGCGAAGCTGGCTCGAAGTGCCGAATGGCCTACTCCTGCACCTACTGTCTATTGTCTATTGTCTATTATATTATTCGTTCACAATAAGTTTGGTTTTCAAATAAATTTTTTGTGATAGATACTTTAGTTTACTTGTTGTACGAAACAGGAACACCTGTTGGGCGCATAAATGTATACATGGTAAAATCTATGGGTCTGACTTAGAAATGTGTTCTAATCTTTGCAGAAGTGAAGGAAAAAAAACGCGCCTCATGTTATTATATTTCTGTTCTCTCCGCAGCGACTCATGCAGAAAGATAACCGAAGACAATGACATATATTGCACCGTAAATAAACAAGTAGTTTATTATACATCCCCATTGCCTCGGGATTTAAGCGCCCTGGGATAGATCATAAAGTGATGGAATTCATCCTGATATTTGATAAGGATAAGCTAACGTCAGATGCATCAGTATCACAGTGGAATAAAGGGAACTGCACATGAATGAGAGAGTAGTTCGCCAGAATTATGTGAAAAGAGCACTGGCCGGCGTGACGGCAGAGCAGCAATGTCTGGAACTACAGCAAACAATTCCGATGACACAGCATATGTACATCAGAAAGAGGAAGAATTATTCTAAAGGCAAGATTACACAACCATAGCTAAAAGGGGAAGTCAAAATTACAGTACAAGCCATGGAGGTGACATATAATAGATCAAACTTATTGGGAAGTTTGTCATAGTCCGGTCCGTGAAGTCTGTGTTGCGGTTCACGGTCCGGTCCATGGCACCTTGTACCGGGGTTTCTGGTTTTCCCCAGTTTCTGTTGTGGGCACATGCTTCTCGTTTTGGGGCTGAGACATAAATACCTCTGCTAACCGGGGATCCCTGCTGGACTGTCCTGTTCCCCTCCGTTTCTTTTACCCCCTTGCCTGACTCTCTGCCTGGATACCTCGCTTGAATCTCTGCCTGCTCTCCGAGCTTGGATACCCCGCCTGTATCGCTGAAGTCATAGTGCCGGAGCACGACCGGAGCCTTCTTAGGTCAAGATAAGGAACTGTCTTACGTTGTGTGGATTTGTCTCTCTGTGTCCACGCCTTCGCTAGGTAGGCCCGGCCGTTTGCCGCTACCTGGTTTTTGGATCTGTCTCTGGGTCCACGCCTTCGCTAGGTGGGTCCCGCCGTTTGCAGCCACCTAGTGTCGCGATCTGTCTCTGTGTCCACGCCTTCGTTAGGTGGGTCCGGCCGTTTGACGCCACGTTGTGTTGGGATCTGTCTCTTCATGTTCAGTGTTCGGTGTATGAGTCCCGGCCCCACATCCTGTTCCCAAGGAGGGGTCCCGGCTCTGTGTTATGCCTGTGAGTCCCGGCCCCACGTCCTGTTCATAAGGACGGGTCCCGACTCGGTGCTGCATGCTCCTGTCTCTCCTAGTCCAAGGTTTCATGCTCCTGAAGGCCCTCGTCCAGTTCTTGCCTAGTCCAGTCCTGTCCCAGTCCTGTCCATGTGCCTTTACCTGTCCTTGTGTCTCGCCCTATCCAGGAGTTCCTCACCCAAGCCATGCCCAGTCCTGTAGCCTCGTCTTATCCTCGCCTAGTTCTGGAGTCTGAGTCCGTGTCGAGTCCCAAGTTTTGAATCCTTGCCCAGTCTCTGGCTTGGAGTCCATACCCAAACCTCGAAGTACCTTAGCCTCAAGACCAAGACCCCAGCCTGCAGCCAAGCTCAAGATCCAAGACCCCAGCCGGCAGCCAAGCTCAAGATCAAAGACCCCAGCCGGCAGCCAAGCATCAAGCCTTAAGACCCCAGCCTGTCTCCAAGCCTCAAGCCTCAAGACCCCAGGCCTGTCTCCAAGCCTTAAGCCTCAAAACCCCAAGCCTGCCTCCATGCCTCAAGCCTCAAGACCTCAAGCCTGTCTCCAAGCCTCTAGCCTCAAGACCACAGCCTCCAGCCCTGCAATCATGTCATGTCCATGCGTGGTTCTGGGGCCCGAGCCCGAGGCAAGACCTAGGTTCTGGGTCATTGTCCAGTCTCTGTCTCGGGGTCCAAGCCCTAGTCTACGTTCTTGTCCTTGCTCCTTGTCTGTATCCTGTCATGTCCCTACTCTAGTCAAGTCCTGTTCCTTGTACTTCAGGGCCTGTGTCTCTCATTTGCGTCCGCCATCAATGCCCCCTATGTAACAAAGTTAGGAGATTGGGCAGTTTTTAAACACAAACAGAGGACAACTAAATAGTCATTGAGAAGATAAAGATAGAATACGAAGATAGGCTTGTCAATAATATTAATGAGGATACCAAAAGTATATACAGGTGTATAAGGTGTAAAAGAGAGGCCAGAGTAGATATTGGACCGTTGAAAAACGATGCTGGAGAGATGTTAAGGTGGCAAGGAAATGGTGGGCGAACTGAATAATTATTTTGCATGCGTCTTCACTGTTGAAGACACTAGCAATACGGTTAATGTTTCAGGTGTCAGAGATCATGAAGTGTGTGAAGTTACCATTACTAGAGAGAAGGCACTTAATAGACTGAAAGGTATGAAGGTGGATTAGTCACTTAAACCAGATGGTGCACGTTCTAGTGTTCTGACAAAGGTGGTTGAAAAGATTGTGAAGGGATTAGTGATAGTCTTTCAAAAATCACTAGGTTCTGGAATGGTTCCAGAAGACTTCAAAATTGCAATTGTCGCTCCACTCTTAAAGAAATGAGCGAGGCAGAAGAAGGAAAACTATAGGCCAGTTATTCTGACCTCAGTAGTTGGAAATATGCTGGAGTTTATTGCTAAGGGTGTGATTTCGGGGTTCTTAGAGGCACATGATAAAATAGGCCGTAGTCAGCAAGGTTTCCTCAAGGGAACGTCTTGCCTGACAAATCTGTTGGATTTATTTGAAGAAATAACAAGCAGGATAGACAGTGGAGAATTGGTTCATGTTGCGTACTTGGATTCTCAGAAGGCCTTTGACAAGGTGCCACACGTGAGGTTGTGTAACAAGCTACGAACCCATGGTACAATATGAACGATTCTAGCATGGTTAGAGCTGACTGGCAGGAGGCAAGGAGTGTGAATAAAAAGAACTTTTTCTGATTGCCGACGGCGACCAGTGAGCTGTATGTTGGAACGGATTATTTTCACGTTATATGTCAATGATCTGCATGATGGAATTGATGGTTTTCTTGAAAGGTTGGCAAACCATGCGATGACAGGTGGGGCACCAGGTAGTTTTGAGCACATGGTGAGGCTACAGAAGTACTAAGACAGCTTAGGAGAATGACAAAGAAGTGGCGAATGGAATTCAGTGTCGGGAGGTGGATGGTCACGCATTTTGGTTGAAGAGATTTGCAGGGTAAATAGGTGGTGAGAATGCAGAATGCAATGTTAGCGTTCATTTCAAAAGGACTGTTACAGAAAAAGAATATGTTACTTTAAAAAGCACTTGTGAGGTCTCACTTGGGGTATTCTGTACAATTCTCTGCCTTTTATCTTAGGGTCGATAATCTGAAACTGCAGAGGGTTGGAAGGAGGTTCAGGAAAATAATTTCAGCAATAAACTGATTGTGAAAAGAAGAGCCCTTGATGGCTCAAGTCCTGTAACCACTCGAATTTAGAATACTGATGAGTGACACATTGAACCCTATCAAATGGTGAAAGTGTTTGATAGAGTGGATCTGGAGAGGGTGTTTCCTATGGTGGGAGTGTCTAAGAGTACAGAGAAGATTTACTAGAATGTTACCCGGGTTTCATCACCTAAGTTACAGCGAAAGGTTGAACAAGTTGGGTCTTTATTTTTTGGGCCGCAGAAGAGTGAGGGGGGACTTGATAGAGGTATTTAAAATAATGAAGGGGATAGATACAGTTGATGTGGATAGGCGTTTTCCATTTAGAGTGGGGGAGATTCAAACAAGAGGACATGAGTTGAGAATTAAAGGGCAAAAGTTTAGGGGTAACATGAGGGGGGACTTCTTTACTCAGAGAGTGGTAGCTGTGTGGAACGAGCTTCCAGCAGAAGTGGTTGAGGCAGGTTCGATCTTCCCGTTTAAAGTTAAATTGGACAACTATATGGACAGGAAAGGAATGGAGGGTTATAGGCTGAGTGCAGGTCGGTGGGACTAGGTGAGCGTAAGAGTTCGGCACAGACTGGAAGGGCCGTGATGGCCTGTTTCTGTGCTGTAATTGTTATATGGTTTTCTGGTTATAAGACAAGAGGACACAGCCTGAGAATAGAGGGGCGTCCTTTTAGAACAGAGATAAGGAGCAATTTCATTAGCCAGTGTGTAGTAAATATGTGGAATTCGTTGGCACAGTCAGCTGTGGAGGCTTAATGTATATTTAAGGCAGCGGTTGTTAGATTCTTGATTAGTCAGGACATGAATGGATACGGAGGGAAGGCTCAGGAGATTGGGGCTTAAAAATGGATCAGCCATGATGAAATAACGGAGCAAAATTCTACTGCTATATCTCATGTCTTTTTTTTTTTGCGCAATTTTTGGGATGGTGCCTTTTCAATAAGTATTTCTCGAATTAATTTACTGCGTGATAGATTTATACGACATATGGAGCTCAGATATTAAGCAAACCCGTATCTATCTTCTGTAATATAAAGCGATAGAAATATCAGCATTTCGATTATCTAGACAGAGAAGATTACGAAATGATACCATAATTCTCTTACATCCATTCCTTCCGTTCTGAATGAATTAGATCGAGTACTCTATTTTGAGACGGGGATCAATCCACCTGGAAATGTATCTGGTTACGCAGTTTAATATGTTCATCCGTCCCCTTACATGATCTAATGATTCTCTCTCCTCCAGAACTTTAATGAACTTCTGATGTTGGCTTCGAGAAATCAGTGAAGATCTCCAAGAGCTTAATCCTTTGCAATCTTCCTTTCCTTGGCTCAGTCCAGTAACTAAAATTATTCCGGTTTGTTTTGGTTCAACATTCCAAAAGGTAAATTTATTTTCTTAATTTTCGGCATGCCATTCTATTTATTAAGATTTTACAAGGACATTTCCTGGATTGGGGAGCATGCCTTATGACAATAGGTTGAGTGAACTCGGCTTTTTTTCCTTGGAGCGACGGAGGATGAGAGGTGACCTGATGGAGGTGTACAAGATAATGAGAGGCTTCGATCGTTTGGATAGTATAGTCAGAGGCTTTTCCCCTCCGAGGCTGAAATGGCTAGCACGAGGGGACATATTTTTAAAGTGCTTGGAAGTAGGTACAGTGGAGATGTCAGGGTAAGTTTTTTTTACGCAGAAAATGGTGAGTGGGTGGAATGGGCTGCCGGCGGCAGAAACGATAGGGTCTGTTAAGAGACTCCTGGGTGGGTACGTGGAGCTTAGAAAAATAGAGCGCGATTGGTATAGCCTATGTAGTTCTGAGGTAGGGACATGTTCGGCACAGCTTTGTGGGCCGAAGGGCCTGTATTGTGCTGTATGTTTTCTATGTTTCTATATTTCTAATGTCACAGCTGAAGATAACGTGTGTCTCCTATTGAACATTTAATAAACTTACTGTATATATTTAAAGTCCTGGTGCAATTGCTCTCTGCGTCATTCATAAGCTTCAGTACAAAGTTCGCACGCATTTTATAATATTGCAGTAACTCCTCTATGATCAATGAATAATTCTTCCTTCATCTCGGTGATATGGATCTCACTCTGCCAATGCTTGATAACACTGAAAGGCACTTAACTGTACTGCATTCAGACAAACTTATCTCGCTATTGACTGCATTTCTCGGCATTATCTAAGTCCGCAACAGTGTACCAAGGTATACTAAAGCAATAGACTTCACACTCACCTTTTTCAAGTAGGTCTGCCTTCAGTGTTATTACTTCTAAAGACAAAATAATATCCAGGTTGTTTCACTAAAATTAAACATATAACCCACACCTACAACAATTATCATTGTTAAGGATTTGTATTAGTTATGCCTTCAGTGCCAGGATTATTTTGTATAGACCGCGTGCCAAACGATGCAGTGCAAGGGTCAAATTTAACGCATTGTATATGACTATTTCCAATTAACTATCCAAGCAAAGTATTGATTAAACACTGCACTCGCTTGCACATATATCTCTTTATATTATCTGAATAATGCTGATTAATTGAAATGGTGGTAATGTTAATTTTAGACAGTAAGGATAATACATTTCCTTTGAGAGAAAACACTTTACCTTTGTCTTTTAGATTTAATTCACTGGCTGGAAGGGAATGCAGACAGGTCAATATGTTAGCGTTATAAACCGTAGGAAGCAGCTGAGCTGTGCTACATGTATATCCGCAGTGTAATAAAACTAGATCAATCAGTGTTATCAAGCGACTTCCAGCCATGAAGATAATCAGTAAAACAATAAATCAAGCTGATGCTGGAAATCCAAAGCAGCGTTCCGAATATGTTTTAGGAACTCCGCGGGCTAGACCGTATCCACGCAAACGAACACACAGTCAACTCATAGGGCTGAAGACCTTTTCAGGGCGGGAAAATAGGGGCGGAGGGGTTAGTCTCCAGTATAACAAGATTAGTGGATTGTATGGAGGAAAGCTAGGAAGTGATTAGTGAAGCCCGGTGGGTTAGAAATGTAAAGGGCTGGACGGGAAGGAATGTGATAGGAGAGGAGAGTGGAAGTTGATGAAAAGGGAGGAGAAGGGGCACCAGAGGAGGTAACCAGCAGATGATAAAAGGTAAGAACCTTAGAGGGGAATAAAAGAAGGGGGGGGGATTCATTTTTACTGGGAGGGTTAATGGATATATATGCCATCAGGCTGGAAGCGATCCAAACGGATTATAAGTTGTTGCACCTCCATCTTGAGGATGGCATCATTGTGGCAAAAGAGGAGGCATGGACCGATAGGTTTCAACGGGAATGGAAATGGGAATTAAAAATATTTGGTCATTGGAATTGTCTGCTTTTCGTGGATGGCGCAGATGAGCACAAGATAACTATTACTGAGATTGTTTTCCGTGATGCTATATAGCCACTCAGGTCACTGAGTATCTTTTGTATGTCGAAGGAGAGCAACAATTGCCGGGTTGTCTGGTGACCTTTCATCCCTCTATTCAATGTCGTATTTAGCCTTCGATAGGATACTATAGTAGACACATATTACTTTTGTGTTTTTTTTTTCAAAACAGTAGCTACGTTCCATTAATCAGATGCATTTCACGTTTGTACCCTACTCTGTACGCTGTTATTGTAGGTAACCGCTTTAAAATCAAAAAGTAACCTGTAAATATAACTGCAGAAATTCACTGCAATATCAAGCAATACATAGCTTTCTTGTTTTTCTTTGTCAATGTTGTTACCTTATCTATAGGATTTCATTGGCAATTTCAACACAGGAAAGGGTCAAGGAGTTTTAGAATTCTTGTTTCGATTGTTACCTTGCAGACTTAGACTAATTTTAATTTTGTAGCTTATTGAAATTGTAATTGGATCCAATTTATTTTCATCCTTTTACCCCCTGGAATTGAAAATATGAACCAATATAATTGAGAGCTTCATAAACTCTAATATTAAAAAAGCTATTTGATCATATATGTCAAGCTGGACAAGAATACAAATGCGCACAGCTGGAGAGTGCTAAGGTGCCACTTTCTGATCATTAACTTGAACTTCTAGAAGAAAATAGTAGTCAAATTAATAATAATAAAAACCACATCAAGGCCATGTATTTGGGAGTGTTATTTCAGTTTTGTGTGAAAGTATGGTGTTTACTACAACGATACGATCATTCAGAGGAAAATAGTGGCCAATTTAATAAAAAAACGAGAACAATCACATTTAATTCTGTGGGTTATGTCAGCGCTGTGCCAAAGCGCAGTGTTTTTTACACCGATCCTAGCTGGAGGTATATATATAGGCATCCGTTATTCTCATGAGACGATGGATTTGCACCTTGGAAAGTTTCCAGGGCGCAGGCCTGGGCAAGGTTGAATGGAAGACCAGCAGTTTCCCATGCTGCAATTCTCTCTCTCCACGCCACCAATGTTGTGCAAGGGAAGGGCATTAAGGCCCATACAGCTCGGCAGCGGTGTCGTCGCAGAGCAATGTGTGGTTAAGTGCCTTGCTCAAGGACACACACGCTGCCTCAGCCAAAGCTCAAACTAGCGACCTTCAAATCACTAGACGAACGCCTTAACCAGTTGGCCACGCACCAACACAAGTATTCATGGTACAATGCAAAAAACGATTTTATACATTTAATCATCAGAGTTCATTTTATATTATAAGGTCATATTAAAAAGGTTAAATGGCAATTTCTTACCGTTCCGCAAAAGGATAAGTGGAACTTCTCTCTGTAACTGGTAATCATCGCTGTGCTATTTGGAAGATATATCCTTATTCATGTATGTGAAAAGTAAATTTAATATTGCGTTTTGCTAAGTTCTATATATCATGTCAACTGTGCTTGAACACCATGCCAAGTTTCTCAACACAGTTTCATGACATTTTGCTCCGACAAAGCTTAATCTTTGCTACTGTTCTTACATAAAAACTACCACTGACCAGTGACCCATTTTACAAAGCTTTGCGGAGATATACATCGTTAAATATATTCAATCTTAAATGATCTGACTGTTTTCAGCGTCCTGTGTTGGTGAACAGAATGAAAGTGCTCTTTCTCTGCCAACATTATGATTAGATATTCACTGGAACCGTCGTTTTCTATCATACGAAAGTTTGTATTCACTTACAAGCTTCAGTACATTTTTGCTTTACATCCTCCGAGTCTGCAGGAAAAAAAAACTCATACTAGGATTCTGCATTATTTTCCGCATTTGGCTGCTATCTAAGCTCGTAACATATGGGAAATAATAGTTGCACTAACATCATATCTTCAGTGAGCATAATAATTGGTAACCGCACAAGAACGGGTGCAACACTCTGTTGTTAGAAATCCTGTAAGCTATACTTTTGGGAGAAGTGATAGTATTACTCAAACATGCATTTTATTATTTCAATGTCACGTTACATTTGCGTATTGGTCTTATTACCGGTACTCTGGCTCAACAGAATTGAAGTGATGATTTTTAAAGCTCACCGTAACTGTAAGGATACATTTATATGGATGGGCAGGGGGAATTCCTCTATATATTGGCGAGACCCGACGCCCTTCTACATATTGGCGAGACCTGACGCAGACTGGGAGATCGTTTCGCTGAACACCTACGCTCTGTCCGCCAGAGAAAGCAGGATCTCCCAGTGGCCACACATTTTAATTCCACATCCCATTCCCATTCAGACAGGTCTATCCACGGCCTCCTCTACTGTAAAGATGAAGCCACACTCAGGTTGGAGAAACAACACCTTATATTCCGTCTGAGTAGCCTCCAACCTGATGGCATGAACATTGACTTCTCTAAAGTCCGCTAATGCCCCACCTCCCCCTCGTACCCATTGCGTTATTTATTTATATACACACATTCTTTCTCTCATTCTCCATTTTCTCCCTTTGTCCCTCTGACTATATCCCTTGCCCATCGTCTGGGTTTCCCCCGTTCCCCCTTTTCCTTCTCTCTGGGCCTCCTGTCGCACGATGCTCTCATATCCCTTTTGCCAATCACCTGTCCAGCTCTTGGCTCCATCCCTCCCCCTCCTGTCTTCTCCTTTTGGATCTCCCCTCCCCCTCCCACTTCCAAATTTCTTACTAGCTCTTCCTTCAGTTAGCCCTGGCGAAGGGTCTCGGCCTGAAACGTCGACTGTACCTCTTCCTATAGATGCTGCCTGGCCTTCTGCGTTCACTAGCAACTTTGATGAGTGTTGAATACATTGGAAAATTCGGGTTCGGAAATCCTTGAGATGTTGAAGGCTTCCGAAATTTAAGTTTAGGTGAAAATTTGCCAAACTAATTACCCTGTCCAGATTCTCTGCCTGTTAATCACCGTTAGAGCCGAATAATTCAGAACGGAAAATCGAGTTGCCTTTCTTTCCCCTGTGACAGGATCCTGAATTACTCCTATGAAATGTGTTTTGGAAAAGAGACAGAGAGAGTTGTTCAATACCAGACACCTTGTTGTTAAGAGAGAGAGAGAGAGAGAGAGAGAGAGAGAGAGACAGAGAGACAGACAGAGAGAGAGAGAGAGAGACGAATATCTGCTTTGAGATGGTGCTATTGTTTCTCTGCAGCATGTTTATACTTCCAAAGGACACTGGCAGCTTCCAAGTTCTTCCAGAGAGTGAAGGGAGGAGCTGCTAGATGGACAGCTAGTGTTCAGCACGGTGAGATAATTAGAAGGTCAGCTTTTAGACCTGGGGGGCACATAGTTTTGGACACTGAATGAGATTTGTTGTGCCCACAGAAAAGGTGGGTTTTTGGAGGATCGATTAGTGGCTCTCGCAGTGTGAAAAGGGAGTGACCAGTGGGGAATTATTTGTGTGCCCGACCCTCACGTGGGTTAATAATTCCACCAGAGAAGAACGGTCCCCTTTGCTGTGGTTACAGTTGGTGACTTCTGAAGGATTTCAGAGGGCAACGGGAAGATCGACGGCGTCAGCTCACCTGAAGACTCAAATCTCTCCCTCTGTCTCTCTCTCCATCACTACTCAACTCAATACCACGAACGGAACTGAAATTTACTCATCATCGTAAGACTATCTATTTACCCCTAGACTTGAAGAAGCTTGATTTTCATATATTTCCACACTTATACATATCTAATCATTGCTAATCTATTTTATTTATCTGATTTTATATTACTGTATTGTGTAGTTACTAATAAATACCATTAGTTAACAGTAATACTGGACTCCAAAGTGTTTTCCATTTCTGCTGGTTCTTTAACCCGTCGCGGGATACGTGACACCCCTCAGTACACCTGGCATGCTTGTAATAGCGACAGAGGCTCGAGAATTGCATTGAGGAAGATGGAACAGCGAGAGCTTCTAGGTTCACAGGCCCATCAAAGAAGTTTAAAAATTCTCATTAAACTGCGCCACTATTTCAAATTAAAACCTCCAGGATTCAATTTTGCATCGGATCAGTTGGAGATTCAGCTGCATTTTGTTTTTCTCAGACAACATGTGACTGTTGAGAGACTCGGCCGACGTGGTCCGGTTCGCATTCAAAATAATACCCTCCAATACACGGCAATGACATGCCTCAATTGAATGTTTACCGTAATAAAAACTACACTTACCACAACGTTTACGAAGTTCTTCGTTTTCTGTTGAAAGAAACAAAACATGAAAACGTATGCAGTATTCAGGAAAGTAAGGATCATCGAGTTATATTTCACTTAATGTTGCAAAAGGTAGTTGTGAACTGTCATTGCGTCCAGTTTACGTCGATTTCTTGGTTTACCAAGCGCAAGTTTTCGAATTTTCTCGGTGTACTGAACAATGAATGTTCATTTCGTTGATGTTTTTTTTCAAATTTTAACACGAATGATAAAGTAGCATAACGTATTATAGGAATCTTACATTCATGTCCACGCAGTGGAAACTTAATTAGATTCTGTACTTTATCATCGTGGTCTTTAGGGTTTGACTTGCTGTGCGTTCAGATGTGCTGATATACAGATATGCACACCATTGTTGTTACTGTTGCCTTCTTTTCAGTTTGCACCAGTCTGGTCATTTTTCTCTTGCCTCTGTCATTAACCAGGCGTTTTCATCCAGGGATCTGCGGCTCACTGGATTTTTTTTTTTTTTGCCACGATTCTCTGTAAACTCTAGAAACGTTTGTGCGTGATGATGGCAAGAGGTCATCATGTTCTGTGATACTCAAGCTAACCGTCAGGCACAAACAAACATTCCATAGTTATGGTTACTTAGATCACACTTCGTCCCTATTCCGATGTCTGGTCTGAGTAACGGCCGAATCTCTTGAAATTGACTGCATGCATGTGTTTTTTTTTTTTTTTGCATTGAGTTAATGCTACATGATTAGCTGTTAGATATATATAGAAACATAGAAAACCTACAGCACAATACAGGCCCTTCGGCCCACAAACCTGTGGCGAACATGTCCTCACCTTAGAACTACCTAGGCTTACCCATAGCCCTCTATTTTGTAAGCTCTATGCACCTGTCCAGGAGCCTCTTAAAAGACCCCGTGGTTTCCGGCTCCACCACCGCCGCCGGCAGCCCATTCCATGCACTCACCACTCTCTGTGTAAAAAAAAACTTACCCCTGACATCTCGCTGTGCCTACTTCCCAGCACCTTAAATCTATGCCCTGTCGTGCTAGCCATTTCCGCCCTGGGAAAAAAAGCCTCTGATTATCCACACGATTAATGCCTCTTATTATCTTGTACACCTCTATCAGGTCACCTCTCATCCTACGTTGCTCCAAGGAGAGTTCGATCTGCTGCACAGAGTCAAATTCAAATCAAATTATGCTGAATTTCTACGTTCTCACATCACATGTCTACATCCTAAATGACATTGTATTTAAGGGCATTTTTTATCTCTCTGTTCAGAACCCTCTCTTTCTTAAAAGGTCATGCAAAGTCTAGCATTTTCTCTACCTGCATCGCGAGATTCCATGCGTGGCTCTCCTATTTTATTCTGTTGCTATTATTATTATTTCTCATTCCCAACTTTTTTTTACACCACATTCTTTAGAACACGTGAACTTGAAAATATATGGATAAATATTTCAGCATATAACAGGCTCGTACTCATTTTATATTCTTTGAGCTTCAGAGTGATAGAAAAGTACAGCACAGAAACAGGTCTTTCGACTCATACAGTCCGTAGCGAAACAATTAAACTACATACACCAATCGATCTGTCCCGGAACCATTGCTCTCCAAATCCCTGCCCTGCCTGTACCTATCCAAGCCTCCCTGAAACGTTGAAATTAAACTTGCGTGTACCACTTGCGCTGACAGCTCCTCTCACACTCTCACGATCCCCTGAGTGGATATGTTTCCCCTCATGTTCCCCCATTTTCACCCTTAACCCATGAACTCTGGAGGTAGACTCACCGAAACTTTAATCCGAAAGCTGTTCAATCTTTCTTTATAACTCAGGCCCTCAAGTTCAGAAAACACCCTTGTAAGGTTTCCATGTACTCTTCCAAACTAATTTGCGTCTTTCATGAAGGTAGGTGAGCAGAACTTCACAGAATGCTCTAAATTACCCTCACCTAAGTCTGATAGATCTTCAACATAACAGCTCATTTCCCACATTCCATAAGAGAAACATTCAGTTATCTTGCCTGGCACACTTTCTGTTCTAGAAGAACAAAGTTAAGGAAGGTACAACAATAAAGAAGTAGATTGGGATTCTCCTTCTCCTTGCCTGCTAGAGCAACTCACGCCTTCTTTATATCATCTGATTTCTTTCTGAAGCACTCCCGTAGAATTTTTGACAATAAGCATCTCGTTTGTTCCTACTCACCTATATCTACCTTGCACCTCCATTATTCTTATCCAGGGCATGAATATCTCTTCAAAATGTACGTTCCCTAAACCTGCTGTCCCTATCTTATACTCTGACAAACGATGCAAGCTTTGTACTCTCAAAATTTCATCTTTCATGGGCTTTCACTTTTAAGTCACAGAGCCAGATCCAGTGCCTGAGACGACCTCTATGACTTTCCTCTGCTAAGTCAAATTACCCCAACAGTATCCAAACTGGTACACCTGTCGTTAAGGGGTTGGCCTAAAGGGTATTCAGCCTTGGCCGCTTTGCCCCTTTTCACTTCCCTGACTCTCACCCAGTTCACCATGTCCTCTCGCACCTTCGGCATGGCTATCTCACTATATATTGTATGTATTACCCCTCAGTCTCCTGAATTATCCGGGGTTCATCCAATTCCAACTCTAACGTAGAGTGTTACAAGCTGTGGCTGGATGCACTTCCCTCAAGTCTCCCTGCCTTCCCACATTCCACAGAAATTATCTTGCCTGGAACCTCCACTGTTCTAACTGAAAAGGTAAAACAATAAAGAGACTGTGCGAAATAATCTACCTACAGCTTTTTTGCTTTCTCTCACTCAAACGTGTCCTTGATGAAGGTTCGAAGAGCTAAAGCCTCAAAATCCCCATTTTAACACTATCCACACCAGCGATGTCCGCTCTGTCATTGGAATGGACAGGCATAATAACGTCAAACAGACCACCATACAATGTGCTTTGCTACATTTACTTAAACTAACTCGAACCCGATATTAGAGGGTGGCTTTGGGGTTCCATTAATTTTCTGTCATTCATTCTTTGGGTCATTTTACTTCTCTTGTACACATGCATGCGAAGGGTAAGAATGTCAGATTGTATACTGTATACATTCTATTATCGTAAATTGAACTATGGAACTATTGTACCTATTGAACTATTAAATTTGAAACATTTCTTAATAAGCCGATATGGATTATGAAAAGGTCGATATTTTTCTACTTTACCTTGATCTTTTAAACGCAGTAGTTGTTCTTAAAGTGGTTGAAGTCGAAGAGAAAAGACGTTAGAGTTGATATACTCAATTATGCAAAGGTAAAGTAATTGCCAAATATCGCAGCACATCAATAACAAGAAAACGACGCTGAGTTTAAAAATGTGGCGTGGTATAGCGATTTTCCGAAGACAAAATATGACGAACTACATGCTTCAGCCCGCTTACATGCACAGGGACAGTACTATCACAAATCATTTGCACAAATATATTAAGACATGTTCGGCGCGAACTTTCAACATTCCGACAGATGAATAATTAGAATTGAAACAAGTGAACCTGTTTTACATTGGATGCTGTCTCGACGAGTTAAACTCGCACTAACAGGAAACATTGAAAACGGGGGAGCTATGTTGCAAAGATTTTCGTTCGAGAAATCGATAAACTATTAGCAATGACCGTCATGTGCAAAAATAAGAGTAAAAGCAAACCTGCTTTTTTAACGTTCTAATACAACCATTTCTCCAATTTCTCATGCATTCATGAATGGATTCTGGTGTTGAGATAAAACATACTAAGAAGACCTCCGGGTTGTCTCACTATTTGAGCTAATTGTAGTATTTCAAGTCACCCCATTCCAGAATATTAAGTGTTCAACAAGGATTCAATCAGAGTATGAAGGTTCCAAAGCCGTTGTTTCCATTATGCTGTAAATTAAGAACTGTTTCGGAAATGGAAACAAAATAGGATAAATCGACAGATGCGGAATTTGCGCTAACAACATGTCGTTAAATAGATGCTTACAGAATGGGAAGAAAAAAATTGAGGAGAGTGAAATAACATACATTGCTGGATTTTTTTTCACTTAACATTTGCTGTCATCGATCTTTCCGATTATGGTGCCATTTGTAGCATATTTTAACAGAAGGATTTAGGAAGTATTTTAATTGTGTATATTAGTCTCAGAGAGACAACAACGAATTTTTGGTTATATCATCTTTTGTGGTGATTGTTATTAATAATTAAAGTATTTACAATTTATTGAATATTTTTGTTTTTTCCCCCATCCAATAAACATCTGATCATTGCGACCAACACATTGAATTAATGTTAGGCTTCAACTAACTTCGGCTTGGCTGTCCTAAGCCCTGCTCTGAAAGCATGAGGTTAGGTATGGGGCTAGAAACCGCAATTGATAAGCTAACACAGTTACAGAAACGCCTACAGAGCTCAAAGATTTCACCTCTGGGAGAAGAGAGTTAGTCTACTTGAAAACGTAGAAGTCGTGGATTGAACGTGGAAACCACAGGGTAGATCAACGCTCATCCCTGGGCTTAGCGCTGGCGAGCTGAAGTCGGCGGTATATAACCCTCTGGGGTGATGGGGTTAAGTAGAAGAAGAAGAAGAAGAAGAAGAAGCCTTAACTGAATACAGAACGGTAATATGAATTTAAACTGATCATTTAAGTGATGACTTTTATGAACGACTTCGCAACATGTTACAACTCAGCTACACCATCTTTTACCACCATGATTGAATTTATTCAATGTCAAGAATAGCAATTGCAGGAATAATTTAAATACTTGAACAGACATTTCAAAATAACTTTCTTACCAAGATCTTGGCGAATTATTTGTAATGTTTGATGTTCTAAGAAGGGAAAGGATATTTGCAATTACTTTAATGGAATTCTTACAGTTGATAGAATTTCGTTTTTGTCTATTCTTTGACCATAAGACCATAAAATATAGGAACAGAATTAGGCCATTTCGCCCATCAAGTCTTCGCCGATATTTCACCATGGCTGATCCAATTTTCCTCTCAGCGCCAATCTCCTGCCTTCTTCCGGTGTCACATCGTGCCCTGATCAATCAAGAATCTATCAACCATTGCCTTAAGTATCCATAACGACATGGCCTGCACAGCTGCCTGTGACAAGGAATTCCACGGACTCACCACGCTCTGGCTGAAGGAATTCCTCCTCACCTCCCTTCGAAAAGTACGCCCATTCTAAGGTTGTGTCCTGTGGCCTCGAAACAGCTACCATGGGACAAATCCTCTTCACATCCACCTTATCAAAGCCATCTACCATTAGATAGGTTTCATTGAGGTCACGACTCATTCTTCTGAATTCCAGCAAATACAGGCCGAGAGCTTTCGAACGCACTTCATATGCCAAGCCATTCAATCATGGAATTGTATTTGTGAGCATCTTTTGCAGCCTCTCAAGATTCAGCACATACATTCAAAGATAAGGGGGGCAAAACTGCTCAAAATACTGGAAGTCAGCCCTCAACAGTGCTTTATAAAGTTTCAACACTATATTATTGCTTGTATATTCTAGTCTTCGTGAAATGAGTACTAACATTGTATTTGCCTTGATAAGGGAGAGCTGGCGGGGGGGGGGGGGGGGAGGAATTATGGTTTCTAACATTTAACCGCCGTTCATTCTTTGGAGCGCTCCTCTGTTTTCGTTAATGTTTGCGAACAAAAAGCATTTCAGGATGTATATTGTATACATTAAATTGTACCTTTGAACCTTACTCAACTCAGACGCAACATGCAAATTAACCTTTAAGGGGATTTTACACAAGGATTCCCAAGTCCCTTTACACCTTAGTTTTTTTGTTATATTTTCTCTCCATTTAGAAAATAGTGAATCCTTTCTGTTCTTCTACCAAACTGTATAACTATACACGCATCGATGTTGTATTCCAACTGTCATTTCTTTGCCCATTCTCCTAATCTATCTATATCCTACTGCAGCCGTTCTAATTCTTCGGAGTCACCTGCCCCTCCACCTATATTCCAATTGTCTGAAAACCTTGCAACAAAGCTATCAATTTCATCATCGAAATCATTGAAATATAACACAGGAAAACCTGTTCCAACACAGGCACCAATTACCAGCAGACAGCCATTTAAGGCTCCATTTATTCCCACTATTTTCCTCTTACCCATCAGGCACTGCTTTATCCATGCTCGAATCTTTACTCTAACAGCACCGGCTCGAAGCTGGTTAAGCAGCTTTATGAGTTGTACCTTTTCACAGGCCTTCTGAAAATCCAAGCACACAGCATCACAGGTTCTCCTTTGTCTGTCCTGATTGTTATTTCTTGAAGTAACTCCAAGGAATTTTGCAGGTAAGATTTCCTTTTCAGAACATTATGCTGACTAGGGATTCCATCGACCTCATTATTAATAATCAACACCAACATCTTCCCATCCACTGAGGTCAGACTAACTGACGTATAGTTTCCTTTCTTCTGCCTCTCTCGCTTCTTGAGGAGAGGAGTGACATTTTCAATTTCCAGCCTTCCAGAAAATTTCCAGAATCAGTGATTTTTGATAGATCCTTGGTAATGGATTCACGATCTCATCAGCCACCTCTTTCAGAACAATGTGGTGTACACCACCTGATCCAAGTGACTCATCTGCCTTCAAATTTTTCAGTTTCCCAAGAACCTTCCCTTTAGTTATGACACCTTTACACACTTCATAAACTCTTGAACTTCCACCATATTAGTAGTGTCTTCCACCATGAAGGCTGATGCAAAATACTTATTCAATTCGTTGTCCCCATTACTACCTCTGCAGCATCGTCTGTAACATTATTGCCATGCTTACTTTCGTATTCCATCTTTACCATCTTATTGACTTCTCTAGTTCCATTCTGTTGTTTTTAAAATCCTCCGAAAACTCTAAATTCCCATTATTCTTCTCTATTGTATACAATTTCATTGTTTTTTTATTGTTGGCTTGACTTCTCCTGTTATCTACCGTTGTGTCATCTTTTCTGTAGAATTCCTCCTCTGTGGGATGTATATAGCCCGTGGCTTCAAATTGCTTTCAGATATTCTAGCCTTTTCAGTTCTCCCTGACAGTGCCCTCTTCCAGTCTAAACTGGCGAACTCTTCTCTCATACCTCTGCAAATCCCTTTACTCCACTGTATTACTGGCACATCTGACTTTAGCCTCTCCTCAAATTTCAGGTTCCATGCGATCATATTATGATCACCTGCCCTTCCGGGTTCTTTTACCACAAGTTCTCTATCAATTCGTGTTCGGTACACAATACCCAATCCACAACATCTGATCCCCTGGTTAGTTCAACCACGAGGTGCTCTAAAAAGCCACCAGGTAACAAATCTAGAAAATCCCCCTTCTGGAATATAACACCAACATGGTTTCCCCAATCTATCTGCGTATTGAAGTCCTCTATGACTATTGTAATATTTCCCTTTAGGCATTCATGTGCTGTCTGTCGTTGTAATTTGGAGGACACATCGTTGCTGCTATTTAGGAGTCTGTACACAACCCCCAACAGGATCTTTTTAACCCTTGAAGTTCTTTTGCTCTAAGCACAAGGATTCGACACCTTCTGACTCTTTATCGCCCATTTCTAATGATATGATTTCATTTTTTTTTACCAACAGACAGTTTCCTCTTCAACTGTGTTTCATTAAGGTTGGCCGAAAGCCAGTATATTAGACATTCCGGATAGATTGAAATATCATCAAAGTTATTCTGGTGTTAACTTTACTGATATTTCTCGAATTAAATGCTGAATTTATTTTCATATTTATTTCAAAATAATCATTGTTTGCACCAATTTGACGTTTTGGCTGCCTAGTTCGCAAGAGTCGTCACTCGTCCAGTGCTCACTATTAAGAGCAATGGGTCTTTGGCATGTGGAGAGAATCGGAAGTAAAATGAGGAAACTCACGCATCACGGGGAAACGTACACACTCGTTACAGATAGTAGCGGAATGGAACCTCGATCCTTCAGTTGCCGCGCTATAAAGCGTTGCTCTAAACCCCTAGGCAAACGTGACAATTTTATTGGAGCATATTGGAAGCATGGAGACACGGTAGTTCGATATTACTGATTATACTTGATAAACACGCGAATTATTATTTTAGATTTTTGTAAATATACAGACATATTTGTGATAAAAATACAGGAGAGGAAAAATATAACTTCATTTCTGACTAGTTTAATCTGCTTGTGGCGATGCAGGGATACTATTACAGCTACAGAAAGGGTGGGTAATGTAGCAGGATGCTCTTTTGAGTCAGTATGGGTGGAAGTCAGGAACAGAAAGGGAGCAGTTACTCTATTGAGAATATTCCCTACGCTCCCTGGTAGCAGCAGAGATACCGATGAGCAGATTGGGAGTCAGATTTTGGAAAGGTGCAAAAATAACAGGATTGTTATCATAGGTGACTTTAATTTCCTTACTATTGATTGGCACCCGATTAGTTCCAAGCGTTTGGACGGGGCACAGTTTGTTAAGTGTGTCCAGGACGGATTCCTGTCACCGTATGTTGACAGGCCGACTAGGGGGAATGTCACAGATCTCTCCGTTGGTGGGCATCTGGGGGACAGTGACCACCACTCTCTGGCCTTCAGCATTTTCATGGAAAAGGATAGAATCAGAGAGGAGAGGAAAATTTTAATTGGGGAAGGGTAAATTATGAGGCTATAAGGTTAGAAGTTGCGGGTGTGAAATGGGCTGCGATTTTTGCAGGGAAATGTACTATGGACACGTGGTCGATGTTTAGAGATCTCTTGCAGGATGTTAAGGATAAATTTGTCCCGGTGATGAAGACAAAGAATGGTAGGGTGAAGGAACCATGGGTGACAAGTGAGGTGGAAAATCTAGTAATGTGGAAGAAGGCAGCATTCATGAGGTTTTGGAAGCAAGGATCAGATGGGTCTATTGAGGAATATAGGGTAGCAAGAAAGGAGCTGAAGAAGGGGCTGAGAAGAGCAAGAAGGGGGCAAGAAAAGTCCTTGGCGAGTAGGGTAAAGGACAATCCCAAGGCATTTCCAATTATGTGAAGAACAAAAGGATGACAGGAGTGAAGGTAGGACCGATAATAGATAGAAGTGTGAAGATGTGCCTGGAGGCCGTGGAAGTGAGCGAAGCCCTCAATGAATACTTCGGTATTCACCAATGAGAGGGAACTTGATGACGGTGAGGACAATATGAGTGAGGTTGATGTTCTTGAGCATTTTGATATTAAGGCAGAGGAGGTGTTGGAGTTATTATACTACATTAGGACGGATAACTCCCCGGGGCCTGACGGAATATTCCTCAGCCGCTCCACGAGGCGAGGAAAGAGATTGCTGAGCCTCTGGCTGGGATCTTTATGTCCTGGTTGTCTACGGGAATGGTACCGGAGGATTGGAGGGAGACGAATGTTGTTTCCTTGTTCAAAAAAGTTAGTAGGGATAGTCCGGGTGATTATAGACCAGTAAGCCTTACGTCTGTGGTGGGAAAGCTGCTGGAAAAGATTCTTAGAGATAGGATCTATGGGCATTTAGTGAATCATGGTCTGATCAGGGAAAGTCAGCATGGCTTTCTGAAGGGCAGATTGTGTCTCACAAGCCTCATACAGTTCTTTGAGGAGGTAACCAGGCATATAGATGAGGATTGTGCAGTGCATGTGATCTATATGGATTTTAGTAAGGCATTTGACAGGGTTCCAGACAGTAGGATTATTAAAAAAGTCAGAAGGCATGGGATCCCGGGATGTTCGGCCAGGTGGATTCAGAATAGGCTTGCCTGCAGAAGGCAGTGGTGGAGGGAGTACTTTCGGATTGGAGCATTGTGACCAGTGGTGTCCCACAAGGATCTGTTCTAGGACCTCTACTTTTCGTGATTTTTATTAACGACCTGGATGTTGGGGTAGAAGGATGGGTTGGCAAGTTTGCAGACGACACAAAGGTTGGTGGTTTTGTAGATAGTGTAGAGGATTGTCAACGATTGCAGAGAGACATCGATAGGTTGCAGAAGTGGGCTGAGAAGTGGCAGATTTGTTCAATCCGGAGAAGTGTGAGGTGGTACACTTTGAAAGGACAGACTACAAGGCAGAGTACAAAGTAGATGTCAGGATGATTGGTAGTGTGGAGGAGCCGAGTGTCCTGGGGGTACATGTCCACAGATCTCTGAAAGGCCTCACAGGTAGATAGGGTAGTTGAGAAATCTTATGGTGTGTTAGCTTTCAGAAGTCGAGGAATAGAGTTTAAGAGTCGCGAAGTAATGATGTAGCTCTATAATACGCAAACACGAAGAAATCTGTAACACACATAAAAGCTGCTGGTGAACGCAGCAGGCATCTTTCCCGTCCGGCTCCCCCCCCCCCCCCCCCCCGCCCCGTTTTCCGCAGGGATCCCTCCCTACGCGACTCCCTTGTCTAATCGTCTCCCCCCCCCCCCCCCACCATTCCTCCCCACAGATCTCCCTCCTGGCACTTATCCTTGTAAACGAAACAAGTGCTACCCATACTCTTACACTTCTTCCCTCACCACCATTCGGGGCCCCAGACAGTCCTTCGAGGTGCAGCGACACTTCACCCGTGAGTCGGCTGGGGTGATATACTGCGTCCGGTGCTCCCGATGCGGCCTTCTATATATTGGCGAGACCCGACGCAGACTGAGAGATCGTTTCGTTGAACAGCTACACTCTGTCCGCCAGAGAAAGCAGGATCTCCCAGTGGCCACAAATTTTAATTCCACGTCCCATTCCCATTCTGATATGTCTATCCACGGCCTCCTCTACTGTAAAGATGAAGCCAAACTCAGGTTGGTGACCACCTTATATTCCGTCTGGGTAGCCTCCAACCTGATGGCATGAACATTGACTTCTCGAACTTCCGCTAATGCCCCACCTCCCCCTCGTATCAATCCATTATTTATTTATTTATATACACACATTATTTTTCTCTTTCTCCTTTCTGTCCCTCTGTCCATCTCACTACACCCCTTACCCATCCTCTGGGCTTCCCCGCTCCACCTCCTGCCTTCTCCTATCATTTCGGATCTGCACCTTCCCCTCTCACTTTCAAATCTCTTACTATCTCTTCTTTCAGTTAGTCCTGACGAAGGGTCTCGGCCCGAAACATCGACTGTACCTCTTCCTAGAGATGCTGCCTGGCCTGCTGCGTTCACCAGCAACTTTTATGTGTGTTACAGCTCTATAAAACTCTGGTTAGACCACACTTGGAGTACTGTGTCCTGTTCTGGTCGCCTCACTATAGGAAGGATGTGGAAGCACTGGAATGGGTACAGAGGAGACTTACCAGGATGCTGCCTGATTTAGAGAGCATGTATTATGATCAGATATTAAGGGAGCTAGGGCTTTACTCTTTGGAGAGAAGGAGGATGAAAGGAGACATGAGAGAGGTATACAAGATATTAAGAGGAATAGATCGAGTGGTTAGCCAGCGCATCTTCCCCAGGGCACCACTGCTAAATACAAGAGGACATGGCTTTAAGGTAAGTGGTGGGAAGTTCAAGGGCGATACTAGAGGAAGGTTTTTTTTTTTCTCAGGGAGTGGTTGGTGGGTGGAATACATTGCCTGAGTCAGTGGTGGAGGCAGATACAGTACTCAAATTTAAGAGGCTACTAGACAGGTTTTGGGTAGAATTTAAGTTAGAGAATTATCTGGAAGGCAGGGTTTGAGGGTCGGCACAACAATGTGGGCTGAAGGGCCTGTACTGTGCTGTGCTATTCTATGTTCTATGTTCTATGAACATGTAAATCAATTACATATATTTGAACAGATTTAAAAATCGTGCAAATACAGAAATACTGTACATAAAAAATCCCCGTCAAGGTACATTTTCAGGCTTAAAATCAGCAGGAACACGCAATGTCTGGGCATTTCCAATTAATTTTCTGAGACATTATGAGCAGCATACCTGGAAGAAGGTAGCTCACGAGAGGTACTATCTGAGGCCTTTTAGTATTACCGGAGAGAGGTCATCTTACCTGGATGTTAAGTGGAGCCAAAAAAAAAACTAGCAGTTAAACTATCATTACTTGAGTTAACCCATGAACAGAAGTAACATTTTCAGAGAAATCCTAGACTGCGTTGGCAATTAACAATTCTTGAGTTGCCTCAATTAATAAGTTGAGTTGCCTTGAAACGTTTGAAATAAAGTGTTTTATTTTTGATTTTACGCACATAATGAAAATTGCGAAACATATTAGTAAATAATATTATCAAAAATGTTAATTAAAGCTTTACCTGCTTCCAGTTCCTTTAACTTCCCATCTGCAAGGTGAAATATCCAAAATGAGCTGCACTGAACGTCAAGAGCGAAGTGCAATTGTCTCTATACCAGCATGTTCACTAATAAAATATATATTTCTTGAGTATTTCCTGAGTACAACTGCACATGGATTTTGCAATTCCAAGCAGCGATAGATCAAATCTTTGCTGACAGCAACTACTTTAAGAACAAAGTTCTATATTCAAGGGGATTTCCGAAGAATCACAAGTCTTTTCGATCTATGATCTGTGGAAATCATACTGGATGAACTGTCAAAATGTTTGTTCAGCAACTAAACTACCTCGTAATTTATTACAGCTGTCAGATCACACTGATGTGGATGAACGGATCCACTACTTTCCTGTATTTAACAGTATTGAACGAATTGTTTGCTTTTGCTAAATTCGGCAGTGGGTTTCTTCGGTTTCCCTCCTTATTAAATTGCAAAGGGCATTAATTTCCGAAATCATCCTGTTTTGGTTCGTATGCTTCATTTGAATTCAGTTACTTAACTCACCATCGCGTTGAACGTGTGTTTTCCCTTCTGTTGAGAAAAGATATTTCAACACAGTGCTTCAATACAGAAATGTGGAATGAACATGTTTGTCATTGTTGTAGCTTAAAAGTCAATATATCCAAAATATAAAATCATTACCCAAAACGAAACAATTTTCTGTGGTTGAATTTATCAAATTAACTGTTACCTTCTTCTTTACGCCTCAGTTCTTCCTCTGTGAAATCAAAATATCAGAATCTTAAATCAAATGCACGGATACGGAAATCGGATAGAGATGGTCTTAGAATTCATTAGGGCAGAGTCTTTTGTAGGTTATATCATTACTGGTATCGAAAGAAGAAGTAGGATTGTTTCAGAGATGATGGAATTATGAGCTATGAGAACACAGCACGGAAGAAAGAATAATGTCCAAGTTGAATGATAGGGCAGGCTTCGGGGCCTTGTGGCCCTACTCACGAACCTATATTTATATGACCTCATTCAGTTCCAAAGCATAACTAATGGCTGTAGTTAGAGCAATATGTAACTTTCAGAACTACCCGTTTACACATCTAGAAAATGGTGTAAGAAATCTACGCGAAGCTGTTATTGAATAAACGTGCTTATTCATTTTTATTTAATCCATTTCCAGGGTTAAATCTAGTCATCTTATCAGTCTTTGATATGCCAGTTAGCATAGTCCGTGCAACAGAATATAATTTTTGCCATTTCACGTTAATTATGCTTTCGACCTTCCGTGGATTTTCGCAGCTTACCTTTTTATCACCGAAAGAAAAACACATTCGTTATGGTGAGATTCTTTACGTCCATGTCCTTTTTAACTGTTTGTGCACAACACACACAGTCTATACTGGGGCGTCGGTACTGATGGTAATGGGTACATTGGACAGCAGGTGCGCCTGAGGGCCGCTCTAGATAAAGCTCGTTCGGTATCATCATCGAATGTCCTGGTTCAGTCAGCTGAACAGTCAAGCACGGGATCAGGGGCATTGCCTTTAAGTGTATTATACAGGAGGAATCATAATTTCAGCAGCTCCCAGAATAAAGCGGTGAGATAGATTCACCATGATTAAAAACTCCTGTAGTTTTTCGTAGCTCTGAGCGGTGTGATGTTCATAAAAGCGACTGTTTTTGATGGGGAGGTTTTCGCAGCTTCTGTGGAGACCTGATGGCCGAGCAGGTCAATGGTTGACACACCCAAATTTGAATTTAGCTGTGTTAATATTCAATCCGATTTGGTTTAAGAGCTGCAAAAGTGTGCTGAGATGAGGTAGATATTCAGGATTGATGCGCTGGCGAAAGGTATGTCACGCAGGTAAACAAGAAGAAAAACTAAGATGTTTAGTACAGAGTCGTTGTGAAGGATGTACTGCATTTTGCAGCCCAAACTGCATTAAGAGACCAAGCATGCTAATCACTGCCGTTTTGGGAATGTTTGTTGAACACACTAGCAGCTGATGGAAGTCCCTGACTAGATCGACTTTGGAAAAAAATAACTTTCCAGCTAAACATGCCGAAAAGTTCCGGATGCGTGGGATCTGTTAAGGATCGGAGGTGAGCAGAATGTCAGGTGGTTTCGTTAATCGCCACTTGGGTAGCAGCCACCAGAGGATCCAGCCACCACAAAGACGGGGGAAGCCTAGGGTCTATTGATCAGTATCTTTCCAAGTTGACAAACTCAGACTTCGCGTTTGACAGCTTTTCTGGGTCCAGTCTACGAGTGTGGGCAGTTGTAGAAATGTTGTGCTCGACCGCATGTTTGTGACTCTAGTGAACGATATCGGCTTGGTGCGGTTTGGAATTTTGCTCAGCAGTCCAGTAAACTCATACGTGGCCGTGCATGCACTTCACAGAGTCATTGTGGGGTCTAACTGGGGGAGCAGGGTAACAATCCACAAGCCAGCGGGTGTTAAGATTGACCAGTAGTCCTCGGGCACAAAGAAAATCTGCAAACAGCAGAGATCTAACCACTTTAACCAGGAGGAGGACCCATGTGGAACATCGCCACTGAAGCAGAGCACCGTAGCTCTGGATCACCGTGCCATTGGCGACCTTTTGCAAGGTTTTGTCGGTCTTTACCTTCCCGTCTATAGGAGATGCGAGCAGCTCACTCTCATAGGCACTCATGAAGCGTCGCTGTGAAATGGCGTCCGTACTGAGCAGTAGACGACCCTGGCAGCACTATCCCACGGTGCTCAGATACTTTAGATGGCCTGATGCGCTGGCAATTGCAAATCTATTAGGAATAGCTTGCGTTTGAACCAAAGCGAGCGAGGTAAAAACGCAGGCCTTTAGTCGTCAGTTTCGCAGCGGTGGACGTGCTTATGTTTGGAGCCTTGCTGGCGGGGCTTATTGTGGCAGAAAAACGAGGAAGAGAGTTGCACTTCTGCGAAGCTGAGTGTAGACTGCAAGCCATTTTAGTAAGCTACTTATAGGCTTTCACGGGTCCATTCGGGAGGACATTACAAACTTGATCAGGGATTTGATGCATAATGTGTTCTTTAGAAACAAAACGAGGATGGTGATTTTCCACGATAGACAGCATGTGGTACATTATCTCCAATGGCTTCAAAAAGTGAGTTTTCAGTGATCGATATTCTATCGTGTTCAGGCGGGTGTTCTGGTAGACTCCCTAGTCTCGCAGCCGTTGAATTACTGAGCGACTCAACCACATAGAAATATATAATGTTGCCGGCGGTGATTTATCGCTGCGCTTACTCGGTCTTGCCTTGTCCGCACCAGGCTCTTTGCAGCCAAAACTTCGACAGATTCAAAGCGACTGCGTTTGCAGACAAATTCGTCGGTTTTCAAAAATAAAACCCCAGAGATGTTACATTTTTAAGAAATAGTCTTAGCAAATCAATTATACATTCAAAACTGAACAGAAAGCTCCCTGAAAATCCTTTACGTAATTAAGCCACCGTGGCAGAACAGAAACCCCAACTCATTTGCAGTGGTTGTCAATTATGCCCATTTCCACCAATTGCGTCACTAAAGAACAACTCACAGATAGTTGAATATGCTTGTTCTGACATAGCATTATATTTATTAACGTGACAGCTGACCATAATGTACAATATACCTCCAGTTGCATATTTTATTATCGTGTAAACATATCTTCTAAGTGCCATGGTACCATAAGGTATTCAAAAGCTTACCGCAAAACCCGCTCTCTGGTTTGAAATATTACACTATTCTCCAAGGTCAAGAGATAGTTCTTCCTTCAGTGTTTTATATGAATCACGTACTGCCAATATTTGATAACACTGAAAGGTTCTTAAACTATCCTATATTCAGTCACATTTTGTCTCGCTATTAATCGCATTTTTCGGCATTGTCTAAGTCCCCCTACCTTGTACAAAGGTATATTATAACAATCGACTTCATGCCCACCTTTCTCGCGGAGGTCTTTCTTCAGTGTTATTACTTCTAAAGACAAAATAATAACCAGATTGTTTCAGTAAAAATAAACATTCGAACCATAACCAGATTCTTTCTCACCTACTAGGGATTTGAACCAGTTACGCTGTAAGTCCCAATATAATTTTGCAAACGGCACATAACAAAGGATGCAGAGTAAGGATCAATTTTACCTTGTTGCATAAAACGACGTTCCATTAAATATTCAATTAAAATATCGATTAAACTTTGCGCTCAACTGCATATACAGAATGTATCTCAATATCATTGGAACAGTTCTGATTAATAGGAATAGTGGTAATATTAATTTTCAGTAATAAGCAGAACATTTTATTTGAGATAAATCATATTACCTTGCTCTCTTCGAGTTAGTTCATTAGCTGGAAGGGAATGCAGCGAGGTCAATGCGTCAGCGTCAAAAACATAGAAAGATGTCGAGCTAGGCAAAGAATATATATACACAATGCAATTAAAATGCATCCACCACCATTCTCGAGAGCCTATAAGCGATTAAGATCATCATTAACAGAAACAATACTGCAAATGCTGGAATCCAGAACAACATACAGAAAAAAGTGCGGGAACTTAGCAGGCCAAGCCGCATCCATGCAGAAGGACAATCTGGCGGGCATAAACTGTTAATTCATGACAGGAAAGGAAGGGTAAGCGCCAAAATAACAAGAGGAGAATAGCAGAGTAAGGGTATCTGAAAGATGATAGGTAAAGCTAGGTTGATGGGAAAGGTAAAGGTCCAACGGTGAAGGTATGAGATACGAGACGAGAGTGGACATTAAGGCAATGGAAGGTGGAGGGCTACCACATGAGAAAAGGCAAAAAGCTTAGAGCGGAATCGAAGAAGAGGGGAGGATAAGAGATTAACGGAGGTGTGGTCGATAATTATGTCATCAAGTTGGAGGCTACCCAAACGGAATATAAGCTGTTGCTCCTCCAGCCTGATTGTGGCTCATTGAAATTATAATTGGTTCCTTTCTTTTTCATACTTGTAGTCTGGAATTGTAAATATGAATCAATCTAATTGAGCGGTTCATTAAGTCCAATATTTTTTTTAAAAACCGCTATTTTCGTATATGTCAAACGAAACAAATGCCCTCAATTGAAGAATGCAAAAGCATCCCTTTCTCATCATTCAGGAAAATAGAGGGAAAGTTAATAAAGATGACTTAAAGCCGTACATCTGGGAGTGTTATTTCAGCATTGTGTTTTACTGTATATTACAACGCCCAGACTGCAGTTTTTTTTTCATTTCTGTTGACGATCCAACAGATTATTACTAATGCAATCCAAAAAAAGTTTTATACTATTAAGCAGCAAAAATAATTTTATATTTTGTCAGATTAAAATAGATGCTGGAGCAACTTATTAATATTTCAGAAAAGGATACTCTATTTGAAAGATGCATCCTTATCCATGTTTGTATGTGAAAACGAGTTCTAATACATATTGCGATCTACTCAGTTCTATATATGATGTCAACTGTGCCCAAATACCATGCCACGTTTCCTAAGGGAGGTACAGAGCAACGTTTTTTGACCGACAAAGTTGAAGGTTTGCCACTATTGTTTGCTTACAAGCTAACACTGATCAGTCATCTCTTGTTCAATGCAATGAATAGATGTACAATGTTAATCATATCCAATCTTGAACAAATTGACTGTTCTCAGCTTTTCGCGCTGTAGAACAGATTACAAATGTTCTTTATCAGTTGCTGTGAACGTTATTATCAACAATCCAAAGGAGCCGCCTACTTTTATCATAAGAAAGTTTACTTACAGACTGCTGTAAATTGTTTCTTTAGTTCTTCTGAATCTGCATGTAAAGACATATATAGTTAGTTTCTGCGTTATTTCCACGTTTGACTGGAAAACACCTAAGCTGGACAGCAAATGGGAAATAATACGCACAGTTAAATCATTTATTTAGTGAGCATAATAATTGGTAACCATACCAGAGCCCGAGTAAAACTTTGTTATTGGAAATCCGGTTAGCCATGTTTTTGTGAGAAGTGATAATGCTCAGACATGGAACTTATTATTACCTTGTCACGTTTCCAATACTTCTCCCTCAACAAAATTGACATCATGATTTGTTTAGTCTAACTTCAGGATATGGATATAAAGCATCCATATCTACTTGTGCATAGATCGCAGCAAAACAACTCGCAATTTCAGAGAGTGCAAAACGTGGTGAAAACAGCAGAAAGCAGTCGAAATTTAAGGTTCAGAGCTCCCTGACCTGTTGAATACTTCCGGATATTTGTTATTGCAATAAAATCTAGCCTTACCACAACGTTTGCGAAGTTCATCGTTCTCTGTTTATGGAAAGAGAAATAAAAACATGTGCAGTACTCAGGAAAGTAAGGAACATCGAGTAATATTTCAACTCATGTATTGCGTTATCTGCAAACTGTGCTCTGTCTTAACACATCGTTAGTACTATTTGGGAGTTTGTTTACAACCCCCAACAGGGTCGTTTTAACACTGGCAGTTCTTTGCTCTAAGCACAAGGATTCGACACCTTCTGACTCTTTATCACCCACTTCTAATGATATGATTTCATTTTTTTTTTTTTTTACCAGCAGACAGTTTCCTCTTCAACTATGTGTCATTAAGGTTGGCGGAAAGCCAGTATAGTAGACATTCCGGATAGATTGAAATACCATCAAAGTTATTCTGGTGTTAACTTTACCGATATTTCTCGAAATAAATGCTGAATTTATTTTCACATTTATTTCAAAATAATCATTGTTTGCATCAATTTGACGTTTTGGCTGCCTAGTTCGCAAGAGTCGCCACTCGTCCAGCGCTCACTATCACGATCAGTGGGTCTTTGGCATGTGGGAAGAATCGGAAGTCAAATGAGATATCCTGAAGTGGGAGGGTGAGGAGCCAAAGGTCGTGGTACATATAGGTACCAATGACATAGGTAGGAAAAGGGATGAGGTCCTGAAAGGAGAATATAGGGAGCTAGGTAGGGAGTTGAGAAAAAGGACCGCAAAGGTAGTAATCTCGGGATTACTGCCTGTGCCACGCGACAGTGAGAGTAGGAATGCGATGAGGTGGAGGATAAATGCGTGGCTGAGGGATTGGAGCAGGGGGCAGGGATTCAAGTTTTTGGATCATTGGGACCTCTTTTGGCGCAGGCGTGACCTGTACAAAAAGGACGGGTTGCACTTGAATCCCAGGGGGACCAATATCCTAGCAGGGAGATTAGCGGGGGCTACTGAGCTGACTTTAAATTAGAATGGTTGGGGGTGGAAATCAAATTAAAGAGGCGAGGCGTGAGGAGGTTAGTTCACTACAGGGGGATGGGAACCAGTGCAGAGAGGCAGAGAAGTGTAAAGTGAGGGTAGAAACAAAAAGTACTATGGAGAAAAGTAAAAGTGGCAGGCCGACAAATCCAGGGCAAGCATTAAAAAGGGCCACTTTTCAGCATAATTGTATAAGGGCTAAGAGAGTTGTAAAAGAGCGCCTGAAGGCTTTGTGTGTCAATGCAAGGAGCATTCGTAATAAGGTGGATGAATTGAAAGTGCAGATTGTTATTAATGATTATGATATAGTTGGGATCACAGAGACATGGCTCCAGGGTGACCAGGGATGGGAGCTCAACGTTCAGGGATATTCAATATTCAGGAGGGATAGACATGAAGGAAGGGGAGGTGGGGTGGCGTTGCTGGTTAAAGAAGAGATTAACGCAATAGAAAGGAAGGACATAAGCCGGGAAGATGTGGAATCGATATGGGTAGAGCTGCGTAACACTAAGGGGCAGAAGACGCTGGTGGGAGATGTGTTCAGGCCACCTAACAGTAGTAGTGAGGTCGGAGATGGTATTAAACAGGAAATTAGAAATGTGTGCAATAAAGGAACAGCAGTTATAATGGGTGACTTCAATCTACATGTAGATTGGGTGAACCAAATTGGTAAAGGTGCCGAGGAAGAGGATTTCTTGGAATGTATGCGGGATGTTTTTTTGAACCAACATGTCGAGGAACCGACTAGAAATCCGACTAGGCTATTCTGGACTGGGTTTTGAGCAATGAGGAAGGGTTAATTAGCAATCTTGTCGTGAGATGCCCCTTGGGTAAGAGTGACCAAAATATGGTGGAATTCTTCATTAAGATGGAGAGTGACATAGTTAATTCAGAAACAACGGTTCTGAACTTAAAGAGGGGTAACTTTGAAGGTATGAGACGTGAATTAGCTAAGATAGACTGGCAAATGACACTTAAAGGATTGACGGTGGATATGCAATGGCAAGAATTTAAAGGTTGCATGGATGAACTGCAACAAATGTTCATCCCAGTTTGGCAAAAGAATAAATCAAGGAAGGTAGTGCACCCGTGGCTGACGAGAGAAATTAGGGATAGTATCAATTCCAAAGAAGCAGCATACAAATTAGCCAGAGAAAGTGGTTCACCTGAGGACTGGGAGAAATTCAGAGTTCAGCAGAGGAGGACAAAGGGCTTAATTAGGAAGGGGAAAAAAGATTATGAGAGAAAACTGGCAGGAAACATAAAAACGGACTGTAAAAGCTTTTATAGATATGTAAAAAGGAAAAGACTGGTAAAGACAAATGTAGGTCCCCTGCAGACAGAAACAGGTGAATTGATTATGGGGAGCAAGGACATGGCAGACCAATTGAATAATTACTTTGGTTCTGTCTTCACTAAGGAGGACATAAATAATCTTCCAGAAATAGTAGGGGACAGAGGGTCCAGTGAGATGGAGGAACTGAGCGAAATACATGTTAGTCGGGAAGTGGTGTTAGGTAAATTGAAGGGATTGAAGGCAGATAAATCCCCAGGGCCAGATGGTCTGCATCCCAGGTTGCTTTAGGAAGTAGCCCAAGAAATAGTGGATGCATTAGTGATAATTTTTCAAAACTCGCTAGATTCTGGACTAGTTCCTGAGGATTGGAGGGTGGCTAATGTAACTCTACTTTTTAAAAAAGGAGGGAGAGAGAAACCGGGGAATTATAGACCGGTTAGCCTAACGTCGGTGGTGGGGAAACTGCTGGAGTCAGTTATCAAGGATGTGATAACAGCACATTTGGAAAGCGGTGAAATGATCGGACAAAGTCAGCATGGATTTGCGAAAGGAAAATCATGTCTGACGAATCTCATAGAATTTTTTGAGGATGTAACTAGTAGAGTGGATAGGGGAGAACCAGTGGATGTGGTATATTTGGATTTTCAGAAGGCGTTTGACAAGGTCCCACACAGGAGATTAGTGTGCAAACTTAAAGCACACGGTATTGGGGGTAAGGTATTGGTGTGGGTGGAGAGTTGGTTAGCAGACAGGAAGCAAAGAGTGAGAATAAACGGGACCTTTTCAGAATGGCAGGTGGTGACTAGTGCGGTACCGCAAGGCTCAGTGCTGGGACCCCAGTTGTTTACAATATATATTAATGACTTGGATGAGGGAATTAAATGCAGCATCTCCAAGTTTGGGGTTGACACGAAGCTGGGTGGCAGTGTTAGCTGTGAGGAGGATGCTAAGAGGATGCAGGGTGACTTGGATAGGTTGAGTGAGTGGGCAAATTCATGGCAGATGCAATTTAATGTGGATAAATGTGAAGTTATCCACTTTGGTGGCAAAAATAGGAAAACAGATTATTATCTGAATGGTGGCCGATTAGGAAAAGGGGAGGTGCAACGTGACCTGGGTGTCATTATACACCAATCATTGAAAGTGGGCATGCAGGTACAGCAGGCGGTGAAAAAGGCGAATGGTATGCTGGCATTTATAGCGAGAGGATTTGAGTACAGGAGCAGGGAGGTACTGCTGCAGTTGTACAAGGCCTTGGTGAGACCACACCTGGAGTATTGTGTGCAGTTTTGGTCCCCTAATCTGAGGAAAGGCATCCTTGCCATAGAGGGAGTACAGAGAAGGTTCACCAGATTGATTCCTGGGATGGCAGGACTTTCATATGAAGAAAGAATGGATGAACTGAGCTTGTACTCGTTGGAATTTAGAAGATTGAGGGGGGATCTGATTGAAACGTATAAGATTCTAAAGGGATTGGACAGGCTAGATGCAGGAAGATTGTTCTCGATGTTGGGGAAGTCCAGAACGAGGGGTCACAGTTTGAGGATAGAGGGGAAGCCTTTTAGGACCGAGATTAGGAAAACTTCTTCACACAGCGAGTGGTGAATCTGTGGAATTCTCTGCCACAGGAAACAGTTGTGGCCAGTTCATTGGCTATATTTAAGAGGGAGTTAGATATGGCCCTTGTGGCTACGGGGGTCAGGGGGTATGGAGGGAAGGCTGGGGCGGTGTTCTGAGTTGGATGATCAGCCATGATCATAATAAATGGCGGTGCAGGCTCGAAGGGCCGAATGGCCTGCTCCTGCACCTATTTTCTATGTTTCTATGTTCTATGTTAAACTCACGCATGACGGTGAAACGTACGCACTCGTTACAGATAGTAGCGGAATGGAACCTAGTTCCTTTAGTTGCCGCGCTATACAGCATTGCTCTAACCCATTAGGCAACCGTGACATTCTTTTTGGAGCATACTGAAAGCATGGAGGCACGGTATTTCTCTATTACTGATTATACTTGATAAACACGCGACTTATTATTTAAGATATTTGTAGATATATAGACTTATTTGCGAGAAAAATAAAAGAACGGGAAAAATCTAATTTGATATTGGCTGGCTGACAGGAAACAAAGACTAGCGATTAACGGGCCCCTTTCGGAATGGCAAGCGGTGACCAGTGGGGTACAACAGGGTTCAGTGCTGAGACCGCAGCTGTTTACAATATACATTAATGATTTAGATGATGGGATGAAAGGTAACATTAGCAAATTTGCGGTTGACGATAATCTGTGTGGCAGTGTGAAATGTCAGGAGGATGTTATAAAAATGAAGGATGACTTGGACAGGCTGGGTGGGTGGGCGGATGCATGGCAGATGCAGTCTAATGTGGATAACTATTAGGTTATCCCCTTTGTTGGTAAGAACAGGAAGGCAGATTATTACCTAAATGGAGTCAAGTTAGAAGTGAAAGTACAACGAGATCTAGGCGTTCTTGTACGTCAGTCACTGAAAGCAAGCATGCAGGTACAGCAGGCAGTGAAGAAAGCTAATGGAATGTTGGCCTTCGTAGCAAGGGGAACTGAGTATAGGAGCAAAAAGGTCTTTCTGCAGCTGTACAGGGCCCTGGTAAGACCACATTTGGAGTCTTGTGTGCAGTTTTGATTTCCAAATTTGATGAAGGACAGTCTTGCTATTGAGGAAGTGCAGCATAGGTTCACAAGGTTAATTCCCGGGATGGCGGCACTGTCAACTGTTGAAAAGATTGGAGCGACGGGTCTTTTATACACTGGAATTTAGAAGGATGAGAGGTGATCTGAATGAAACATATAAAATTATTAAGGGATTGGACACCTTGGAGGCAAGAAGCATGATCCCGCTGATGGGTGAGTCCAGAACCAGAGGCCACAGTTTACGAAAAAGGGGTAGGCCATTTAGAACGGTGTTGAGGAATACCTTTTTCACCCAGAGAGTGGTGTATGTATGGAATGTTCTTCCCCAAAAGGCAGTGGAGAACAGGTCTTTGGATGCTTCCAAGAAAGAGATGGATATTGCTCTTAAAGATAGCAGAATCAAAGGTTATGGCAGTTAGGCAGGAACAGGATACTGATTGTGGATGATCAGGCATGATCACAGTGCATGGCGGTGCTGGCTCGAAGGACCGAATGGTGTACTCCTGCACCTATTGTCTATTGTCTATTGTCTATACTCTATTGAGATCTGACCAGTTTAATCTGCTTGTGGCGATGCTCTATTGTTGCTGTGCTTCATTCAATTATTGTCCTGAGTCAAACCTGAAGGTTAGAGATGGAAGTATACCGACACTTATGGCCAATTTCGTCATTAGGACTCCTCATTTAATTTCTGAGAGAGATAGGATGCCAAAGCCAAAACCGGTAAAATATGTATTATATTTTCAGAAAAACGATAGAAACTTAAACATAACTAAATTTACACTAAAGATTACATCTTTATCTTGTATGAAATAAGTAGATTGTTGCTGTTGCATTGGTACTCATCGAATTTTATTCCAAGTGCCAAACAACCAAATCGAAGACCATATCAAAGGCAAGGTAAGGTCATATCCTACTTGTAATGAAAAATGTTGTAGATAAATAAGAATATTTGCATATAGCAAATATCCCGAGAGTTAAACCGACTGGTTATTAGATCTTTAAATAATTGAGTATCCGAATCAGAATCAGGTTTATTATCACCGAAATGTGACGTGAAATTTCTTAATTTATCAGGAACAGTTCAATGCATTACATAATCTATCAGAGAAAAAATACCAATAAATAAGGAATGGACAGGAATGGATTCTCCATATTCCTGGATTCCTGGATTTCAGAGCTTTAAAGTGGATGAGGGGAGGGGGGGAGGGTCGGCATTACTGGTCAGGGATACTATTCCAGCTCTAGAGACGGTGGGTAATAAAGTACGATCCTCTTTTGAGTTAGTATGGGTGGAAGTCAGGAACAGGAAGTTAGTAGTTACTCTTCTGGTAGTATTCTACAGGCCCACTGGCAACAGCAGAGATACCGAGGAGCAAATAGAGAGTCAGATTTTGGAAAGGTGCAAAAAATAACAGGGTTGTTATCGTGGGTGAATTTAATTTCCCTAATATTGATTGGCACCTGATTAGTTCCAAGGTTTTGGGCGGGGCAGAGTTTCGTAAGTGCGTCCAGCACGGATTGCTGTCTCATATGTTGACAGGCCGACAAGGAGGAATGCCATATTAGATCCAGTATTCGGTAACGAACCGGGTCACGTCCCAGATCTCTCCGTGGGTGAGCATCTAGGGGACAGTGACCACCACTCTCTGGCCTTCAGCATTACCATGGAAAAGGACAATATCAGACAGGAGAGGAAACTTTTTAATTGGAGAAGGGCAAATTATGAGGCTATAAGGCTAGAAGTTGCAGATGTGATTTGGGATGATGTTTTTGCAAGGCAATGTACTATGGATATGTGGTCGATGTTTAGAGATCTCATGCAGGATGTTAGGGATAAACTTGTCCCGGTGAGGAAGATAAAGAATGGTAGGGTGAAGGAACCATGGGTGACAAGTGAGCTGGAAAATCTAGTCAGGTGGAAGAAGGCAGCATTCATGAGGTTTAGGAAGCAAGGATCAGATGGGTCTATTGAGGAATATAGGGTAGCAAGAAAGCAGCATAAGAAAGGGCTGAGAAGAGCAAGAAGGGGGCATGAGAAGGCCTTGGCGAGTAGGGTAAAGGGAAATCCAAGGATTTTTTCAATTATGTGAAGAACAAGAGGATGACAGGAGTATAAGTAGGTCCGATTAGAGATAAAGTTGTGAAGATGTGCCTAGAGGCTGTGGAAGAGCGCGTGGTCCTCAATGAATACTTCTCTCCGGTATTCACCAATGAGAGGGAACTTGATGAAGTCGTACACAATATGAGTGAGGTTGATGTTCTGGAACATTTTGATATTCAGGCAGAGGAAGTGTTGGAGTTATTACAGTACATTAGGACGGATAAGTCCCCGAGCCCTGACGGAATATTTCCTAGGCTGCACCATGAGGCGAGGAAAGAGATTACTGAGCCTCTGGCTGGGATCTTTATGTCCTCGTTGTCTACGGGAATGTACCGGAGGATTGGAGGGAGGCGAGTTTTGTCGCCTTGTTCAAAAAAAGTAATAGGGATAGTCCGGGTAATTATAGACCAGTGAGCTTTACGTCTGTGGTGGGAAAACTGTTTGGAAAAGATTCTTAGAGATAGGATCTATGGGCATTTGATGAATCATGGTTTGATCAGGGATGGCAGAGAGAAATTGATAGATTTCAGAAGTGGGCTGAGAAGAGGCAACACACATCAAAGTTGCTGGTGAACGCGGCAGGCCAGGCGGCATCGATAGGAAGAGGTATAATCGACATTTCGGGCCGAGACCCTTAGTCAGGACTAACTGAAAGAAGAGCTAGTAAGAGATTTGAAAGTGGAAGGGGGAGGGAGAGATCTGAAATGATAGGAGAAGACAGGAGGGGGAGGGATCGAGCGACGAGCTGGACAGTTGACTTTCAAAAGGGATATGAGAGGATCATAGGACAGGAGGCCCAGGGAGAAAGAGTAGGGGAAGGGGATTAAAACCCCAGATGATGGGCAAAGGGTATAGTGAGAGGGACAGAGGGAGAAAAAGGAGAGAGAGAGAAAGAATATGTGTATACAAATAAATAACGGATGGGGTACGAGTGGGAGGTGGGGCATTAGCGGAAGTTTGAGAAGTCAATGTTCATGCCATCAGGTTGGAGGCTACCCAGACGGAATATAAGGTGTTGTTCCTCCATCCTGAGTGTGGCTTCATCTTTACAGTAGAGGAGACCGTGGATAGACATATCAGAATGGGAATAGGACGTGGAATTAAATTGTGTGACCACTGAGAGATCCTGCTTTCTCTAGCGGATAGAGCGTAGGTGTTCATCGAAACGATCTCCCGGTCTGTGTCGGGTCTCGCCAATATATAGAAGGCCACATCCGGAGCACCGGACGCAGTATATCACACCAGCCGACTCACAGGTGAAGTGTCGCCTCACCTGGAAGGACTGTCTGTGGCCCTTAATGATGGTAAGGGAGGAACTGTAAGAGCATGTGTAGCCATTGTTCCACTTACTCGGATAAGTGCCAGGACGGAGATCAGTGGGGAGGGATGTAGGGGACGAATGCGCTTACAAGTGAGAAGTGACAGATGGAGTTCCACCCGGAGAAGTGTGAGATGGTACACTTTAGAAGGACAATCTCCGAGGCAGAGTACAAAGTAAATGTCAGGATACTTGGTAATGTGTAGGAGCAGAGGGATCTGAGGGTACCTGTCCGCAGATCCCTGAAAGTTGCCTCACAGATACATAGGGTACTTAAGAAAGCTTATGGTGTGTTAGCTTTCATAAGTCGAGAGATAGAGTTTAAGAGTCGCAAAGTAATGATGTAGTTCTATATAACTCAAACACGAGGAAATCTGCAGACGCTGGAATTTCAAGCAACAAATAAAAAGGTCGCGGTTGAACGCAGCAAGTATGTTTCCCTCCCCACTGTCTCTGCTTTCCGCAGGGATCGCTCAGTACTCCACTCCCTTGTCCCCATTCGTCTCCTCCAACCCCCATCCCTCCCCATCGATCTCCAACCTGGAATTTATCTTTATAAGCTGAACAAGTGCGACAAATGCCCTTACACTTCCTCCCTCACTACCATGCAGGTCACCAGACAATCCTTCCAGGTGAGGGGACGCTTAACCTGTGAGTCGGCTGGGGTGATATGCTGCGTCCGTCCGGTGCTCGCGATGCGGCCTTCTATATATTGGCGAGACCCGACGCAGACTGGGGACCGTTCCGCTGAACAGCTACGCTCTGTCCGCCAGAGAAAGCAGGATCTCCCCGTGGCCACATATTTTAATTCCACGTCCCATTCCCATTTTGATATGTCTATCCACGGCCTCCTCTATTGTAAAGATGAAGCCACATTCAAGATGGAGGAACAACACCTTATATTCTGTCTGGGTAGCCTCCAACCTGATGGCATGAACATTGACTACTCAAACTTCCGCAAATGCCCCACCTCCCCCTCGTACCCTATCGGTTATTTATTTGTTTATATTCACAAATTATTTTTCTCCCTCTGTCCCTCTCCCTATGCCCCTTGCCCATACTCTGGGCTTTCCCCCTCCACCTGTCTTTCTCCCTTGTCCTCCTGTCCCATGATCCTCTCATGTCCCTTTTGCGAATCAACTGTCCAGCTCTTGGCTCCATCCCTCCCACTCCTGTCTTCTCCTATAATTTCGTATCTAGCCTTCCCCTTTCCACTTTCAAATCTCTTAATAGCTCTTCTTTCAGTTAGTCCTGACGAAAGGTCTCGGCCCGAAACTTCGAATGTACCTCTTCCAAGAGATGCTGCCTGACCTGCTCCGTTTACCAGCAATTTCTATGTGTGTTACATCTCTATAAAACTCTGGATAGAGTACTCTTGGACGACTGTGCCGTTTTCTGGTCGTCTCACCGTAGGAAGGATGTGGAAGGACTGGAATGGGTACAGTGAGACTTACCAGGATGCTGCCTGGTTTAGAGAGCATTGGTTATGATCAGATATTAAGGGAGCTAGGGCTTTGCTCTTTGGAGAGAAGGAGGATGAGAGGAGAAATGAGAGAGGTATACACGATATTGAGATGAATAGATAGTGTGGATAGCCTGCGCCTCTTCCCTAGGGCACCACTGCAAAATACAAGGGAACATGGCCTTAAGGTAATGAGTGGGAAGTTGAAGGTGGATATCAGAGGAAGGTTTTTTTTTTTTCTCAGAGAGTGGTTGGTGCGTGGAATACACTACCTGAGGCAGTGGTGGAGGCAGATACAGTAGTGAAATTTAAGAGACTACTAGACAGGTATAGGGAATTACATAATTTGGGGGATTATCTGGGAGGTAGGGTTTGAGGGTCGGCACAGCAATGTGGGCCGAAGGGCTTGTACTGTGCTGTGCTATTCTATGTTCTATGTTCTATAAAGAAGTAAATCAATTACACAAATTTGAACAGATTTAAAAATCGTGCAAAAACAGAAATACTGTATATAAAATCCCCATCCATATAAATTTTCTGGCTTAAAATCAGCACGAACATGCAATGTCTGGGGATTTCCAATTAATTTTCTGAGACATTATGAGCAGCATACCTGGAAGAAGGTAACTCACGAGAGGTACTATCTGAGGCCCTTTAGTATTACTGGAGAGAGGATATCTTAACTGGAAGTTAAGTGGAGCCAAAAATATAACTGGCTGAGGTAAACTATCATTACTTGAGTTAATCCATGGACAGAAGTAACATTTTGCAGAGAAATCCTGGTCTGCCTCGGCAATTAACTACTCTTGAATTAACCGTTGATTTACCTCAATTAATAAGTTGATTTGCCTTTTTAATATTTGAAATGAAGTGTTTTATTTTTGCTTTTACGCACATAATGTAAATTACAAAGCATATTAGTAAATAATATTATCAAAAAATGTTGATTACCAGCTTTACCTGCTCTCAATTCCTTTAATTTCCCATCTGCAAGGTGAAATATCCAAAATGAATTGCACTGAACGTCACTAACGAAGTGCAATTCTCTCTATACGAGTATTTTCACTCATAAAATATATATTTCTTGAGTATTTCCTGAGTACAACTTCATATGGATTTTGCAACTTTTTCAGCGATAGATCAGAACTTTGCTGACAGCAACTACTTAAAGAATACCGTTCTATATTCAAGGCAATTTCTGAAGAATCACCAGTCTTTTCGATCTATGATCTGTGGAAATCCCACTGGTTGAACTGTCAAAATGTTCGTTTAGCAACTAAACTACCTCATAACTTATTACAGCTGTCAGATCCTACTGATGTTGACGAACGCTTCCACTAGTTTCCAGCAGTGAACAGTATTGAACGAACTGTTTGCTTTTGCTAAGTTCGAAAGTGGGTTTCTTCGGTTTCCTTCCTTATTAAATTGCAAAGTGCATTAGTTTCCGAAATCATTCTGTTTTAGTTAATATGCATCATTTGAATTCAGTGACTTAACTCACCGTCGCATTGCACGTGTGTTTTCGCTTCTGTTGAAAAAAGATATTTCAACACAGTGCTTCAATACAGAAATGTGTAATAATGTTTGTCATTGTTGTATCTTAAAAGGAAATATATGAAAAATATAAAATCATTACCCAAAACGAAACAATATTCTGTGGTTGAATTTATCAAATTAACTGTTACCTTCTTCTTTACGCCTCAGTTCATCCTCTGTGAAATCAAAATATGAGAATCTTAAATCAAATGCACGAATACGGAAATTGGATGGAGATGGTCATAGAAGTCAATAAGGCAGAATCTTTTGTAGGTTAAATCGTTACCGGTATGGAAAGAAGAAGTTGGATTGTTTCACAGATGATGGAATTATGAGCTATGGGAACCCAGCACAGAAGGAAGAATAATGTCCAAGTTAAATGGCAGGGCAGGCTCCGGGGTCTTGCAGCCCTTGTCACGAAACTATATTTATATGATCTCATTCAGTTCCAAAGCATAAATAATGGCTGCAGTTAGAACAAGATGTAACATTCAGAACTACCCGTTTACACATTGAAAAATGGTGGAAAACATCTATTCGAAGCTATTATTGAATAAATGTGCTTATTCCTTTTTATTTAATCTGTTTCCAGGGTTAAAGCTAGTCATCTTATCAGTCTTTGATATGCCAGTTAGCACGGTCCGTACAACAGAATATATTTTCAATGACCTTTCCCATTTCATGTTAATTATGCTCATGCGAACTTCCGTGAATTTTCACAGCTTATTAATGTGATATTACTTTTTTTATCACCGAAACAAAAACACATTCGTTACGCTGAGAGTTTCTACGTCCATGTCCTTTTAAACTGTTTGTGCACATCACACACAGCTTAGACTGAGGCGTCGGTGCTAATGGTAATGGGTACATTGGACAGCAGGTGAGCCTGTAGGGCAGATTTAGAAAAAAGCTCGTTTGGTATCAACATCGAATGTCCTGGTTAAGTCCGCTGATCAGTCAAGCACGTTATCAGGAGCATTGCCTTTAAGAACATTCCAGAGGAGGAATCATAATTTCAGAAGCTCGCAGAATAAAGAGGTGAGATAGATTCACTGTGATTAAAAACTACTGTAGTTTTTAGTAACCCTGAGCGGTGTGAAGTTCATTATAGCGACTGTTTTTGATGGGAGGGTTGTCGCAGCTTCTGTGGAAACCTGATAGCCGAGAAGGTCCATGGTTGACAACCCAAATTTGAATTTAGCTGTGCTAGTATTCAACCCGATTTAGTTAAAGAGCTCCAAAAGCGTGCTGAGGTGAGGTAGATATTTAGGTTTGAATGCGCTGGGAACAGGTATGTCACGCAGGTAAACAAGTGGAAAAACTAAGATGTTTAGTAGAGAGTTGTTGTACAGGATGTGCTGCATTTTTCAGCCCAAATTGTATCAAGGAAACCAAGCATGGTAATCACTGCCGTTTTGGGAATGTCCTCTGAGCACACTGCCAGCTGACAGAAGTCCCTAACTGGATGGAATTTGGAAAAGAAGTAACTTTCCAGCTGAACGTTTAAGAAACAGTCTTAGTAAATAAATTGTACATTAAAAACTGAACAGAAAGCTCGCTGAAAATCCCTTACGTAATTAGGCCATCATGGCAGAACAGAAACCCCAACTCATTTCCACCAATTGCGTCACCAGTGAACAACGCACAAATAGTTGAATATGCTTCTTCTGACATAGCATTATATTTATTAACGTGACAGCTGACCATAATGTACAATATATCTCCAGTTGCATATTTTATTATCGTGTAAACGTATTTTCTCAGTGTAATGGTACCATGAGGCATTCAAAAGCTTACCGCAAAATCCGCACTCTGCTTTGAAATATTACACTATTCTCCAAGATCAAGAGATAATTCTTCCTTCAGTGTTTCATATGAATCACATACTGCTAATATTTGATAACACTGAAAGGTTCTTAAACTTTCCTATATTCAGTCACATTTTGTCTCACTATTAACTGCATTTTTTGGCATTGTGTAAGTCCCCCTACATTGTACAAAGGTATATCATAGCAATCGACTTTATGCGCACCTTTCTCGTGGAGGTCTTTCTTCAGTGTTATTACTTCTAAAGACAAAATAATAACCAGATTGTTTCAGTAAAAATAAACATTCAAACCACAACCAGATGCTTTGTCACCTACTAGGGATTTGTACCAGTTATGCTGTAAGTGCCAATATAATTTTGCATACGTCACATGAGAAAGGATGCAGAGTAAGAATCAATTTTACCTCGTTGCATACAACGACGTTCCATTAAATATTCAATTAAAATATCAATTTAACTTTGCGCTCAACTACATATACAGTATGTACCTCAATATCATTGGCACAGTTCTGATTAATAGGAATAAAGGTAATGTTAATTTTCAGTAATAAGCAGAACATTTTATTTGAGATAAATCATATTACCTTGCTCTCTTCGAGTTAGTTCATTAGCTGGAAAGGAATGCAGCGAGGTCAATGCGTCAGCATCAGAAAACATAGAAAGATGTTGAGCTGGGCAACAAATATATCCACAATGCAATTAAAATGCATCCACCAACGTTCTCAAGCGCCTATAAGTGATTATTTCATCATTAACACAAACAATACTGCAAATGCTGGAATCCAAAATAACATGCAGAAAAATGTGCAGGAACGTAGCAGGCCAAGCCGCATCCATGTAAAAGGACAATCTGCCGGGGATAAACTGTTAATTCATGACAGGAAAGGAAGGGTAATCGCCAAAATAACAGGAGGAGAATAGCAGAGTAAGGGTATATGGAAGATGATAGGTAAAGCTAGGTTGATGGGAAAGGTAAAGGTCCAATGGTGAAGGTGTGAGATACGAGGCGAGAGTGGACATTAAGGCAATGGAAGGTGGAGGGCTACCAGATGAGAAAAGGCAAAAGGTTTACTGCGGAATCGAAGAAGAGGGGAGGATAAGAGATTAACGGAGGTGTGGTCGATAATTATGTCATCAGGTTGGATGCTACCCAAACGGAATACAAGCTGTTTCTCCTCCAGCCTGATTGTGGCTCATTGAAATTATAATTGGTTACTTTTCATTTTCATACTTGTGGTCTGGAATTGTAAATATTAATCAATCTAATTGAGAGGTTCATTAAGTCCAATTTTTTTTTTAAAACCCGCTATTTTCGTATAGGTCAAACGAAACAAATGCCCTCAATTGAAGAATGCAAAAGCGTCCCTTTCTCATCATTCAGGAAAATAGAGGGAAAGTTAATAAAGATGACTTAGAGCCGTACATCTGGGCGTGTCATTTCAACATTGTGTTTTACTGTATATTACAACGTCCAGACTGGAGTTTTTTTTTCATTTGTGTTGACGATCCAGCATTTTATTACTAATGCAATCCAAAAAAAGGTTTTATACTATTATTATTATGTCAGAATAAAATGGATGATGGAGCAACTTATTAATATTTCGGAAAAGGATACTCTATTTGGAAGATGCATCCTTATCCATGTGTGTATGTGAAAAAGATTTCTAATACATATTCCGTTCTACTGAGTTCTATATATGATGCCAACTATTCCCAAATACCATGCCACGTTTCCTAAGGGAGGTACAGAGCAACGTTTTTTTTTTCACCGACAAAGTTGAAGGTTTGCCACTATTAGATTACAAACTAACACTGATCGGTAACCTCTTGATCAATGCATTGGGGAGATGTAAAATGTTAGTCATATCCAATCTTGAACAAATTGACTGTTCTCAGCTTTCTGGGTTGTAGAACAGATTACAAATGTTCTTTGTCAGTTGCTGTCAACATTATTATCAACAATCCAAAGGAGCCGCCTACTTTTATCATAAGAAAGTTTACTTACAGACTGCTGTAAATTGTTTCTTTAGTTCTTCTGAATCTGCATGTAAAGACATATATAGTTAGTTTTTGCGTTATTTCCACATTTGACTGGAAAAAACCTAAACTGGACAACAAATGAGAAATAATACCCACAGTTAAATCATTTATTTAGTGAACATAATTGGCAACTATACCAGAGCCCGAGCAAAACTTTGTTATTGGAAATCCAGTTAGCCATATTTTTGTGAGAAGTGATAATATTGCTCAGACATGCAACTTATTATTTCCTTGCCACGTTACCAATACTTCTCACTCAACAAAATTGACATCATAATTTGTTTAGTCTAACTTCAGGATATGGATATAAAGTTTTGTGTATGCAGTCCAACGCATCTACTTGTGCATAGATCGCAGCAAAACAACTCGCAATTTCAGAGAGTGCAAAACGTGGTGAAAACAATAGAAAGCAGTCGAAATTTAAGTTTCAGAGCTCCCTGACCTGTTGAATGCTTCCGGATTTTTTTTATTGCAATAAAAACTAGCCTTACCGCAATGTTTGCGAAGTTCCTCGTTCTCTGTTTATAGAAAGAGAAATAAAAACATGTGCAGTACTCAGGAAAGTAAGGAACATCGAGTCATATTTCAGCTCATGTATTACGTTAGCTGCAAACTGTGCTCTGTCTTAACACATCGTTAGTACTGTTTGGGAGTTTGTTTACAACACCAACAGGGTCATTTTAACCCTGGCAGTTCTTTAGCTCTAAGCACAAGGAGTCGACACCTTCAGACTCTTTATCACCCATTTCTAATGATATGATTTCATTTTTTTTTACCAACAGACAGTTTCCTCTTCAACTGTGTGTCATTAAGGTTGGCGGAAAGCTAGTATAGTAGACATTCCGGATAGATTGAAATATCATCAAAGTTATTCTGGTGTTAACTTTACCGATATTTCTCGAATTAAATGCTGAATTTATTTTCACATTTATTTCAAAATAATCATTGTTTGCATCAATTTGACGTTTTGGCTGCCTAGTTCGCAAGAGTCGCCACTCGTCCAGCGCTCACTATCACGATCAGTTGGTCTTTGGCATGTGGGAAGAATCGGAAGTAAAATGAGGAAACTCACGCATCGCGGGGAAACCTACACACTCGTTACAGATGGCAGCGGAATGGAACCTAGTTCCTTTAGTTGCCGCGCTATACAGCGTTGCTCTAACCCATTAGGCAACCGTGACATTCTTTATGGAGCATACTGAAAGCATGGGGGACGGTAGTTTTCTATTACTGATTGTACTTGATAAACACGCGAATTAGTATTTTAGATTTTTGTGAATATATAGACTTATTTGCGACAAAAATACAAGAACGGAAAAAATCTAATTTGATATTGGCTGGCTGACAGGAAACAAAGAATAGCGATTAACGGGCCCCTTTCGGAATGGCAGGTGTGACCAGTGGGGTACCGCAGGGTTCAGTGCTGAGATGGCAGCTGTTTACAATATACATTAATGATTTAGATGATGGGATGAAAGGTAACATTAACAAATTTGCGGATGACGAAAATCTGTGTGGCAGTGTGAAATGTCAGGAGGATATTATAAAAATGCAGGGTGACTTGGACAGGCTGGGTGAGTGGGCGGATGCATGGCAGATGCAGTTTAATGTGGATAAATATGAGGTTATCCCCTTTGTTGGTAAGAACAGGAAGGCAGATTATTACCTAAATGGAGTTAAATTAGGAAAACTGGAAGTACAACGAGATCAAGGTGTTCTTGTACATCAGTCACTGAAAGCAAGCATGCAGGTACAGCAGGCAGTGAAGAAAGCTAATGGCATACTGGCCTTCATAACAAGGGGAATTGAGTATAGGAGCAAAGAGGTCCTTCTGCAGCTGTACAGGGCCCTATGATACCACTTTTGGAGTATTGTGTGCAGTTTTGATTTCCAAATTTGAGGAAGGATATCTTGCTATTGAGGAAGTGCAGCGTAGGTTCACAAGGTTAATTCCCGGGATGGCGGGACTGTCAACTGTTGAAAAGATTGGAGCAATTGGGCTTTTATACACTGGAATTTAGAAGGATGAGAGGGGATCTGATTGAAACATATAAAATTATTAAGGGATTGGACACCTTGGAGGCAGGAAGAATGATCCCGCTGATAGGTGAGTCCAGAACCAGAGGCCACCGTTTACGAAAAAGGGGTATGCCATTCAGAACTGTGTTGAGGAAAACCTTTTTCACCCAGAGAGTGGTGTATGTACGGAATGCTCTGCCCCAGAAGGCAGTGGAGGACAGGTCTTTGGATGCTTCCAAGAAAGAGATGGATATTGCTCTTAAAGATAGCGGAATCAAAGGTTATGACAGTTTAGGCAGGAACAGGATACTGATTGTAGATGATCAGGCATGATCACAGTGCATGGCGGTGCTGGCGCGAAGGACCGAATGGTGTACTCCTGCACCTATTGTCTATTGTCTATTGTCTATTGTCTATACTCTATTGAGATCTGACCAGTTTAATCTGCTTGTGGCGATTCTCTATTGTTGCTGTGCTTCATTCAATTATTGTCCTGCGTCAAACCTGAAGGTTAGAGATGGAAGTATATCGACATTTATGGCCATTCTCGTCATTAGGACTCCTCATTTATTTTCTGAGAGAGATAGGATGCCAAAGCCAAAACCAGTAAAATATGTATTATATTTTCAGAAAAACGATAGAAACTTAAACATAACTAAATTTACACCAAAGATTACATCTTTATCTTGTATGAAATAAGTAGATTGTTGCTGTTGCATTGGTACTCATCGAATTTTATTCCAAGTGCCAAACAAATAAAGAATGGTAGGTTGAAGGAACCATGGATGACAAGTGAGGTGGAAAATCTAGTGAGGTGGAAGGAGGCAGCATTCATGAGGTTTAGGAAGCAAGAATCAGATGGGTCTATTGAGTAATATAGGGTAGCAAGATAGAGCTTAAGAAGGGGCTGAGAAGAGCAAGAAGGGGACATGAGAAGGCCTTGGCGAGTAGGGTAAAGGAAAATCCAAGGATTTTTTCAATTATGTGAAGAACAAAAGGATGACAGGAGTATAGGACCGATTAGAGATAAAGCTGTGAAGATGTGCCTGGAGGCTGTGGAAGAGAGCGAGGTCCTCAATGAATACTTCTCTTCGGTATTCACCAATGAGAGGTAACTTGATGAAGGTGAGGACAATATGAGTGAGGTTGATGTTCTGGAACATTTTGATATTAAGGCAGAGGATGTGTTGGAGTTATTAAAATATATTAGGACGGATAAGTCCCCGGACCCTGACAATGAGGCGAGGAAAGAGATTACTGAGCCTCTGGCTGGGATCTTTATGTCCTCGTTGTCTACAGGAATGTACCGGAGGGTTGGAGGGAAGCTAGTGTTGTCGCCTTGTTCAAAAAAGTAGCAGGGATAGTCCGGGTAATTATAGACCAGTGAGCTTTACATCTGTGGTGGGAAAGCTGTGTGGAAAAGATTCTTAGAGATAGGATCTATGGGCATTTGGTGAATCATGGTTTGATCAGGGACAGACAGGATGGCTTTGTGAAGGGCAGATCGTATCTAACAAGCCTGACAGAGTTATTTGAGGAGATAACATGGCATACAGATGAGTGTTTTGCAGTGGATGTGATCTATGTGGATTTTAGTAAGGCATATGACAAGGTACCACATCGTAGGCTTATTCAAAAAATCAGAAGGCATGGGATCCAGGGAAGTTTCGCCACGTGGATTCAGAATTGGCTTGCTTGCAGAAGGCAGAGGGTCGTAGTAGAGGGAGTACATATGGATTGGAGGGTTGTGACTAATGGTGTCCCACAAGGTTCGGTTCTGGGACATCTAAGTTTTGTGATTTTCATTAAAGACCTGGATGTGGGGGTAGAAGGATGGGTTGAAAAGTTTGCAGAGGACACAAAGGTTGGTGGTGCTGTAGATAGTGTAGAGCATTTTTAACGATTGCAGAGAGACATTGATAGGTTTCAGAAGTGGGCTGAGAGGAGACAACACACATCAAAGTTGCTGGCGAACGCAGCAGGCCAGGCAGCATCGATAGGACGAGGTACAGTCGACGTATCGGGCCGAGACACTTAGTCAGGACTAACTGAAAGAAGAGCTAGTAAGAGATTTGAAAGTGGAAGGGAGAGGGAGAGATCTGAAATGATAGGAGAAGACAGGAGGGGGAGGGATCGAGCGAAGAGCTGGAAAGTTGACTTTCAAAAGTGATATGAGAGGATCACGGGACAGGAGGCCCAGGGAGAAAGAGTAGGGGAAGGGGAGTAAAACCCAAGAGGATGGGCAAAGTGTATAGTCAGAGCGACAGAGGAAGAAAAAGGAGAGAGAGAGAATGTGTGTATATAAATAAATAACGGATGGGGTACGAGTGGGTGGTGGGGCATTAGCGGAAGTTTGAGAAGTCAATGTTCATGCCATCAGGTTGGAGGCTACCCAGACGGAATATAAGGTGTTGTTCCTCCATCCTGAAAGTGGCTTCATCTTTACAGTACAGAAGGCCGTGGATAGACATATCAGAATGGGAATGGGACGTGGAATTAAATTGTGTGGCCACTGGGAGATCCTGATTTCTCTGGCGGACAGAGCGTAGGTGTTCATCGAAACGATCTCCCGGTCTGCGTTGGATCTCGCCAATATATAGAAGGTCACATCCGGAGCACCGGACGCAGTATATCACTCCAGCCGACTCACAGGTGAAGTGTCGCCTCACCTGGAAGGACTGTCTGTGGCCCTTAATGATGGTGAGGGAGAAACTGTAAGGGCATGTGTAGCACTTGTTCCGCTTACAAGGGTAAGTGCCAGGAGGGAGATCAATGGGGAGGGATGTAGGGGACGAATGCGCTTACAAGTGAGAAGTGGCAGATGGAGTTCCACCCGGAGAAATGTGAGGTGGTACACTTTAGAAGGACAATCTCCGAGGCAGAGTACAAAGTAAATGTCAGGATACTTGGTAATGTGTAGGAGCAGAGGGATCTGAGGGTACCTGTTCACAGATCCCTGAAAGTTGCCTCACAGATAGATAGGGTACTTAAGAAAGCTTATGGTGTGTTAGCTTTCATAAGTCGAGAGAGAGTTTAAGAGTCGCGAAGTAATGATGCAGCTCTATAAAACTCAAACACGAGGAAATCTGCTGATGCTGGAATTTCAAGCAACAAATAAAAAGGTCGCGGTTGAACGCAGCAAGCATCTTTCCCTCCCCACTGTCTCTGCTTTCCGCAGGGATCGCTCACTACTCTACTCCCTTGTCCATTCGTCCCCATCCACCCCCATCCCTCCCCATCGATCTCCCTCCTGGTACTTATCTTTGTAAGCTGAACAAGTTCTCCAGATGCCCTTACACTTCCTCCCTCACTACTATGCAGGGCTGCAGACAGTACTTCAAGGTGAGGAGGCCCTTCACCTGTGAGTCGGCTGGGGTGATATGCTGCGTCCGTCCGGTGCTCGCGATGCGGCCTTCTATATATTGGCGAGACCCGATGCAGACTGAGGATAGCTCCGCTGAACAATTACGCTCTGTCCGCCAGAGAGAGCAGGATCTCCCATTGGGCACATATTTTAATTCGACGTCTCATTCCCATTTTAATATGTCTATCCACGGCCTCCTCTATTGTAAAGATGAAATCACATTCAGGATGGAGTAACAACACCTTATATTCTGTCTGGGTAGCCTCCAACCTGATGGCATGAACATTGACTTCTCAAGCTTCCACTAATGCCCCACCTCCCCCTCGTACCCTATCGGTTATTTATTTGTTTATATACACAAATTATTTTTCTCCCTCGTCCCTCTCCCTATACCCCTTGCCCATTCTCTGGGCTTTCCCCCCTCCCGCTGTCTTTCACCGTTGTCCTCCTGTCCCATAATACTCTCATATCCCTTTTGCCATTCAATTATCCAGCTCTTGACTCCATCCCACCCCTTCCTGTCTTCTCCTATCATTCAGGATCTAGCCCTCCCTCTTCCACTTTCAAATCTCTTAATAGCACTTCTTTCACTTAGTCCTGACGAAAGGTCTCGGCCCGAAACGTCGAATGTACCTCTTCCAAGAGATGCTGCCTGGCCTGCTGCGTTTACCAGCAACTTCTATTTGTGTTACATCTCTATAAAACTCTGGATAGAGTACTCCTGGAAGACTGTGCCCTTTTCTAGTCGTCTCACCATAGGAAGGATATGGAAGCACTGGAATGGGTACAGAGGAGACTTACCAGGATGCTGCCTGGTTTAGAGAGCATTGGTTATGATCAGATATTAAGGGAGCTAGGGCTTTACTCTTTGTAGAGAAGGAGGATGAGAGGAGACATGAGAGAGGTATTCACGATATTGAGAGGAATAGATAGTGTGGATAGCCTGCGCCTCTTCCCTAGGGCACCACTGCTCAATACAAGGGGACATGGCTTTAAGGTAATGAGTGGGAAGTTGAAGGCGGATATTAGAGGAAGTTTTTTTTCTCAGAGAGTGGTTGGTGCGTGGAATACACTACCTGAGGCAGTGGTGGAGGAAGATACACTAGTGAAATTTAAGAGACTACTAGACAGGTATAGGGAAGAATTTAAGTTGGGGGATTATCTGAGAGGCAGGGTTTGAGGGTCGGCACAACAATGTGGGCCGAAGGGCCTGTACTGTGCTGTACTACTCTATGTTCTATGTTCTATAAACAAGTATTTCAAGTACATATATTTGAAGAGATTTAAAAATACTGCAAAAAACAGAAATACTGTATATAAAATCCCCATCAATATAAATTTTCTGGCTTAAAATCAGCACGAACATGCAATGTCTGGGCATTTCCAATTAATTTTCTGAGACATTATGAGCAGCATACCTGGAAGAAGATTGCTCACGAGAGGTACTATCTGAGGCCCTTTAGTATTACTGGAGAGAGGATATCTTATCTGGAAGTTAAGTGGAGCGAAAAATAAAACTGGCTGAGGTAAACTATCATTGCTTGAGTTAACCCATGGACAGAAGTAACATTTTGCAGAGGAATCCTGCTCTGCGTTGGCAATTAACAATTCCTGAGTTAATTGTTGAGTTACCTCATTTAATAATTTGATTTGCCTTTAAGTATTTGAAATTAAGTGTTTTGTTTATGCGTTTACGTACATAATGTAAATTGCAAAGCATATTAGTAAATAATATTATCAAAAAATGTTGATTACCAGCTTTACCTGCTCTCAATTCCCTTAATTTCTCATCTGCAAGGTGAAATATCCAAAATGAATTGCACTGAACGTCAAGAACGAAGTGCTATTCTCTCTATACGAGTATTTTCACTCATAAAATATATATTTCTTGAGTATTTCCTGAGTGCAACTTCATATGGGTTTTGCAACTCCAGGCAGCGATAGATCAGAACTTTGCTGACAGCAGCTACTTAAAGAATATAGTTCTATATTCAAGGCAATTTCTGAAGAATCATAAGTCTTTTCGATCTATGATCCGTGGAAATTCCACTGGTTGAACTGTCAAAATGTTCGTTTAGCAACTGAGCTACCTCATAACGTATTACAGTTGTCAGTTCCTACTGATGTTGACGAACGCTTCCACTAGTTTCCAGCAGTGAACAGTATTGAACGAACTGTTTGCTTTTGCTAAGTTCGAAAGTGCGTTTCTTCGGTTCCCCTCCTTATTAAATTGCAAAGTGCATTAGTTTCCGAAATCATCCTGTTTTAGTTAATATGCATCATTTGAAGTCAGTGACTTAACTCACCATCGAATTGCACGTGTGTTTTCGCTTCTGTTGAAAAAAGATATTTCCACATAGTGCTTCAATACAGAAATGTGCAATAACATGTTTGTTGCTATCTCTTAAAAGTAAGTATATGAAATGATTACCCAAAACGAAACAATATGCTGTGGTTGAATTTATCAAATTAACTGTTACCTTCTTCTTTACGCCTCAGTTCATCCTCTGTGAAATCAAAATATGAGAATCTTAAATCAAATGCACGAATACGGAAATCGGATGGAGATGGTCATAGAAGTCAATAAGACAGAATCTTTTGTAGGTTAAATCGCTACCGGTATGGAAAGAAGAAGTTGGATTGATCACAGATGATGCAATTATGAGCTATGAGAACCCAGCACAGAAAGAAGAATAATATCCAAGTTGAAGGATAGGGCAGGCTTCGGGGTCTTGTTGCCCTTGTCACGAGCCTATATTTATATGATCTCATTCAGTTCCAAAGCATCAATAATGGCTGCAGTTAGAACAATATGTAACATTCAGAACTACTCGTTTACACAATGGAAGATGGTGGAATAAATCTATTCGAAGCTATTATTGAATAAATGGGTTTATTCCTTTCCATTTAATCTGTTTCCAGGGTTAAAGCTAGTCATGTTATCAGTCTTTGATATGCCAGTTAGCACCGTCCGTACAACAGAATATATTTTCAATGGCTTTTCCCATTTCATGTTAATTATGCTCATGCGAACTTCCGTGAATTTTCACAGCTTATTAATGTGATATTACCTTTAATATCACCGAAACAAAAACACATTCGTTACGCTGAGATTTTCTACGTCCATGTCCTTTTTAACTGTTTGTGCACATCACACACAACCTAGACTGAGGCGTCGGGACTAATGGTAATGGGTACATTGGACAGCAGGTGCGCCTGAAGGGCAGATATAGAAAAAGCTCGTTTGGTATCAACATCGAATGTCCTGTTTAAGCCCGCTGATCAGTCAAGCACTTTATCAGAAGCATTGCCTTTAAGAGCATTATAAAGGAGGCGTCATAATTTCAGAAGCTCGCAGAATAACGAGATAGATTCACCATGATCAAAAACTACTGTAGTTTTCAGTAGCCCTTTTCGGTGTGAAGTTCATCATAACGACTGTTTTTGATTGGAGGTTTGTCGCAGCTTCTGCGGAAACCTGATTGCCGAGAAGGTCCATGGTTGACAACGCAAATTTGAATTTAGCTGTACTAATATTCAACCCGATTTGGTTAAAGAGCTCCAAAAGTGTGCTGAGGTGAGGTAGATATTCAGGTTTGAATGCGCTGGGAACACGTATGTCACGCAGGTAAACAAGTGGAAAAAATAAGATGTTTAGTAGAGAGTTGTTGTAAAGTATGTGCTGCATTTTGCAACCCAAACTGCGTCAAGGAGACCAAGCATGCTAATCACTGTCGTTTTAGGAATGTCCTCTGAGCACACTACCAGCTGATAGAAGTCCCTAACTGGATCGAATTTGGGAAAAAAAAAGAATAACTTTCCAGCTAAACATACTGAAAAGTTCCGGATGCGTGGGACCTGTTAAGGATCGGAGGGAAGCAGAATGTCAGGTGGCCTCGTTAAGGCGAATAATCGCCACTTGGGTCGCAACCACCAGAGGATCTAGCCACCACATAGACGGGCGAAGCCTAGGGTCTATTAATCAGTATCTTTCCAAGTTGGCAAACTCAGACTTCGCGTTTGACAGCTTTTCTAAGTCCAGTTTACGAGTGTGGGCAGTTGTAGAAATGCAGTGATCGACCGCATGTTTGTGACGTTAGTGAACAATATCGGCCTGGTGGGGTTTTGGAATTTTGCTCAGCAGTTCAGTAAACTCATCTGTGGATGAACTTGAGAGAGTCGTTGTGGGAACTAACTGTGGGAGCAGGGTAACGATCCACAAGCCGGCGGTTATTAAGATAGACCAGTAGTCCTCGGGCACAAAGGAAATCTACACCAAGTAGAGATCTAACCGCTTTAACCAGGGGGAAGACCAATCACCACTGAAGCAGAGCAGCACCTTTCTTCTTTCGTAGCACTGGATCACCGTGTCATTGGCGACCTATTGCAAAGTTTTGTCGGTCTCTGCCTTCCCATCAATATGCGATGCGAGCAGCTCACTCACATGAGCACTCATGAAGCGTCGCAGTGAAATGGCGTCCGTACTGACCCGTAGGGGACCCTGGCAGCTCTATCCCACGGTGCTCACATACCTCTGATGGCCTGATGCGCTGGGAATTGCCAAGCTGCAAGTCTGTTAGGAACACCTTGCGTTTGCACCAAAGCCAGCGTGGTAAAAACGCGGCCTGGAGTTGTCAGTTTCGCAGCGGTGGAGCCTTGCTGGCGGGGCTGATTGTGGTAGAAAAGCGAGTAAGAGCGTTGCACTTCTGCCAAGCTGAGTGCAGACCATAAGCCATTTTAGCAAGCTCCTTATAGGCCTACGGGTCTATTAGCGAGTACTATGCAAACTTGATCAGGGACTTGATGCATAATGTGTTCTTTAGGAAAAAAAAACAAGGGTGGTGATTTTCCAGGATAGACAGCATGTGGTACATTGCCTTGTCCGAACCGGCTCTTTTCACCCAAAACTTCAACAGTTTCAAAGCGACTGCGTTAGCCGACAAATTGGTCGATTTTCACAAATAAAACTCCAGAGATGTTATACGTTTTTGAAATATTCTTAGCAAATAAATTATACATTAAAAACTGAACAGAAGGCTCACTGAAAATCCCTTACGTAATTATGCCATCATAGCAGAACAGAAACCCCAACTCATTTGCACTGGTTGTGAATATGCCCATTTTCACCAATTGCATCACCAATGAACAATGCACAAATAGTTGAATATGCTTCTTCTGACATAGCATTATATTTATTAACGTGACAGCTGACCATAATGTACAATATATCTCCAGTTGCATATTTTATTATCGTGTAAACATATTTTCTAAGTGTAATGGTACCATGAGGCATTCAAAAGCTTATCACAAAACTCGCACTCTGGTTTGAAATATTATACTATTCTCCAAGATCAAGAGATAGTTCTTCTTTCAATGTTTCATATGAATCACATACTGCCAATATTTGATAACATGAAAAGTTCTTAAACTATCCTGTATTCAGTCACATTTTGTCTCGCTATTAACTGCATTTTTTGGCATTGTGTAAGTCCCCCTACATCGTAAAAAGGTATATTATAGCAATCGACTTCATACTTACCTTTCTCGCGGAGGTCTTTCGTCAGTGTTATTACTTCTAAAGACAAAATAATAACCAGATTGTTTCAGTAAAAATAAACATTCAAACCACAACCAGATGCTTTGTCACCTACTAGGGATTTGTACCAGTTATGCTGTAAGTGCCAATATAATTTTGCATACTGCACATAACAAAGGATGCAGAGTAAGGATCAATTTTACCTTGTTTCATACAACGACGTTCCATTAAATATTCAATTAAAATATCGATTAAACTTTGCACTCAACTGCATATACTATGTATCTCAATATCATTAGAACAGTTCTGATTAATAGGAATAGTGGTAATGCTAATTTTCAGTAATAAGCAGAACATTTGCTTCGAGATAAATCATATTACCTTGCTCTCTTCGAGTTAGTTCATTAGCTGGAAGGGAATGCAGCGAGGTCAATGCGTCACCGTCAAGAAACATAGAAAGATGTCGAGCTGGGCAACAACTATATCCACAGTGCAATTAAAATGCATCCACCAACGTTCTCTAGCGTCTATAAGCGATTAAGATCATCATTAACACAAACAATACTGCAAATGCTGGAAATCCAAAATAACATACAGAAAAAAGTGCGTGAAATTAGCAAGCCAAGCCGCATCCATGCAAAAGGACAATCTGCCGGGGATAAACTGTTAATTAAGGACAGGAACGGAAGTGTAAGCGCCAAAGTTACAAGAGAAGGATAGCAGAGTAAGGGTAGCTAGAAGTTGATAGGTAAAGCTAGGTTGATGGGAAAGGTAACGGTCTGACGGTGAAGGGGTGAGATACGAGAGGAGAGTGGACATTAAGGAAATGGAAGGTGGAGGGCTACCAGACGAGAAAAGGCAAAAGGCTTAGAGCGGAATCGAAAAAGAGGGGAGGATAAGAGATTAACAGAGGACTGTTCGATAATTATCTCATCAGGTTGGAGGCTACCCAAACGGAATATAATCTGTTGCTCCTCTAGTCTGATTGTGGCTGATTGAAATTACAATTGGTTCCTTTTCATTTTCATACTTGTAGTCTGGAACTGTAAATATGAATCAATCTAATTGAGCAGTTCATTAGGTCCAATATTTTTTTAAAACCCGCTCTTTCGTATATGTCAAACGAAACAAATGCCCTCAATTGAAGAATGCAAAAGCGTCCCTTTCTCATCATTGAGGAAAATAGAGGGATAGTTAATAAAGATGACTTAAAGCCGTACATCTGGGCGTGTAATTTCAGCATTGTGTTTTACTGTATATTACAACGTCCAAACTGGAGTTTTTTTTTCATTAGTGTTGACGATCCAGCATTTTATTACTAATGCAATGCAAAGAAAGGTTTTATACTGTTATTATTATTATTATTATTATTATTATTATTATTATGTCAGATTAAAATAGGTGCTGGAGCAACTTATTAACATTTCGGAAAAGGATACTCTATATGGAAGATGCATCCTTATCCATGTTTGTATGTGGAAAAGATTTCTAATACATATTGCGTTCTACTGAGGTCTATATATGATGTCAACTGTGTCCAAATACCATGGCACATTTCCTAAGGGAGGCGCAGAGCAACGTTTTTTAACGACAAAATTGAAGGTTTGCCACTATTGTTAGATTACAAACTAAAACTGATCGGTCACCTCTTGTTCATGCATTGGGGAGATGTAAAATCTTAATCATATCCAATCTTGAACAGATTGACTGATCTCAGCTTTCTGGGTTGTAGAACAGATTAAAAATGTTATTTGTCAGTTGCTGTGAGCATTGTTATCAACAATCCAAAGGAGCTGCCTACTTTTATCATAAGAAAGTTTACTTACAGACTGCTGTAAATTGTTTCTTTAGATCTTCTGAATCTGCATGTAAAGACATATATAGTTAGTTTTTGCGTTATTTCCACGTTTGACTGGAAAACACCTAAGCTGGACAGAAGATGGGAAATAGTACGCACAGTTAAATCATTTATTTAGTGAACATAATAATTGGTAACCGTACCAGAGCCCGAGTAAAACTTTGTTATTGGAAATCCGGTTAGCCATATTTTTGTGAGAAGTGATAATATTGCTCAGACATGCAACTTACTATTTCTTTGCCACGTTACCAATACTTCTCACTCAACAAAATTGACATCATGATTTGTTTAGTCTAGCTTCAGGATATGGAATTAAAGTTTTGTGTATGCAGTCCAAAGCATCTACTTGTGCATAGATCGCAGCAAAACAACTCGCAATTTCAGAGAGTGCAAAACGTGATGAAAACAACAGAAAGCAGTCGAAATTTAAGGTTCAGAGCTCCCTAGCCTGTGAAATGCTTCCGGAATGTTTATTGGAATAAAAACTAGGCTTACCACAACGTTTGCGAAGTTCTTCGTTCTCTGTTTATGGAAAGAGAAATGAAAACATGTGCAGTACTCAGGAAAGTAAGGAACATCGAGTAATATTTCAGCTCATGTATTACATTAGCTGAAAACTGTGGTCTGTCTTAACACATAGTTACTACTGTTTGGGAGTCTGTCTACAACCCCAACAGAGTCTTTTTAACTCTTGCAGTTCTTTAGCTCTAAGCACAAGGATTCGACACCTTCTGACTCTTTACACCAATGTCTAATGATATGATTTCATTTTTTTACCAACAGAGAGTTTCGTCTTCAACTGTGTGTCATTAAAGTTGGCTTGAAGGCAGTATATTAGACATTCCGGGTAGATTGAAATATTATCAAGGTTATTCTGATGTTATTTAACGATATTTCTCGAATTAAATGCTGAATTTATTTTCACATTTATTTCAAAATAATCATTGTTTGTATCAATTTGACGTTTTGGCTGCCTAGCTCGCAAGAATCGCCACCCGTCCAGCGCTCGCTAACACGAACAGTGGGTCTTTGGCATGTGGGTAGAATTGGAAGTAAAATGAGAAAACTCACGCATTACGGGGAAACGTACACACTCGCTATAGATAGTAGCGGAATGGAACCTAGTTCCTTTTGTTACTGCGCTATACAGCGTTGCTCTAACCCACTAGGCAACCGTGACATTCTTTTTGGAGCATACTGGAAACATGCAGGGACGGTAGTTCTCTATTACTGATTATACTTGATAAACACGCGAATTGTTATTTTAGATATTTGTAAATATATAGACATATTTGTGACAGAAATACAAGAAAGGAAAAAAAATTGATATTGGCTGGCTGACAGGAAACAAAGACGAGCGATTAACTGGCCCCTTTCGGAATGGCAGGCGGAGACCAGTGGAGTACCGCAGGGTTCAGTGCTGAGACCGCAGCTGTTTACATATACATTAATGATTTAGATGATGGGATTAAAAGTAACATTAGCAAATTTGCAGATGACGCAAATATAGGTGACAGTGTGAAATTTGAGGAGGATGTTATGAGAATGCAGGGTGACTTGGACAGGTTCGGTGAGTAGGTGGATGCATGGCAGATGGAATTTATTGTGAATAAATGTGAGGATATCCACTTTGTTGGTTAGAACACGAAGGCAGATTATTATCTAAATGGAGTCAAGTTAGGAAAAGGGGAAGTACAACGAGATCTTGGTGTTCTTGTACATCAGTCACGGTAAGCAAGCAGGCAGCAGGCAGTGAAGAAATCTAATGGCATGCTGGCCTTTATAACAAGGGGAACTTAGTATAGGAGCAAAAAGGTCCTTCTGTGGCTGTACAGGGCCCTGGTTAGACAACACTTGGTGCATTGTGTGCAGTTTTGGTCTCCAAATTTGAGGAAGGATATTCTTGCTATTGAGGGAGTGCAGCGTAGGTTTCACAAGGTTAATTCCCGGGATTGCGGGACTGTCATGTTTTGAACGATTGGAGCGACTGGGCTTGTGTACTCTGGAATTTAGAAGGATAAGAGGGGATCTGATTGAAACATATAAGATTATTAAGGGATTGGACACGCTGGAGGCAGGAAGCATTTTCCCGCTGATGGTTGAGTCCAGAACCAGAGGCCACAGTTTAAGAATAAGGGGTAGGCCATTTAGAACGGTGTTGACGAAAAACTTTTTCACCTAGAGAGTGGTGGATATGTGGAATAATCTGCCACAGAAGGCAGTTGAGGCCAAGTCTTTGGATGCTTTCAAGGAAGAGATGGATAGTGTTCTTAAAGATAGCGGAATCAAAGTTTATCGGGGTAAGGCAAGAACAGGATAATGATTGTGGGTGATCAGGCATGATCACAGTGCATGGCGGTGCTGGCTCGAAGGGCCGAATGGTGTACCTGCACCTATTTTCTATTGTCTATTGTCTATTCTCTATTGATATCTGACCAGTTTAATCTGCTTGTGGCGGTGTTCTATTGTTGTTGCGCTTCATTCAATTATAGTCCTGAGTTAAACCTGATGGTTAGACATTGAAGAATATCAACATTAATGACCAATCTCGTCATTAGGAGTCCTCATTTAATTTCTGGGAGAGATAGGATGCCAAAGCCAAAACCAGTAAAATAAGTATTATATTTTCAGAAAAACGATAGAAACTTGAACATAACTAAATATTCACCAAAGATTGCATCTTTATCTTGTATGAAATAAGTAGATTGTTGCTGTTGCATTGGCACTCGTCGAATTTTATTCCAAGTGCCAAACAACTAAATCGAAGACAATATCGAAAGACAAGGTAAGGTCATACCCTACTTGTGAAGAAAAATGTTGTAAATAAATAAGGATATTTGCATATAGCAAATACCCTGGAATTTAAACCGACTGGTTATTGATATGACTTTAAAAAATTGAGTATCCGAATCAGAATCAGGTTTATTATCACCGGAATGCGACGTGAAATTTGTTAACTTAGCAGCAGCAGTCCAATGCATTACATAATCCAGCAGAGAACAAAAATACCAATAAATAAGGAATGGGCAGGAATGGATTCTCAATATTCCTGGATTCCTGGATTTCAGTGCTTTAAAAAGATGGGGGTGCGGGGAGGGGAGGAGGAGTGGCATTACTGGTCAGGGATACTATTACAGCTATAGAAAGGGTGGGTAATGTAGCAGGCTCCTCTTTTGAGTCAGTATGGGTGGAAGGCAGGAACAGGAAGGGAACAGTTACTCTGTTCGGAGTATTCGTTCGGCCCCCTGGTAGAAGCAGTGTTACAGAGGAACAGATTGGCAGTCAGATTTTGGAAAGGTGCAAAAATAGCAGGGTTGTTATCATGGGTGACTTTAATTTCCCTAATATTGATTGGCACCTGATTAGTTCCAAGGGTCTGGACCGGGCAGAGTTTGTTAAGTATGTCCAGGGCGGATTCCCTTCACAGTATGTTGACAGGACGACTAGGGGGATTGCTATACAAGATTCTGTATTAGGTAACGAACTGGGTCAGGTCACGGATCTCTCCGTTGGTGAGCATCTGGGGGACAGTGACCACCACTCCCTGGCCTTCAACATTATCATGGAAAAGCATTGAATGAGAGAGGAGAGGAAACTTTTTAATTGGAGAAGGGCAAATTATGAGGCTACAAGGCTAGAAGTTGCGGGTGTGAATCGGGATGCTGTTTTTGCAGGGAAATGTACTACGGATATATGGTCGATGTTTAGAGATATCTTGCAGGATGTTAGGGATAAATTTGCCCCGGTGAGGAAGATAACGAATGGTAGGGTGAAGGAACCATGGGTGACAAGTGAGGTGGAAAATCTAGTCAGGTGGAAGACGGCAGCATTCATGAGGTTTAGGAAGCAAGGATCAGATGGGTCTATTGAGGAATATTGGGTAGCAGGAAGGGGCTGAGAAGAGCAACAAGGGGGCATGACAAGGCTTTGGGGAGTAGGGTAAAGGAAAATCGCAAGGATTTTTTCAGTTATGTGAAGAACAAAAGGATGACAGGAGTGAAGGTAGGACCGACTAGAGATAAAGATGTGAAGATGTTCCTGGAGGCTCTGGAATAAGCCAGAACCTCAATTAATTGGTATTCACCAATGAGAGGGAACTTGATGAAGGTGAGGACAATATGAGTGAGGTTGATGTTCTGCAGCATTTTGATATTAAGGCAGAGGAGGTGTTGGAGTTATGAAAACACATTAGGACGGATAAGTCCCCGGTGCCTGACGGAATATTCCCTAGGCTGCTCCATGAGGCGAGGAAAGAGATTACTGAGCCACTGGCTGGGATATTTATGTCCTCGTTGTCTACGGGAATAGTACCGGAGGATTGGAAGGAGGATAATATTGTCTCCTTGTTCAAAAAAGTTAGTAGGGATAGTTCGGCTAATTATAGACCAGTGAGGCTTACGTCTGCGGTGTGAAAGCTGTTGGAAAAGATTCGTAGAGATAGGATCTATGGGCATTTAGCGAATCATAGTCTGATCAGGGACAGTCAGGATGGCTTTGTGAAGGGAAGATCGTGTCTAACAAGCCTGATAGTGTTCTCTGAGGAGGTTTCCAGGTATACAGACAAGGGTTGTGCAGTGGATGTGATCTATATGGATTTTAGTAAGTCACTTGACAAGGTTCCACACAGTAGGCTTATTCAGAATGTCAGAATGCATGAGATCCAGTGATGGTTGGCCAGGTGGATTCAGAACTGTCTTGCCTGCAGAAGGCAGAGGGTCGTGATGGAGGGAGTACTTTCGGATTGGAGGGTTGTGACTAGTGGTGTCCCACAGGGATTCGTTCTGGGAAATCTACGTTTCGGGATTTTTATCAATGACCTGGATGTGGGGGTAGAAGGGTGATTTGACAAATTTGCAGACCGCACAAACGTTGGTGGTGTTGTAGATAATGTAGCGGATTGCTAACGATTGCAGAGAGACATTGATAGGTTTCAGAAGTGGGCTAGGAAGTAGCAGATGGAGTTCAACCCGGAGAAGTGTGAGGTTGTACACTTTGGAAGGACAATATCCAAGGCAGAGTACAAAGTAAATGGCAGGATACTTGATAGTGTGTAGGAGCAGTGGGATCTGGGGGTGCATGTGCACAGATCCCTGAAAGTTGCCTTACACGTAGATAGGGTACTTAATAAAGCTTATGGTGTGTTAACTTTCATAACTCGAGAGATATAGTTTAAGAGTCTCGAGGTAATGATGTTGCTCTATAAAACGCAAACGTGAGGAAATCTGCAGATGCTGGAATTTCAAGCAAAACACATAAAAGTTGATGGTGAACGCGACAGGCATCTTTCCCTCCCCCCATCTCTGCCTTCCGCAGGGATCGCTCCCTACGCAACTCCCTTGTCCATTTGTCCCTCCCATCTCTCCCCTCCGATCTCCCTCCTGGCACTTATCCTTGTAAGCTGAACAAGTGCTACAGATGCCCTTACACTTCCTCCCTCACTACCATGCAGGGCTCCAGAGAGTCCTTCCAGGTGAGGCGACACCTCACCTGTTAGTCGGCTGGGGTGACATACTGCGTCCAGTGCTCCCGATGTGGCCATCTATATATTGGCGAAACCCAACGCAGACTGGGGATCGTTGCGCTGAACACCTACGCTCTGTCCGCCAGAGAAAGCAAGATCACCCGATCACCACTCATTTCAATTCCACGTCCCATTCCTATTCTGATATGTCTATCCACGACCTCTTCTACTGCAAAGATAATGCCGCAGTCACTTTGGAAGAACAGGACCTTTCTTCCGTCTGGATAGCCTCCAACCTGATGGCATGAATATTGACTTCTCAAACTTCCGTTAATGTCCCATCCCCCCCTCGTACCCCATCCGTTATTTATTTATTCATATACACAAATTAGTTTTCTTTCTCTCCTTTGTCCCTCTCACTGTATCCCTTGCCTATTCTCTGGGCTCCCCCCTCCCCCTTTCTTTCTCCCTTGGCCTCCTGTCCCATGACCCTCTCATATCCCTTTTACCAATCAACTTTCCAGCTCTTGGCTCCATCCCTCCCTCTCCTGTATTCTCCTATCATTTCGGTCCTGCCCCTCCCCGTCCCACTTTCAAGTCACTTACTAGCTCTTATTTCAGTTAGTCCTGACGAAGGGCCTCGGCCCGAAACGGCGAATGTATCTATTCCTAGAGATGCTGCCTGGCCTGCTGCGTTCACCAGCAACGTTTATGTGTGTTACAGCTCTATAAAAGTCTGGTTAGGCCACACTTGGAGTATTGTGTCCTGTTCTGGTCTCCTCACTATAGGAAGGATGTGGAAGCATTGGAAAGGGTACAGAGGAGACTTACCAGGATGCTTCCTGGTTTAGAGAGCATGGATTATTATCAGATATTAATGGAGCTAGGGATTTACTCTTTGGAGAGAAGGAGGATGGGAGGAGACATGAGAGAGGTATAGAAGATATTAAAGGGAATATATAGAGTGGATAGCCAGCTCCTCTTCCCCAGGGCATCACTGCTCAATACAAGGGGACATGGCTTTAAGGTAAGTTGTGGGAAGTACAAGGGGGACATTAGATGAAGGTTTTTTTTCTCAGGGAGTGGTTGGTGCGTGGAATAAACTGCCTGAGTCAGAGGTGGAGGCAGATACACTAGTGAAATTTAAGAGACTACTAGACAGGTATATAGAAGAATTTAAGTTGAGGGATTACCTGGAAGGAAGGGTTTGAGGGTCGGCAAACAATGTGGGCCGAAAGGCCCGTACTGTGCTGTAATATTCTATTTCTGTGTTCTAAAGACCAGTAAATCAATTACGTATATTTGAACAGATTTAAAAGTCGTGCAAAAACAGAAATACTGTATATAATAAATCCCCATCAATATAAATTTTCTGGCTTAAAATCAGCAGGAACATGCAATGTCTGGGCATTTCCAATTAACTTTCTGAGACATTATGAGCAGCATACCTGGAAGAAGGTAGCTCACGAGAGGTACTATCTGAGGCCCATTAATATTACTGGAGAGAAGACATCTTACCTGGAAGTTAAGTGGAGCCAAAAATAAAACTGGCTGAGATAAACTATCATTAATTGAGTTAACCCATGGACAAAAGTAACATTTTGCAGAGAAATACTGGACTGCGTTGGCAATTAACAATTCTTGACTTAATTATTGAGTCACCTCAATTAATAAATTGAGTTGCCTTTAAATATTTGAAATAAAGTGTTTTGTTTTTTGCTTTTACGCATATAATGTAAATTGCGAAACATATTAGGTAATAATATTTTCAAAAATGTTGATTGCTAGCTTTGCCTGCTCTCAATTCCTTTAATTTCCCACCTGCAAGGTGAAATATCCAAAATGAGTGGCACTGAACGTCAAGAAAGAAGTGTAATTCTCTCTATGTGAGCATGTTCACTAATAAAATATATATTTCTTGAGTCTTTCCTGAGTACAACTGCAGATGGATTTTGCAACTCCAAGCAGCGATAGATCAGATCTTTGCTGACAGCAACTACTTAAAGAATCAAGTTCGAAGTTCAAGGGGATTTCCGAAGTATCACAAGTCTTTTCGATTTATTATCTGTGGAAATCCCACTGGTTGAACTGTCAAAATGTTTGTTCAGCAACTAAACTACCTCGTAATTTATTACAGCTGTCAGATCACACTGATGTGGATGAACGGCTCCACTACTTTCCAGTATTGAACAATATTGAACGAACTGTTTGCTTTTGCTAAATTCGGCAGTGGGTGTCTTTGGTTTCCCTCTTTATTAAATTGCAAAGGGCATTAATTTCCGAAATCATCCTGTTTTGGTTCATATGCTTCATTTGAATTCAGTGACTTAACTCACCATCGCGTTGAACGTGTGTTTTCGCTTCTGTTGAAAAAAGATATTTCAACACAGTGCTTCAACACAGAAATGTGCAATGACATGTTTGTCATTGTTGTAGCTTGAAAGTAAATATATCAAAAATATAAAATCATTACCCAAAACGAAACAATATTCTGTGGTTGAATTTATCAAATTAACTGTTACCTTCTTCTTTACGCCTCAGTTCTTCCTCTGTGAAATCAAAATATGGGAATCTTAAATCGAATGCACGAATACGGAAATCGGATGGAGATTGTCATAGAAATCAATAGGGCAGATTCTTTTGTAGGTTACGTCGTTACCGATATGCAAAGAGGAAGTGGGATTGTTTCAGAAATAATGGAATTATGAGCTGTGAGAACCCAGCACAGGAGAAAGAATAATGTCCAAGTTGAATGATAGGGCAGGCTTCGGGGTCTTGTGGGCCTTCTCAAGAACCTGCATTTATATGATCTCATTCAGTTCCAATGCATAACTAATGGCTGCAGTTAGAGCAATCTGTAACTTTCAGAGCTACCCGTTCCCACATCTAGAAGCTGGTGGAAGAAATCTACACGAAGCTATTATTGAATAAATGTGCTTATTCCTAATTATTTAATCTGTTTCCAGGGTTAAAGCCAATCATCTTATCAGTCTTTGATATGCCAGTTAGCATAGTCGGTGCAACAGAATATATTTTCAATGACTTTTCCCATTTAATGTTAATTATGCTCATGCGAACTTCCGTGGATTTTCAGTTTATTAATGTGATATTATCTTTTTAAAACCGAAACAAAAACACATTCGTTACGCTGAGATTTTCTACGTCCATGTCCGTTTTAACTTTTTGTGCACATCACACACAACCTATACTGAGGCGTCGGTCCTGATGGTAATGGTTACATTCGACAGCAGGTGCGCCTGTAGGTTCGCTTTAGAAAAAAGCTCCTTTGGTATCATCATCGAATGTCCCGGTTAAGTCCGCTGGCCAGTCAAGCACGTGATCAGGAGCATTGCCTTTAAGTGATCATAATTTCAGCAGCTCGCAGAATAAAGTGGTAATATAGATTCACCATGATTAAAAACTCCTGTAGTTTTTAGCAGCGCTGAGCAGTGTGAAGTCCATAATAGCGATTGTTTTTGATGGGGAGGGGGGGGCGGTTTCGCAGCTTCTGCGGAGACCTGATTGCCGAAAAGGTCAATGGTTGACAACCCAAATTTGAATTTAGCTGTGTTAATATTCAACCCAATTTAGTTGAAGAGCTCCAAAAGTATGCTGAGATGAGGTAGATATTCAGGTTTGAATGCGCTGGGAACACGTATGTCACGCAGATAAACAAGAAGAGGAACGTAGATCTTTAGTAGCGAGTCATTGCAAAGCATCTGCTGCATTTTGCAGCACAAACTGCATCAAAGAGACCAAGCATGGTAATCACTGCCGCTTTGGGAATGTCCTCTGAACACATTACCAGCTGATAGAAGTCCTTAACTAGATCGAATTTGGACAAAAAAAGAATAACTTCCCAGCTAACCATGCCGAAAAGTTCTGGATGCGTGGGACCTGCTAAGGATCGTGGGTAAGCAGAATGTCGGGTGGCCTCGTTAAGGCGAGTAATCGCCACTTAGGTAGCAACCACCAGAGGATCTAACCAGCACATAGACGGGCGAAGCCTTGGGTGTATTTGATCAGTGTAGAATGCCGTATATTTTCAAGTTGGCAAACTCAGACTTCGCGTCTGACAGCTTTTCTCGGTCCAGTCTGCGAGTGTGGGCAGTTGTAGAAATGCAGTGCTCGACCGCATCTTTGTGACTTTAGTGAACGACAGCGGCTCGGTGGGGTTTGGAATTCCGCTCAGCAGTTCAGTAAACTTATATGTGGTGGTGCATGCACTTGCCAGAGTCCTTGTGGGATCTAACTGGGGGAGCAGGGTAATGATCCACAATCCGGCGGTTATTACGATCGACCAGTAGTCCTCGGGCACAAAGGAAATCTGCAACAAGCAGAGATCTAACCACTTTAACCAGGAGGAAGACCCATGTGGAACACCGCCGCTGAAGCAGGGCAGCACCTTTTGTCTTCCGTAGCTCTGGTTCACGCTGCCATTGGCGACCTGCATCAAAGTTTCGTCGATCTTTGCCTTCCCAACAATAGGCGATGGTAGCAGTTCACTCATACGAGCACTCATGAAGCATCGCATTGAAATGGCGTCCGTACTGAACAGCAGACGACCCTGGCAGATCCATCCCACGGAGCTCACATACCTCTGATGGCCTGATGCGCTGGCAATTGCCAAGCTGCAAATCTATGAGGAATACCTTGCGTTTCCACCAATGCCAGCCTGGTGAAAACGCAGGCCTGGAGTCGTCTGTTTCGCAGCAGTGGATGTACTTATGTTTGGAGCCTTGCTGGCGGGGCTGATTGTGGTAGAAAAACGAGGAAGAGCGTTGCACTTCTGCCAAGCTGAGTGTAGACTATAAGCCATTTTAGCAAGCTCCTTATAGGCCTTCACGGGTCCATTAGCGAGGACTATGCAAACTTGATCAGGGATTTGAATCATAATGTGTTCTTTAGAAAGAAAACAAGGGTGGTGATTTTACAGGATAGACAGCATGTGGTTCATTGCCTTGTCCCAACCTAGCTCTTTGCACCGAAAAATTCGACAGTTTCAAAGCGACTGCGTTGGCCGACAAATTCGTCGCTTTTCACAAATAAAACTCCATATGTTCAAGAAATAGTCTTAGCAAATCAATTACACATTAAAAACTGAACAGAAAGCTCACTGAAAATCCCTTACATAATTATACCATCATGGCAGAACAGAAACCCCAACTCATTTGCAGTGGTTGTGAATATGCCCATTTCCACCAATTGCGTCACCAATGAACAACGCACAAATAGTTGAATCTGCTTCTTCTGAGATAGCATTATATTTATTAACGCGACAGCTGAACATAATGTACAATATATCTTCAGTTGCATATTTTATTATCGAGTAAATATATCTTCTAAGTGTAATGGTACCATGAGGGATTCAAAATCTTACCGCAAAACCCGCACTCTGGTTTGAAATATTACACTATTCTCCAAGGTCAAGAGATAGTTCTTCCTTCAGTGTTTCATATGAATCACATACTGCCAATATTTCATAACACTGAAAGATTCTGAAACTATCCTGTATTCAGTCATATTTTGTCTCGCTATTAACTGCATTTTTCGGCATTGTGTTAGTCCCCCTAAGTTGTACAAAGGTATATCATAGCAATCGACTTTATGCCCACCTTTCTCACGGAGGTCTTTCTTCAGTGTTATTACTTCTAAAGACAAAATAATAACCAGATTGTTTCAGTAAAAATATATATTCAAACCACAACCAGATTCTTTGTCACCTAATAGGGATTTGTACCAGTTACGCTGTAAGTGCCAATATAATTTTGCACATGACACATGACAAAGGATGCAGAGTAAGGATCAATTTTACCTTGTTGCATACAACGACGTTCCATTAAATATTCAATTAAAATATCGATTAAACTTTGCACTCAACTGCATATACAGTATGTATCTCAATATCAATGTAACAGTTCTGCTTAATAGGAATAGTAGTAATGTTAATTTTAAGTAATAAGCAGAACATTTGCTTTGAGATAAATCATATTACCTTGCTCTCTTCGAGTTAGTTCATTAGCTGGAAGGGAATGCAGCGAGGTCAATGCGTCAGCGTCAAACAAAATAGAAAGATGTTAAGCTGGGCAACAAGTATATCCACAGTGCAATTAAACTGCATCCATCAACGTTCTCAAGCAACTATAAGCGATTAAGATCATCAGTAACACAAACAATACTGCAAATGCTGGAAATCCAAAGCAACATACAGGAAAAAAGTGCGGGAACTTAGCAGGCCAGGCCGCATCCATGCAAGAGGTCAATCTGCCGGGGATAAACTGTTAATTCATGACAGGGAAGGAAGGGTAAGCGCCAAAATAATAAGAGGAGGATAGCAGAGTAAGGGTAGCTAGAAGATGATCGGTAAAATTAGGTTGATGGGAAAGGTAAAGGTCTGACCGTGAAGGGGTGAGATACGAGAGGAGAGTGGGTATTAACGAAAGGGAAGGCGGAGGGCTACCAGATGAGAAAAGGCAAGAGGCTTAGATCGGAATCGAAGAAGAGGGGAAGATGAGAAATTAACGGAGGAGTGGTCGATAATTATGTCATCAGTTTGGAGGCTAACCAAACGGAATATAAGCTGTTGCTCCTCTAGCCTGATTGTGGCCTCATCGTGGCATATGACAGGAAAGTGGGCTGACATATTTGAACAGTGATGGCAAACGGAATTAAGATGCTTGGCTACTGGAATTTCCACTTTTGGTGAATGGCGCGGTGGTTCATTAGATTATCGTTAACTCTAATGGTTGATGCCATGCTATATAACCTTTCGGGTCACGTGCCCTTTTAGTGTTTCGTAGCAGATGTTTTGCAATTACGAGTTGATTAGTGACCTTTCATCAGTGTTTTCACTGTTGTATTTAGCCTCCGATAGGCCACTAATTTTCAGCATAAAACTATGTTAGAAAATTATTTTATTTCTGTTTCTTCAAAAAGCAGTAGCTACGTCGCAGAGTTGCCAGATTCCCTTATAAACAAAATTCATTATTTAGATGCATTTTGCGCTTGCACCCTATTCTTAACCTGGTGATCATAAGTAACTATTTTGAATCCGATATATAACCTGTAGCCATCGCTGCTGAAGACCACTGCAGTATCAAGAAATAATTGTGTTACGTTTTTCTTCTTTAACAATGCTTTCAACTTACCTGTCGGATTTCACTCGCAATATTATTGCATGAAGGGTTTCAGAATGGATGTTTTGACTGGTACTATGCATCCTTAGGCTAACTTTAATTTGTAGCTTATTGAAATTATAATTGGTTTCTTTTCATTTTCTTACTTGTAGTCTGGATTTGTAAATATGAATCAATCAAATTGGGAAGTTCATTAAGTCCAATATTTAAGAAACGCAATTTTCGTTTATGTCAAACGAAACAAATGCCCTTAATTGAAGAATGCAAAAGCGTCCCTTTCTCATCATTGATAAAAATAGATGGAAAGTTAATAAAGACGACTTAAAGCCGTACATCTGGGAGTGTAATATCAGCATTGTGTTATACTGTATATTACAACGTCCAGACTGGAGTTTTTTTTTCCATTTGTGTTGATGATACAGCATATTATTACTAATGCAAACCAAAAAAAGGTTTTATACTATTAAGCAGCAGAAATAATTTCATATTATGCCAGATTATAATGGATGATTGGGCAATTTATTAATATTTCGAAAAGGATACTCTATTTGGAAGATACATCCTTATTCATGTTTGTATGTAGAAAAAAAATCTAATATTGCGTTCTACTGAGTTCCATATATGATGTCAACTGTGTCGAAATACCATGCCACGTTTCCTAAGGAAGGTTCAGATCAACGTTTTTCACTGACAAAGTTTAAGGTTTGCCACTATTGTTAGATTACAAACTAACACTGATCGGTCACTTCTTCTTCAATGCATTGGGGAGATGTACAATGTTAATCATATCCAATCTTGAACAAATTGACTGTTCTCAGCTTTCTGCGCTGTAGAACAGATTACAAATGTTCTTTGTCAGTTGCTGTGAACATTGTTATCAACAATCCAAAGGAGCCGCCTACTTTTATCATAAGAAAGTTTACTTACAGACTGCTGTAAATTGTTTCTTTAGATCTTCTGAATCTGCATATAGAGACATATATAGTTAGTTTTTACATTATTTCCACGTTTGACTGGAAAGCACCTAAGCTGGACAGCAAATGGGAAAGAATACTCTCAGTTAAATCATTTATTTAGTGAACATAATAATTGATAACCATACTGGAGCCCGAGCAAAACTTAGTTATTGGAAATCCGGTTAGGCATATTTTAGTGAGAAGTAATAATATTGCTCAGACATACAACCTATTATTTTCTTGCCACGTTACCAATACTTCTCACTCAACAAAACTGGCATAATGATTTGTTTAGTCTAACATCAGGATATGGATATAAAGCTTTGTGTATGCAGTCCAAAGATCGCAGCAAAACATCTCGCAATTTCAGAGAGTGCAAAACGTGGTGAAAAAATATAGAAAGCCGTGAAAATTTTAGGTTCAGAGCTCCCTGACCTGTTGAATGCTTCTGGAATTGTTATGGGAATAAAAACTAGACTTACCACAACGTTTGCGAAGTTCCTGGTTCTCTGTTTATGGAAAGAGAAATGAAAAAAAGTACAGTACCCAGGAAAGTAAGGAACATCGAGTAATATTTCAGCTCATCTACTACCTTAGCTGCAAACTGTGCTCCGTCTTATTTTCGTTCGTTTGAGTGAGAAAAGGGAACTAAAAAAGCTATATGAAGGGAGAAGATGAAGTAGTACCCAAAACATGATACAGAGGGTTTTACTGTGTTACATAAAGAGTAAAATAGAGATGAGAGGGGATATCGGACCACTGGAAAATTATGCTGTTGAGATGACAATGGGGGACAAAGAAATTTCAAAAGAGTACTTTGATTTGTCTTCACTGCATAAGGCACTAGTAGTGTGCCAGGGGTCCCTGAGTGTCAGGAGGCAGGAGTGACTGGCATTACTATTACAAAGGGAAAAGTGCGAGGCAAAGTCAAAGGCCAGATGGTGGATAAGTCATCAGGACCAGATGGACTACATCCAGAGACCTGGGAGAAGTTGCTGAAGAGTTAATGGATGCATTGGTCATGGTCCTTCAAGAATCACTTTCATTCTGGCATGGTCGTGGAGGACTAGAAGGTTACAAATGTCAATCTGCTATTTAAGAAGTGAGGAAGGCAAAAGAAAGGATATTATAGGCCAGTTAGCTTAAACTCCGTGGTTGGAAAATTGCTGGATTCTATTATTAACGATGAGGTTTCAAGGTCCTTGGATACTAATGAGAAAATAAGTCAGTCAGCATGGTTTCTGTCAAGCCGAATCCTTGCCTGAAAAATCTGTCAGAATTATTCGAGGACATAACAAGCAGTGTTGAAAAAGGCAGTGGGTGTCCTTTATTTGGATTTTCAGAAGGCGTTCAATAAGATCCTACACAAGAGGCTGCTTAACAAGATAAGTTCCTATGACGTTGCAGGAAAGATACTGCTATGGACAGTGGAATGGCTGAGAGACATGGGTCAGTGAGTGGGAATAAAAGGGGCCTGGTTAGCTCCAGTTAAGTTAGTGTTTTTTCTCAGTATTAGGACTGATACCTTTCACATTGTTTGTCAATGATTTATGTAAATGTATGTTAATGCATTTTGGTAAATGGAACAGATGTGCGGACTATTATCTAAGTGGAGAGAATGTTCAAACATCAGAGGTGCAGAGGGACTTAGGAGTCCTCGTACAAGACTCTCAGATGCTTAATTTACAAGTTGAGTCTGTGCTAACGTAAACAAATGTAATGCTGGCATTTATTTCAAGTGGAAGAGAATATAAAATCAATGAGATAATGCTGAGCCTTTATAAGACACTAATCACGCAGCAGTTGGGGTGTTGTCAACAGTTTTGGGCCCAATATCTCAGAGAGAATGTGCTGTCATTGGAGAGAGTACAGAGGAGTTTCACGGGGATGGTTTCGGGAATAAAGGGATTAACATATGAAGATCGTTCGGCATATTTGGGCTATACTCACTGGAATTTAGAAGAATATTGGGGGGGGGGGAAATTTCATTGAAATATTGAAAGGGCAGATAGAGTGGACGTGGAGAGGAAGTTTCCTGTGTTGGGGAATGCAGAACTGGAGGGCACAACTTCAAAATTGAGGGGCGACTATTTAGAAGAGAGGCAAGGAGGATTTTTCTTTTTAGCTGGACAGTAGTAAATCTGCGGAATTCTCTGCCGCTGACTGCCGTGGAGGCCAACTCCGTGGGTATATTTAAGGTGGAAGATCATAGTTTCCGGATCGTCATACCATCAAAGGATATGGCAAGAAGGCAAGTGTAGGGGGTTGAATGAGGTGCGGGATCAGCCATGATGGAATGGCGGAGCAGACTGGATGGGCTGAATGGCCAAATTTTGCTCCTATGTCTTCGGGTCTTATGGAATTAATGTACCTAGCTACCTGGACATAGTGTACAGTATGTTCGTGATCGTTTTATTGTTCTAACCAAACTCTTTCGAGGTTGGACATTCTCTGTGGTCAGAGATGCTTTTCTGCGCACCACTGTAACTGCTATCACCTTAATTTCAGCTAGCAGCAGTCTGGCCATTCTTCTCTGACCTCTCTAATTAGCAATGTGTTTTTGTCCACAGAATTGCTGTTCACTGGATGTTTTCTTTTTCTGGAACTATTCTATGCAAACTCTTAAAACGGTTGCGCGTGACAATGCCAGGTGATCAACTGATTCTCTGCTACTCAAACCACCCGATAGGCACTAACAATCATTCCAAGGCCAAAATCACCTTCGAGCATGTTCCTGAAGTCCAGACAATATCCTTGTAAATTTCTTCTATACTCTCTCAAACCTACTTACCTCTTTCCTACAGATACCTCAGCAAAACCGCACATTATGTTCCATATTATGCCTCGCCTACGTCTTAGTGAACTTAAACATAACTTGCCATCTCCGGTTACTGGAAACTTTGATTTATGAAGGTCAACATGCCAAAAGGATTCTTTGCGACCTTCTTAACATGTGACGCTATCTTCCATAAATTATGGACCTGTATCGCCAGATTCTTTTGTTCTAAAGCACTCCTGGTGCCCTGCCGTTAACCGTGTAACAGCTATGTGTTTGGTCTTAAGGGAGTGCAATTCTTCGCATTAAATTCCATCTGCTGTTTTCCAGCTGGTTGCGATTCGTCGATCTTTGCTGTATCCCCAGAGTTGCTGTCATCCGGAAATTTGCTGATCCAATTAACCACATTATCATCCGGATCACTGATATTGATAACGACCAACAACCGACCAGCTTCGATCTCCTGGCACTCTGCTACTCACAGGACTCCAGTCAGAGAGTCAACCATCTAATAATAGTCCCTGGATTCGCCAGCAAAGCCACAGTCTTCTCCAATTTCCTGCTTCTCTGTAAATGCCAAGCGACTGAACATTCTAGAGCAGACTCCCATGCACGAACTTGTGAAATGCTTTCTAAAGTACTATCACCTTTCCTGGAAACATCTTCAAAAAACTCTGTCAGATTGGTCAGACACGACTAACCACGCATGTAACCATACTCACTAATCTTAATCAGTCCATTTCTACCCAAATATTTATATATCTGACCCCTTCGAATTTCTTCCAGAAACTTTCCCAAATCTGGTGTCAGGCTCACCGGCCTATAATTTGATTTTACAGCATTACATAAACAATAGAACAACATTAGCTATCCTCCATTCCACGGCAGCAGTCCACAGGGCTGCTAGGACCCTTACAATTTCTACAAGTGCCTGCAATAGAAGGGAACACCATGTCAGGCCCCGGTAAAATATCCACACTAAGTTGCCTCATGACAGCAAACACCTCTTCATCTGTAATCTCTATCGGGTTCTTGAAGTCGATGCTGCTTTGTCTCTCATGTGTTCGTCTTTTAAGACCATAAGACAAAGGAGTAGAAGTCGGTCATTCGCCATTTTATCATGAGCTGATCTATTCTCCCATTTAGTCCCACCCCCCCCCCGCCTTCTCACCATAACCTTGATGCCCTAGCTACTCAGATGCTTATCAATCGCTACCTTAAATACACCCAATGACTTGGCCTCCACTGCCGCCCGTGGCAACAAATTCCATAGATTCACCACCCTCTGGCGAAAAAAATTTCTTCGTATTTCTGTTCTGAATGGGCGCTCATCAATCTTTAAGTCATGCCCTCTCGTACTAGACTCCCCCATCATGGGAAACACCTTTGCCACATCCACTCTGTCCATGCCTTTCAACATTCGAAATGTTTCCATGAGGTCTCCCTTCATTCTTCTAAACTCCAAGGAATACAGTCCAAGAGCGGACAAACGTTCCTCAAATATTAAGCCTCTCATTCCAGGAATCATTCTAGTGAATCTTCCCTGTATCCTCTCCAACGTCAGCACATCCTTTCTTAATTAAGGAGACCAAAACTACCCACAGTACTCCAAGTGTGGTCTCACCAGCGCCTTATAGAGCCCCGACATCACACCCCTGCTCCTATACTCTATTCCTCTAGAAATGAATGCCAACATTGCATTCGCCTTCTTCACCGCCGACTCAACCTGGAGGTTAACCTGGTGGTTAACCTGGTGGTTAACCTTAAGGGTATCCTGTACGAGGACTCCCAAGTCCCGTTGCATCTCAGAAGTTTGAATTCTCTCCCCATTTAAATAATAGTCTGCCCGTTTATTTTTTTCTGCCAAAGTGCATAACGATACACTTTCCAACATTGATTTTCATTTGCCACTTCTTTCCCATTCTTCCAATCTATCCAAGTCTCTCTGCAGACTCTCTGTTTCCTGAGCACTACCGGCCCCTCCACCCACCTTCGTGTCGTCAGCAAACTTAGCCACAAAGCCATCTATTCCATAATCCAAATCGTTGATGTACAATGTAAAAAGAAGCGGTCCCAACACGGACCCCTGTGGAACACCACTGGTAACCGGCAGCCAACCAGAATGGGATCCCTTTATTCCCACTGATGTTTCCTGTCATTCAGCCAACGCTCTATCGATGTATGTAACTTTCCCGTAATTCCATGGGCTCTTATCTTAAGTAACCTTAAGTGTGGCACCTTGTCAAAGGCCTTCTGAAATCCAAATATACAACATCCACTGCATCTCCCTTGTCTAGCCTACTTGTAATTTCCTCAAAAAATTGTAATAGGTTTATCAGGCAGGATTTTCCTTTAAGGAATCCATGCTGAGTTCTGCCTATCTTGCCACATGCCTCCAGGTGCTCTGTAACCTGATCCTTGACAATTCACTCCAACAACTTCCCAACCACGGATGTCAAGCTAATAGGTCAATAATTTGCTTTTGCTTCCTTGCCACCTTCTGAAATAGCGGAGTGACTTTTGCAATCTTCCAGTCCTCCGGAACCATGCCAGAATCTATCGACTTTTGAAAGATCATCGCTAATGCCTCCGCAATCTCCACAGCTACTTCCTTCAGAACACGAAGGTGTATTCCATCTGGTCCGGGAGATTTATCTACCTTTATACTATTCAGCTTTCTGAGTACTATCTCTGTCGTAATTGTGACTGCGCACACTTCTCTTCCCTGCCACCTTTGAGTGTCCGGTATACTGCTGATGTCTTCCTCAGTGAAGACTGATGCAAAATACTCGTTCAGTTCCTCTGTCATCTCCTTATCTCCCATTACGATTTCTCCAGCATCATTTTCTATCGTTCCTATATCTACTCTCACCTGTCTTTTACTCTTTATATACTTGAAAAAGCTTTCAGTATCCTTTTTTGATATTATTTGCTAGCTTCCTTTCATAGTTGATCTTTTCCCTCATAATGACCTTCTTAGTTTCCTTTTGTAAGCTTTTAAAAACTTCCCAATCCTCTGTCTTCCCACTACTTTTTGCTTCCTTGTCTGCTCTCTCCTTTGATTTAACTTTGGCTTTGACTTCTTTTGTCAGCCACGGTTGCATCCCTTTTCCATTCGAAAAGAATCTTCCTTTTTGGAATATATCTGTCTTGCACATTCCTCACTTCTCGCATAAACTCCAGCCACTGCTGCTGTGCCGTCTTTCCCGCCAGTGTCACTTTCCAGTCAACTTAGGCCAGTTCCTCTCTCATGCCACTATAATTTCCTTTACTCCACTGGAATATCGACGCAGCAGATTTCGGCTTCTCTTTTTCAAATTCCACAAATAAGTTCATAAATATGTAAAAAATCATTTATGATCCGCCCCATATTTTTCGGCATTCTTAGCTTCTCCATGACCAAATTTGTCCGTTACTGTCCTTTAAGACCATAAGTTATAGGAGGAGAGTTTGACCCTTTGTCCCATCGAGTTTGTCCCGCCATTTGATCCTGGTTGATCCGTATCTCCCGCTTTCTCCCCATATCCCTTTGTGCCCTGACAAACCAAAAATCTACGAACCGCTGCCATAAATGTTCATTAAGACTTAGCTTCTCCTGCTGCCTGTGGCAACGGATTCCACAGATTAAATACTCTCTATCTAAAGAAATTGTTTCTCATCTCCATTCGAAAGAGACACCCCTCTATTCTGAGGCTGTCCGCTCTGCTACTAGACTCTGCAACAATCGGAACTACCTCAGCACATCTACTCTATCAAGGCCTTTCACCATTCAATATGTTTCAGTAAGGTCACCCCTCATTCTTCTGAATTCCAGTGAATACTGGCTCAGAGCGTTCTTTATATGTTAAGTGGTTCAATCTTGGAATCATTTTCCTGAACCTCCTAAACTGCTCAGAATACTCTAAGTGAGGGTGCACCAGTGTTTTATAAAACATCAAAATTACACCCGTACTTTTATATTCTAGTCCTCCTGAAATGAATGCCAACCTCGCATTTGCCTTCCTCACCACAGAATCCAACTGCAAATTAACCTTCAGGAAATCCTGCACAAATCCATTTGCGACTCACAATTATGAATTTTCTCTCCATATAGAATATGGTCTAACCTTTCATCTATTTTACCAAAGTACATGACCATACAATTCCCGACACTGAATACCGTCTGCCAATCCTTTCCTCAGTCTTCTAATCTGTCTAAGACCTTCTATAGCCTCTGCACTTCCGGAAAGCTAACTGCCCCTCCACCTATCTTCGTATGTTTCCGCAAACTTTACAACAAATTCGTCCGTTCCTACATTCGAATTATTGACATATAACGTAAAAGTGCTCAGTCCCACTCAGATACCTGTGAAACACCACTAGTCACTGGCAGCAAACCAGAAACTGCTCCCTTTACTCCCACTGTTTGACTTCTACCAATTAGCCATTGCTTTATCCATGCTATAATCTTTGTTGAAACACCATGGGGTTTTTCACTTGTTAAGCAGCCTCATGTGTGGCACCTTGTCAAAGACTTTCTGAAAATCCAAGCACACAGCATCAGCAGATTCACCTTTGTCTATCCTGCTTGTTGATATTTCCTCAAATAATTCCAACCTATTTGTCAGGCACGAGTTTTCTTTCGAGAAACGAGGCTGACTTCGGCCCATTTTAGCATGTGCTTCCAAATACATCCTTAACAATCAATCCAGCATCATCCTAAACACTGACGTCAGACTAACTGGCCTATAATTTCTTTCTTCTACCTCCCCACTTCTTGAAGAGTGGAGTGTGTGACAGGGTCCTGAATTACCCCTATGAACTGTGCTCGTTTACCCCTATTAATTGTGCTTTTGAAAAGAAAGAGAAAGAGTTATTTAGCACCAACAGCTTGTTTTTAAGAGGGAGAGAGAGATGAAAACTGCTCACAGGGTGTCGATACTTCTCAGGGACAGTCGCCTGCTTGTGCATTTCTTACACAGAGAGACGAAGGAGGAGTTATTTGAATGACAGCTGGCACTCAGTACCGTGAGATAAATAGGAGGTCAGATGATATAGACCTCAGACACATGTTTTGGACACTGAATGCGCTTTGTTGTGCCCGCAGAAAAAGTGGGTTTTTGGAGGGTCGATTAGGCAGATCGATCAGTGGCTCTTGCAGTGAAAAGAAAAGGGGTTGACTGGTGGGGAGTTGTCCATGTGTCCACTTTCGACTGGGTGATAGCTCTACCACAGAAAACCGGTCCGCGTTGTTGTGGTCACAGTCAATGACTTTTAAAGGATTTCGGAGGACAACTAGAAGATCGATGGCGTCAGCTCACCTGAAGACTCAAATCTCTCCCTCTCTCTCTCTCCATCACTACTCAAGTCAATACCACGAACTGAACTGAACTTTACTCATCATCGTAAGACTGTATCTTTTTACACCTAGACTTGAAGAAGCTTGATTTTCATATATATTCCACACTTAATTTTATATAATCATTGCTAACCTGTTTGATTTATCTAAACTTATATTACTGTATTGCGTAGTTACTAATAAATAGTATTAGTTAATTGCAATACTGGACTCCAAAGTGTTTTCCATATCTGCTGGATCTTTATTCCCCTCACGGGATACGTGACAAGTGGCATTTGAAATTTTCCATTTTTTTTCTAGAAACAATCCAGAATGTAGTGATTTTTTAGAATCACTACTAATGCCTCTACAATCTCTTCAGCCCCCTCTTTCAGAACACTGGGTTCTACACCATCTTGCCCAGGTGACTTATCTATCTTCAGACCTTTCAGTTTCCTGTGACCCTTCTCCCTATTACTGGCAACGTCGCACAATGCTGACCCGCTGGCACTCTGAAAGATCCATCACTCTGCTAGTGTCTTGCACAGTGAAGATTGATGCAAAATACTTATTCGGTCCATCCACAATTTCTTTGACCCCATTACTACCACTCGAACATCGTTTTCCAGCGGGCCGAAATCCATTATTGCCTCTCGTTTACACTTTATGTAGCTGAAGAAACTTTTGGTATTCTCTTTAATATTATTGGCTAGCTTACTATCATATACCATTTAGTTCTTTTTAGTTAATGATTTTTTAGTTCTGTTGGTTTTTAAAAGCTTCTCAGCCTCAAACTTCCCACTACTCTTTCTTCAATGATATGCCCTCTGAGATGCACTGGCTGTGCGTTTCCCCTCCTTCTCCTGACAGTCAGCCACTTACCTCTCTCTTGTAATGTAGACATGACTACCTCTGTGTTACACAAATCACCTCCTTATTCTCCCTTATGAGTCGAAGGTCATCACGCTACAGCTCGCCGAACCTTGATGAGCCAAATCCACTTTAAAACTGGTACTCAAAGGAATGACCTCCGCATTTGCACTTGCGGTATTTTATTCGCCTTTTATGATGAACCCCTTTCGTTGATTGCTCGCTGTCCAACTCAGAGGAAATGCTGCGACGTTCTGCCCTTCAAATATTGATCGCAGTCCTGATTAAAAAATGGCTCTTTTTACGCACTCGTTCACGTTGTTTACCTAATTCTGAGAACCTGCTGCGAAGCTTTGTCTTTTAACAACCGATAGCGGTTCTGATTGAAAGGTAGCTCTAAGTCATGTTGATTGCCCAACTCTTAATTTATCCTTGACATCCCTTCGGATTCTCCATCACCATGTGCGCTAGGGCAACATCACCCCTTCTTTTAGCCGACCTGACTTATTTCTAAAGCGTTCCCCTGCACAGCTCATGTATCCTCCATTTCCACGTGCATCCCTTTTTTTTCTTAGCCAGTACCTCAATATTTTTTCAGAACCAAGGTCACCTGATCGGGCTATCTTTACCTGTTACTCTGACAGACTTCGTCGTCTCAAAATATCATTTTTAGAAGTCCTTCTTTTCTAAGCGACAGAGCCAGTCTCACCTCAGAGGCTTGACCGTTTTGACTTTTTTTTGATGGGCCATACTTCCAACAGCATCCAAAGAGATATACCTGTTGTTGACAGCGATGCCTCCAGAGTAATCTGCACTGGCTGCTTAACCCCTTACTCCTTTCCTAACTCTCTTCCATTTCCTTGTGTTCTGCACTTTGGGTGTAACTACCTCTCTATATATCCTATGTATCATCCCTCAGGTTTCAGAATGACTCGGAGCTCATGGACTTACAGCTCGAATTACTTAACGCAGTGATTTGGAAGCTTCAGATCTTGCACTTTCTGCGGATTTCCCCTGCCTTCTCACATTCCTCAAGAGGAACGTGCAGCTATCCTGTCTGGCATTCCTACTGTTCAAACTGAGCAAATAAAAAGCATGAAAACAATAAATAAATTGTGTGGTAAATAGCTACCTACAGCTCTTTACTCTCTCTCAGTCAAGCCTCCCCTTGATGAACTTTCGATGAGCTAAAGCCTCGTAATGCCCACACTATCTCTCCCAACGATAGCCGCTCTATTGTTGACGTGGAATGGCGTAATAGTGTAAAATGTAACATCTCACAAAATGTTCTGCTATATTTATATAACCTACGTCAAAAGGCGATACTGGAGTTCTAACGTTTCCTGTCATTTATTCTTCGGTGCTTTTCTTCCACTTCGTGGAATTTTGCGAAGTGTAATGATTTCAGGCTGTATCCTTTTTACATTCTTTGAATTAATTTGAATTATTGAATTATTGAATCAATTGACTATTAAAGTTGGAACAATTCTGAACTTCCCAGTGCCGATTATCAAAACGATGTTTTTTTTCCGACTTTACCTTGATTCTTTAAGCGTAGTAATTGTTCTTAAAGTTGTAGAGACAGAAAGAGAAAAAAAAAAGTTAGTTTCTATATTAAGTTGTGCAAATGTAAGGTAACTGTTATTTTCGCAGGACGTCAAAATATAAGAAAATGACATTGAATTTGAAAATGTTGTTTTTCAGAATAATATACGACAAAGTGCATTTCCCTCGGGATTAATAAACTATGACTATGACTATGACTGTGACTATGCTTCAGGCAGCTTACGTTCATATGGTTAATTCTATCGAAAAACAGTTGCACAAAAGTTTTAAGGCATATATTCGGTTTAAACTGTAACATTCTGAAATATAAGTAATTCTGAACTGAAGCAACTAAACTTCTTTTACATTGGATGGTACTTTGACATGTGTAATCCATGCTATAATTCTCCAGTGCATTTCCGAGCCATCTCCTTTGACAAAAATCCAGCTCTGAACAAATAGGTTCACGGGAAAAATAGGCTGCCCGGTGTTGATGGTACATTTTTTTCCATTTATTTCTGTTGTGGATACTCTATTCGCGTTAACAGGACCCATTGCAAAACGAGCTATATTGTAAGTTTTTTGCGTCTCGAGAAATCAAACAGCAATTGGAAATGCCTGGCAGCTATAAAAATAAGAGAAAATTAACTTTACTTTGTTTTTCCTTTATGACTTTCCAATGCAATCTCATTTCAAGTACTCATGCTTTCCTGAGTGGATTCTCACTCAGAGATAAAACTTGCTGCAAGGAGCTCCGGGGTCTTTCAACATTTGAACTAATTGTCGTATTTTTAAGTAACCCCATTTCAAAATATTATCTGTTGAACACGAGCTGAGTCAGAGCAGGAAGATGGCAAAGGCTGTTTTAATTCTTCTATATGTTAAGAACGGTTCGGGAAATGCAAACAAAGCAGGACCTCATCAAGAGGCTTAGAATTGCAAGGCGTTAAATTGCTGAGTACAGAAAGAGAAGAGAGGCCCTAGGCGACTGTAACAACATACATCGTGGGAACTATTTTTTGAATTAAACAAAGTTTATTTTCATCGTTGCAGAGATTATGGTGTCTTTTATTGGGTCATTTTTAATGGAAGGACATATGAAGTCATTATTCATTGTGCAAAGAAAAGAAAGATATTTGATTATGTTATCTATGTGTTAATCGTTATAAAGGATTAATTTACTTCAACGAAGTATTATTGTTTTTTTTGTATTTCCTATTCCAAGTGTGCGGCTATTCATTACAACAAACATTCTGTACCCATTTCAAGTCTCATGTAACTCCGCCATGGCTATCCAAAACCAGGATGCGAAAGGAGAAAATTTAGGTATAGGGTTAGAAACCCCATCCCATAAAACAACAGAGCTACAGAAAACGATAACAGAAGCTCCAAGTACCCCCTCTTTGATAGAGGAAGCTTCGTCGCCAAGAAAACGTAAGAAGTGGTGTGGTGAACATGGAAACTACGGGGTCGATCGACGGCCGGCTCAGAACATAGTGTTCTAGCGAGTTGCATGTGTCCCTGTGGGGTGCTGAGATTAAGAAGAAGTAAAAGAAGCCTCATCGAAACACAAATATCAGTGAATCTGCTGCAGTGCTTCAACCTTGCAGCACAGAGCTAGTATTTGCCTCAGATACAAGAGATTCCACAGATTTTTGAAATCTTAAGCAACACACACAATAACCGAAGGAACTCAGCATGTCAGATAACATCAATAGTTCGGAATAAGTCGTTGACGTTCGACTGAAGGACCATCGTTTATTCAGTCGTTCCATACACATGCTGTGTGTTTTTGTGTGCGTTGCTAGAATATCACTTACCTCTTTATAATCAGAAGTGGCATTTGAACTTATCGGCCCACTTAGATGATAAATTATTTATGGCCGACTTCCCAACCTGTTGGAAGTGAACTACACCAGACTGACAAATGTGATTGAATGTATGCAAACTTAGCAACAGAAATTGCAGGTCAAAATAACTTTCTTACCAAGATCTTGACGAATGGTTTGTAAGGTCTGATGTTCTAAGAAAGGAAAAGATATTTGCAAATATTTTAACAGAATATATACAGTTAAGTCAATTGAATTTTAGATCATCTGTTTTAGCTTCAAATTTGTGCAATTAACGTAGGACCATAGGCCAGAATATCCGCCTTTATTCATTGATACAAAAATGATAAAATGAGGAGAATTGTCCTGCTCAACCCCAAGTATCGCCAGTCATCTAGTGCACACTAAACCTAACTGTCGGTCTTTGGAACGGGGAGTAAACAGGAGCATTAAAAGGGAGCCTAAGCCTCGCGGCAGGAACCCACATAAAGAGATCTATAAAGTATTGTTCTAATCACTAAGCTACTGTAACACTCTTTTGGAGAATATTGCAAACAAGGAGTCACAGACGTTTGCTTTTACTGTCTGTACTGGATGTACAAGAATTATGATTTTAGATTTTTGGAAATACATGTGCACATTTGTAATCAAGGATTCGAGAAAATGAAAAGACATACTAATTTGATACCAAACTGGGTTAATATTCTGCAACACCCATAAAACTCCAGACGAACTTAGCTTCTCCGGCAGCTATGGAAAAGGGTACAGAAGACGTTTCCGGCAATAACCCTTCATCATGATAAAGGGTCTCGGCCCGAAAAGTCAACTGTACACTTTCAATAGTTGCTGCCTGGTCTGTTGATTTCCTCCAACATTTTGTATCTGTTACTCGATTTCCACCAGCTGAATTTTTTCCTTTGCTTTATGTTGGTCTTCTGCTGCTGGCGATGCCCTTCTTTTCTGAGCTTCATTTAATTATTGCCCTGAGCGAAACCAGATGGAAAGAGAATTAACTATATCAACTCTGATGACCATTCTCATCATCCAGAGACTCATATTATTTCTGGGAAAGATCAGATTTTAAAGCCAGATCGAGTAAAGATATATCATATTTTCATATAAACGACAGAAACTTAAAAATAAAGAAATTTATGCCAAGCAATAAACCTCGATATTATGTTACATTAATAGATTGTTGTTAATGTGTTGGCACTCGGTAGATTTTATTGTGTGTGATTCAAATAAATCGAAAAGTAGATCAAAAGTTAAAGTGATAGGTTTCAAGTAATATAAAATGTTGCAGGTAAGTGAGGATCTTTAGCATTTGGTCATTATCTTGAATATTAGCCATCTGGATATTGATATGTTTTAAATTCATTGGCAATCCACTTGGTATCTCTATCAGAATAATTTTTCAGGTTCCAAAGCAACAGGAATACGCAATGCCTGGGCATGTCCAATTGATTTTCTGAGACTATCGTCAGAACTGGAAGCAGTCAGCTTACGGGAGGTGCCATTTACTATAGCTGGAGAGATATCTCCCCCATATATTAAGCAGAATCAAAAATAATATTGACTGATGAAAATTACCATTAACTGCCGTTAAACACATGGGCATGAATAGCATTACTTCGGAGAAATCTTTGACTCTGCTGGTAATTTACAATTCCAGATGACATAGAACACGGGAATAGTATTAGACCGTTTGAGTCTGCTCCTCCATTTCATCATGTCTGATCCGGTTGTTATTTCAGACCCAATCTCCTGCACTCTAACCATATCCATTGATGCTATGACCAATATCAGTCTCTGCCTTAAATATTCATAAAGGCTTGACCTCCACAGATGCTTCTGGCCAGGAATTCCTCAATTTCTCCACTAACTGGCAAAAGAAATTCCTGCACGTCTCAGTTATAAATTGCTTCACCTGAGAGGCTGTGTCCACTGGTCCTAGATTCTCCCACTGTAGACTCGCTACAACTACTCTATCAAGACCTTTCAAAATTCACAGGAAGAGGTACAGTCGACGTTTCGGGCCGGGATCCTTTGTCAGGACTAACTGAAAGAAGAGATAGTAAGACGAAGTCCTGACGAAGGGTCTCGGCCGGAAACGTCGACTGTACCTCTTCCTATCGATGCTGCCTGGCCTGCTGCGTTCACCATCAACTTTGATGTTTGTTGCTTGAATTTCCATCATCTACAAAATTCCTCGTTGAGCGCTATTCCTAGTGGGGTGGCGGCAGGATGGGATGGGAGCAGATTTGCGTGAAATGGGAGAGATGCGTTTGCGACCAGAGTTGATGGTGGAGGGAGGGAAACCTCTTTCTTTAAAAAAGGAAGACGTTTCCTTCGTCCTGGGATAGAAAACCTCATCCTGCAAACAGATACGGCGGAGACGGAGGAATTGAGAGAAGGGGATGGCATTTTTGCAAGAGACAGGGTGGGAGGAGAAATAGTCCAGGCAGCTGTGAGAGTCGGTAGGCTTATAGAAGACATCAGTAGATAAGCTGTCTCCAGAGAAAGAGACAGAGTGATCAAGAAAGGGGAGGGACGTGTCGGAAATGTACCAGGTAAACTTGAGGGTAGGGTGAAAGTTGCAGGCAAAGTTAATGAAGTCAACGAACTCAGCATGCGTGCAGAAAGCAGCGCCAACGCAGTCGTCGATGTAGCGAAGGAAAAGAGGGGGATAGATACCAGTATAGGCTTGGCCAGTATTTCCTCCACCCTGATGGCATGAACATTGACTTTTCTAACTTCCGTTAATGCCCCTCCTCCTCCTCACACCCCATCCCTTATTTATTTATTTGATATATTTTTTATTTTACACTTTTTTTCTCTTTCTCTCTTTTTTTCTCCCTCTGTACTTCTCACTATTACTCCTTGCCTGTTCTCTACCCTCCGGGCTCCCCTCCCTCCTTATCTCTCTCTCTCCCAAGGCTTCCCGTCCCATGACCTTCTCCAGTCTGTTATTCCTTTTCCCAATCAAATTTGCAGCTCTTAGATGCACCCCTTCCCTCCTGTCTTCTCCTATTATTTCGGATCTCCCTCTTCCCCTCCCACGTTCAAATCTCTTATTATCTCTTCTTTCAGTTAGTCTTGATGAAGGATCTCGGCCCGAAACGTCGACTGTACCTCTTCCTATAGATGCTGCCTGGGCTGCTGCGTTCACCAGCATTTTTTTTTTTTTTTGGTGTATGTGTTGCTTGAATTTACAGCATCTGCAGATTTCCTTGTGTCTTTCAAAATTCGATAGGTTTCAATTAGGTCGCCCCATCTTTTTCTGAATGCAATGGAACACAGGCCAAGAGCCATCATAGCATCCTCATCAGACAAGCTGTTCAATACTGAACTCATTTTTATAAACGTTAGCACATCCTTTCCAAGATAACGGGTCCAACACTGCTCGCAATACCCCAGGTGAGACCTCAGTAATGCTTTATAAAGCGACGGCATTACATATTGTATTTTATATTCTCGTCCTCTTGCATTAATGTTAACATCACATTTCCCTTCCTAACCGCAGACACAACCTGAAAATTAACCTTTAGGGATTCCTGCACCTTTCCCATTGTGTCTCAGGTTTTGAATTTCACAACATTTAGAAAATAGTCTACCCTTTTAATTTTTCTACTAAAGAGTATGAGCATACAGTTCCTGACACTGTATTCGTTGTTGAATTGCTTTAAATGTGTTTAATGTGCTTTTGTGCATGCAATATAATTTTTGATACGGATTAGTAAATAACATTATCAAATAATTGTGGAATATATCGTTTTAGCTGCTCTCAATTCATTTAACCTTTCTTCTGCAAGGTGAAATATCAAAAATGGGTTGTGTTCAACATTAGAAACGAAGTACAATTTTCTCTATCTGAGCATGTTCGTCAGTAAAATATTCTTATTTTTCAATATTTCATGAGTTAAAATGTTCATTGTGTTCGCAGCTTAAAGCAGTAATAAATTGTTGTTTAAATGTTGCGTATCTGCTAACATCAACTCTTTGAAGAAGCATGCTCTAAATGTTGGAAAATGTCCTCAGAATTATGAGTCTTTACGTTATTTGATCTCCAGAAATCCCACTGCATAGATCTTCAAAATAGTTATTTTTCAACTGAACTGCAGATGTCAAAGCCTGTCGATGTTGATGAACGTCTCCATCACTTGCCAGCATTGAACCGTAGTGAACAAAATGTTTACTTTCCTCTAATTCTAAAGTCGTCTTCTCCAATTTCCCTCCTTCTTAAATTGCAAAAGGCGTGTGATTTACGAAATCATTCTATTTTGATTAATCGCCATCAGTTGTAGTCGCTGACCCAACTCACCATCGAATTGCACATGTTTTTTCACATCTGTTGAAAAAGGATATTTCAACACAGCAATTCAGTATTACAAAGGGAATATTAACATGTAATGTCATGGTTGAAGCACAAAAATAAATATATCAAAATATAAAATCATTAACCATCAAGTATCAATATTCTAAAGTTGAATTGCTATCAATCAACAGGTACCTTCTTTTTTTCGTTTCAATTCTTCATCTGTGAAATCAAAATATGGAATCTTAAATAAAAAGCACTAATAAGGAAGTGGTATAGTGATGAAACTCACAAGGTTAGATGCTATTGTAGGTTAAATCATTACTGGTTTCGAAAGTGGATGTAAATATACATATCAAAGATGAAAGAGTTATCAACTATATGGACCCAGAACAGGAGTGAGAATAATACTCTCGCCCTTATACTCTTATTTAGTGCAATTCCAAAACCATAATTAATGGCTGCTGATATAGTAATAGGTAACTTTGATAAGTATTCATTCGTCCATATCTGGGAAATTCTAGAAGAAATCTACGCAAAGCCATCATGAAACAAATGTTTCTAAATGCAATTTCTTTCCAGGGCTGTAAAGCATCTACTGTAATATCTCTCTCTATTTCCCTATATTTCTCTCTATCTATCTAAATTGACGACTAACACAATCACGTAAAAAGTTCTAACTAGAGCAATCAATGATATTTAGGTGCGCCAGAACGCCGAAGCTTGATGCTCTCACGCACCCCGATCTAGTCCGAAGATTTAGTGACAGGAAGAAACCTGTAGAAGGAGGTTCAGGAGGAGAAGGTGAAACAGGGTGAGGGCTGATGTGAATGGGTGATAATAGACAATAGGTGCAGGAGTAGGCCATTCGGCACTTCGAGCCAGCACCTCTCGTGGGGAGAGCGTTGAAGTCAAAATATAGGAATAAGAGTTGGAAGACGTAAAGAGCTGAAGAAGAAGGCTTCTGGTAGGAGGGGAGATTGGACCATGAGACAAAATTTAGGAGGAGCGGCACTAGAGGGGGGGATAGGCAGATTACAAGGAACAAAAATATAAGAGGCGAGCCAGAATGTGGGATGGAAATAGTGACACTGGATGGAAATACTCCGCAGAGCGGCCAGTGAATGAGTGGAGCTTTTTGAGGTTTTGGCTCGATAGGTTTTGAGAGTTTTGGCAGTTGGATTGTGCAATCAAGTCAATCAAGATTTGAATAGCGCAGACTTGGCAGAAAGCAGTTGCTTGGGTCATCAAGATTTCAATAGCTCAGACTCAGCAGAAAGCAGTTGATTGCGCAATCCGAAAATTGAAAAGCTCAAACAAATTAAATGAGGGGTAGCTCAAACAGAGCGGCCAGTGAGTGAGTGGGGCAGTGAAGGAGTGGAGCTTTGAGGCTTTGGCTCGAGAGTGTTCAGCGAGCATAGGCTGAGGACGAGCTTGCGCCCAGTGAGGTAAGAAGGGCTAAGTTTCTTTAATTAATTTAATTAACTTACGAGTTGGTAATGGAGGCAGTAGATAGGTCAGTCCAGTGCTACGAATGTACGATGTGGGAGTCCGGGACAGCATAATTCTGTCTGATGACAACACCTGCAAAAGGTGCATCCAGCTGCAGCACCTACTAAACTGAGTTTGGGAACTGGAACCGGAGCTGGATGAACTTCGGATCATTCGGGAGGCAGAGACAGTAATAGATCGGAATTTCAGGAAGACAGCCACCCCTAAAAGTGAGGAGACAGATAACTGGGTGACTGTCAGAAGACTGAAAGAGCAGAGCACCTCTGTGTTCCCATCAACAATAAGTATACCGTTTTGGATACTGCTGGTGGGGACGACGTACCAGGGACAAGTTGTAGTGGTCGCGTCTTTGGCACAGAGATTTGACCCTCATCTCAGAAAGGAAGGAGGGTAAAGTGGAGAGCATTAGTGATAGGGGATTCGATAGTTAGGGGGACAGTGAAGAGGTTCTGTGGGAGAGATCGAGGATCCCGGATGGTCTGTTGCCTCCCTGGTGCCAGGGTCCGCGGTATCTCGGATCGACTTCTTAATATACTCATGAGAGCGGTAGAGCAGCCAGATGTCGTGGTCCACGTGGGGAGCAATGACTGAGATAGGAGTAGGGACGAGGTCCCGAAGAAGGAATATAGGGAATTGGGAAAAAAGTTGAAAAGCTGGACCGCAAGGGTGGTAATCTCAGCATTGCTGCGTGTGCCACGAGACAGAGAATGTAGGAACAGGAAGTTATGACAGATGAATGCGTGGCTGAAGAGTTGGTGCATGGGGCAGAGGGGCAGATTTCGGGATCGTTGGGATCTCTTCTGGGGAAGGTCTGAACTGTACAAAAAGGACGGGTTGCACCGGAACTGGAAATGGACCAATGTCCTGGCGGGCAGGAATGCTAGCGCTGTTGGGGAGGTTTTAAGCTAGTTTGGCAGGGGGATGGGAATCAGAATGTGAGTTCAGCGATTAGGGTAGAAAGACAAGGGTATGATGCTATGTGTTCTGAGATGGTGAGGAAGGACAGGCAGGGGAGAAAACATAAATGTAGCCAGTTAAAGGGGTTGAAATGTGTTATTTCAACTCTGAGTATTAGAAATAAAGGGGATGAACTAAGAGCATGGATCAGTACGTGAAACTGCGATGTTGTGGCCGTTACTGAAACTTGGGTGGAGGAAGGGCAGGACTGGCTGATGCGGGTACCGGTGTTTAGGTGTTTTACAAGGAATAGGATGGGAGGTAGAAATGGGGGCGAGGAGTTACATTACTGGTCAGGGATGGTATCACGGCTATAGAAAGGGAGGACGCTGCAGAGGGAGTGTCCACAGAGACGGTGTGGGTGGAAGTCCGAAAAAGGAAGGCATCAATCAGTGTGCTGGGAGTAGTCTATAGGCCCCGAAATATCTCTCGGGACACCGAGGAGCAGATAAGCAGGCAGATTTTAGAATGGTGCTGTCATGGTCCTATCCGTGATGTCCGCCTTCCGGTTCACGGTGCCGTCCGTGGACTCCAGACTCCGGGTCTTCCGGTTGTCCCTTGTTTCAGTTGGACTTAATCAAAGGCACCTGACGGTCGTCTTGGGGCTGGGAATATAAGTGGCCCTGGGTTCGAGTGTGGTTGCTGGTTCGTCTCGTCACTATCCCGTCCTCGACACTGTGGGGTAAGTAAGGCCGTCTATGTCGTTACTCTGCAGTTGGATTTGTCCCTTCCTGTTTTTCCCTTCCCCTTCCTTCTGAAGCCTTGCCTGCAACCTGGTTTTGGAGCCTTGACTGCAACATTGTCAAATTCAACCACCGGAGCTAGTCTGTGTCAAGATAAGGAATTCTATATCGTTGAGTTGGAACTGTCTCTGCGTCCACACCTTCGCTAGTTAGGTCCGGCCGTTTTCCGCTACCTAGTGTTAGGAAATGTCTCTGTGTCCACGCCTTCTCTAGGTAGGTCCGGCCGTTTTCCGCTACCTAGTGTTGGGAACTGTCTCTGTGTCCACGCCTTCGCTAGTTAGGTCCGGTCGTATGCCGCTACCGAGTGTTGGGAAATGTCTCTGTGTCCACGCCTTCGCTAAGTAGGTCTGGCCGTTTGCCGCTACCTAGTTTTGGAACCGTCTAGTCGTGTTCAGCATTCTGTGTATGAGTCCCGGCCCTACGTCCTGTTCCCAAAGAGGGGACCCGGTTCTGCGTTCCATGTTTCTGTCTCTCAAGTCCAAGGCTCCATGTTCCCGTGTTCTAGACCAACGTTCTGTGTTACAGTCCTCCGCAAGACCAAGACAAGGCTTTCGGTGTTGTGTTCCGAGGTTCCTGTCTCCCAAGACCACATCATGTCTTTACCTAGTCCCAGAAACTGTGCCTTGACTAGGGCTCGTACTCCGAACCCAAGCCTCGAGGAACCCAAGCCTCGAGGAACACAGGCCTCGAGGAACCTAAGCCACGTCCAATTCTGTAACCACGTCATGTCCTCTCCTAGTTCCGGGGTCCGAGCCCGAGTCAAGACCCAGGTTCTGGGTCCTTGTCCGGTCTCTAGCTCGGAGTCCAAGCCCAGGCTCCTCGTTTCCAGTTCCTAGTCCTGGCAGCGCTTGCCTAGCCAATGTCCTAGCCAAAGTCCGTGTTCTAGTCCCAGCTCCTAGTCTGAATCCAGTCTCGTCCCTAACTCTATTCCCTAGTCATATACTGTTCCTACTACTTCAGTGTCTGTGTCTTGCATTTGGGTCCGCCACCAGCGCCACCCCTATGACAGAAGGAACCAGCCATACATGGACCGGGCAACGCAGAAACTGTCGTCTAAATCTAGTCATCCTGGGTTCCTTCCTGATTGTATACCTCCCCCCAGCAGACCAGGCCGTCGTTGGTCCTGGAGAGCCTGTTCGGTCGCCCGGAGTCTCCTATAGGTGGGGGGGGGGGGGGGGTTGGTGCGATTTGGTGTGCACTGTCATTGTCCTGTCCGTGAAGTCCAGGTTCCGGTTCACGATACGGTCAATAGATTTTGTGCTCCGGTTCTTCTGGCTTCCCCTTGTTTCATTTGGGCTTATTCATAGGTACCTGATGCTCGTCTTTGGGCTGGGAATATAAGTGGCTCTGGGTTCAAGTGTGTTTGCTGGTTCGTCTTGTCGGTATCCGGTCCTCGCCTCTGTGGGGTAAGTCAGACCGTCTTTGCCGTTACCCTGCAGTTCGATCTGTCCCTTCCTGTCCTTACCTCAGTTAGGTAAGCCAGGAAGTATTTGCTGTTACCGAGGCAGGACTGCTCCCTTCCTTTCCCCTTCCTCCTGAAGCTTTGCCCGCAACTTGTGCCTGGAGCCTTGCCCGCAACCTGTGTCTGGAGCCTTGTCGTCAACCTGTGTCTGGAGCCTTGCCTAGAACCTTGTCAAGTTCAACCAACTGAGCGGATACGGAGCCTTGCTGTGTCAAGATAAGGAACTGTCTATCATTGAGTTGGAACTGTCTCTGCGTCCACGCCTTCGCTAGGTAGATCCGGCCGTTTGCCACTACCTAGTGTTGAGAAACGTCTCGTCGTGTACAGCACTCTGTGTATCAGTCCCGGCCCTACTTCCTGTTCCTAAGGAGGGGCCCCGGCTCTGTGTTCCATGTTCCCGTGTTCCAGACCAATGCTCCGTGTTCCCGTGCCCTAGACGAAGTCTCTGTTTTCCTATCCTCCCCAAGAACAAGCCAAGGCTTCCGGCGTTGTGTTCCGGGGTTTCTATCTCCCAACACTACGTCATATCTTCGACTAGTTTTGGACTCCGAACCCGAGTCAGAACCCAGGTTCTGGGTCCTTGTCTATTCTCTGGCTCGGATTCCGAACCCAGGCCTCGAGGAACCCAAGCCTCGAGGTACCCAAGCTTCGTGGAACCCAAGCTTCGTGGAACCCAAGCTTCGTGGAACCCAGGCTACAATGAAACCAGGCCACGATGAACGCAGGCCTCGAGGAACCCAAGCCTCGTGAAACCCAAGCCACGATGAACCCAGGACTCGAGGAACCCAAGCCTCGAGGAATCCAAGCCACGAGGAACCCAAGCCTCGGGAAACCCAAGCCATGCCCAGTCCTGTAGCCACGTCATGTTCTCGCCTAGTTCCGTGGTCCAAGCCCTAGTCAACACTCAGGTGCAGGGTCCTTGTCCAGTCTCTGACTCGGTGTCCAAGCCCAGGCTCCTAGTTCCCACTTCCTAGTCCTGGTCCCGCTTGACTAGCGAATGTCCTAGGCCAAGTCTGAGTCTTGGGTAATGAACCTGGTCAGGTGGCAGACCTCTTGGTGGGGGAGCATTTTGGTGAGAGTGACAACAACTCCCTTAGCTTCAGCATAGCTATGGAAAAGGATAAAAACAGACAAAATGGAAGATGCTTAACTGGGGAAGGCCTAACTATGAAGGGACCTAGCGAGAGTAAATTGGAAACAGATGTTCAAGGGTGAAAGCACAGAGGTAACGTGCAGGAAATTTTGGGACCACTTTTGCTGGGTTCAGGATAGGTTTGTCCCACTGAGAAAAGGAAAAAATGGTAGGGAAAGGGAACTGTGACTGAGGAAACATATGTGGCAACGCGTCAAGAGGAAGAAGGAAGCATATGTTGGATATAAGAAGAAGTAAGCAGGAGTGAGTCGTAAGAAATATAGAGTAGCCAGTAAGAAGCTTAAGAAAGGACTAAGGAGAGCTCGAAGGGGGCATGAGAAGGCCTAGGCATGTAGGATTAAGGAGAATCCCCTAGGTGTTCTATGCGTATGTGGTGAATAGAAGGATGACGAGAATGAAGGTGGGGCCGGTAAAGGATAAAGAAGGCAACATACGCCTGGAGGCGGAGGAGGTTGGGGAAGTCCTAAATGAATACTTTCCTTCAGTGTTTACAAGTAAAAAGGACCATGATCAGGGTGAGGTCGAAATACAACAGGGCTGTGTGCTGGAAAATGTGGAGATTAAGGAAGAAGAGGTGTTAGATCTACTTAAAAACATCAAGATTGGTAAGTCCTCAGGACCGGACCTGATATACCCCAGGTTGCACAGGGAAGTGAGAGAAGAGATCGTTGGATCAGTAGCTACGATCTTTGAATCCTCTTTGGCTGCAGGGGAGGTGCTGGAGAATTGGAGAATGGAAAATGTAGTTCCCTTGTTTAAAAAAGGAAAAGGGAGAACCCTGGGAACTATAGACCAGTGAGTCTTACGTCGGCGGACTGCAAACTATTGGAAAAGATTATTAAGGATAGGATCTACGAACATTTGAAGAAGTACAGTCTACTCAACGATAGTCAACATGGTTTTGTGAAGGGAAGATCGTGCGTCACGAGCTTAATTTAGTTTTTTGAAGGGGTAACAAAAGAAATTGATGAGGATAGGGCGGTAGACGTGGTCTACACGGATTTTAGCAAGGCATTTGACAGGGTCCCCCACGACAGACTCATCCAGAATCTCATGAGGCATGGGATCAGTGGAACCTTGGCCCTTTAGATAAAAAAAAATGGCTTACAGGAAGAAAGCAGAGGGTAGTAGTGGAAGGAAAGTATTCTTCTTGGAGGTCGGTGACTAGTGGAGTGCCGCAAGAATTTGTCCTGGGACCGCTGCTCTTTGTGATTTTTATAAATGACGTGGATGAAGAGGCTCACCTGGATTGGTGAGTATGTTTGCGGATGACACGAAGATTGGAGGAGTTGTGGATGGAGCTGTAGGTTGTTGAAGGTCACAAGAGGATATAGACAGGATGCAGAGTTGGGCAGAAAAGTGGCTGATGGAGTTCAATCCGGATAAGTGTGAGGTGATGCATTTTGGAAGGACAAACCAGAAGGCTGAGTACAGGGTTAATGGTCGGTTACTTAAGAGTGTGGATGAACAGAGGGACCTTGGGGTTCCAATCCATTCATCCCTCAAGGTCGCTGCACAGGTTGATAGGATAGTTAAGAAGGCCTATGTGATGGTTGGCTACATTAATAGGGAGATTGAGTTCAAGAGTAGAGAGGTCATGTCTAAACTCTACAAATCTCTGGTAAGACCAGACTTAGCGAATTGTGTTCTGTTCTGGTCATCTCATTATAGGAAGAATGTTGAAGCTATGGAGAGGGTGCAGAGGAGATTTACCAGGATGCTGCCTGAATTGGAAAACAAGCCTTATGAGGCAAGGTTAGCAAAGCAAGGGCTTATCTCTTTGAAGCGTAGAAAGATGAGAGGGGACTTGATAGAAGTCTACAAATTTATGAGAGGCGTAGATATGGTGGATCGCCAGTACTTGTTTTCCAGGGCACGAATAGCAAGCACAAGAGGGCATATGTACAAAATTAAAGGAGGGAAGTTTAGGGGAGATATCAGGGTATGTTTTTAACTCAGAGGGTTGTGGGTGCCAGAAATGACTTCCCAGGGATTGCCGTGGAGTCTAAAACATTAGGGGTATGTAAGAACCTCTTGGACAGGCACATGGATGAAAGACAAATAAAGGGTTACAGGGTAGTGTGGTTTAGTAATTTTTTTTAGGAATATATGGGTCGGCACAACATCGAGAGCCGAAGGGCCTGTACTGTGCTGTAGTATTCTAGTGTCTAGTATCTCGTGACTAATGGGGAGGGGCAGAAATTACCGGAAGTTAGGGAAAAGGATGTTCATGCCATTAGGTTGGAGGATATCCAAACAGAATATATGTTGCTCCTCCAACCTGACAGGGGCCACCTCATTGCAGGAGAGGCGGCCATGGACCGACATGGGAATGGGAGGTCGAATGGAACTGACTGGAACCCGGGAATACACTCTTTTGTCGCAAATAGAGCAATGATTCTAGAAGCAGCACTGCGACAATTTATGTCGGGTCTCACCGATGTGGAGGAGGATGTAATGGGAGTGTTGGGTGCAGTGTTTCAGCATACTGTAAGGATTCTGATTTTATTTTCCGTTTTATATTAGTATTTCAAGGTAAGTAGCCATAAAGGCATTTACTCCATAATTATTGATTTGGTCAATAAATGTCATTCTGACGCCCACACCCAAGGAATCTTATGAATTCGTGTAAACATAATTTGATTGTTATAGATGAATATAATTCCAGAAACATGCAATATTAATAATTTATTATCAATAAACTATTGGTGATGTCACAGGGAGACTGCTGGTGTTTTGTTTGTAACTATATAGCATAAAGCTACAGCTTCCGTGTAGTTAAGACAGATACCGTCCTTCCATAAATAAGTGAATGAAGCAATACAGAAGTGACAAACACAGAATTCAGAAGCTAGCGAGGAAATGTAGTTTATGTGTTTATGTTAATAGATAAAATGCAAATGCCTTAATGAGGTAGGTAGATAGATTAATAGCCGACATTTACTAAGGAAGGTGACCATTGAAGAGTTGATAACAAAGGGAAAGATTCTTTTCTTGAGCCTGGTGTAAAGTCTTCTCAAACGTTTTAATTCTGTGCACGATGAGATGGGGAGAAGACAGAACGACCAGAATGTCAAGAGTTGGCAGCATTGCATAGATTGCGAAAAGGGTTTCATTATAAATGAAGAACTGGCTGGTTTTCGTGTTGGTCGGCTTTGTTCTTACAAAACTCAGCAAATATACTGAAGGTGATCTCTTACCTTTGTCTTTCAAAATTTGCTTCAGTTCATTTAGTTCTGCAAGTACATTTCATTAATATATTTTTTTTTTCTGGCTAGACCCAAAATAAATTAATTCACATTGATATCAATTCTTATCTGTTTTACGGGTTTGACTGATTTTACTCAAACTGCGCCTCGCACTCTTATCAATGAAAACATGGAAGAGCACACAACTGTTTGAAAACTGAACCTTTGCATTGTGTACATTTGATTTTTGATACTGATATTCTCAAGGTTATCAGACTGTTTGGAGGAATATATGGAAGTCCGTTAGTTTTATATGAAGCTGCTTTATATAAGAAATACAAATTTATAAATTCACAATAATTCTAAAATCCATCAAGCTCTTTGTTCTTTTCTCTAAAGGTAATCTGTAAAATTATATATTAAGAGTTATTTTCCCTGCATCTGCATATTTGTCGCACTATTCGGAATCTGCTTATGCTTCTTCATAGATAGCAGCCTTCAGGGAAGATTAATTGGGTACTGGATTTCCAAAATTTACAGTACTTTGACGTTATTAATAAAATAAGATATAATAAGTTGTCTCAGAAAAAGCAAGGTACAGATCAATAAACAACATACTATTTGGATCAATCCACACTTGTGCTTATCAATACATTCAAAGCAACTGTGGAAACCAAGTACCATTAGACCTGCTATACTGTTATATCGCACAATAATAATGCTGAAGGACAAGTCAAGCTTTCCATGCAGCCGTAATATTGTCGCTCATTTTGCATTTAAATGTATCTGATAAGCAGATATATTTCATATGGAAGGAAAATCTTTGAAAGGGTGTCGATGATTGGCGCTTATTAGTCTGCGCTTTGATCTTCAGTTGCCACTGAAGTTATGTTATGTTTCTTGATAATACCCTAGTATAGAAGCGGTTGTTAGTTCGTATTCCTGAATCCTCCGTAATGATATCCGAACAATGTCGCAGGGATAAGGGAATGGCTGACAGGCAGGAGGCAAGTAAAAAGGATCCTTTCTGGTTGGCTGCCGGTGACGAGTGGTGTTCCTCGGGGATCAGTATTGGAACCGCTATTTTTTCATATTGTGTGTCATTGGTGTAGATAATTGTGGCCACGTTTGTGGACGATACGATGATATGTGGAAGGTTAAGTAATCTTTAGAAAGCAATGCGATTGCAGCCGGGTTTAAACATTTGGGAGAATGGGCAAAAAGTTGGAGATGCAATATAGTGTTGGGAAATGTACGATAATACATTTTTGTAGAAGGAACATTAGTGCAGACTATTATCTAAATGGGCAGAAGGTTCAGGCATCAGTGGTGCAGAGGGATTACGGATCCTCGTGCACGACTACCAGAAGGTTAATTTACAGATTGAGGCTGTGGTAATAAAGGCAAATGCAATTTCAGGATTTATTTCAAGAGAATTAGAATATGAAATCAATGAGATAATGCTGACACTAGTCGCGCCGCATTTTGAGTATTGTTGGGACCCATATCTCAGAAATGATGTTTTGCCATTGGAGAGTGTCTAGAGCAGGTTCTCAAGGATAACTCCTGGAATGAATGGGGTTAACATATGATAAGCTCTTGGCAGCTTTGGGCCAGTACGCACTGGAATTTAGAAGGATGTGAGGAGGAGGTGAACACATTGAAGCCTACCGAATATTGAACGGACTAGATATGGTGGATGCGGATAGGACGTTTCCTGTGGTGGGTGTATTTAGAGCAGGAGCTGGATGACCTGCGGATCATTCGGGAGAATGAGGAGATTATAAATAGTACCTACAGGGAGGTAGTTACGCCAAAGGAGCAGAGGACAAGAAATTGGGTCACTGCCAGACGAGGGAAGAGGAACGGGCAGGAAGAGCAGGGTTTCCCTGTGGCCATTCCCCTCAACAACAAGTATACCGCATTGGATACTGTTGGGGGGGTTGACTTACCTGGGACAAGCTGCAGTAGCTGGATCTCTGGCACTGAGTCTGGCTCTGCAGTGCAGAAGGGAGGGTGAAAAAAGAGGAGAGCGGTAGTTATACGGGACTCGATAGTTAGAGGTACAGATAGGAGGTTCTGTCGTCGTGACAGAGAATCCAGGATGGTTTGTTGCCTCCCGGGTGCCAGTGTCAAGGATGTCTCTGATCGCTTGCATGACATTCTGAAGTGGGAGGGTGATCAGCCAGAAATCGTGGCGCACATCGGTACCAATGACGTAGGAAGAAAGAGTGAGGAGGTCCTGAGACTGAGTATAGAGAGCTTGGTAGGAAGTTGAAAAGCAGGACCTCGAGGGTGGTAATCTCTGGATTGCTACCTGTGCTACGTGCCAGTGAGGGTAGGAATAGGATGATCTGGAGGATGAACAAGTGGCTGAGGAACTGGTGTAGGGGGCAGGGTTTCAGATTTCCGGATCATTGGGACCTCTTCTGGGGCAGGTGGGACCTGTACAAGAGAGACGGGTTACACTTGAACTACAGGGGGACCAATATCCTTTCAGAGAGGTTTGTTAGTGCTATTGGGGAGGCTTTAAACTAGATTTGCAGGGGGATGGGAACCAGAGTGCCAGAGCTGACAGTGTGGCTGGGGTGAAAATAAATGATGTTAGAAGTTCAAGCAAATCCGCTAATAGAAAGGTTGTGAGTGGTCGTAAAAAACTGTTGAGGTGTATATATTTCAATGCTAGGTGTATTGCGGGGAAGGCGGATGAGTTGAGGGCGTGGATTGACACGTGGAATTATGACGTTATAGCAATTAGTGAAACTTGGCTACAGGGGGGGCAGGACTGGCAGCTTAATATTCCAGGTTTCCGATGTTTCAGACGTGATCGAGGCAGAGGAATGAAAGGTGGGGGAGTAGCATTGCTTGTTAGGGAAAATATTACAGCAGTGCTCAGGCTGGACAGATTAGAGGGCTTGTCTATTGAGTGCTTATGGGTGGAGCTGAGAAAGAGGAAAGGTATGGCCACATTAGTGGGATTGTATTACAGACAACCCAATAATCAACGAGACTTGGAAGAGCAAATCTGCATAGAGATAGCAGGCAACTGCAGGAAACATAAAGTTGTGGTGGTAGGGGATTTTAATTTTCCATATATTGATTGGGACTCCCATACTGTTAGGGGTCTAGATGGCTTAGAGTTTGTGAAGTGTGTTCAGGATAGTGTTCTAAATCAATATATAGAGGGACCAACTAGAGGGGATGCAATATTGGATCTCCTGTTAGGAAACGAGTTAGGACAAGTGACAGAAGTCTGTGTAGGGGAGCTTTGGGTTCCAGTGATCATAACACCATTAGATTCCACTTGATCATGGGCAAGGATAGATCTGGTCATAGGGTTGAGGTTCTGAACTGGAAGAAGGCCAAATTTGAAAAAAATGAGAAAGGATCTAAAACGCATGTTTGGGGACAGGTTGTTCTCTGGCAAAGATGTGATCAGTAAGTGGGAAGCCTTCAAAGGAGAAATTTTGAGAGTGCAGAGATTGTATGTTCCTGTCAGGATTAAAGGCAAAGTGAATAGGAATAAGATACTTTGGTTCTCAAGGGATATTGCAACTCTGATAAAGAGGAAGAGGGAGTTGTATGACATGTATAGGAAACAGGGAGTAAATAAGGTGCTTGAGGAGTATAAGAAGTGCAAGAAAATACATAAGAAAGAAATCAGGAGGGCTAAAAGAAGACATGAGATTGCCTTGGCAGTCAAAGTGAAAGATAATCCAAAGAGCTTTTACAGGTATATTAAGAGCAAGAAGATTGTAAGGGATAAAATTGGTCCTCTTGAAGATCATAGTGGTCGGCTATGTGCGGAACCAAAGGAAATGGGGGAGATCTTAAATAGCTTTTTACGTCTGCATTTGCTAAGGAAACTGGCATGACGGCTATGGAATTAAGGGACACAAGTAGTAAGATCATGGAAACTGTACAGATTGAAAAGGTGGAGGTGCTTGCTGTCTTGAGGAAAATTAAAGTGGATAAATCCCCGGGACCGGACAGGGTGTTCCCTCGGACCTTGAAGGAGACTAGTGTTGAAATTGCAGGGGCCCTGGCTGAAATATTTAAAATGTCGCTGTCTACAGGTGAGGTGCCGGAGGATTGGAGAGTGGCTCATGTTGTTCCGTTCTTTAATAAAGGATCGAAAAGTAATCCGGGAAATTATAGGCCGGTAAGTTTAACGTCAGTAGTAGGTAAGTTATTGCAGGGAGTACTAAGAGACAGAATCTGCAAGCATTTGGATAGACAGGGACTTATTAGGGAGAGTCAACATGCCTTTGTGCGTGGTGGTCATGTATGACCAATCTATTGGAGTTTTTCGAGGAGGTTACCAGGAAAGTGGATGAAGGGAAGGCAGTGGATATTGTGACTAGTGGTGTGCCACAGGGATCAGTGCTGGGTCCATTGTTATTTGTCATCTATATCAATGATCTGGATGATAATGTGGTAAATTGGATCAGCAAATCTGCTGATGATAAAAAGATTGGAGGTGTAGTAGACAGTGAGGAAGGTTTTCAGAGCCTGCAGAGGGATTTGGACCAGTTGGAAAAATGGACTGAAAAATGGCAGATGGAGTTTAATATAGACAAGTGTGAGGTATTGCACGTTGTAAGGACAAACCAGGGTAGAACATACACGGTTATTGGTAAGGCACTGAGGAGTGCAGTAGAACAGAGGGATCTGGGAATACAGATACAAAATTTCTTAAAAGTGGCACACTTTCACAGGTAGATAGGATCGTAAAGAGAGCTTTTGGTACATTGGCCTTTATTAATCGAAGTATTGAGTATAAGAGCTGGAATGTTATGGTGAGGTTGTATAAGGCATTGGTGAGGCCGAATCTGGAGTACTGTGTTCACTTTTGGTCACCAAATTACAGGAAGGATATAAATAAGGTTGAAAGAGTGCAGAGAAGGTTTACAAGGATGTTGCCCGGACTTGAGAAACTCAGTCACAGAGAAAGGTTGAATAGGTTAGGACTTTATTCCCTGGAGCGTAGAAGAGTGAGGGGAGATTTGATAGAGGTATATAAAATTATGATGGGTATAGATAGAGTGAATGCAAGCAGGCTTTTTCAACTGAGGCAAGGAGAGCAAAAAACCAGAGGACATGGGTTAAGGGTGAGGGGGGAAAAGTTTAAAGGGAACATTGGGGGGGGGGGTCTTCTTCACACAGAGGGTGGTGGGAGTATGGAATGAGCTGCCAGACGAGGTGGTAAATGCGGGTTCTTTTCTAACATTTAAGAATAAATTGGTCAGATACATGGATGGGAGGTGTATGGACGGATATGGTCTGTATGCAGGTCAGTGGGACTAGGCAGAAAATGGTTCGGCACAGCCAAGAAAGGCCAAAAGGCCTGTTTCTGTGCTGTAGTTTCTATGGTTTCTATGGTTATGGTTAAAGGGTGCAGCCTCAAAACTGAGGGACGTCTCTTTGGAGCAGAGGCAAGGAGGAATTTCTTTTTAGCCAGAGAGTAGTTAATTTGTGAAATGTTCGGCCACAGACTGCCGTGGAGGCTAATTCCGTGTGTATATTTAAGGCGGAACTTGATCGTTTCCTGATTGGTCAAGGCATCGGAGGATATGGCGAGAAGGCAGGTGTGCGGGGAAGGTTGGATTTGGAATCAGCCATGATGAAATGGCGGAGCAGTCTCGGTGGGCTGAATGACATAATTCTGCTCCTCTGTATTATGGTCTTATGGTCGCCTGTTGAAAATTTCGCACGACAGTGTATATACTGTATGACGTGTTTAGTGAGTGCGCTATATGCAAGAATTTCACATGCTAGTATAAACCTCATTGAATTTTTTGAATAAATTTCTTTACAGGAAATATACTTTGCACAGCACGACAGTTAAGCATTTCAGGAGCGTGGAACATGGAATTAGCACGCTGTCTTGCAAGCAAAGCTATTCACCTGCTTCCTCCTTTTACAACTGAAATAACTTGCTGTGAGAGTAAGAGCGTCTGATTTGCAGAATGACTTTCAGCTTTCTTGCGGTGTCTTCTGATTGTAAAATTAATTCCAGTTCTCTTTCTGGAGACACTGCTTGCTATTCTCAATGTTTCCTGCATTGTATCGAGTGTCTATAATATCTAGGGATATGTACTACGCTCAGCAATTTGCTGGTGCTCCCAAAGAAATGACAAATTAATTTAGTTAAATACACGGCTCGCTAAAATGTATTTCTGGAGAAGGTATGGTCTTTCAGATAAGAGGATCTACTTTAAGATCAATCTATTGGCATAGTCGCTTTCAAAATTCCAATAACTTCTGCAGATACAGTAACTTTAGTACTGGTATGAAAGTCAAGAGTGCTGCATTAGCAGCCATTGCGACATACATTAACGTATGTTTTCACTGAATTTTTAGCCAGAAAAAAATGTTTGAAGCAGAGATATCAATTTTGGAAATATCCATGTTCTAGTTTAAATAATCGTCTTTCACATTATCTTCGAGAGGCTAGAAATGCATTTTGTTAATTTGAAATTACTGACCTGCTGTTTTCCTTTGCAAAATTTCCTCTGCAAAAAGAAACATTTCCTTATTTTTGAACTGAGAACAAGCTTAAAGAAGAAAAGTGAAAATATGTGAAATCTGCCAATTGTTTCTTAATAGATAGTATTATGAAAACAGACTCTGACCTTAATCTACCGGCATCTATTTGTTTCTTGTAACTAATTGAAAATTCAGTGCTGTGTGAGGTGGGTGCTAGTGAAGGAGCAGGTGATGTATATATCTCGGGAAACACTTCAAGTGTCCTCAAAAATCAACAAAATGTGCATTATATTATGTAAGCAATAATTAAAATGTTATGCATGACGCTGCATTTTTATTAGACGCAGCATTTGAACTTCACTTGAAAGTAAATCTGTTAATTATTTGCATTCTTACCACATTCACGATGTAGATTAGTTTCTGGAAAAAAAAGGAAAGCAATCAGATATGAAATTTTCTGCATCAATACCGACCATTCTCTTTGGGAATGAATATACGTAATTACTAACCATGAAATGGCTCGGTAGTTTGTGCGACATGTTTGATAGCATACTGTTAAAGACATATGCAATCGTAACGCACACAGAATGCAGGAGAAGCTCAGCAGGTCAGGCAGGATCTGTGGAACTGCATAAATAGTCGCCACTGTAACTGGCAGAGCTATCCTGCCTCCTACTATTTAGCATTCAATCTGATTTAAGTTGTTGTAGTGATAGATTATCTTTGTTTTATGAATTTCCGTTCCTCTGATTTACTCGCAGACCTATTTATATGCATTGATAGATGCCGTGCTGTAGATATTTCTCATCTATATTTTACATTCAAAAATGGCCTTCAAGAAGGTGATGTCATAAACCTTATTGAGATCACTTAAAGTTTCCATTTCCTTTCTCCCTCCAATATAATTTCCTTGCCTTTCTCTCTCAAACATAATTTCTCCCAAGCAGAATGTCGTCCACAGTTCTGGCTGAATTATAGCTTAAATAAACTGACAAGGTAAGGCCTCATATATCCGCCAACTTTGTCATTCTGGACAAGGATTACTGTCATTTTTCCACGTTTAGCTGAAGTTTCCAGTCAGGTTACAATGGTACATATCGAGCCATTGCATATACAATCCTCGGTCTAAGATTAGTATTTGTTCTAAGGCAAGAAAATCACGTTATTAGTCTTGCAATTCCTAACTAACTCTCCATCTATTCTCGATAAGGAACGTAGGACAAAATCCATCACAGTCCTGCCATATTGATAATTACACTACCTGAAGAAGGAATTCTTTTGGGGTCCCAAAAAGCACATAATCTCATTTATCCTCCTGTCAATGTTTCTCGCTCGGATAAACCCAGAATGGTTGTGGTTCTGAGGATGCAGTGGAATTTCTGAAATCCATGTTTATCACGCTCGTGTGCCACAGTTTTGCGCGGTGGGCGCTGCTGGAAAAATAGCTGAAGATGAACAAGTCCATTTACAAACGCTCATGTTTATTCACTCACACCATGATTGACTCGATTGCCGTCAACCATCTTAAAACCATTGATTTGCCCGGATAGAGCTAGAAAGTATAGGACCGCGATCTCGTTAGCATCAAGTTCAATGAAATGCTGATTTGCTGTGGGTCTCAATTTACCACTCACTGTTTCCATTGTTTTCTATACTTGAACAAATGAAGACATTGCTGCAGGTGGCAGTCTTCAAATCAAATTGAAGCAATCTTAATTATCATTCGACCATACAGGATGTTTCGAATAGGATGGACCAGATCAAGTCCATCCTGTTGGAAAAATATAAGGCAGAGGAGACAATTGTACGTACTACACATATTACCAGAAGCGACTTCAATGCCAGGGTGGCTAGAGATGTAAAGGTACGGTGGGAGTCATAGGTCAACATTGTGTCTTAAACTGAAACGACGACTGGAAGATGCTCCTGGAGCTCTGTTGAGAATTAAGGCTGGTTGAACCGAAAGCCAGGTTCAAAACTACATGGAGGCCACCCCGATACGAACACTGGCACGTCCTGGACTACATTCTAGTGCGCCAAAATGATGTGCGTGATGTTCTGCACACCAGGATCATGGGTGCACAGAATATTGTACGGTTCACAGACTTGTCAGGGCGAAAGTCAGACAGGCCAACAAGCCAGCAATAAAGAAAAGGGGACTTCTGCTGAAAACAGACCAGGTGGGTAATCTGGCCTCCGAGAGAGATTCCAGATCAGGCTAAGGGAGAAACTGGACAGCAAAGGTGCCTCAAACGCAGAATACGACACAGGAAAGAAATGGGAGCACCTTGCGACTGCCATCCAACGTAGTTCGGTACTCCTCAAGAAGAAACAACGACTAGTTCGTCGAAATCCACGTTGAAATCCGCCACCTGCTCCGGAGGAATAGTTCCTCACATCAAATGGTACAATGTAGATAGACGTAGATACGACGACCAAACAGCCAAGGGAGCATACAGAGCTGCATCCAGTCACCTCCATGCCAGACAGAGACGGATACAAAGCGATTAATCGACTGCCACAGCAGAACGAACGCAGTACTATGCAGACACCGGCAACACTCGCTCCTTCTACAAAGCGCCGCACGTAGGGAATGGTCCGACTTGGGAGATTCAAGCCCATCTACGCTCATCCGACGGTTCCAGTCTGCTGACAGACAAGGAAGCCATCAAGAGGTGGTGGACAGAGCAGGACGAGAGGCTTTTGGGGGACGATTGTTAAGTAGAAGAATCATCCATTGAAGTGATCCCCCAGCATTAGGTCAGGGTTAAACTGGATGATCCTTGAACTTTGGATGAGGTCAAAGTCGATATTTCTGAGCTGAAATTCCAAAAACAAAACCCTCAAATATTAGGATGGGATCCCAGCGGAAGGGTACACGTTCAGTGGAGAAGTTCTCCCTAGCGAACTCTCAAACCCAAATGACCTACGCGACACTGTACTTGTCTCCCTGTACAAGAACAAAGGTGAGAAATCGGATTGCTCAAACTACAAAGGCGTTACCCAGCTCTCCAACGCCTGCAACATCCTCGCAAAAATTCTATTGAGCAGAATCATCCCTACCATTGCCGAATGCAAACTTACAGACAGTCCGTGCGGAGTCAGAGCGAACAAAGACACGATCTTCGTCTTGCAATAGGTGCAGGAGAAGTGTCGTGAACAGATAGATAGATAGATAGACATACTTTATTGATCCCGAGGGAAATTGGGCTTCGTTACAGCCGCACGAACCAAGAATAGAGCGTAAATATAGCAATACAAAAACCACAAGCAGTCAAACAACATAATGCAAACTATGCCAGATGGAAAATAAGTCCAGGACCAGTCTATTGGCTCAGAGTGTCTGACCCTCCACGGGAGGAGCTGCAAAATCGATGGCCACAGGCAGGAACGACCTCCCGTGCCGCCCGGTGTTGTATCTCGGTGGAATGTGACCGAAGTCCAACAGTAAAAAGTTCAATATCCGGTCTACAAACACGTTCCTCGATCGTAATATGACCGGGATTGCACCCGGGACTGTAGATGGGACTGTAGGCATCGCTCCTGGACCTTACTGAGGTCTTTAAACACACCGGCGACCAGTCTGGTCCATTTCCTATCAGTACCGGCGAGTAATAAGACTGTTGTGGCACACGCACTTTACAATCTTTTTTAGCAGTATGCTACGGGAATTGAAAGTGACCACCTCTGGGAGAATCTACATTCGGTTCCGTCCTGACGGAAATATCTTCATCCTCCGCCGCCTTCTGGTCTAGACAAAAACCACATAAGAGCTCATTCCCGAGCTACTGTATGCGGATGACTGTGTTCTTCTCACGCACACAAAGCACGCGCTACAGGCTGTTGTCACTCAGATCGCCAAGGATGGAAGTGCTTTCGGGTTAACGGTCAGTTTGCAGAAAACAATTATCCTCCATCAGTAGAACATTCACGGCGTTTACAGGCCCCTCTGATCCACCCTGTCACCTCGGTTAAGTACATCACCTACCTTGGCAGCGTCATCTCCAACGACGCTACGGTAATACAGGAAGTTCGCAAATGGTTCTCCAGCAGTGCGGTCGGGAATTGTGTGTGGAAAAAGCAGCAGCTGCGTCTGTCCAGTAAAATTCAGGTGTACAGAGCAGCCGTCGTTACAACACTGCTATACGGATCCGAAGCCTGGGCCTTTTCACTGCAAGGAATCCGTTTGCTCGAGAGCATCCACCACCACTGCCTCTGCCCCATCATGGGTATCAGCTGGCAGGATCGTGTCGGCAACAACGAGGTCCTGGAGAGGGCTCAGCATCCAAGCACTGAAGCCACTTTGCTGCTCAAGTAGTTCCACTGGTCATGCCAACGGTCTCGCATGGACATCTCCAGATTACTAAAAGCAGTACTCTATTAGTCTATGGATAACTCTCTTAGGGCAAGATCGTAGTAGCCCGCGCACGACGTACAATGACCGCCTTAAGTAGCAGTTCTCTCAGGCGAACATATAGCCGCTGGCTTGTGACAGCGACCGCTGGAAAACTCCACTCCACGGAGCAACCAAGAATTTTATGGAATCCAGAAGAGAAACTTCTGACGAGAAGAGCAGGCCCTGGAAGAATCCTAATCCCTAAGCTCCTGCATCCCAGCTGTTACCAGGTCCCTATCGCTCCAAAGCCTTCAGATCCAAAATTGTCCTCTACAGCCATTAGCAATTATGATCTCACTCCTGAGGACTTCTCATTCCTCATGAAGAAAAGTTACTAGCACGGGTGGAACATTGGCTGTCGGCAGAAAACAGAGAGTGGAAATAAAGAGTTCCTGTTCTGGCTGGTTGCCGGTTACCATTGGAGCTCCACAGACGTCGGTGTTGGGGCCGATGCTTTTTACGATGCATGTCAATGATTTGGACTACGGTGTTAACGGATTTCTGGCTAAATTTTCCGATGATGCAAAGATAGGTGGAGGAGCGGGTAGTGTTGAGGAAACAGAGCCTGCAGAGAGACTTAGCTAGATTAGGGGAACGGGCAAAGAAATGACAAATGAAGTACAATGCTGGAAAGTGTACAGTCATGCACTTTGATGGAAGAAATCAACGGGCAAATTATTATTTATATGGGGAGAGAATTCAAAATGCAGAGATGGAAAGGGACTTGGGAGTCCTTGTGCACGATACCCTAAAGGTTAACCCCCAGCTTGAGTCGGTTGTGAAGAAGGCTAATGCAATGTTGGCATTCATTTCTAGAGGTATAGAATATAAGAGCAGGGATGTCCTGTTGAGGCACTCATGAGACCACAGATGGAGTATGTGTGCAGTTTTGGGCTCCTTATTTAAGGAAATATATACTGATGTTGGAGAGGGTTCAGTGAAGATTCAAAAGAATGGCTCCAGGAATGAAAGGTTTGCAGTATGAGGAACGTCTTGTAGCTCTTGGGCTGTATTCGCAGGAGTTCAGGAGAATGAGGTGACGATCTCATAGAAACATTCCGATTGTTAAAAGGCCTGAACAGATTATATATGGCAAAGTTATGTCGCAGGATAAGAGAGCATGACTTCAGGATTGAAGGAGGCCCTTTTAGAACAGAGATGCGGAGAAGTTATTATTGTAAGAGGGTGGAAAATCTGTGGAATTTGTTGCCACGAGTGGCTGTGGAGGTCAGTCATCGGGTGTATTTAAGGCAGAGATAGATAGGTCCTTGATTAGCCAGGCCATCAAAGGGTATGAGGTTAAAACAGAGGAGTGGAGATGACTGGGACGAATTGGATTATCCCATGATTGAATGGCGAAACAGACTCGATGGGCCGAATGGCCTATTTCTGCTCTTTTATCTTATGGTTTTCTAGTCTTATGATGTACACAAGCGAAGAACCAGCTATCATCATAAAATACCAAAACACCCTTTGCATATTCAGAAAATATGCGCGAAAAAAACACAGCCATGCAGAATAAAAACTCATGCTGCGACCATTTTGCTGAGTGAGAGGTCACGGATCTGAGGTAAAAGCCTTCTTGACAGTACAGTCCATGAACCTTGTGTTCGTTGAAATTGCGCTGAGAGGGCGGTATTTCATTCAATCACACTTATAACATACAATTCGGAAAAGGAAAACGTCAATTTGGCTACTCCATGTTTTAAGAGACAGTCTTTAGTCTAACTGCTATGTCAAGCTTTCATTCCGGTCAATCCACGCAAATATTTCACCACTCAATCATCAATAAGCTATCGAACTCTCATTTCAAAATTATCATAAACACTCTATACGCCATTGTTTGTGTAAGAGGGTGTCAATTTACTATTTTCACCGAAAAGCCTCTTACTGAGTATTTTCCCTAAAGCAATTTCAAAGCAAACCGATGAGATACAGGAGAAAGCCCGAAGCTGCAGCGGTTCCTGCAGGAAGTGTGTTGGTAGCAATACCGTCGTTTTATCCAGGTTGAATTCTGCCCTGTGCAGATTTTGCGCTTTCTCCCCCTGACAGAGGGGTATTCCAAATTCCTCTCAAATGGAATTTAGATCTTGAAGAACATTAGATCCATTGCTACAGTAACCGGTAGAGGAATAAGGAATTCTGCGAGAGAATGGTTTACCGAAAAATTAGTAAATGGGTAGGATTTCATACCGAATTCCGTTGATTGACATACGGCACATACGTTAAGAACTATGTGTATATATTAAACACTACTTTACAGATGATAATTGCTAAGATGCACCCTCTGTTCATTTGGATTTGTGGTGCCTGAGAATACGTGAGTGAACAAGAGTGAACAAGGGATAGTAAAAGGAGCCGGAGGTCAAGGGCTTGTGTTATACGGTGGGTATAATTTGAAAATCGCTAACTGGTCATGGATATAAAGTTAAATACAGCATTCAAAACATAGTTGATCAGATTATTGAAAGGTAAGCGCAAGGGCAAACGGATGAAGTTGCCGCAATTACTTTTCTTGAAGGAAAAGTGGCATTTACCGAATAGACTGTCCATGCATTGATTGGAAAATTTGAGCATCTAGTAAAACTTATTTTTTATACATTGGTGCCGGCAAAGGTTGGTTTAGATTTTCATATAAATGTTTGTGCAGATAGACTGAAATTTTAACGCACGTTTAATTGCAGGTATAAATGCTGCTCCATAGTAGTTGCTTTCCTCCGTCATTGAAGTTGGTTATTTACGGAGCCAGTGATTTAAACATATAAATATGACGTGATTTTCTTTTGCATTGCAATGCTTCCATGCATTATAAATCTTAAGCATTATTTGATAAAGAATAGTTGTTGCCTTCACAAAGTTGACATGACTCACTCTCCAACATCCATTCTCGTATTCTGCCACTTATTTTGCAATTTGAACTAGAAATGCACTTTATTTTATTTTTCTGTTAAGCTGCCAAACATACTTCCACACCAAGTTCCTTCTACTATGCCAAAAGTATTTAATGTTTACATGAACCATTCCTGTGAATGAATAAACTCTTCTGCTCCAATCAGGTTTCCGCTATCCCACCTTGCTTAGAACCGAATTCCAGTTCTTTTGTCAACAAGGTTTTATTAGTATGTCATAGGTTGAGAAGAATAAAAGCATGTGCGAGTACCAAGTCAAAGGTTAATGCTTAGATGACGAAGCAGTTTCACAAATTGCTACCTAGATATAATGTAAAACAAGCGATAATAATAGCAAGAAATGTGAATACTCATCGGAATTTCTGAGACTGCCAGCTCTAAATTTGGATGCGACGCAATGGTTAAACATCTCTTTTGTGATTATGGTTCATTTCTTACCTCCCCGATTCTGCAACTCTTCAATTTCTGTGTGAAAAGTGTGAACGTAAAGTTGTAAATTAAACGCTAACCTAATTAACTGGAAACCCCTTGATCAGAGTAAACCATAAAAGAGCAGTGTAGCTTCTTTTTCAGACTTCCGCTGCAGTACTTCCAATAAATCTGACCAGAAACCAAGCAGATCAATTCTAAACGAGTAAATCTTCACACGGGTGGAATGGTACTTGGACACGATTTCACAGTTATCCAAAAGAATCCTCTAAATATTTACGATATACATTTTAATTTATATTCCTAAGTAAATCGACGTCACAACTCAGATGCATTATGACGACAACAGTGTTATTTTGTAGAATTATATGCTATTTTCAATTGCTTAAATTGCGTTTCTTCAACCGCTAAAAATGAACGTCTACGGTTCTCACAAATCCAAAAAGATGGTATGCCATTATACCCATGCACAGCAAAAATATAAAGATACTACTTTAATTACCTTTATCTTTTGTTCGCAATTGCTCTTCTGCAATTGAAAACGTAGTAATTTTGTGATATTGCAATGGTATAAATGTTATTTAGCGATTTACCAATGATATACTGTTAATGCAAACACATAGTGATTTCTATGAATTAGTCGATATGTTTTACTTGCTCATTGAGAAAAATCAATTTATTCATCCAAATCTTCGACATAAAACGTAAAAGGATTTTGGCCCGACACAGGCCCTTCTGCACCACCACTAGCCACCGACAACCAACTAGAAAATGACTCTTTTAGTAAAAATCAATGTCTTCGGCCAATTAGTCACGACTTTGTTCGTGCTAGAATCTTTCCTTTAATGTCATGGGTTCGTAGCCTGTAAAACAGCCTCGTGTGTGGCGCCTTGTTAAAGGCCTTCTGAAAGTCCAATACACAACATCAACAAAATCTTCTTTGTCTATCTCTGTTGCGTCTTCAAAGAATTCCAGTAGATTTCATAGGCAAATTATTCCCTTGAGAGAAATATGCTGTTTCGGCCTACTTTATCATTTGCTTCCAAGTCGGCTGTGACCTTATCATTCAGCATCTATTTCAAGATCTTCCCAACCATTGATAGGAGTCTCACTATCCCCATAGTTTCTTTTCTTCTGCCCCTCTCCACTTAAAAAGTACAGCAACATTTGCAAATTTCCAGTCATCTGGAACCATTCTAGAATCTAACGAATCTTGTAAGGTGATTATTAATACTTCCACGAACTATTCAGCCACCTTTTTACGGAACTGTGGGGTGTACCCCTTCTTGTCCAGGTAACTCATCTACCTTCAGACCTTCTTGTTTCCCAAGAAACGTCTCATTAGTTTTGGTTACTTCACACACTTCATGACTCCGACCCCTGGATCTTCCACTATACCGCTGGTGCCTTCCACACCCGTTAAAAACACTGGGGTGTACAACATCGTGTTCCGTTGGCTTATCTACCTTCTGACATTTCACTTTCCCAAGAACCTTCTCTCCAGTTATAACAACTTCAGATACTTCATGCCCCCGGTAAATGGAATTCAACCATACTAGTGGTATCTTTCACAGTGAAGACTGAAAGAAAATACAGTACTTATTCAGTTTATTCGTTTTTTTTTTACTTGTACCTTGCCAGCAATGCCATATCCACTTTTTATGATTCTGAAGATCCTTCTGGTATCCTCTTCAAAAATATTGGCTAACTGACTTTCGTATTCCATCTTTACCTTCTTAATGTAGTTCCCTTCTGTTAGTTTTTAAAAGTTCTCAATCCTCTATCTTCTCATTAATTTTTGTTCAACTATATGCCCACTCTTTGTTCCTTTTATGTTGGCCATGGTTATGACGTCTTTCCTTTAGAATACTTCTTCCTCTTCGGGATTTATATATAAGACAGTCTTGCCAGTTCTCTTTTTTTCCAATCAATTTTGGCCAACTCCTCTCACAACCGCTGTAATTTCCTTTACTCCACTGTAATACTGATGCATTTTCCTTTAGCATTTCCTTCTCAGTTTTCCGGGTGAATTCGATTAAGTATGGACAGTTGCCCTTAGGGGTTCTTTTACCTGAAGCTCCCTGATCAATTTGATTCTTTGCAGCTCGCCCCCTAATGGGCTTGACAACAAGCTGCTGGAGTCTAGCACCAACCTTTCTCCCGGTCTACCTGCATATTGAAATCACCCATGAATATTGTAACATTCCTGTTTTGGCATGAAGCTTCCATATTTCGTTGTAATTTGTAGGCCACGACTTTACTACTGTTTGGGGTTTGTATACAACTCCCATCAAATCCTTTTAGCCCTTGCAGTTATTTAGATCTATCCACAATGATTCAACAACTTAAGACCCTATGTCTCCGCTTTCTAATGAATTGATTTCATATTTGCCAGCAGAGCAACGCAGCCCCCTCTGCCTTCCTGCTTGTCCTTTCCTTGGAGATTAAGCTCCCAGCTATAATCTTTCAGCAATGATTCCGTGATGCCTACAGCATCATACCTGCCATTCTGCAACTGTGCTGCAAATTCATCTACCATATTTTGTATAGTGTCCGCATTCAAATACAATATCTTCAGTCTCGTATTCTGCCTTTTCAGTTTTGTCGGCTTTTTATGTTGCAACGCATTCTGTTCTTTTGACTGCAATTTTATCCTATCTCCTTACTCACGTTCTTCCTGTTTGTTAACCAGCTACCTCATCTTCAGCACTAGTATTTCCCTTCCCTCGATACTTCTTCCATTCAAATTTGTGCAGCTCTAGTCGTATCATGCTCAACCTTCTGATTCCTATCTATATCAGAGGTCTTACCAAGAACTGACTTGACATCATTTCCGCTAGTTGAACTAGTACTTTGGTTCCCATTCCCTTGAAACTCTATTTGAAACCCCACCGCGCAGCGATAACAAACCTTCCAATTAGGATATTAGTCAACCTCCAGTTTAGCTGCAAACAGTCCCTTCTATGCAGGTCCCACATTCCCTGGAGGAGAGCTTAATGTTCTAAAACTCTTACGCACTCCTTCCTACACCAACTCTTTAGCTACGTTTTAAACTGCCGAATCTTCCTGCCTCAACAGCAGATAGCAAAGGTAACAACCCCAGAGGTCCTACCCTTTAGTTTAGCCCCTAATCCCTTTAAATCCCTGTGCAGAACCTCATCAGTCGCCCCTACCCAATTCAGTGGAACCTACATGGACCACAACTTCTGGTTGTCCACCTTCCCACTTAAGGATACTGAGGGTTTTATCCAAGATATTTTGGACCCTGGAACCCATGAGGCAATATACCATCCCAGAGTCTCCTTGTCACCCTCCCAACCTCTGTCTATTCCCCTAACTAACAAATCCCCTTTTACCACAGCGTACCGCTACTCATCCCTTCCATTCTGAGTCACAGAAGCAGACACAGTGCCAAAGACACGACCACTGTTTCTTTCCACGTTTAGGTAACACCCCACCCCCCGACAGTCTCCAAAGTGACATATCTGTTGTTGTGGTGCATGGCCACAAGGTATTCTGCATTGGCTGATAACCCCATTCCGCTTCCTAACTGTCTCCCAGTTCGCTCTGTTCTGCACCTTGAGTGTAACTGCCTCTGTATCATCTTGTATATAACCCCCTCAGCATCCCGAATGATCCGGATTTCATTTAGTTCCAGCTCCTAAACTTTAACGGGGATAATTAGAACTTACAGCTGGATGCACTTCTCGCAGTTGTAATCCACAGGAATTCCTTCCACATCCCGCAAGACGATTTTGAGGCGATGATGACAAAAGCCTACACGATTATATCCATGACCCCGAATTCCTCTCCTTAAATATATTCACCATAAAAATGATGGTTTCAGCTACCGGTGTCTTGAAACGACTGCTGCATTTTTATTAAGTATATTTTCTTCCACCTTGTGTTTCTTTGTACCTTTACTCTTAATTCCTTTCTAGTTGGAACACCGTTTTATGACGTTCAATGTCAGACTATAAAATAATCTCGAATATTACATTTGTTTTATTTTGTTCTCACCAACATCCTTCTTGAAGGCTTCAATTATTTCTCGATCTGGAAGACAATAACATACTCGACCATATTATGACATTAAGATGAAATCCATCAATCTTTCTCAAAGTACACATTATAAGAAATTTTCACATTTCAATATCTCGAGTTTTCGCTCATTTTTCCGGCAAGCATTCTGCATGCACCATTGGTGATCAGGCAGTCTAATTCTGACATCAACGGAAGTCTTATTTAGCCTCCGTGTTGTTTCTGCGTTGGATAATATACATACTGCATCAAGGGCTAGTCCAATTAAAGACAGCAGAGGTACTGCTGATGCTGGAAATCCAGAACAATACGCACAATGTGCTGGAAGAGCTAAGCAGGTCAGGCAGCCTCTATGGAGGGCAATAAACAGTCGACGTTTCGATCCAAGACCGTTCATCAGGACTGCAATGGAAGAAGTCAAAATAAAACGTCGGGGGAGAAGAGGAATAAGTACAAGGTGGAAAATGGTAGATAAAACTGTGAGAGGGAGAGGGCTGAAGTAAAGACCTGGGAAGTTGATTAGTGGAAAAGACAAATCGCTGGAGAAGTCGAAGCACATAAGAAAAGACAAAAGACCATGGAAGAAAGGAAGAGAGTGGGGGACACCAGGGGAATTAATGAGCATGTAGGAAGACGGGGTAAGAGACAGAAACAATAATGGGGAATGGTGAGGGGGAGGAGGGGGTGCAATTTCCGAAAGCACGCCAATTCGACGTTAATGCCAGCAGGTTGGAGTTTACCCAAACGAAACATAAGGTGCTGTTACTCCAACATGAATGTGGCCTCATCATGGCAGTAGAGGACACCATGAACGGACATGTTGGAATGGGAAGTACAACTGATACGGGCGGAAGCCCGGAAACCGCGATTGTTGTGGCAGACTGAGCGACGGTGCTCGTGGAACGGCTCTTCCAATCTCCGTTGAGCTGATCCATATACAGGAGAACATATCGTATCCTTCTGCAAATGTATATAGAATGGCTGCAAACTCCATTAAATCTAAAGTGAAAACGGGGAATTGGAAACTGTATTCGATTTCACGTGCGTAAAATGAAGACGGGTTCTGTTGTTATTTGTACCCAGATTTCTTTGCTAAAGCTCTAAGAGACAGATTTTCTGCTTAAAATAGTTTCTATAATGTTTAGCCGTATGTTTGCAATCATCATTAGTGTAGTTCAAAGAATGCTAGTTTTCAGATGTCTCAATATCCTCATTATTCTCTGCTAGACCTCATTCGTGGAGAGCCATTCTTGTTTTCACTATGGGCAGTTTAATAAGGTCTGTACTATTTTACTCAGTTCATGTTATCTGCACTCCATTCACTTATATTTTATCTTCTGGATAAATGCCAGAGGCTTCCTGCGCAACACATTGTGGTAACCAATGCATAGGTTTAAATAAACAATGAGAAATATGTTGTTAGGAATCGGAGAACTGGAAAGTTGATTTATTTAAATGAAACAAAAAAAAGAATTTAATTAAAATTGAAGAAAAAGGACATTAAACTTCCGACAGCAAATCCAATATCTCCTAAAATAAATAAACGTCGTAGGATAAAGTCATGACGAGTAAATACATTACGGGAATTTGTATAATATCAGCTTAAAATGCCGTAGCTTCCTAAACGGAACCCTTTATCCAAACATGCAGTGTTAATCAAATATGTATCTATCAGATTTTTGCAAGTTCGGTGCTGTTCACAATTAAATAATCTTCGTGGATCTTTTGTATTATTAGTTAGTAAGACGTAACTTATTAGTACATATATTGTAGGCTTTGTTCTTCTAATAGTATTGTTTTCAGTAATATCACTAACAAGAGCTGTGTGTCTATTAAACTGAGCGTCCAGTATGTTATTGGTCCTTTTTAGATGGAAATCTTTGATACTCGAGATGTTGAATTTAATCTACTCGGCTAGAACCCCATAAATCTGTGCTTGGCAGTTTACAACATATCTCCTGCAATTTAAAATTCTAATATTACTTATATAAATGTCTGTGGACATCGCTTAGGAGGCATGTGGCAATATACAATAACTGTCAATCATGTCGTAAGCATTTGAGCATCAGGTTTCATTGAATCCATTTTGTTGCACCTCAATATAGCCACTCATCTGTTGGTGCCACCATATAGTATTAGTATTTTCTTCTTACGGACACACCTGCAGAAGAAATTTAGTTAGATAGAATTTAAGATACCGAAAGTTAAACTGTCGTTCTCATTATATTAAACATAAACTTCAGGGTTATCAAGCTCATCCATTTTCAGCTTACCGTTTGTGTTACATTGCGTTTTCGATTCTTAAAAAAAAAGAATGACGATTAAAAATACATTTTCCAGCATAACATCAAAATCCTTGCAAATCAGGCGAATATATCCGTTTTCATTTCGTTTTAAACGCCTTGTTCTCGTGACCTGCTACCTGCAGATGCTACCTATATTACGAAACGTCAGTATTACTCTTGTATTACTACTTACTAAAGAAATAAGACCATAATACCATAAGTCATAAAAGCAGAATTAGGCCATCTGGCCTAGCGAGACTGGTCCGCCATTCAATCATGGCTGATCTCTTTTTTTAACTCCTCCTCAAACCCATTTACTCGCCTTCTCCCCGTGACCTTTGATGGCGTGTCCAATCAAGAACCTAAATGATTGGCTTTTTTTTGTTTGTTTGTTTGTTTGTTTTGGCTTTCGTTTGTCCCTTCACAAAATAAAACAAAATGAAGGCAGAGGACGTAACGTATAGGTTAATGATATACTGCTCACAATAGTCCTTTCAAGCAGGTTGACATGCACCCGGCAGTTTATTACATACAGATGACGGTACAATATTCATTCACTTCCTGATTTCCCTGCATATTTGACTTCTAAAAATAAGTGGTAGTTGGATTATGGATGCTGATGCCGATACACCTGTTCTGTGCCAAGAATACCTATAGTAATTACAAGCACCTCGACGGCTGAACGGACTCAGCCCGAAACGTCGACTGTTTACTCTTTTTTCTAGATGTTGCCTGGCTGCTGAGTTCCTCCAGCAATTTTTGTCCATTACTTTGATTTCCAGCATCAGATTCTTTTTTCTCTTTTTCATGTGACATGTTGTTGTCCCTTCAATAATTTTGTCTTCAGTCTTTAGTCACAGAAAAATCTATTCATCCTCATAACTACTAAATTTCTTATTAGATTTAAAGAATTTACATTTGTCAGCCAGACCGAATTGTCGGTGAATGAGTATATATTGTTCTGGCCCAAGCAAAGATGCCTGCGGAGCACTAATGTGCACATTTTGGCTAAACCAAGAAGTCCCTGGTTATTCCCACAGTAGTTTCTGGCTGTGAACGCGCTATCAGTCCTATTCTAGTATATTTTCTATATTCAGTGCATCATGGTCGTAATCCGCACGCCGGTTCTTCGGAAAATCCGCCTCTTCAGCGAACAATAACTTCCCTTCATTCTCAACGAAATCCAGTCGGTGAGCAGAAACCGACTTCCGAAGTTGACCTTGTTAAGTTGGGTAATTATATCTTGCTGCAAGGTTTTCTTTATATATTCCCTCCCAAAAAATAAATTAATTGTTCTTTAGTTTTATTCCTCACCCCTGGTTATGCACTTGCTGTTTTCCAATCGGTAAGAATCATTTCCGAATCTATGAAAGATTCAGAAATAAATTCTGGAGAGATTAGTTCTTGCATACCAGTTCAAAGCCCTTCGATGCAAGTTAACCACTCATGTTACCTGGATGGAGCTTAAGAGAGGGTGGCGACTAACGATGACTCCTTTGCTCGCATCTTTGGAAAGAGCTCTATTTCTATCTTTAATATGTCTATTTTCCCTTTCAGGATTCTTTTGAAGACCCTGACCTGGTGTTATACGCTGCCTTCGGTTCTTTGCGGGAATGAGACCCACTCTTGCGGTCTCACGACTGGCCGTTATTTAGTATACCAACGACGCAGCCAAGAATACCAGCGCGCCTTCGGAGTTTCGGAACTTCATGGCTCTAGAGGAGGGACAGAGAGAGCTTAAGGTATTTCGATTTACCAGGTGAACAAGTAGTCTTTGGGGTACTGCAAGTCTCTGTCATTATTGATCCTTTGCTACATGCTCACTGGGGGGCGCCGCTACTTTTTTTTTGCTGGTGGGGAGGGGGATATTCCTGCTTTGCTACACACATGAAAGTTGCTGGTGAACGCAGCAGGCCAGACAACATCTCTAGGAAGCGGTACAGTCGACGTTTCGGGCCGAGACCCTTTGTCAAGACTAACTGAAGGAAGAGCTAGTAAGAGATTCTCAAGAATTTCTAACAGTTAACTGCTATTCGTACTTTGGGGCACTCCTCTGTTTTCATGGATGGTTGTGAAGAAAAAGAATTTAAGAATGTATATCGTCTGCATTTCTCAGATATTAAATGGACCTTAGAAACCTTTGATACCTTTGAAATCTTTATTATCATTAACACGTCGTTTAAACTTTTCAGGTTTATTTTTACTCTAATCTTTTCCATTTGCACTCAATAATTACAGAGAGGTTGCTTCTTTGTCTTCCGTCTTGAAAATATACGTACAGCATTTATTTTATCCCTCTGATATTCCTATGCTTTCTTATTCTCCCGCCGCAGTCTTCAAGAGAATCATGTTTATCATAGCGCATTTTCTGTTTGTTTGTTTTTTTTTCCGTTTATTCTTTCCGCAGTCTTGTAGATCATTTAATTGTGACACCTTTATTTCATAATGTTTTTATCTGGTGGTCACATTTGTACAGCTCTCGTCTGGATTACCGCTTTTCTAGAAATTCGGTGTATTGTAAGATAGAGAAAGGAGAAGACACGGCCATGCCACATTGCTGGTTTCTAATTTGAAATCTTTTATTACTAGAAACTAACAGTCTTGATCTTATGGAGCAGCATGATCTGGTAAGCTGTAGTGCAGCAGTAGTTCATGGGAAAATAAGTACTTCAAAATTAAACACTCACCTGCTTCTTTAAGACGCATGTTTAATTCACTTATTTCTGTAAGTTGAAAAAATGGTACTATGAGGTAAGCATCATGGTAAGCATCATTGCTTTCAGAATACATTCGTAATTAACTTTGAATATATTACAAAGTGAATATGAAGCTATTTGCGTTGCATATGCACACTGAAAGTTAAGCTACATTACAGGATTATACACAACATTATATGACTGACTAACACAGACATTAAAAACAATGTAGAATATAATTTAGAACCTCTAAACAATCCCTTCACAGTCTTAGGCAGCTGGGTTTCGCGTTCAGTAGCATGTTCCGAGTAACTAGGAATCCGTTTAGGTTCAGAAAACCTGGTACGTATTTACATGTACGTAGAAAACAAGTCATCTTGTAAGTTTAAGCCCACGTTAGGGAAATGGAACGTCACGAGTCCTTAGAGCCCTCTTCTGCAATAACACAGGATGCAGATTTTTGTAATGTAGGGAGAATGAATATAGGCAGCTGTAAAAAAAAATGTGGATGGAAGTGCGGACTTAAGGACTTAACAACATTTTATTCAAAAGGCAGATTGTGACGAGGCGACCATCACCTTAAGCAACTACAGTGTGAAAAAGCAAAGCATCAAAAACGTGGAAGTTTCCTGTATTTCACATGTGAATTACCTCATGGATAGTGTAAATGTAAACTCACTAATTTCAGAGTAGAATTTTCATATCTGATGGATCATAGCTAAATCAAGAGCCTCAGGCACTCTCGTGGACAGCTTTTACAATACTGATCACAGATAAGATGACTAGCCTCCAATAGCTAGGGTTATTTCCTTTCTTCGACTGTCTGTTCTGTGTTTCCATCGTAAAACAGTTTGAGCTCTTCCACCCGCGAGTTAAAGCTGTATTCAGCTAAATACTGTTAAGATGTTAATTTCAACACATAGTCCGAACTCAACGGTTTCGTTAATATTTAATTAATCTTTCCGAAGACAATTGGAATTCAGTACTCAGTTAGAAACATTGACAGATAGGTATTGAGATACTTTTATGACGATATTTATAAGAACTTCCCTGTAGGGCTGACAGTAACTAGTAGAGTTGTATTTATTTTTGCTTCTTTTATGATCTGGATATCAAAAGTGCAATGTTCTCTTTGCCAGGTAGATGCCACTAGTGTAACTGTACTGGATTAAATTTAGTTTTAATGTTTGAAATGAAATTAATTATGCTGCGTGCTGGCATCGTCAAAAGTCACAAAACATTTTGGCATGGACTGATGCGCAATATTTTAACATGATGCTAGTGTCCATGATGTATCAGAGCGGCTGTGCTATATTCTCAAGGGGCCAGGGCAACAGACAGTGATGCTGGTGCATATACCACCAATGACATAGGCTGGAAAAGAAAGTGGTCATTCGCAGTGAGCATATAGAGTTAGAGAAGAGGCTGAAGAGAACGATCTGCCAAGTTGATATTTCCGGATTACTTCTTGTGCCAGGAGCTAGTGTAGGTAGGAACGGGACGATAGCGCCGTTATACGACTGCTAAGGAGATGGTGCAGCGAACAGGGCTTCCGATTTTTGGATTACTGGAACCTTTTCTGGGAAAAGGGTGAACAGTTCAAGAGGGAGGTTTTGCACCTGAACTGGAGGGGAATCAATATCCTTGGTAGACCCGAGCTTTGATCATTTAAGTTTAATCGACATGTTAATGATAATAAAGAATTCAAAGGTATCAAAGGTTTCTAAGCTGCATTTAATGTCTAAGAAACACTGTATTTGTTCGCCATTTCTCTTCAAATATCTAACATATAAGATATATAATATAAAAACGATTACAAAACTCATAGGCCATTTTTCCTGACCACGAATATACAACCATTCGCTACGTTTTCCTACCTTTATCTTTTGCGGATATAAGCAAAGGATCTGCATCTGAAGAGTGAAATGTATTTCATGATATCTTTCTATCCACGTTAATTTTCTTTTTATCACAGAAACTAAAAGAGGGAGGAGTGAATCTCATACTATATAGCATGTTCATGAAGTGACATGCACAACAAACAGTGAAATAGTTGGGTCCGAATGGTGTCCCCAGTTCTGTTATACAGCTGATATTCGAATGTTGCTAAAAGAGAAAAGTTGGAGAAGACAAAAGACACATTATAATTACGGAGATTTTTGGCTGAATTTCGGTGCCAGTAGGATGACATGATAATCATAGCATTCCAAATTTCACAAGACGACAAGAAAACGTATTAATAATGCAGGTTTCAGAAAGCATTAGTAAATAACTGATTAAGAAAACAACAAGGTCAGTGAGATTTCAGAACTGAGGAGAAACTAGAGAAATGTTTTGCGCATATTGCATACAACTGGATGCTTTTAGATATAACAACAGCCCATGGATTCATGCAATCCGAAATTTAAACTTTGAAGTTTAATTCTGTTCTTTGGAATTTGCAGAAAAAAATCATGGTCATAGACACAGAACACGAACAGTTCGCACAAAACGCTGGAGGAACTCAGCAAGTCGGGCAACATCCGTGGAAACGAACAGTCAACGTTTCGGTCCGAGAAGCTTCGTCAGGACTGAAGAGGGAGGGGGCAGGGGACCTATAAAAAAGGTCGGGGAAGGGTGGGAAGGAAAAGGCTGGTAGGTGCCAGGTACAAAACCAGTAAGGGAAAGATCAAGGGGTGGGAAAGGGCAAGCAGGGTGGGGGTAGGCAGGAAAGGTGAAGAAGGAATAACAGAAAGCACAACGGGTAGTAGAAGGAGGCGGAGAGAGGATGGGGCAGAATGAAACTGGGATGGGGGAAGGGAGGAGGAGGGAATCACCGGAAGTTGGAAAATTCAATTGTAGCCTCCCTGGCCATCCTCAGGGTCGCTGGGCTCGCTGTCGTCTAGGGAAACAGCCCTCGACCCCGCCAAACTGGGTAATTAGATCGTGTGGATGCTGTGTGATGTACCCCACCCCGCCCAAATAACAGACAATACACCAGATACGATTAAATCATTTACAGTTTATAGATATTACTGGAACTATATAATTAATAGAGAATAAAATATAAAAGGAAAATAAAAGGAACCACACTTATCAAAATTTAATCGCTTCGTGCACAAACAGTTGGAGCTCAGGACCCTTCTTCTTCACCCTGCGACCCCTCGGACCACCTCGACCGGCCGCCTAGGACCAACAACGGTGGTCGAGCAGACGCTTCACACGAGTCCGTCTCCGTCTCCTCGCCGAACGCCCTCCTCGGGGCCGACCCCGTAGCGGACATCACAGCACCTGGCCCATCTCTCACCCAGCTTCTGCCCCAAAACCCCGCGCATACAGTATCTTCAAATACAGCAAAAACATAACAACTATCCCAATTGGTTCGTAACATATTCTTCTCACACTCTAAACCAAAACAAACTGCTAGAGCAAAACTTTCTCAGCGTTTAACATAACAAAGAAGCATTCCCAAGTATAACATAACAAAGAAGCCATTTTAATGAGCCTACGCAGTAATATAAAAGACGAAACCCCCTTACACAATGTTCATGCCATGGGGCTGGAGGGTACCCAGATGGTACTTCATTGAATTCTCCAACTTCCGGTCTTCCAGCCTTCTCCTTCCCACCCTTTCCCCACCTTCTTTATAGGGCCCCTGCTCCCTCCCTCTTCAGTTCTGACGAAGGACCTCGGCCCGAAACGCCGACTGTTCGCTTCCACGTATGCTGTCCGACCTGCTGAGTTCCTTCAGCATGTTGTACGTGTTGCTTTGACCCCAGCATCTTCAGAGTATTTTGTGTTTGTACAAACAGTTCGGATGTAAGTGCCACGTTCATTATTTGAGTTGGTGCTCAGAACCCTAGTCTCTCCGAAAAGAGGCAAATATAGAACCTTGTAAATGACTGCATGCTATATCTTAGTGCTATTAGGTCGAGATAAACCTTCAGCCCTACACATGCAAAAGACTACTATTCGTCTAACTATTGCTTCAGCTATTTTAAATGAGTTCACTGAGAGAGGACAGGAGCAAAGGTAAATCTTTCACCTTTCTGCGAAATATTAGGTTCCATGGTGACTAAACGAATTATATCTTCGACAACAGGTAAAGAACAGAACAGGTAGAGGATGCCAACAGGGCAGAATAACCATGAGGAATGCACCAGAAGAAAAATTGCAAATCTTGTGTCAGATCATCGGGAAAACTGAATTTGACAGGGATGTTCATCTGAAAGCAGCCATAATGCCAAATAATGCATGAGGCACTGCATGTGTTAAATTATGAACAGCAAAATATTGTGGACAAAGAACAGGAAGCAGAGAAATAGAATTGTGTATTGACTCCATAATCAAAATATTATTGCATTAACAGACTCAGGGATATATTATGCAATCGCTTGAGAATGACCCACCATTCCAAACTTAACAATATCATTAGAACTGATCTTAGCTGCACCGCTGGTTAATAGTAAACTAGAAACTTTAGAAATCGGATAATATAGCAAAACGTATTTCTTGACATCCACTGTTAGCGAAGCGAACGAACAGAGAACACTAACAATCAATCTAAATACAAAGTCTGGTGCTGTACTGTAAAATTGAACATTTGAAAAACAATAATCTGAAACCCGTGATGCAGCAGCTGTTCATCAAAATTAATTCCGCGGACATTAAAATATTTCGTACAGCATTTTTGAAACTGTTTATATCAAATTGAGGAAACTGCCAACATTGTAGAAAGTCCCTACATTAAATTCAAAATTAGAACAGGAAGCTCCCGCTGATTATACATTTATATTTACTTTCAGGAAGAAACCTCCGCGAAAAGCAATAGGAAGAATAAATCCAACGTAAAACAAAAATGATGTTAAATATTTACACTAATACATATTCAAGATTACAGAAACAGCAGTCATAATTCAATGATACTGAAAGGCGGACAACACTTAGCTAATACAAATAATAAGAGTCTCAATGAACTTAGCTGTTGCATTACTTCGAGCTCTCCTAAATGTCTTCCTTTCTTCTGGAGACACATAGATAGTTCCAGCTCAGTATTCCTTCCAAATCCTCACAAATCATAATTCAATACCACATTATATAAAATACGAATCCACATTGCGTAAGTGTCAAAACTCACTACACCAAAGAAGAACTTAAATCAAACCAAGGTATAGTATTCATTAAGAGTTAATTTGGCAAACACATTACTTCGTGGTGTAGCTTGTGTACATAAAATAATTGACTAACTTTCTGTGAGATCATGGATAAGATCTTCGATTATCAATATTTGGGTCACTCTGTGGCTAAGTCGGCATCTACGCTATCAACTGGGTCCAAGGCCGCAGCTTGTTCCTGGATAGTAAGCACGGGAGGCTTACAACAACCTGAATCCGACATTTATAAGCTGAAACAGAGCAAATTTGTGCAATCAATAATGGTGGCATTGTTAGTGGTATTGAAGATACCTACTATTTTCCACTACTTCTTTCAGGCGCCTGTCCCCAGTCCTCGCGAATACTGAGGACTCAATTAGATGAAATTCATACTGCCTCAACAATTCTTGAATCCATTTGCATGTCCCTGAGTGATATCATCCTCATCGAGACTCCCAGAATTTTGGACACATCTCAAGGATGTACCAAATCAAATTGCTATTATGACTTAACCCTTGTGTACGGAGTGAGATTCAGCAGGAGTGTGCTTGTTGCAGCAAATGAACATGTGAGAGGATTACGTTGGAGGTGAATAACCTTATATATTCTCAGCCTTAGTCATGAGGTATATAATTCATTATTAGCTCCATCTTTATACATTACCATTTTGCTTGCGGAGATATCGAATTTCTGAGGGAAGTAATAAATGAAACAACATGATGTAGATCCATAAAATCAAAAGTACTCTCACTCTCTCTATTGCAGTAATCGTTTAAAACCTTTACGATTCTACTTCAATTTCGTACTAAAATATTATTACCAAGATAAATGGCAGGAAGCTGATAGTAAAATGCTATTACTTCGATTGTGTTTCGCCCAGTTATCGGCATACTCATAGCTTTTACGAAGCGGCAAAGGAACCGCCATTTTTAAGCAATGGACAGTTCGCAGTGTCATTGTGTTCTCGGACTTCATTCAAGCGCTTCCGACCTGCCTGCAGGTAGATGAGTCAGATATAATTTCCTCCAAAAAACGTCATCTGAGCAATTGACAGTCACTTTGGACTTTAGTGTGTATATTGCTTTTAAAAATTGGGGAGCTTTAATTGTATTGCCTTTGCATTTAACCTAGAAAACAACTGTGCGAGTGTAAAACGAAAAACAAATGAAGCAGACATAAATAACTATGGGATAAAGGGTTGAATTCTTCATCTGCAGGATTTCAAAATGAACGGCTTCGTGGCAACAATGATCTCCCAAATAAGTGATTATGTAATATTTCAAAATAATGAAATATTACATTCCACATATGTTATTTAAATATTTTGCATGGAATTGCAGGAACAGCAGCATATTTTGTTTCCTGGTCTTACCATTTCATTCTAATATGAACCTGTTAAAAAGAGAGTAGCTGGAATTTCCTAGCGTTGTGTGAAAAGTGTGACATAGAAGTAACAGTAATTTATAATTTATCCCTTCCAAAATAGACGGCCATTCCACAGAATTGGAAACTTTAGCTGTTAGGGCAGGGGATATACTGCGAACTTTCTATTCGCTAATATTTGGTTTAAATTTGTCAAAAATAAAGTAATTGTCATATTTCCAACTGTGTTAACAGTTTCGTACCTTCGTCCTTTAATCGTAGAAGCCGCTCTGTAAGAAAATCGATGAAATTGATCATATGAAAAAATAACTTTTCCATTCTACGCACCTTTTTAATATGGACAATGCATTGGCGAAATATAGACAGGAAAAAGGTGCGTTGAAATACAGAAAGCATCGTCGTTCACCATGAATTACACATGTATATATCTGAAGTTCAGGGAGATGACATAAAGGAGCTGCATATACAGCTCACATACACATCAAAATATCCGTCAAAAGGTGGTTATTGTGCATTAGATTCAGCAACAGCGGGAGAACACAAAACGAAATTCAGAAATTTAATGCCTATCATGTTATATGTTATCTTTTCAAGTATAGAAACTGGAAAAATAGTCGTCGCCACAAAACTGAAAGCGAATATATCTGACTTTCAAATGTCACGAACGACATATGCCTGTAACAACACGGTTCAAACTTTTCAACGCATAAGCATTATAATAATGAAAAATTTTAAATTAATAACGTTCACCATAAAACTGCAGCTATCATATCTAGAATAGGTTTAGAAAAGCAAACGTCTAAAGACGTCTAAAAATGCCCAATATTCACTTTTCTACCTCCAGGAAACATTGCTGAAGTAATGGTCATGTTGTAGAAATATATTAGGACATAGAACATAGGAATCTACGGTACGTTAGCCATTCGGACCACAATGTTGTGCCGACCATGTAATCTACTCTGGAAGCTGCTTTTATTTCCCTTACCGCATAGCCCTCTATTTCTCTACGTTCCATGTGCCTATGTAAGAATCTCTTAAAAGACCATATTACATCCACCTCTACCACTGTCGCCACGCATCCACCACTCTCTGTGTGAAAAACCTACGTTGATATCCCTCTTGTACGTCCTTCCAAGCATCTTAAAACTGTGCCTCCTCATGTTAGCCATTTCAGCCCTTCGAGAAAGCTTCAGGCTATACACACGATCAATGCCTCTCATACCCTGATGCACCTCTATCAGGTCACCTCCCATCCTCCGTCACTCCAAGGAGATAAGGCCAAATTCACTCATCCTATTCTCATAACGCATGTTCTCCAATCCAAGCAACACCTTTGTAAACCTCCTCTTCACTCTCTCTATAGTATCCAGATCCTTCCTGTAGTGAGGTGACCAGAAGCAAACACAATACTTCAAGTGGGGTCTACTAAGGTCTTACATAGCTTTGGCATTACATCATCGCTCTTGAACTCAATCCCACACTTTATTAAGGCCGTTACACCAAACGTTTTATAAATACTGTTAACCTGCGCAGCAGCTTTGACTGTCCCGTAGACACAGACTCCAATATCTCGCTGATACTCCACACCGCTCAGAGTCTTATCATTAATATTATATTCTGTCTTGAAACCTGACCTACCGAAATGAACTACTTTACATTTATCTGGGTTGATCTTCATATGCCACTTCTCATCCCAGATCTACTTCCTATCGATGTCTTGTTCTAAACTCTGACAACCCACCAGACTATCCTCAACACCCCCAACATCTGTGCCATCGACATACTTGCTAACCCACCCTTTTACCTCCTCACCCAGGTCATTTATAAAAATCGCAAAAAAGAGGGGTCCCAGAACAGATCCGTGCGGTCGCCGCCCTCCATACAGAATAACAACAATCTACAACCACCGTTAGCCTTCTTTGGGCAAGTCAATTCTAGTTCAACAAGGCAATGTCTCCTTTGATCCCCTGCCTCATCACTTTCTTAATGAACCTCAGATGCAGAGTTTTATCAAATGCTTACTGAAATCCATATACACTACTTAATTGCTCTACCTTCATCAATGTATTTTGTTACGTCGTCAAAGAACGCGATTAGGCTCGTAAAACACGACATTCCCTTGGCAAAGCCATGCTGACTATCCCTAATCAGATTATGTCTCCAAATGCTTATAAATCCTGCCTCTTAGGACTTTCTCCAACGACTTGCCCACCACTGATCTAAGACTCAGTGGTCTCACTTCAGTCTTATTCCAAATATAAATACAGAAATCCCTGAATCGTTAAGAAGAAAGGGTAAAATACTATTACAACTAGAGTTTTATTTTTCAGTGATTGCTGTGAAGTATCCCAACTAGTCGATCTTTAAATGGGCTATTATATATATCGGCCACTTTCACTTTTCTGAAATGGCAATATAAATTTTCCCTATGTTGTTTTGAAATTTACGTCATTTTTAATGTTCGCAGCACGTAATAGTGAATTTAAGTTTTATCAAACAGAAGCATGCTTTGCAGATAATCGTCCAAACTCTTAATCATCGTCAATAAATTGGATCCCTTTTCAACCGCCCCCTATACCACCAAAGAATTCATAGACATATCTTACCGACATCTTTGCGAATTGCTTCGATTTGATATATTTCTAAATTCAAGTATATCAAAATTATTAGTATCACACTTCCCATGCTAACTTAGCCGCACGACTACTACTACGTCGACTCAGGCCAAAGGTTGCCTGAATTCAGGCCATTCATTGAGTGCGATAGTTTTACTTCAACTTTTGCGGCCTAATTTTGGCAGTCTTACTAGCAGAAATACTTTACACGTGTTGCTCAAAATTATATGGAGTTGTTCAAGTTACGAGAACGTCACATAGTTACGACGTTGCACAAGTATTGAGAGCGAAAGTGATATATTCACGTTTCTCTGTCATGTTTTTAATTCCACCGACAAAAATATATATTAAATTACACACCTAGCATCTTGTAACATCCCCTCACAACTATAGTCTGCTATCGGTAACCAGAAAAAAACGACATTTCCTTATTGACGGAAGTAAGGAAGCGCATATTTCCTTCTGGAGAAACCAAATGCTCTTTGGAATTCTGTCGCCTTCAAATATTACATTTTCCATAATCCCTATAAATCTCTTTCCTTTTAGCTCGTCTACACAGTGATTTGTTTACTGTGTCGATTTTAATTACATAATCCTGCGAATTTACAACCAGTGAACAAAAAATTCTTGCTATTATGTCCTTCGATTCAAGTTATTTATCTGCAACCGTGAGCAAAAAGCTATAATTACTCCTGATAACCCAGGAAGATGTTAAATTCTGTAACAATGCAAAAAGGATTGGATAATGATTATTCATATTTAGACTAATAAAATTACGAATATCTATAGCTTACTTCTTCCTTAATATCATTACAACTGTTTCCTGATCCGGCGTTTTAAATTGCGTGATAGCAGCTGGATACTATTAGGGTAAAGGAAGAACAAACCTTCTCTTGTTTCGTGCAATTTTGCTTCTATGGTTGAAAGACAAGAAAAAGATGTTAGAATTTCCTCGAACTTTACATGAGTAAAACAAAACTTATAATTTAACTCTATGCAATGTTTCCATGCTGCCATATGGTTTCAGCTTCTTTCCGTACTTTCAACAGTCTATCACTGGCTTTCCGTTGAATATTTTTTGTCTTACCGCTATGTAGTTATGAAAAACAATATCGTTTTCAGAATTTATTTATTAGCTCTCCATCGGCACTGGCTAATCGCTGACGACTAAATCATTTCTTCTATCATGTTTTAATACTTTTATTATAATATCCTATTTGATCGCTTGCATACCTGTAAAATAAATACCTCACCAGAATCAAGTTCTTGGATAATCTACTTCATATTACTGGTTTTAATATTATATTCATATTCTGAATGACTATCGATTTTTTCCCCCGGGAAGGTATCTTGCATTAATGTCAAAACCTGGAAAACGGAAGACAACTCAAAAACCATGCTTTTGAACAGAGTGTTTCATCTACGGTTTAATTACTTACTAATTAAATGAATCAGATAATTTCAAGTAAGTGAACAACACCGAGGAGAAATATTGCTTACCGTCACTCCTTAAGTGTTCTACAATGATATAAATAAATAAATAATATGATTACTATTATAACAGTAACAGTATATGAACAACATCAAAGATCACATAACAAAACCCATACAATAAATCCATAAAGAAAATAAGTCATTATAGGAATGTTATTCATATAAGCTGAATAAAAATAAGTTACTTTACCTGACTGTCTATTTGCTGTGACCAGAAAAAAAAAGTTAATATAAAATAAATCAACGAAAATAACTGTGCACTATGTTATGTCAAGACAGCCACACAGAATGGAACATATATGTAAAAGTGAAAGCATTATATAGTTTCCCACATATGAAGTGCGTTGTTCGGTGGAATAAATTTAAAACGAGCAAATAATTTCTTTTTGTTTTCTGTTTTAGCCAAGGTCCGGATTTAAACATCAATTATGAGTGCATAAGAGAACATAATCTGAAATTTACAAATGAAGTTATCTATATAAACAATATAGAATGCTGAAATAAAACAGTTATGATTGTCTTTGAATTTACATGTGACTTTAAAACGTCGATTGATTATGATAAAACTCACTTTGGTCTTTCAAACGTCTGCTCAGATCCTCAATTTCTGTAATATCAAAAAGTTCATCGTGTCAGTTATTTCATCAAATTCTTCCATTCCTTCCTTTTTACAGCATCTCAGCGTCAGATATCACAATTTAAAATACTTCACACTGAATCATACTGTGCAGTGTAACGAAGCAATGGAAAGCACATAAATCTTCGGATGCTGTATTCTGAAACCAAAGAAAAGAGATATCCTAAATTCCCACGTGAGTTCGACCAGTCAACAAGCAGAGAACATTCTCTCTCTCTCTCTCTCTCTCTCTCTCTCTCTCTCTGTCTCTCTCTCTCTCTCTCTCTCTCTCTCCCCACCATCCTTCCCTCCCATTATTTTGTGAAGTAAAATTATACTTCATTACTGTGTTGAAAAGTGCTGTTTGTTATCTTTCCTGCAGAAGGTCAGAAAGCTCAGCTCTGTCACAGGATACTGACGGACTTTTAACGCTGCATCATTGGCAGCATACTCACTAACTGCATCTCAGTGTGGTATGGTAATTGTCCCGTATCGGACCACGAAGCACTCCAGCGTGTGGTGAAAACTGCCCAGCGGATTATTGGCACCCAAATCTACCATAAACGCTGCCTGGGCAGGGCGAAAAGCATTATCAAGGATGCATCTCACCCTAACCATGGAATTTTTACTCTCCTCCCATCCGGAAGGCGCTACAGGAGCCTCCGCTCCCGCACCAGCAGGGACAGGAAGAGCTTCTTCCCTGAGGCTGTGACCCCGCTGAACCTCTCATCACAGCGCTAAGCAGCATTACACACATACTGTACTGTCTCATTACTTTTATGTTTGTGTGTTGTAACACTTACTTTTTGTTGGCAGTTATTTTAGAAATAACATTATTCTTTGCATTTCTGGTTAGATGCTAACTGCATTTCACTGGCTTTGTATCTGTGCTCGGCACCATGCCAATAAAGGTGAAGCTAATCTAATCGAATCTAATAAAATCTAAATCAAATGGAGGAGTATATGTAATAAACTTAAAGCTGATTAATGATTTGTTGGAAGTAACTGTAATTGTTTAGTCTCTGAATAAACAAAAAGTTCCATTATATCTTCTTGAAAACAGCACAATAAAAGATGCAGTTCTTGGAATAAAACTGAAAAAAAGGAACAGAAGGTCAGGCAGAATCGGCATTGACACCAAAGGTATCAGTGTTGCACGATGATGACTTCTCCTCACAAACAAGTAAAAACTTGAACTGGATGTGGCTTATTTTACAATTAAAGTGGGTGTCAAGAAAGCTGCTGTCTATGGTGGTGTGGGGACGAAAAGAATCTCGGTTATGCAAGTTTTGGTGACGTTTGGTAAGCAAATCGTGAAGATTAGTTTAACGTGCGTTTGTGAAGCTGGAGGAAATCAAAGAACATTGTAGTACATCAGAAGAGAGGACTGTGCAAACGTGTGAAACTTCAAGATTATTTATTTATATATATATATATATATATATATATACACATTATATTGTTTAATCACCGCATGATTTCACTTTCCATTCGATTCTTTTTCATGTTACCGGTTCTCTATTCATTCTGTCAAACTTATGAGACGATCATGCACTCTTTCAATGTTTCTAAGTGTCGGGGCATCTGCTAGAAACTCGGAATGTATACAAATAAATAACGATAATACTTTAGAAAGATTCATTCTGAGGTAAAAAATGTTTGCCAGAGTTAGCAAATATCCGCCTTTCGTATTGCCACAGCATATTTGCCACTGAATTCTATCTTGGGAAAGAAGTCTGGAAAATTACTGTCCTTTTAAAGAAACAATTTTGACATGTCTAACAGGAACGATTTGCTAATATCGTTCCTTCTTTGACAGTCGAGAAAGCAATTTATAATTTAAAAAGCATACCAAGTTCCTTTCTCCGTAGATTATTTTCTGAAAAATAAATATTTTAATATAATAACATTCCCCATGCTTCCAAGAACATTTGGGTATCTTCGTATCTGTCCTTTCCATTTTGGCTAATATATATTACTTTTCTTCATAATGAAACTGAAAATGGAAAGCGGACTGAATGAAAAATGGGCCATGGGTTCCAAGTCTTTATTGCCACCGAGTCGCTGTGCCTCATTATGACTGAGGATATTATTTGTTGACTTGTTTTGCCCGTTTTAATTTATCCTACTGTATACACTGAAACACCGTTCGTTTGAGTACGTTTGAGTACATGTTCGGATATTGTATTGATTCCAAATTTCCTTCACTCTATTGCTGTCTTTGTCGAACATTAGTATTCTAAATGCGAAACATTTAACACTCAGTGACATTTTAATAGACTGAGGAACATCGTGGTTTCCTACTATCCATCGAATATCCAACCGTACTTTCCTTTGGCTCTCTGTAGCATAACAATTGAATTCAATAGTTGTAAAGAAAAGCATATTTTAAATATTCCATGAACACTGCGTATAAAACCCTTGAAAAGTTTTTACGACTAACGTAATAGTTGGCCTTTCTGTAGAAGTAGTGTTTGGGTTATGGTTAGATATAACCGGTGCTTTGGAATGTGAGCCATCCAATCAGGGAAGCGGGGTTTTGTGTTGTTTGCCTGACACCGGTGTGAGTTGGAGTCTTTTATTCGCCGAGAGATGAAGAGAGAAGACGCTGTAGAGCACCGGTCATAGGACTCGGCCCAGTGGTGCACGATGATTCGGCGGACCAAGTACTGAGGATCGGTGAATATGACTTCTGGAAGAGTTGAGTTCCAACTTGTGCACATTTGACTATTTAATTATAATGGGTTCTGTTTTGTTCCCCCCCCCCCGCCCTTTCTTTTAGTTACTAACCCTTTAGTTAAGTTAACATTCATAAGTGCATTTTTTAGATCGTATGCACTGTGCTGTCTCTTATTTCTTGACACCGAGTTGTAACAGGGTAGCAAATTACACCACATCCAGAAAAACCGTGGTTTGAGTGGGAGAGCCATCCCAGTCTCATGGATTTGGCGTGACCGGAGTGTGTATTCCCTAGACATACGTAGCCGAAGGAAACCGAGGATGGGGTTCCAATTTTATGCATATTCACTGAAGGGATGGGCGGTTTGAACATTAAAAACGACGATATAACCGTTATTACTGCTGATTTGAAGAACTGCCATCTGAAATAGGAAAGCATTTCCCCTCCATCCACACCATGAATTCTATTTTATCCCGTTGAATCTGTTTCTGCTATGTACTGTTGCAAGCTTCGTATTTCAAGCTTTAAGCATTTTCAGATAAATTCTCTCACCAGAATCTTTCAAGTTTTCCTTCAATGTATCTATTTCTGGTTTAAAAAATAATAAACAGAGAATAAATCACTTATGTTCAGTTCCTATACACATTATACACATGATGCTTTATTGACATAAACGCTGATGCACAGGCGAACTTTCTTCTGTATAAAACCCTGGTAAAATTAGAATCAAATGAAGAACAGCGATCCATTTCTACTGGCCAGTTATGGGACTGTTTTCCTTGTCTCATGAATTTGAAGGTCACTATCTAACATATCTTCCTCTTAAGATCTCTACGTTATGGTGTGCCCTAACCCCATTCAATGATCTTACCCAATTTCTGCATTAGCATACCAGGATAAATCTTGGGAAATACGCTGTTTTCTAAACGTGCTAATAAAAATCTTTCCGGATCCGGATCCTCCAATTTTCTTTCCCCGACAACCAAAGATGTACGGGTTAGAGGAGAGTGAGCTGTACGTATTGTTGCTGCAGGAAACATGGCAGCACTCGAGGGCTGCTCCTAGCATAACCGCGGATATTGTTGCTCGTTGACGCAAACTATATGCGGCAAATTACGTTAATTATTTAAGTCGTTTATCTAATCGGATTGATTTAACTGTATTTTTAATTGGGTATTCTAGATAATGATTAACATGAAAGAACACAACTAACGAACAAAATAATCGTTTATTTTTTTCGAACAATGAACATTTCGGGTACTTTTAGTGCTGTAATTTGGTGTTCGGAAATGACATCTGTGAGGCTGTGACTATTTCAGCCACATATATCCTGTAAATACTAAGACAATCTGATTTCACTTAATCAAAATGGATTCATTCTCGGGAGAACGAATATATAACATGTCCATTGGAAATTGATCGGATTGGTTCTTTGTGCCAGCTACAACATCCGGTGAATCGATGCTGTTATATTATTGGACTTATCGTCATGGCAGATTTCAACGAGAACTCTGGCCATTCGACTGTATCGTTTGCTTTTGATAGCGGTCTTTCTCGGCCGAGAATATTAAAGAATATTGGAGAAATCATGAAATGGTGTTTTTGTCGTAAATCTGTTGAAGTGCTTCTTTTGGGGAAACTTCGACTCAGACCAGACCATGAGAGGCCTGCGTCGTGGGGCGCCACTCCACACACAGACCAGAGCAATGTGTGATTAAGTGCCTTGCTCAAGGACACAAACACGCTGCCACAGCTGAGGCTCGATCTAGTGACCTTCAAGTCATTAGACGAACGCCTTAACCACTCGGCCACATGCCCAACACGTGCTTCTTTAATTTATGGATATACATACTGTAATCGTAGTTTCGACTGGAGCACGCACAGAAATTCTAAGTAATCATCCTTCCTTGGAGTTCATTTTCCAGAAAGAATACTAAAAGGAAGTGGAATTCTTATGCTCCAGAAAACAAGTAGTACTCAGAATTGTCCCCACATTCATTTCTTAGAAGCTAATTCCTCCCAAGATAACTTTAGAATCAGTATGCAGTTCGCAATATATCACCAAGCTAGCACTCTAGATTTTTCACAAATTTATTTGCCAGATTAACTACCGTCTAATACAAGAATTCTGAATTATCATGAATCGCTGTCGGTTGAATTGTTTATCTGTACTTATCTTGGCATAATTTAATTGTTGATTGTGGAATTATGTGAACATCTCTACATTTATTTACCTTTATCTTTTATAAGGAGCTGCCTCACTATTGGAAAAAAAGAACAAATTAATTTTAGAAAATGAAATAGAAAAATGTTGTATATTTGAATAACTGTATTTAGACGTAATCAACAATTAACATAAAAAACGAAGAACTGCGCTCGAAAGATAATGTCAGTACCTTTTTTTGAGGAATTGTAGGACTGATTATGTTGGTTGGGATTCATGCAAGATTCACGCCCATGGAATTTAATATTTTGAGGAGAAAAAAAAATATAATGATCAATGTATTGGAGGATCGGATGCCATCAGGTAAGGTGGGATCACGACGATTGTAGTGGTGTCATAGCGATCTATAGAAGCCAATGTTCCATTTGAGTTACACTACTGAGCTGGGGGAAACGGTTCCTGGCGTTATTAACTCAGTCTGCATCTCCTCGGGTAGATAGATGCTGAAGAGTAGAGAGGTACAACTGAATTTTCCCGTTTAATTTCTGCTTAACTTGATGATAAAAAGCATTTTAGTTCTACACGATGCATTGGATATGAATATTCAATGATGATTGGAAACTTCGCTAACATTTCAGGACTGTGGGATGTAAGCAGACAACAGCCTAAAAAGGGCTACAGCCGAGATACTTCACCAAATATGCAAAACATAGACACAGATAAACGAACACCTTATGCTACCTGACATAAAATGCTTCTCACGATATGCCAAGTCTATAATCTTAGGTTGCATTCAACTTTGCATTGATTTGAATACAGCTCAAATCGACCGATCTACTTATCTTTGACGCCTCCCAGAATGATTCTATGATCCACTAGTTCAGATTTTTATGTGTCCGTATTTTTCATTTATACAGTTTTTTTTATCGCTCTAAGTCAAATGGCTCATATGCCACTCAGACGCTAAGTTTTCTGAAGTTTATATCCTAACATAAGCTTTGAATGGCTTTTGCGAGATTTCAACCTCGCTATCATTTTGTCATTCTATTTTTTTCTAAGAAGTACGTTTGTAGTTTGCTAGGACGATGCAATTTTTAGTTTAGTCTGACTCTGCGTGTTTTTAGATTAATTGTGTCTAAGGATTTGGCTTGGTTCTTCTGACTCCAACTTGTATAGGTAGTGTATCGCCTCAGCAAGTGGACTCCAACGGACAATGACAAAACGAGAAGTAAGGAGGGCAGGGTAGTGCAGGCATAAGCGTAGTGGATGAACACAAAAGAGAGAAGAAACTTCATTATGATAATATTGCGGAATATAATCAGTGATATTAACAGAGTGAGAAACAAAGGGCATAATATTTTTTACAAATATGGTATATTTTGCAATGTTGAGAATAGTGCTAGTTCGCTTGGGAACCTAAAAGTGAAGCTGATTGACAAGCACATCAATGCGAATATCAATAATAGCCAGGGTGTTCAATGTCAATAAAACAAGAGCGACATGCAAAAAAGACAACTAATTCTAAAAGTAGTGAGCAGCATGTTGCAATTCCAGCCGAATTAACGTGATTTCAAAAGAGCGAGAAACGCTTTATCATACCAGGAAAGATGAACATATAAATCAGCGTATTATTTTAGTAACGGCAGATATATCGTTATATATTCAATCTGTCGGCCCCAATACCTGAGCCTTCGTCGGGATTATAAAGCTATAATTTAATAAGAATATTTGTCGCTGTTCTACTAAATTTTAAACATCGAACTTGAAATAGATTAAACGTCATGTAAATTAACTTCCACCACGGTATGATATCAGCAATAACACTCGTGATTATTATAAAATTACTGTCGCGGTACCATGACAGATTATGTGTGATTGTTAACGCAAGAAAGATCATATATCCTTGATTGCTTACTGGTATCTTGAAGAAGTTTTTTGAATTCTATATGGTATAATCATAAAAAAAGTTCATAATTATGTATATGTAAGTAGTTATGCATGTACTGCTCTACACTAAAAACCTTGAATTTAAGCAGTACATGCTTTCACGTACATCCATACATGTACTTTCATACTCACCCATATTTCATGCACGCAGATATGCACACAAGTACACAAAGAATATAGCAGACAATCCAACTTATTCTACATTATAGATGTTCTCACATTGGAATATTAATAAGTAGGCATAAAAGTTATTTTTTGTTTGTGTTTCTGTCATCAGGCTCATACATCAGTTCGAAGAATCCTAATTCCAGCTCCAACAATTGTTGATTAGTGCTGGTTGTCCGAGACTTCAGCAATGCATGTAAAAAAAACCTTATTACTAACTGACTTTCTTTGCTAATTGCCAGTTTCGGTAAACTGCATGATATTACAACAACCCTCTTCTATAATATGGTCAAGAGAAGCTGCCTTCACATTGCAGATAAGAATACTTGCCCATGTATTATACGCACTTGGGACAAAATAAGAAGATATGCTAATGCAAATGATTGTGAAATCTTTCAGCATTTAGCAAGAATCGCTTCATGAAGAACGTAGATTTTGGTTGCCAGATTCGAAGATATCCTAAGGAATGCGAACCCATAATCTGAGGAGTCAGTTATATTCAGCTAATTAGCCAACAATCTGACAATTACAAAGTACATATCCAAGATCTGGAAGCAAGAACCCTGTATAATAAGACAGGACGTCATTTTCGAAGTGCTTAGATTGTGGTATTTGAAAACGACGAAACGCAAACTCGTTAATTCACACAATCTCGTAAATAAGAGACTCAGACTCCTTCAATAGCAGACAGAAACAATCCGCAATGGAATCTTGATATTCATTTAGAGCTTTTCGTAATGCTACATGTATATTTCTTGACTGATTAGCTTAGCCCAAGCATAAATATCACAAGTATTTACGAAAATTGAAGGTGGATATCATATAGTATTCTGAACAAAGTGAATCGCTGTTTCCGAGCTTTTACAGCTGCTAAGTCATTCATTCGGCATTGCGTTAAATATGAGCATGCTGTTTATTGGACTAAATATTACTCTTCCTCACTAACAAAGATCCACAGTCTTTCTTCCGGAATCATATAAGTAAGTAACACCAGAAGAGTTTGATTGTCACAACCTTTGTGCATAAATGCACTCAAGCACATTCTTCCTTAGTTTGCTCTATATCTTCAGCCTTGAAAATCATTCTACAGAAATTGCAAACTTGAATCTCCTTTGCATGTCATTCCACTAACTAACAGGAGTTCAGATCGAAGCTGTTCTTCCTATAAAAAAGCAATCCACATCCTATCCAGAATTTCATTAACTGCGAGGATTGGATGAACAATTTCTGTTACGTTATTCTTCTAAACGTGGCATGATCCTCTACAGCGCATTTGCTTCTTAGAAGTCGGGGGAGTAAAGGGCAACTCCCTCAGAAGCTGGATTCCATAATCCCTCAACAAGTGTCTTTCATTGGGATCTTCACTCCCTGTATTCTTTTCTAATCATGACTTCAATTGCTGACCCATATAAAGTTGTTAAGGTGCCGGTTAACAAAAGGACTATGATGTGAAAAGAACATATCATGTGTATATACTATTGTCTTTCTGACTCAGAAAAAGAACAGCGAACAATAACACATGGCGCATCATGCAACTTCTCCTGACAATTAATAGAAAGGCGGGAGGAGAAGATGGCTGCACGACGCCGCGCGCGCGGCTCTCCGGTGAAATGATATCGTAGCTGTTAAATAGGGGCCGTGGACAATTCTGATTTGATGAAGACAGACGTGAGAAGCAGAGGAACATCTGGAGAAATTTCTGAAATGCCTGGTTTTGCTGCTGTTGTTACTGTGCGATCGAGAATCTCCGGAGGGAAGGCCACGTAATCCCCGGATTTGCCTGCTGCGGGCGACCGAGGCTGAGGTCGAAGCGTTCGGACGACTCAGAGTCGGACTGCGGTCGGGCATGGCAGGGATAGTTTTCTTCCGTCTCCCGTCTGCGTGAGATGTGGACTTTCGAGAAACTTTGAACTTTTTTTTACTGTGCCATGGCCTGTTCTTCATCAAGTTATGGTATTGTTGCACTGTGGTAACTATATGTTATAATTATGTGGTTTTGTTAGTTTTTCAGTCTTGGTCTGGCATGTGTTTCAGTGATATCACACCGGAGGAATATTGCTTCATTTCTTAATGCATGCATTACTAAATGACAATGAAAGAGGACTGCATGTCCTCATAATCTAATCTAATCTAATCTAATCTAATCTAATCTAAAATGACTTTAGGTGAGATCATTTCCAGAGGCCATGGGCATGACCTTTACATTCTTGAGTGGCCAACGATCTGGAAATAACGAGTAAATTTTAGAAAATGCAAGCATTCCTATTTTAGCAGACCAAACAGAAATGGTAAATAATTGTCGACTATAATGCAGAGAAAGCAGAGAGTACCTAACTGTATATTTAATTTATAAAGGAATGGAACACAAATGCATGGATATGGCAGTTTGTTTTTCATTAATTAATAAAGAGAGGGAGAGAGAACATACTCTACGCCTTAATTAGGGACATTAGCTAATATTTTGAAGGCTGTCAAGAATATAGCATGGATTAATGAAGAGAATGGATGCGTTTGTTACGAAGATAGTCTTTACAGTCTAGATTGTACACTTTGCAGATTAAAGGAGAAAGCGATGTTTAAAACTTGCAAGTTTCTGATTCGCGCCCGAAGTGTTTACGCAAGGCGAATACTTCCTTTGACAAGAGTTTCTAATTCCTACTACAGTTATGAATTAGGGTGCCGTCCGCTTGAGACTGATGGACAAGATGATTTTTTTGGGGTTGTGCGTCTTTGTTGCAACAAAGAAAGTAAGTTTGGACTGTTTTAGCAGCAGAGAATTGCACGATTTTCAAGGGGAAAAGACTGGAATCTTGATGAAAAAATGGTATAATCGTTGCAATCAGTGAGCCATAATAATAACTGGTGGATCAAGCTGGAGTGGGAAGAGTTGCTAACTCCAATGACCAATTCTTCAGTCAGTATTTTTGCAGCTCCTATTCTTATTTGTTACTCTTTATGAAGGGAAGGATCCAATATGCTCTACTTCATTCTGATAAACTGCTGATCATTTCAAAGCTTCATTCATAACTGAACCATGTGACGTTACACATATATTCTGTCCGCCGGTCTATAGTCCCTTCACGTTCTTTCCTTTCAAGTCTTTAAATTCTCTTTTCTTGCCAATGATTTCCATTATATCCCATGCACATTTTCGATATTTTAATCTAGGCTTGCATTCTATTGCTGTCCTCAAGCAGAGAAAGACTCTTTATGTGTTGATCTGTTTGGAAATTTTAAACTTCCGATTTGCGTGTTTGTTTCAAAATCACTGACTACATCAGCAGATATTGAAGAGATGTGCTACAGCTACTGAAAGGCACATTTGAAGACCGGATCTTCGCAAACATTTCTAGCTCGAATATCCACAGTCTATAGACTAATTTGGCGATTTAGTTGAGTATCTGGTAAAAAAAATCTATCAATCATCATTCGAATCCTGCGTTAAGGATATCATTGTGCGATTGTGCGAGATATGTGTGTGTGTGTGTGTGTGTGTGTGTGTGTGTGTGTGTGTGTGTGTGTGTCTGTGTTTCCACTGTTAATTATAACTTACTTCATCCTATCCCTGCTCACCGATGTTTAACTTGGTTTTCAGCAGAAGCAATCCTACCGCGCACCGCGCACCTATTGTGCGACATCCTTTAGAAAACATAACACAAATGTAACTGCACGTGACACGAAGTCAGTAGTTTAGAGAATGACATCAAAGGATGATGGTCAAAGTAAATGCAAATGTTGCAACTGGTCAAAGTTATGGCCTGCATTATGAAGATAGTAGCCGTTGATTCACAACAATTCTTAAACAAATTATTTTGTTAGAGTGCGTCTCTGCGTTCTTCGCAGCGGCCTGTCCTCGATTTTAGGTACAGTTTTGGAATGCTGAATAATGCCCAGCTTTATTCCAAGCGAATCAAACAACAGACCTGGCTGGGAGTCTTCCAAATACGTCCGAAAAAGCTCTGCTTATGAACTGAAGCATCAAGTGCCGACTGCTCCAGAATATTATTTAATGAGATTGATATATAGGGTTAACGATACTGAGTTTTACATCTCCTCCGGCAATGCATCAGTTGCTTTTTTTTAAATCCATGTTTTCTTTTCACCTTTATGGAAGGAATATAATACACAATGAAATATTTATCAGCTTTATGGATGTCTGTTTGCCATGGTCCAAAATACTTATGGTCGAGAGGATAATTGGATGGTAACAAGTGCGAATCGCTTCCTTCATCGTCGCAGCATGGCTGTGGTAGGTTTGTTTTGATGGATGTATGAAGCCTCCTCACGCAGACTTCTTCAGCAGGAATCCATATCTCTTCACAGAAAATCCAACGGCCGTTAGCCAACAGAACACGATCAAGAGGTGCACTGAATAAAACCAATTCTTTGGTAGAAATCGGTCAACTTCCTTCATTATGCTAGATTAAAACCACAAAACTCCTTGATAAAAAGAAAATTTAGGGAGTCACCTTCACAAAAAAATATTTAAACCACATCTCTATTATGCTTGGATAGCGAAAGCCAGATTTGCCATCAACACTGATTCCTCTGCATAAATAAAAACATGGCAGTACTATTGTTTGCTTTCATAAACATATAATGCACCAATAATGTTATAAAACATAATAGAAAATACCTTCATAGTTTTGGAATAGTTTATCTATTAAAAAGCAAAGAATGCGATTAAATTTCGGCAAATGAATGTTTAAACCCGACAGATTTGTGACAATTATGACCATTCAAATTATGGATATTCCTGAGGTTTGCAGGGCATATTCGTTGTAAATTTGGAGGGAAATATAACGTTTACCATACATTTCCAGTGTTTCCTGTTTCCTACGGAAACTGTGTCTTTAAATGAATAGTTGAAAATGATCATTTACGATCTCCTGCATGCGACCATAATTCCATACAATATAGAAGTAGAATTAGGCCACTTGGCCCATCACGTATACTCCGCCAACTCAACATGTCTGATCCAAATTTCCTCTCATCCCAGATCTCTTGCCTGGTTCCCATATCCCTTCATGCACTGACCAATCAAAAATATATCAACCACTGCCTTAAATATACATAACGACTTGACCTCGAGAGCTCCGTGTGACAGAGAATTCCACAGATTCGTCCGTTCAGAAAGGACGTCCTTCTATTCTTGTGCTGTGTCCTCTGACCTTATACTCCCCCACCATAGGGAATATTCTTTCCACATACGTTGTATAAAGGCCTTTCACCATTCGATAAGTTTCAATGAGGTTTTACCTCATTCTTCTGAATTCCAGTAAATACAAGCCCAGAACCATCAAACGCTCTTCATGTGACAAGTCACTCACTCCTGGAATTATTTTCGCGACGCTTTATTGAGCCCTCTAAAGTTTTAGCACATCCTTCCTACGATACAGGGCACAAACCTGCTCACAATATCGCATGTGAGACTGAAACACTGCTTCAGAATGTCGCAATATTATATCCTCGCATTTATATTCTAGGCTTTTTGAAATGAACGTTAACTTTGCATTTTCTTTCCTCACCACATACTCAAACTGCAAATTAACCTTTTGGGAATCCTGCACAAGGACTCCCAAGTCCCTTTGTCACTCCTTTGTTTGTGTATTTTCTCTTCATTTAGAAAATAGTCAACCCTTTTCATTTCTTTTACGAAAATCCAGGACGACACACTTAGCCACATTGTATGCCATCTCCCATTTCTCCGCCCATTCTCCTAATCTGTCTAAGTCCTTCTGTAGCCTCTATACTTCCTCAGATTGCCTGTCCCTCCACCTATTTTTATATCATCTGCATCTTTGAAAAAATAAAACATCAATTGCAACATCCAAATCATTGATATATAACGCTGAAAGAATCGTTCTCAACACAATCCCCTATAGAACACCACTAGTCACTAGCAGCCACCCAGAAAAGGCTCAGTTTATTCCCGTTCTTTGCTTCCTACCAAAAAGATACGGCTTTATTCATGCTAGAAACTTTCCTGTAATACAATGGGCGTGTAGTTTGTTAAGCTACCTCAAGAGTATCCACTTGTAATAAGCCTTCTAATAACCAAACTACACAGCATCAACTGGTTCTTCTATGTTTATCTGACTGTTATTTCTTCAAATAATTCATACAGATTTGTCAAGCAAAATTTCCCCTTGTGGAAAACGTGCTGACTACTACCTATTTTATCATGTGCCTCCAAGTACCCAGAGACCTCACCCTTAATAATTCACTCCAATATCTTCCCAAACAATGAAGTCAGACTAACTAGCCTATAGTTTCCTTTCTTCTCATTCTCTCGCTTCTTCAAGATTGCAATGACATTTGCAATTTTCCAGTCTTCTCGGAACCATTCCAGAAACTAAAAGATCTGAAAGGTCATTGCTAATGTATACATGATATTTTAGTTACTCCTTAAAAACTTTGTGGTGTACAGTATCTGGTCCAGGTGACCTATCTACCGTCTGATCTTTCAGATTGCCAAGAACCTTCTCTCCACTTATAGCAACTTCACATACTTAATGACCCTACCAACAGGAACTTCCACCATACTGGTATTGTCTTTCACAGTGAAGACTGATGGAAAATACGTATTCAGTTCGTCAGGCATTTTATTGTCCCCCGTTACTAACTCTCCTGCATCGTTTCCCAGTGGTCTGATATCCACACTCGACTCTCTTTCACACTTCATGTATCTAAAGAAACATTTGGTGTCCTACATAATATTATTCACTAACTTACTTTGGTATTCCAGCTGTACCTTTTTAGGTGCCTTCTATTAGTTTTTAAAATTTTCCGAAACCTCTAACTTCCCACTAATTCTGCTCCATTATATGCCCTTTCTTTGGCTTTTATGTTCGCTTTGATTTTTCTTGTTACCGGCAATTATGTCATCTTTACATTTGAATATTTCTTCCTCTTTGGGATGTAAATATCCTGTGCCTTCCGAATTGCTTCTGAAAATTCCAGATATTGATGCTCTGCCCTTCTTCCTGGCAGTGTCCCTTTCAATTCCGGGCAACTCCACTCGCATGCCTCTGTAATTCTCTTCACTCCACTGTAATACTGACATATCTGACTTCAGCCTCTCCTTTCATAAAGGTTCATTTATCTTAAGGTCTCATATCAATTATGGTTCCTTGCTCCACTCCCAATCCAGAATAGCTGATCCTCTAATGGGTGTAGCCACGAGGTGCTCTAACAAGTGATTTCCTAGGCACTCTGGAAATTCCCTCCCCCCCCCCCCCCACCCCGGAATCCAGCACCAACGTGATTTCCCCAGTCTACCTTCATATTGAAGACTCCCATCGCTGATATAACTTTGCCATTTTAGCATACATTTCTATCTGCTGTTGTAATTTGTAGGCATCAACCTTGCTACTATTTGGGGAATCTGCATACAACTGCCGTTCGGGGCTTTTTACCCTTACAGTTTCTAAGCTCTATCCACGATTATTCTATCCCTTCCACCTTAATATCAACTCTTTCTAACGATTCGATTTCATTTTTTTTTACCAACAAAGCAATGCTGTCCCCTTTGCCTTCCTACCTATTCTTTCGATACAGTGTGTATCCTTGGACATTCAGCTCCCGGATATCATTCTTCAGCCATAATTCAGTGATAACTACGACATCATAAATGCCAATCTGAAGCTGTGCTGCAAGTTCATTTACCTTGATCTGCGCCCATTCAGACACAACACCTTCAGTCCTGTATTCACCATTTTCGAGTTTGTGGCACCATGCTCAATCTTTTGATTCCGAACTTTGGGCGAAGTCACACCAACATCTGCCCCCACAACTTCTCCACTGACTGTTCTGGTAACCTCGTTCGCATCGCACTGAAAATTTATTTTAAACCCCAACGTGCAGCATTAATAAACTGTCTCTTCCGTGGCAGAGAGCCCAATGATCCAAAAGTCATATGCCCTCCTTCATCAACATCTTAGCAACCGGTATATTCTTCCTAGTTCTGGCTTCAGTAGCACGTGGCACGGGTAGCAATACTGAGATCACAATCCAGAAGTCCTGCCCCTCACATTAGCACCTAACTCCCTTGACACACTATGCAGAACCTTGTCAGTCGTCCTACCAATGTCAGTGGTAAGTAAATGGACCACGACTTCTGGCTGTCAATCCTGCGTCTTAAGAAGGATGAGGACTTGATCCAATATATCCTGAACACTGGAATCCGGCAACATACCATCCGGGAATATCTTTCACGCTCAGAGAACTTCCTGTCTGCCCGTTCCCCGAATTAACAAATCTCCTATCATCACAGTGTGATAAAAGGATATCCTGCAATAAAATTTGATGCTGGTTGCTCTTAGGAATATAGTACGCCAGATTTAGCCTACTGATGGCTTCGGCCTGCACTGAATTCTTTTATTACTGACGCAGCTGCTATCTTCCCTTCCTGCGATTTCTCTGAGTAATCCAAGAGAATTGAATGGTTGTTGAAAGTTAACGTTAAACATGTCGATGCATGTTAAAAGTGCCAATTCATGTAAAGTGTTTCTTCTTTTCAGGACAGTGGACAGGGATTCTGTGCCAGTCTTTATGCAGGTGATTACGTGAAATACTAAAGTACTTGAAACATATAATCTCCATTTTGAGGTGGTTGGTGTCCTGTTGGAGGACATGATCTATAGCGGCATTCAAACTACTGTTCTTCACGGCAATAAGCGCCTGTAGGATGTCGAATTGTTGGGATGAACAGTAGTTTTGATGGACTCTAGATTATGGTCTGTTTTGAGGCTTTGCTATTGCTTACATGGTGGGTGGTAAAGGAAGGGCTGGAGCAAGTGGGAGGGCTGATGCTTTGCTGCTGCCTGTGCGTGGAGGCGGGGGGGGGGGGGCGGGGGCGGTGCTATGTGGTTCTACCGATTTCTGTTATTCATTCTTTGGTATTTTTCTTCTGTTCGTGGATGTCTGCGAAGAGTAATAATTTTATGTTTTATATTGTATACATTCGCTGATATGAACTGGAGCCTTTGAACGATTAAATCATTAAATACACATAACAGGCTAATGATGTTCAACAGATCTCAACGTGTTTACAGCAAAGAAAATAACGTAATGCTTTAGATCAGTCAATACCAGTACACCCCCCCCCCCAAATAAAAAACAAATTTCGTAATTCTCTTTTCAAAAAAAATTAGTTTCAGTAGCATAATCAACTGTGGGCTTGGCACAGTAGCCGAGCAATTAGCGCATGGTTTTACAGGGTCAACGATCTCTGATCGGGGTTCAATCCCGCTGCTGGCTGGAAGGAGATTGTACGTTTTCACTGGAAGGTCAAGTACCTCCAACATTATGGTTGGGATTACTGAGTTAGTGGCATGCAATGCTGGCACTTGCAGCTTAGTGATACTTGCGGGTTGTCCAGCACAATTATCGCTGAATCAATTCAACAACAAATTACAGATTTCACTGTATGCTTCGATGTACTGTACATGTCAAATATAAAGCTAATCTTCTCGATTCAGTGATATGCAAATATCAGAACTGACTAAATAGAAAGGGATGGTCGGGCAGCCAAAAAAAAAAAATGACAGTAATGCGATAAAGAATTGCGATATGTAATTCTAAATTGAATATTCTTGAAGTCCAATTCTGAATTTGAAATGCATACATTTGATAGAAAATGACCTATTTGTAGGAGCAGTGCTGACTTGACTTCTAGTAGGGAAAGAGGAAGATTGTGATATGCGAGTAAAATCAAAGGCAATTTGACGCTCTGTACAATGTTAACTGTTAACTCCTGAGATCCTACTACAGGATATTTTGCAGTGATCAGTGAACGATTCCTGGATCATTGGGATCTCTTTGTGGAAGGTCATTGATAGTCTCATCAACTTAACTGTCCTAAAACGGAGAAAAACATGAATAATTGGCCATGGAATCAAGTAGAATATTTGAGAAAGATAGTGGCTTAACAGAATATTGGGAAGATTTTTTTAAAAACAGCATAAATCAACTAAAAGGGTTTAAAGACGAAAACGCTGGAAAATTATACGCCCTCAACGTGGAAGTCGCTAGCGGTGGAATTGCGAGAGTGTCAGGATGCAGAAGTGAGTGATGCTGCCATTACTAAGCAGAAGGTGTTTGGAAAATTGAAAGATAGGAAGGGAGATAGGTCACCTGGGACAGTTGGTCTGCACCCCAGGGTTCTAAAAGAGTTGGCTCAAGAGATTGTGAGGCATTAGTTATGATCTTTCGAGTTAATGGATTCTGGCTCGATTCGAGGGAAATGTAAAAAGGCTATGTCACGCCACTTTTTAGAGAAGGGAAACAAGCAGGAAAAAAAGCCAATAATTGGCTCGTTAGTCTGACCTCATTGGTTGGGATGAAGTAGAAATCGATTGTTCAGGATATAGCATCGGGTTACTTGGAGGTACATGATGAAATAAGCAGAAGTCAGTCTCGTTTCCTTAACGGAAAGTTTCGTCTGATTTGTATGGTGGGTTGAAGGTTTTGTGGCCACGTTTGCAGACGCTACCAGGGTAGGTGGAGGACAGGTAGCTTTGAGGAATTAGAGAGCCTCCAGAAATGAGAAATGAGAAATAGGTAAATGAGTGGCAGATGGAATACAGTGTAGTAGGTTTATGGTCATGTGCATTGGTAGAAGAAATAAAAATGTAATCTATTTTCTAAGGTGAGAAAATTCAAAAACCTGAGTTGCAAGGGTCTTGGGAGTCGTCTTGCAGGATTCCAGGAAGGTTCATTTGCATCTTGAGATCGCGGTATAGAATGCAATTGCAATGTTAGCATTCATTTCGAGAGGACAAGAATATAAAAATGAGGATGCAGTTTTAAAGATTTATAAGGCGCTAGTGAGGCCGCACTTGGAGTATAATGAGACGTTGTGGCCCCTTTATCTCAGGAAGTATGTGCTTACACTGGAGATGGTTCAAAGGACGTTCACGAAAAGGATTCCAGGATTGATGCTTATCATATGAAGAGCATTTGATGGCTCTGGGTATGCACTCACTTTAATGCAGAAGATTGGCAGTGTGTGACCTCGTTGAAACCTATTGAATATTAAAGGCCTTGATAGAGTGGACGTTTCCTATGATAGGGAGCTGTCTAAGAGATCACAACTTCAGAATAGATGCACGTCCATTTAGAACAGTGTCAAGGAGGAACTTCTTCATCCATAGAGTGTTGAACCTATCGAGTTTGTTGCCGCAGTCGGCTGCAAAGACCAACTCATTTGGTAAATTTAAGACAGACTTTGATAGCTTACTGATTAGGCAGCGCATGAAGGGATACGGGGAAAAGACTGGAGATAAGGCCGCGAGGGTAATGCATCAGCAATGATGAAACCACAGAACAGACTTAACCGGCCTAATGGCCTAATTTTCCTCCTATATCCTATGGTTTTCTGGTCTTATAATGAGGTTTTCCATTCCTTAGCGTGGAAAGGATCCCAATGTATTTACAAAAATAAAAAAAATCTTGAACACTGCCGTGAGCAATTAACATCCTGTGGATTGGATGCTTTAGTCAGTATTTGCTGTGTTCAGTAGCAGTAGCAGATCTTCGCTTAATAGCTGATTTGTAGTATATAGTGATAATACCAGTTCCTTCACAATAACTATATATTATATTTCTTAATAACTATATATGGTCTTTCGTTCTACATATGAAATTCCGTGTATGTTTTGCACATTAAGCATAAGCTGTAACGTTACTGTTTTCATGCTGACCACTGGTCTTATCTGTTTTTAATGATCACTTGTGTCCAATTGAAAGTCTGACTTACATGTTAGTTTACTGTGAAACGAATTGATATTTGAGCTGGAAGGTTTATTATCCGATTTTCTTTTTCTTATAAACCACCATATTTTTCATGTACAATATAAAGTAATGATCTATCTTCTCAGATCATTAACATGGTGAAAAACTCCGGTTTTATAAAGCAATTCCTTTTATATTGATGGAAAATCCTGCCTTCTACCGTGTCCCTGATAAATGTTCATTAAATCAGGGGGTTCCAATCTATTTTATGCCTTCAACGAATTCTATTAAGTAAGGGGTTTGTGGACCCCAGTTTGTGAACTCCTGCTTTAAATTGTCTAGCACGTATAAAGATGATCTATTCCTCGCCCAGCACAGGAGTACCTCGCCCAGCCCAGGAGTACCTTGCACAGCCCAGTGCTGGAGATTCTTCGTCCTGTGCTGGAGTTCGCTCGGCCTGTGCTGAAGTTCGCTCGTCCTTGACTGGAGTTCACTCGTCCTGTGCTGGAGTTCGCTTGTCCGGTGCTGGAGTCTCTCGTCCAGCCCAGAAGTTCCTAGTCCAAGCCACGTCCAAGAACCTCGTCCAGTCCAAACCACGTCCAAGAACCTCGTCTTGTCCAAGCCATGTCCAAGAACCCCGGCTAATCCAAGCCACGTCCAAGTACCTCGTCTAGTCCAACACAAATTCTATAACCTCGTCCTCGCTAAGCCTAGTCCAAGACCGTCGTCCTGTGCAGGAGTTCCACGTGTTCTTCTGTAGCCACGTCCAGTCCTGTAGCCTAGCCACGTCCAGTCATGTAGCTACGTATTGTTCTCGCCTAGATCCGGGGTCTGAGCCCGAGTTAAGACCCAGGTTCCGGGTCCCTGTCAAGTCTCTGGATCGGTGTCCTAGCTCAGCCTCCAAGTTCCAAGTTCCTCGTCCTGGTCCCGCTCTCCTAGTCTTAGTCCTAGCCATGACCCGGTGTCCTTGTCATGTCCAGCATCGTTTCTTCCTGACTCCCCTTGCTTTCTTAATAAACCTTGTCCTGTTCCTCGTACTTCAGTGTCTGTGTCTTGCATTTGGGTCCGCTTCCAACGCCCCCTTATGACAAAAGGTTAATGAAATAATGTGAAACTACTGGAAGAATATTTCTCAGTGGGCTTCTCTACATACTGTTCAGCTTTGGAAAAGTCCCTCTTACTATTACCATGCAGAATCTCAACACAAGATAATGGACAGAAGAAGAGAAAATTGCTGCGAAGACGATGCTTCATCTTGCTAAAACCCATGAGAAAATAATCTATTGAAAACAAAACTTGTTGGGTTAGGTATTAAAGTCCAGGTTTTCTGCGATTCCTACCTCCGTTATTATTGCTCAGTTTTCCTCTGTTGTGCAAAATAAAAGTATGTTTGAAGCATTTTGTCACTTAGTTGACCTGGTGCAGCATTCATAAGTAATATTGGATTTCACTTCCCTTTAACCGAAGTTAAATTTACTGGCACCAATTAGCAACTTTTCAGCATAATATCATTGTATCTTAAGAATATTCAGAAAACATCTATTTGCATTTGCACACTCCTGTGCACTGTACATGCACACCTGTGCACACGTATAAATATACAGACATATATACACACACATACATATAAACACGCACAACCAGCCGTGTAAGCATATGTAAGTATGAGAGTGAGAATGTTTATATGAATATGTTTATGTATGTATGATTCCAAACAATTCCCTTGCCAGGGATTAAAAAGATACATGCTACTGGTTGTAAAGTGTATCTGCCGAGAAATGCAGAAGACAAGCGGAATGTCCATATAGAATACAGACAGACACAATATATAAGTATCGCTGAGTACAGAGTTAGTGCACGATTATAATAACTCAATACACACAAAAATTCTGCAGGAAATCAGCAAGTTATTCGGTGTCTATAGCACGGAATAAACAGTCGACTTTTCGGAACGAAAACTTTATCAGGACTCTTCATTGGTAGTCCTTGTGAATTGTCTCGTTTAATATCGTCACCTGTATATTCTCCTCCATATATGCTGCCTGTCTGGCAAATTTCATCCAGCAGTTTGTGTGCAGTAATCAAGTAATCCTGTGTTTACGATTAAAATGAAGATTGTTTATTCTGATACGTATTGAGAGTAATGGGAGGGTAATATTGGTGGGATATCATTACATTGACTTCAGCATAATGTCGACATCTTATACGATATCAAATTAGACACAGAGCACAGTGGAAACAAAGTTGAAGATTTGGGGAAGCCAAGGATGGGTTAATTTCAAAGTGATCATTCTACGTGGCGTTTGCCTTTATGTTAGCGAGAAAGCAATTGAATATCTGCTGATATGAGTTTGATGTGATCAATGACTGTACAATGCACGGTTACTTTACGGGATACCACAACTTTATAGTTACAGATGATATCACTTTGTGTTCAATCGGTAATAGCGATGAACCTCGATTATCGTTCATAGAAAGGCCCGCTGATTGTACAGCATTACTTCCCTAGAGTCAAAATCGAGAAACAAGAATAAGATACGTGAATTACAAATTTTCAACTGTCCGTAACTTGCTTAACGGCTGCATGGGGATGTGTTTTACATCACAGTAATATTCACCTCGAGCAGAATAACGTCAAGTTTTTGAAACTTGATTGGATATGTAGAGAATGAAGTTGGTGGTAGCTGATTCATCTTACTTAATATCAGAAAATGCACTATTTCAACTTATGATAGTATAACAGCAGGTACTGATATGGTTGCGAATATTATCCATGGACCTGGGATAGGATTAGCTTTAGATTTCAACCATTTGGTAGTTTACACATTAACTCACAAGCACACGAACATTTCACAACTTACTGATCCATAACGTCTGCAGTTTACCCAAAGCATAGTTTTCTTTTTTCACATATTATCTGGATACGAAGCAAAAAACGTTTTATTAAAGCTAAGACATAAATAATAATTGCTGAAAAGCGAAAACACCTGCGTCTTTCAGACTCTCTCTCAGTTTTTCGATTTCTGAAAAGGTAAGAAAATAGTTGAGTTCAAATGATTAGTTAATGTACTTGAATGTTCCTATGTAATAACATAAAAGAGAAATATAAATACCCCGTTGTCAGTTACATTTAAAATGCGATACATACAGTATGATCATGAACAGCTATTTACCATGAATTAGAACGTTCTGCATCTCACTAAATACCACATAACAGCAATACCCTCATATTCTACTTTTTCTTCATCTGACTGTACTCAATGTTCTGTGGTTTAATAATGTTTACATTATTAGGTACAGGAGTAGAAACCGGTGTGGTCTGCTGTATCCTGTCCACGTCAAGGTACACATATTGTGCGTTCAGAGACGCTTTTCTGCGCACCACTGTTGTAAGATGTGGTTACTCGAATTACTGTCGTCGTCAGGTCAGCTTGAATAAGTTTGGCCATCCTTCTCTGACCTCTCTCATTAACAAGTTATTTTCGCCCAAACACTACCACTTACTTTCGAGTCACTTAGGTCACATTTCTTCTTCATTCTGATATTTCGTCGGAACAACAACTGAAACTCTTGACCCATTCTGCATGTTTTATACATGAAGTTCCTGTCAGATGATTGGCTGATTATGTATTTCCAATAACAAATAGTTGTAGAGTACCTAATGAAGTAGCCACTGAATGTACTTTGAAAGGAAATTGAAAACAATATGTTTCATATTTCAATATTTGACTTATGCATCGTATTATAGCTTGATCTTCCTGGGTTTAAAATTATCTAATAGAAGAAACAATACTAAAAATATTGCAAGAGTGGGCGTGCGCCGTTATGATTACCTCTGTCCTTATTTCTAAGTTCTTCTTCGACTGTAATGAAATATGAATTGTATTGGCAATGAGCGGAAACAACAACAATGCAGAAATCATCATCGTTAAACACTTGGATCGCAGGAAATGCATGATTAAGGCAACGTTACCTGAGTTTACTCGGAAATGCATCCAAAATTTCAACAACTACTATATGAAAGAGCAAATTTCTTTTCTTTCTTTTTTTTTTGGCAGGAGAGGTATGTTGTGTGAAATGTACAGTTTCCATATAAAACGCATCATGTGTTTGCAATCATAAATTCAGTAGAGAAAGTATATTCTAAGCTCTTAATCTGATGACACGCACGTCAATTAGGTATCCCATGTTTTAACAAAATGCGGAAACACAAGTAAATATACTCTGAATGTATCAATATTCAGACTGTTCTCCGCCATCGTTTATTCTAATAATTTGTACTGGCAATCTGCTAATATGCATAGTTTTCATTCTTTGTCCTCAAAAATAGATCCGATGATAACTTAAGTAATAATTGTGGATTTTTTTTACATATGTAGATGCACAGAGATAACTCATACAGACAGTGAAGGTGTGAGGTATCATGTATAATTTTATATCATTGTATGAATTTTATATTGTTTAGTTATTCTTGGGTACTTTATACGGCACAACTGAATGCATCTCCGCATTATTTCAAAATATGCCTACTTTTAAAAATATTATCTTTCATTTTCTTTTTTACCATTATGTTGCTTTGGAGTATTCGTTCGTTTTGTGGTAGCAGTTGGTAAACTTCAAGAGGTACGCTTATTAATTACCTAATCTCATACATTCCCCGTTCCTCAGCTTAAGGAGAACCAGCCTTGCTTCTACGCTTTTCATAATCACCATACCACGCCATGATAAGAATATATGACTTTTCCCAATTCATCACATATAGACATTATCACTCTTTTGAAATGTTCGGATAAATAATTCAGTATTTCAATTTACATTTTACTTTAACTCGTCCTGCTTTCACTTCATGTCCTAAATTTAAATTATTTTATATTTAGATGCAAAGCAGAACAGACACATCCGCCCCAACTAGCCGCAATGCCTAGGAACGCTGGCGTAATCAAAGAACAATTTACAATGATCAATTATTAACCTGCTAATATCAACCATCCGAGCTACAATTTTTTCAATTTCTACTCTACGAACTGGTACTTCTTTGGTCTGGAGAGAGGAAACCTACACACTCAGAAAAACACACACGCACATGGGAGGAACGTACAAACTTTCTTACGGTGAAGGGCGGAAAATAACTCCGAATTCCGACGTCCGACCTGCAATAGCGCCGCGCTAACCGCTATGCAACTGCGGCATTCAAATTTTTTTTTTCGACCAAAATTCTAATATGCCATTCTTGTTTTTCATCACCCTTTACGTTATTATATGCACACTTATTTTTAAATATAATCCAGCTCCTCTTTACGTTACACTGGTGCTGACATTGTTCCATCTTTGTTTTTATTTCCTATGATAATTGCAATTCATTTTACCCGCTGCCAAATACAAACATAAATATACTGCATGTGACTGTTATGGTATGCGGTGTGTTTTCTTTTCTATTCCTGGTGGTATTCTTTTACTCATGACATTTCCGCATCAACTTGGTCGTCGTCCTCATGCTTCCCATTTCATTAGTAAATTTACACTGCTCAATGTTACCAAGTATAATAGTACCCAGCAGGAAAATTAGTTGATGCTTGCTGTTTGTCATTCGGTTGCAATATTCCCAGGACTGTCATGAACTTCTTCAGTTACGAAAGCACAGCAGCGCCTCCGTTTACTAAAGAGACTGAGAAAGGCAAGGTTCCCCACCCCATTCTAACTACATTCTACCAGAGTACCACAGGGAGTGTCTAAAGAAATGGATTCCATCTGATATGGGAGTTACAAGATATCTGATCGCAACACCCTGCAACAGATTATAAGTACTGCTGTGACAGCCATCGGGATCTCTCGCCCCCACCCACATCCATGCACTGGAAATACTGCATTCGCAGAGACCTAGCATTGTTAATAACCCCTTCCATCCGTCTCAACCGTCCCGCAATCTCTTTGATCATCTATTGCCAGGCAATAAGTATTGAAGCATAAGAACAAGAACTACTAGATTGTGTCACAGCTTCTCGCCTGTTGGCTGTGAGACTTCTGAAGACGCTGTACACATTACTTACTACAGCGCCAGTAGCCGTAGTGCTGTTGTATATTTAACTATATGACATATATGCAGTTTATGTCAACTTGTACTTCTACAGTATATTTTTATCTGTTAATATTACTGTCTCAGTATTTTTTGTTGTATGTGAAGTATGTACTGGGTTTTGCACATTGGTCCATCCCTTCCATCATTGAACAAATTCACTGCACAGTCTGCCAACAAATTTCAAACACATCTTTCATCTTTTTGTTTCGACTTAGTTTATATTCCTCCTGATGTGAAAGTGACACACTACGAGAATCCATGCAATTTTTCTCTTGTAACTGTTCAGGGTTTAAGCATTATCATTTTGCCTTTGCCGATTACGTTGTCCGGGAGTGCTTATGAATGGATCAGAATAACTCTCGGTCATTATGTTATTGCACGCACCTGTACCTTGTCTCGCTAATTCACAGAAAAAGTTGGTTCCAATATAAATGGCCAGGGCAACATTCTTTAATATGTAGAATTAGTACAGCTGTTAATCAGTGATCGCATGTGCTGAATATGATACACCTATACATTCAAATACGATTCTCTAAACTTAAACGTCTATGGGTCTGGAGGCACATGCATAAACTGTGTACTGATCGACAGGATTGTGAACTTGCTTCGAAGAATTGGTATTTTCAATTCAAGTCTGTCATCACGCATTCAACTGCGGGGGGCGGGGGGACACAGCTTTTCGTTTTCTATCCTTTAAAGCAATCAATTGCCATTGTCTGCTGTTAGACCTCCGGCATATACTTTCGCTCACGTAATCGAGCTGGTTATGACGTCAGTCATTTTAAGTAATAGCAGGAAGCGGTGAATTTTTAAAATTTTGCATATCAGTAGATTAAAACGATCTCATGAAATAATAATTAAGTACGTGTAATCTGATCAATACATATATTTAAAATTTTGTGAATACATTGTGGGAATTGCACTTACATGGAAACAAGCTTCTATGAGTAGAGTACTGTGAACTGCCATGAGGTTTTATGGATAGTAGAGTAACATAATACATGTGTTAAATTTCTCATATTTTGTCTATTTTTAAATAATTCTAATAAGATTGTTGCAAAAGTTCTGAGTCATGTGAAATTGTCGATATTTTCAGCTACCTGGGGCTATCGCTACTTTTGAAGAGCCAGGAAAAGTTGCCGACCTACATAAAATGCAGTGGTGTACCAGAAAAAATGACTGTACAGAAGGTGGCGATCGATTGATCACGTGAATGTATAGTATCGTCGAGAGTACATCATTTAGTTTAGTCTAAATTGGATCCTTTATTGCATGCATGAGATATTAAAATATTTCAACTATTTGAGAATAGGATAATGTAAGCGAGCCCTCAATTATTTCCATTTTAAATCCCATAACCATATTAATAACCATTTAAAATTAAAATTAAAAGTTGCAGGGAAACAACCCATTTGTTTCCCATACACACGACATATCTTCTATTTGAAAATTTTAACTCTATTTCCTTTTGGAATATAATTAACCTTTTGTTCTTGATATAAGTTTTGAAATATGCTGGGAGCTATTTGTTATATCATGAGACATAATCCTTACAGTTGGCGGACTATTTTCAATGTAAAAGTTGTCTTCCAGTTTTTATATTTTCGTTACTCTCTTCGTTTCAAGCAACTTGGAAATAGAATAAGGGAGACACAGCCACAGCCAAAATATAATGAATACAGAAGATTTAAAATAGGGTAGTTATTTGAATAAACAGTTCAGTAGCATCTACAGGGAAAAGGCGAAGGCCAATATAGGGGTAATATTATTGAATAGTAGATCTGTCATAGACAAAAGCGTGCTGCAAATATTGGCAGATGAGGATGTGTGTTGAAGAATTATTCAGAGCGATGAAATTAGGTCAAATTTAGAGGCATTGGCAGGCGACAGTTGTGACCTCTGTGAGATGGCGTGTGAAAAGAGTAAGTGGAAAATTGCGTTAGCGTGAGAGGGCATATTTATGGATATTGTCCTGAACTTCCATACTGAGTAACATCCAAGGCTGAAAAATGTTTTGTATTTTATAATCTTGCCATATCACTCATTGGTCTCTGGAAATCTTTTGTCAAGAGTTATCACGATGCAGGTCACTACTCCTTCAACGAAGACTCAATAAGGTCGATCCTTTGTTAAACTGCCGAACGATGCCGAGTCCTTTCAATCCTTCGGGTCCTGTACTTCGAGGAAGTCTGCAATCTCCCGCACTACTGCTGGAATAAAGTACATCAACACATCTAGCACAGATTGCCAATCCAGCACTATTGTACCTTGCAACAGAACGTAACAACCGTTTTAAAACTGAAAATGCGTCATAAAAGCAAATACGCAACAGAAACGGAGACACTGTACGTTCTAGCTGGAAATCTAAAAACTAAAAAACTAACTGCGTCATCTGGGGTCTTCCCTTATATACTGGTGGTGCACATGTCATCACGTGACCTCACGTCGGCGGGAAAATTACATCAGGTGACCTCCAAAAGACCATTACATCATTCTCACAAAATAAATCACAGACCTCCTTGAGGCATGTAACACTAATACTTCCTGGGATCACATTACTTGCAAACAGTTCACGCTCTAAATAATTTTCTTGGCCCCCAATTATTCACAGCCCTACTTCCTACAACCGGAATCCCTTAATGAAATAAACAGGGTATTCATCCGCTCCAACAAAGAACAGAGAGGCAATTTCGCAGATCAGTACCGTGGAAAGCCGAAAAGAGCATTCCAGCAACTAAACACAGTAACAACTAAAGAGCAAACGTAACGCCAAGAGTCCTATTTTACTTTGCAGTAAATTTGAATGCTTCCGATTTCCTCGGCAACTATATAACGAACATAGCCCTGAGGATTCGTGACAGTTCATCAACAGACTCACTCATCCAAATGGATATTACAATTCAGAAGCAGGTCAAAAAGAAGACTTGTGTCACGTATAGCATGATGGGTTAAAGAAGCAGCAGAAATGGAAAACACTTTGGAGTCCAGTATTGCTATTAACTAATGGTATTTATTAGTAACTGCGCAATACAGTAATATAAAATAAGATCTATCAAACAGGTTAGCAATGATTAGATATGTATAAGTGTGGATATATGTGAAAACCATGCTTCTTCAAGTTTCGGGGTAAATAGATGTTTTTACGATGATGAGTAAAATTCAGTTCAGTTCGTGGTATTGAGTTGAGTAGTGATGGAGAGAGAGGGAGAGAGAGAGGCTTGAGTCTTCAGGTGAGCTGACGCCGTCGATTTTCCCGTCGTCCTCCGAAATCTTTTAGATGTCACCGAATGTGACCACAACCAAGAGGACCGTTCTTCTGTGGTGGAATTAGCAACCCAGGCGACGGTTGGACACAGGAATAACTCCCCACCGGTCACACCCTTTTCACACTGCGAGAGCCACTGATCGATCCTCCAAACCCCTCCTTTTCTGTGGGTACAGCAAAGCTCATTCTGTGTCCAAAACCATGTGTCTGCAGGTCTAACAGCTGGCATTCTGTTTATCTCACCGTGCTGAATACCAACTGTCCATCAAGCAGCTCCACCCTTCTTCTCTGTAAGTGCTTGGAAGCTGCCAGTGCCCTTGCAAAGTGTAAACATGCTGCAGAGAAACCATAACACCATCTCAAAGCACTCTCCACCTCTCTCTCACTTTCTTTCTCTCTCTTTTAACAAGGTGTCTGTGTTGAACAAGTCTCTCTCTCTCTCTTTTTAAAGGTATAGTCCATTAAAAACTGACCCCTAGGGGTACCTAACACCTCCCTCCTTTTAGGAAAAATTTTGATTAAGGCAATGTTTGTCTAATAGTAGATTTCAGAATATATAAGCAATACTTATGCGATTATCATGTAGCACATTACAGAAGCGATTGCAAATACTAGTTTCTATTTCATTCTTAAACGTAACTTTCAAACATCTATCATGATATTGTCGCTATCTTTCACATGCTTCGTTACAAAATAAGTCCAATTCCTGCAAAGCCAGATCCTGTTGTCTTCAAAATGGCGTTTGATCACCCATTGTCCCTTGACCACTTCAAAACAGAACACTTAGTCATCACGTGGTCAACTAGCTTACCAGTTTAAATGCCTTCACAGACTGCCTCAACTTCACCCTGCACAGGTGCCAACTCATCACTCTTGTTTTTCTTGTAGGAAGTTTCAAACAAGTCAGTAATTCTATCTCCACAACTTTTGGTTCCACAAGTTTCCATACTAACATCTACCGATAGTCCCTCCTGGTCGCAACAACGCTTCAAGTTTCGTCTCTCTACATCCCAAACTTGAACAACATCACCAAGTTGTTTATTCCTAAATTCTAAAATACTTTGCAACAAATTAACATATACTGTCCCAGCATCTAAGAGAGCGGTTTCCCTCAGCAACCTCAAAGGTCCTGAAACCAATCCAGACTTCAAATTTACCTTATTCAAAGTTTCAGAAACAACACTGTTCTCAATATTTTCAATAACATTTCCATCAGTAATTTTCATCTCATCACTAACTTTTAGCACACTGCCTAATACAAGTGACTGAGAATCCTCAATTTCCACTGGTACCAAGGTTAACCCCTTATTCACTGAACCAAATCCATCTGACACAAAAGTACTGCATTCCTTTTCAACCAGGTCAGACACCTCAGACCTTAACTGAGCTTCAACACAAGGTTCAGTACCCTGTGAATCCACAGGTACTTCAACAACCTTAACACAGGCAATCGGGACAGCTACCTCTTCTAGGTCTTAATCACTAGTCCCAGTTTCAAATTGCCCCAGATCCTCCCAGCTACTCTCTGGGAAAGTCTCATCCGAAGTAAACTCAACCTCGTGGGTTAAAACAACTTCGTCTGCTATCTTAGCAGACCACGCAGGGTGGTGACATCCTCGTCATCGAGGTATGGCCTTACATCATTAGGAACGCAACTTTTAAATTCTTTAATCAACACAAGCCCTTTCGAGCTGTAAATATCGTTACGGTGCAACACTGGACCTCTCAGCTGCTACATCTCCCTCTCGAACACTCTGTAATTTTTTGCCTTTCTAGCCTCATGGATCCTCTGATTTTATGCTTCATCAGCCTCGAGCTGTTTTGATTTCAATTTCAATTGCAACTGAACCTCAGCCTCAGTAAGTACCTTACCTTCAGCGAATAACTCTAACGCCTCCTCACCAAACTTTTCCTTATCTATATAATGCTGGGCTATTACCGTCTGCATCTGAGGTTTCCTCATTTTAGTGGTCACCTTTAGTCTTAACTTTTGAGCGATTGCCAACTGCATATTCCTCATAGCATCATCTAACACTTAAGGGGTTGGTTCCAACAGCAACCTCTCAGCACTAACGGCCATTTCTGCTGTTTTTCCACACAACCAAATCAAAAGGGATTTCCCCGAATCAATTCAAATAAGCCTCCATTCAATTTTTAGAATGGTTCCCACCAATTTGTTCATTTCCCGGACGCAGGCCCCTATTTTGATAGGGACCCGTGACAGGTTAAAGGAGGCAGCAGAAATGGAAAACACTTAGGAGTCCAGTATTGTTATTAACTAATGGTATTTGTTAGTAACTACGCAACACAGTGATATAAAATCAAATACATCAAACAGGTTAGCAATGATTAGATATGTATAAACGTGGAAATATATGAAAACCAAGCTACTCCCCACCGGTCACACCCTTTTCACACTGCGAGAGCTTATGATCGATCCTCCAAAACCCACCATTTCTGTGGACACAACAAAGCTCATTCAGTGTCCAAAACCATGTGTCTGCAGGTCTAACAGCTGACATTCCATTTATCTCACGGTGCTAAATATCAACTGTCTATCAAGCAGCTCCTCCCTTCTCTCTCTGTAAGAACTTTGAAGCTGCCAGTGTTCTTGCAAAGTGTACACATGCTGCAGAGAAACCATAACGCCATCTCAAAGCAGTTTTCGCCTCTCTCTCTCTTTCCTTCTCTCTCTTTTAACAAAGTGTATGCATTGCACAGCTCTCCCTCTCTCTCTCTTTAAAGGTATAGTCCATTATAAAATATGATCCCTAGGGGTACATAACACTTGAAAATAGTGTAAGGTAAATTAATGAAAACAGCGTATTATTGGTGAGATGCGAGTTTCATAGTGGTAATGAATGGTGGGGAGGAGATTATAAATGTTAAACAAATATTGTTGGTTGAGGTTCATGCAGATATTTAAGTAATTTTTGAACTTCGAAAGCCTCCGATAATTTAATGTTTTACACGTTGTATAAATTCGGCTCATTGCGTTAGAAATAACTATTCTATGTTTCCAGCAAGACACATAAAAGTTTCTGGTGAACGCAGCAGGCCAGGCAGTATCTCTAGGAAGCGGTGCAGTCGACGTTTCAGGCCGATACCCTTCGTCAGGACTAACTGAAGGAAGAATGAGTAAGGGATTTGAAAGTTGGAGGGTGAGGGGGAGATCCAAAATGATAGTAGAAGACAGGAGGGGGAGGGATGGAGCCAAGAGCTGGACAGGTGATAGGCAAAAGGGATACGAGAGGATCATGGGACAGGAGGTCCGGGAAGAAAGACAAGGGGGGGGGGGATCCAGAGGATGGGCAAGGGGTATATTCAGAGGGACAGAGGAAGAAAAATGAGAGTGAGAGAAATAATGTGTGTATAAAAATAAGTAACAGATGGGGTACGAGGGGGAGGTGGGGCATTAGCGGAAGTTAGAGAAGTCGATGTTCATCTCATCAGGTTGGAGGCTACCCAGAAGGAATATAAGGTGTTGTTCCTCCAACCTGAGTATGGCTTCATCTTTACAGTAGAGGAGGCCGTGGATGGACATGTCAGAATGGGAATGGGATGTAGAATTAAAATGTGTGGCCACTGGGAGATCCTGCTTTCTCTGGCGGACAGAGCGTAGGTGTTCAGCAAAGCGGTCCCCAGTCTGCGTCGGGTTTCGCCAATATATAAAAGGCCACATCGGGAGCACCGGACGCAGTATATCACCCCAGCCGACTCACAGGTGAAGTGTTGCCTCACCTGGAAGGACTGTTTGGGTCCCTGAATGGTGGTAAGGGAGGAAGTGTAAGGGCATGTGTAGCACTTGTTCCGCTTACACGGATAAGTGCCAGGAGGGAGATCAGTGGGGAGGGATGCGGGGGACGAATGGACAAGGGAGTTGCGTAGGGAGCGATCCTTGCGGAATGCAGAGAGAGGGTCTGGCGTCCGGTGCTCCCGATGTGGCCTTTTGTATATTGGCGAGACCCGACGCAGACTGGGAGACGGCTTTGCTGAACACCTACGCTCTGTCCGCCAGAGAAAGCAGGATCTCCCAATGGCCACACATTTTAATTCCACATCCAATTCCAATTCTGACATGTCTATCCACGGCGTCCTCTACTGTAAAGATGAAGCCACACTCAGGTTGGAGGAACAACACCTTATATTCCTTCTGGGTAGCCTCCAACCTGATGGCATGAACATCGACTTCTCTAACTTCCGCTAATGCCCCACCTCCCCCTCGTACCCCATCTGTTGCTTATTTTTATACACGCATTGTTTCTCTCACTCTCCTTTTTCTCCCTCTGTCCCTCTTAATATACACCTTGCCCATCCTCTGGGCCCCTCCCCCCTCGTCTTTCTTCCCGGATCTCCTGTCCCATGATCCTCTCGTATCCCTTTTGCCTATCACCTGTCCAGCTCTTGGCTCCATCCCTCCCCCTCCTGTCTTCTCCTATCATTTTGGATCTCCCCCTCCCCCTCCAACTTTCAAATCCCTTACTCATTCTTCCTTCAATTAGTCCTGACGAAGGGTCTCGGCCTGAAACGTCGACTCTACCTCTTCCTAGAGATGCTGCCTGGCCTGCTGCGTTCACCAGCAACTTTTATGTGTGTTGCTTGAATTTCCAGCATCTGCAGAATTCCTATTGTATGCTTCCATTTACTTTGATGGATACTAAAGTTACACAGTGCACAGGAATGCACTACAAAATCGGTTCCAACATTGTTTGTGTCATTGCAGTCAGACAGCACTTAGTTCACGAGCTAAGTAGGATAATTGAAAATTTCTTACCAAGCCTTATGCAATACTAGCTACTTCTTGCTAATGCACCTGTGAATTTTGTTTTCTCCCTTGCTCTTGCTATTTTTGTAATAAAGTAAAAACAAACCATACAGGTTAATTTCGAAACATAATTTCCCAAGCTTCCATATGAAAGGAACAGAGACCAGGTTTCACAGGCAATGACTAGGCGAACATAAACGACACAGTTCGAGAAAAATATGTAGCTTTATACTTTTCTGTCAAGTTAATATTGTCGTTATTCCGCAATTATGTAGTGTGCAATGGTAAGATTGGCTCATACGTAGCTATCGCCTGTGTTCAAAGCAATATAAAGTCCTTATTTATTGTAGGTGCGGAGCACGTAGGATGTAACAACGAAAACGTTTCTTTTCACAATTCATCCCAATATTATCACAAATATTGTCGGCCAGGCATCACCTTTAAAACCAAAATATACTCAGGAGCCCCAGGTTCAGTTATAGCAATCCCTAGATGCATAACAATTATATAATGTAAATATTATTTCATGAGATTTTTCTGCACGCATTGGGTAGAGTGCTATGAGAAGAGCACTATGAACTATCATGAGGTTTAATGGATAGCAGGGTAATGTAACGGATGTATTAAATTTCTCACATTTTGACTATCTTGAAACAATCCTAATAGGAATGTTTCTATAGCTGTGAACCATGTGAAAATGTCGACACTCTATTATTGGCAATGATCAACATTGTTGTGACATTTAGGGTTTCTATGGACGAACAGAAGTCTCAGGATTGCGGAATAGGTTGTTTATATTTCGACTGTACTTCAGCTTTGTACTGCTAACGGATAGTGCAGGTGAAAGGAAAGCTATAACAAATGTCATGAAGCGCATTTAGTTTGTTAGATTATTAATATTAGTGAAGAATGTATGTTCACATTCTTATGAAACTTTCTAAATGTCCAAAGCACCGGACGTTTATGTTAAACTACAATCGGGGTATTTGCTTACTTTCAGGACTCTTTTTTTTACCAGTAACATTCGAACTTTTTTTGCAGTTTCGCATCTAAAACTAGCAAGTCACCTGTTAAGTTAGTAAATACTGTGATTACCTCGGTCTTTCTCTCTCAGCTCGTCTTCTGTTGTAAAGTAAAACGAAAAATGCATTATAATTTGTGCATTGGATTTCGTTTTCCAAACAACAACAACAAAAAAAAAACAACTAGATTAGCTGACAGATGTGTGTTCGTGTCATAGGAAAATATAAGCCTACTTAAGATGTTTATACTTGCAGAAATATATCAATGTTCATCCTTCGGAATCAAAGTGAGCAGCTACGGAGAATACTTAAGAATAAACTACACTGGACGAAGTAGCGAAGTATACAAGAGCCAAACAAAGGCCAGTGAAGAGATTCCGAGATTACTGCACCAAAGAAAGGAAAATAGGAGTTGTATTTGCTTTTAATGTCTGTCCCTCGCAGCTATAGAAAAGTGCTATAATCCAGTTTCGAATAATATGCATTATTCTGCTGTGTGTAGACAGAAAGTTAATAGTGCTGATATGTATCTGAAAAGCGTTGATCAGAGAGTAAAATTAGAAACTAGAGGCAGTTCAGAATGCATTAAAGAGGAACAACAGAATTAAAAATAAATGGAATGTTTCAGGGTATACTTAGGTTCGAAGAAACGGCGTGGTAAATTTGTGAAGAAAGCTTAATGCACGAGGTGACTGATATCGGCAATAATTCATTTTAATACACCGAACTAATTCAATATAAATATGTGTCTACAATATAACCTAATGGATTTTCTTAATATTTCACAACTACCAAGAATGCTACTTGCTTTCCAAATATCCTAGGACTACTAAAATATATGACTTAAGTTTGATGCTATTGGCCATAGCGTGTCTAACGAAATCGTTACAATTCGAAGAAGGTACTGACAAGATCAACTTATGTGCTCTGCGAACTTTTCTGCAGACTGAAGTATATCACAGTTTTTCATGGATAGTCTGGCTGTACAATATGTCTGCCACATTTTCACGGTAGTACATAACTAAATCAGTACAATGCAGAAGAGAATATGAATCGATTGGGAGGTTCTAGACGTCACAAGCAGTGTGAATGGAAAGAACTGACTTACACAATGACATGCATAATTAAACAGAACACGAAGAGTATAACTTAACAAACCAAATAAATCGAATATGAAAAATGGCAATATATGGAATTGCCGACGTGTTAGAACAAAGATGTTATCTGGATTGATGAGAATGGTTCCCATATAATAATGACATAACGTTTTCTGAACGGCTGGTATAGTGTAAGACACATACTAGGAGGGACACTGAAAAGTATTGGGAAGAAGCTCGATTGCTCATTCCCTTTAATATACATGCAAATTTATGTCAAATAGCTGGAGCAGAAAGGAACAGAACACGGTCATTATTTTGGGATAACGTGGATAACTTCTAAATTGTACGAGTGTTATCATTTCAGAGCTTCTCTCCTGGACCCACCGTGTAAGTACAACTTCCAAGAATGCATGGCAGTATGAAACTTCCAAGAAGTTTGTGGAGGTTTATCATGGCATTTAAAATCTTCTGTTGATATATTCTGGGGAATCTATTGACTGGCTGCATAACGGTTTGATATAGAATCACAAGCGTCCGTGAACGGAAAATCATACAATAGAAGTAGATACGGCCCAGTGTACCACAGCTAATCACAAAATACTCTGCAGATACTGGGGTCAAAGCAACACGCACAACACGCTGAAGGAACTCTGCAGTCGGACAGCATCCATGGAAACGAACAGTTAACGTTCCGGGCCGAGACCCTTCGTCAGGACTGAAGAGGGAGGGGGCAGGGGCCCTATTTTTTTCTGAAAATAACTGAAGAGGCAGTGGCTAGGGACCATATAAAGAAGGTGAGGGGAGGGTGGGAAGGAGAAGGCTGGTAGGTGCCAGGTAAAAAAACAGTAAGAGGAAAGAGCAAGGGGTGGGGGAGGGGAAGCGGGGGCGGGGGATAGGCAGGAAAGGTGAAGGGGAATAGGGGAAAGCACAATGGATAGTAAAAGGAAGCGGAACCATAAGGGAGGTGATAGGTAATAGGCACTTGCCCCCTCCCTCTTCGGTCCTGACAAAGTGTCTCGGCCATAAACGTTGACTGTTCGCTTCCACGGATACTGCCCGACCTGCTGAGTTCCTCCAGCGTATTTGGCGTGTTGCTATCACAGGTAATGTTGTCGCCAACATTGTGTACATCTACTCGGACTGCTGCCACAGGAATGCGCCATTCATTATCAAAAAACAGCGCCATCTAGGCCATGCCATCTTCTCGCTGCTGTCTTCAAGATGAAGGGACTGTGATAAGGTGGTGGCTGGGAACGGAGCCAAGTGCAAGACGCAGACACCGAAGTACTAGGGACAGGACTAGGATACAGGGTGATGGCAAGGACATGGACAGGAAAACCAGGAAACTGGAACAGGACTGGACAAGAGACCTAGGAGCCCGGGCTTGGACTCCGAGCCAGAGACTGGACAAGGACCCAGTACCTGGGTCTTGCCTCTGGCTCGGACCCCAGAACTAGGCAAGGACGAGGCTTGTCAGGCAGGCAGGGCGAGGTTGGAGTCTTCAGACTTGAGGCTACAGGCGAGGCTTGGCAGGACGCAGGAGGCTGAGTCTTCAGGCTTGAGGCTAGAGTCGAGGCTTGGCAGGAGGAAGGAGGTTGGAGTCTTCAGGCTTGAGGCTAGAGACTAGAGACTTGGCTTGGCTTGGCAAGAGGCTAGAGGACAGAGACTTGACTTGGCTTGGCTAGAGGCTAGAGGCTAGAGACTTGGCTTGACTTGGCAAGAGGCTCGAGGCTAGAGGCTGGAGTCTTCAGGCTTGAGGCTAGGCAGGAAGCTGGAATCTTGAGGCGAGGAGACTTGAGGCGAGGCGAGGCTGGAGTCTTCAGGCTTGAGGCTAGGCAGGCTCCTCCGGGGCGGGGCGCTGATCACCAAGGCAGGGCGCGGTACTCCTGGGCAAGGCGGGGAACACCACCCGACGGAGGCATGGGACAGGAAGGGACAGAACCAACCGCAGGTAACGGCGAGACGGCCTGGCTTACCTGACGGAGGCAAGGGACAGGAACGGAGCTACGTACAGGGTGACTCCAGGACAAGACTGCAGGCGAGACGAGCCGAGAGTTACCAACATGACAAGGCAAGGATTCAGGCAAGGCAAGACGAGAGGGGAATTTCAGGAGAGGCGAGAGTTACCAGCAAGACAAGGCAAGGCTTCTGGTAAAGCAAGGCGGGACGAGAACTTCAGGCGAGGCGAAAGTTACCGGCAAGACACGACAGGGCTTCAGGCGAGGAAACAGAAGGCAGAGGAAGGGATACAAGAAGTAAGGACAAGAACAATCCAGCAGCCACGCCTGGGTCTCTGAAGGTATTTATGCAGCCAACCCCAACGAGCATCAGCTGCCTCAATTAGCTCAACAAGAACAGAAACAGGGTAGGTAGAAAAACCTGGAGCAGGGGCCGTGGACCAAACCGTGAACCGGAATACAGAATTCACGGATCGGACCATGACAGGGACGGAAGCCTCAGGATCCCCGCCAGCATATTCAGTATCAGTTATTACATTTCAGCCATGCTAACTCTCCTCAAGTCCTCTCGCCCCATCAATGAACAGTTCCCATAACCTCTGGACTGACTCCCAGGGATTTTTGGTCTCATGCATCAGATGTTCTCGAAATGTATGGCTTATGTGTTTATTATTACTTTTTCTTTTTTTTTTATTTTGTAGCTGCACCTTTTTTTTTTGTTTTTTCTTGATACACTCATTATTCGTCTGCCCTGAGTGTGCGGTCTTTCATTGATTCTAGTATATTTCCTGGAATTACTCTGTATGCCCATGAAAAATCCTATCGACGAGTTTTATATAGGGAGATATAGGTACTTTGATAATAAGTTACTTTGTACTTTGTAGAACTGAATTTAGTCACAATTTCTATAGCAGCGATGCCTGTTTAACTAAAAAGCATGTACGTGCTTGTTAATATCGTATTTGTCGTGGTGCTATAATTAAATCCTTTAGATCCTTACGGGCTTTTGGTAGCTCGTTTCTCAAGGTCGCTATTTCTATAAGTGGGTGTAAAATGTCGTATTAGTTAAACGCAATAAAAAAAGTAAATATAAATTTCAAATAAACACGGTCTAACACAGGCATGCATATTCACTGAATGTATTTCGAGCCGAACAAAAGATCAGTGTAGATACGCTTTCACTCCTCGACATAATTGTTTCCTCACATTAATACTATAGAAATTGTTTGTTAATGCACAAAGTTGGCAATTCAAACAACTATTGCAGAATGAAACGCTGGTTTTGCTGTTAACTTAACAGTATGTATTTCAAACAAACCTTTCCCTGCAAATTATGCTTTAATAACTACTAGATACTTCTATTGATACAATATACAATTTACAAATTCGCTAGGTAAATTTATATTTTTCTGTCAGGAATTACTTCATTGATATGAGCAATTGATAATGGACATATAAACGGCGAGATGTGTCGCAGGAATATTGGGGGGTGTAGAAACAAAGGAGACAGTGTTGTCCAGAATCAGTGATTAGGAGACGTTTGCTTAGGCGTGGCTGGTAATTCATTGCCGCAGATAGCTGTGGAAGACTAATCATTTGGGTATACTTAAAATGGAGGATGATATGTTCCTCATTAGTAAAGGCGTCAAATATTCCGGAAGTACGCAGGGAATGAGGTTCAGAGTGATAATAAATCAGCCATGATGTAATGTCGGAGCAGATTCCATGGGTCGCACTGTCCAATTATGCTTCTATGTCTTGTGATCTCATTGCCTAATGCACTTTTATTGAATGAAGACTTAAAATCTCGACAGGGTTGTGTAATGGCACATCCGCAACAGCTACTGGACTGGAAGCGTATAAAATGTTCTCATATTCGTAATTAATCCAATATTCCAAATCCAGATGGAGTTAGGTTTAGTTTTTTACTTGTCAACTCTCCACTAAATATTTAAGTCTCCCAAAGCCCTTCCAAAATCCGGCTTATAACATAAGGCTCCTGTCATGCAATTGTAGAAAGTTATTATTCTGAGAAGTATTGAAATGAACGGTGTATTTGAAGACATTCTTAAGTGTTGTGTGGAGGAACAAGAATAAATCTACTTTTCAGTTATTTGTTTTCCTATTATTTATTTTAATAAAACAGATTCTATACATTATGCTTTATCTGCTTGCAAAGTTTTCGCATTCTTAGTCACTGACCCTGTAGTTGACGTGAACATTGGTGGTCTGCCAATTATCTCTAGTTTCCTTTCGTTGTTTCAGTAAAAGAGTTAATAAACAAATAAAGTGTTTCACCTTATGGTCCGTCCATGCGCAGTCTTATTCCACATGTTCTTGTTTCTTACCTGTTTCGGGTCTGCTTTCTGTTAAATTTAGGCAATTGAGGAAAAATGAAATAGAATATAGAATGCATTCAACGAAATAAATTTTAATCTACATGCTAGCATTTATTCCAGTCTGGTGTCACAAGGTAACTCAGGGAGGATAAAATAAAAGAGGAAATAAATAAAGTTAAAGCTAGTAAAAAGAAACAGGAGCTGTTAATCATATTAATTAAAAGTAATTGTTCATGGATAGGAACACCGACGGACAACGTTGGAATTTTAGTATTTCCCAAAATAATGTGTTTTCCCTGGTTAGCATGCAATAACCAACACATATTTCAACCTTTGTCTTTCAATGAGCATTGGCATTCGAATAAATATTCCGCAGTATTAATTAATAGCATTGCAGAACGGGAGCGTTCTGTTCGAAAGTCGATCCAAATTTTATTAATTCAGCAACCACTCAGGATCTTGATGATCTCTGCTAATTATACTACACCGCTTCTCAGAAGACAACGAACAATTTCAGGGCATTGCCTTCGTTAGCAGCGCGACCAGTGTGGCACATTGTAGACACCAGCACTGCATTAATTATTGGGACTTTAATGAAGTCACAGAACGGCAGGCATCCCCGTGTTTGATCCGGTAACATCATTTCAAAGTTGGCCGATGATGTAGTGGTATCAGCACCGGACATCAAGGCGAATGGTCCCGAGCTCAAATCCGTCCGGCCGCTGACCCCTCATACGCTTTCCATGTACTAGGTTGAGCGTCGTGAAAAAAAATAATCAAATGCAAAAATTGTCGCTAGTAGACCACGAGGTGTGAAAGGGGGGAAAAAACTCTTTCAAAGGGTACCGCATGATATGCAAAACAATAAATAAGACAATAGCTTGCATGAGAATTCATCACGGCACAATCTTTACTTGTCGCACAAAGTAGAGCCGTATATTGCATAGCGTATTGTCAGCGATGTCCTGATTGAAATTAAATATATTGCCATGGATCTGATAATATTTTCGGCCATTTATACGGCAATTCTCTGTTCCATTTGTCACACAGGGTCGTGCACTTCCGCCGTTAGTACCATGCAAAAAATGAGGAATAAAGTCATTTTTTACTGGAAACTTGAAAAATCTGGCTGTATACTTTAAAAAAATATAATATTGGCGCAATATTATTTACTAACAGAGTAGTCTATATAGTATGAGTACACATACAGTGACATGCAAAAGCTTGGGTACCCCGGTCAAAATTTCTGTTACTCTGAATAGCTAAGCGAGTTAAAGATCAACTGATATCTGAAAAGCATAAAGTTAAAGATGAAACATTTCTTTAATATTTTGAGCAAGAAAACTTCTTTTTTTTCCATCTTTTACAGTTTCAAAATAACAAAAAACGAAAAGGGCCCGAAGCAAAAATTTGGGAACGCGGCATGGCAGTACTCAGTAACACCCCCTTTGGCAAGTATCACAGCTCGTAAACGCTTTTTGTAGCCAGCTAAGGGTTTTTCAATTATTGCTTGGGGGATTTTCGCCCATTCTTCCTTGCAAAAGGCTTCTAGTTCTGTGTTTTGGGCCGTTTTGCATGCACTGCCCTTTTGAGTGCTATCCACAGATTATCAATGATGTTTAGGTGGGGAACTGTGAGGATAATGGCAAAACCTTCAGCTTGCGACCCTTGAGGTACTCCATTGTGGATTTTCAGGTGTGTTTAGGATCATTATCCTGTTCTAGATGCCGTCTTCTTTTCATCTTCGTCTTCTCTACAGACGGTGGGATGTTTGCTTCCAGAATTTGCTGATATTTAAGTGAATTAATTCTTCCCTCTACCGGTAAATGTTCCCCGTGCCACTGGGTGCAACACAGGCCCAAAACATGATCGATCCACCCCTGTGCTTAACAGTTCGAGAGGTGTTCTTTTCATGAAATTCTACACCCTTTTTTCTCCAAATATACCTTTGCTCATTGCGGACAAAAGGTTCTACTGAAAAAGTTCAAAGGAACATCTAAACAAGCCTGATGCATTTTCTAATCAAGTCCAGTGGACAGATGAAGTTAAAATAGAACTTTTTTTTGCCGCCATGGACTACCTCAAGAGGCGCAAGCTGAAAGTTTTGCCATTGCCCTCACAGTCCCCCGATAAAAACATCATCGAGAATCTGTGGATAGACCTCAAAAGAGCAGTGCATGCAGACGCCCCAAGAATCTCACAGAACTAGAAGCCTTTTGAAAGGACTAATGGGCGAAAATCCCCCAAACAAGAATTGGAAGACTCTTAGCTGTCTGCAAGAAGCGTTTACATGCTGTGATATTGCCAAAGGGGGTGTTACTAAGTACTGCCATGCAGGGTGCCCAAACTTTTACTTCGGACCATTTTCCTATTTTTGTTATTTTGAAACTGTAACAGATGGAATTAATTAAAAAAAGGGGTTTCTTGATTAAAATATGAAAGAATTGTGTCATCTTTAATTTTATGCCTTTTGGAAATCAGTTCATCTTTTACTAGCTTAGCTATTCACAGTAACAGAAATTTTGACCGGGATGCCCGAACTTTTGTATGCCACTGCTGCTTCATTAGGTACGACATTACAACTAGTGACATAAATCAGGTAGAGAATCCAAACGAAATAATTTAGTCATCGGTAAATATATAATAGAGATATAAACGGCAAGATAGGTCGCTGGAATATCATTGGTAAATTGTTGTTCTGTGGTTTTCACATTAAACTACTGCATACGAAAACTCTAAAGGAATGGGGAATATATCTGTTAGGCCTATAATTATACTAAAGTGACAACTAAATATCATTAGCTCGAAGTAACAATACTTTTATTACTTTAAAGGGTTTTAATTTGTCGAAGGAATGTAATGTATATACCTCACATAAGGTTATTCATATTTCACCTCAGAAAATTGGTAATCAATATTTTAATACTTCATAGCCGGCCACAGGACCAAGGGAAAAACAATCAAGAAACAAAATAATTGTTTTTCTTTTCTTTTTTGTCTTGGCATGATAATGCAGTGCATAATGATTTAATAGACTAGATTAACCTTACCGCCGTCCGAAACCTTCATCTTCAAGATTTCAATCTCTGATTAAACAAAACGCACAATGTCAGAGACCACCATTTAATTCTCAATAATGTGCGACACATGCTTCTGAAGAATCATTTTTCAAATTCTCTGCAACAGAGATTTGAATGTCAACGGAACTGATACAGTGGTATTGAACCTTGGTCGCTATCAATTATCGCATCGAACATCCGTTATACATATGCTTTCTATGACATTTTTCCCTGATAAATCTTATGGAAATTGGTGTTACATCTTGGAAATTCATAATATTTCAACAAGCAATAAATTGTCAGTATAAGCAGGCGTTGTTGGCAAAAGACAACAATGTTTTACTCAGTGATAAAATAAAATAAGATGCTCTCTCATGCGAGGTTAAAAGTTTTGGCGGAAGTTTACGCATGTTGTATAATGCGTTTGGCTTATCTGGCATTGACGTCCTGTTGTTGATTCAACTTAATAATTGCATAGTTTCTCCGAGGATATAACCTGCTGATTGCCAATTTCACGATCTACCCTCTTTGCTGCCCGTTTAACACACACTAGATGTGTGCACTTATTGAAATAAAATGGATTTTACAGATCGTTTGTCAAAATTACCTATATCTTTTGCCAGCATCTGTTTCACTGTAAGAATGAGAAATACCTATGTTAATGTTCTGCTCATAACCCTTATGTAATTACACTTGGTCAATCGAAGTAGATGACTGAAGGAAAAGCATTGTTCTTATAACGTAATTTATTCACGATCTTGGCATTGTTGAAGTTAAATCAAGCTGCGCGGAAAGGAATGGACAAAAAGATTTATGTTTCTCAAAAACACTGAAGTTAATTATTACAGGCATTATTGTTAAGGCTGAGAAAACTGAGAGTGAGTTCAATAAAATAGACGCGATTTACCATCAATTAGTGATGACATTAAGATTGCATTTCACTTGGCCACGAATTTTAGACTTTTTTAAAAGTAAACCGTGTTACATGCAGGAAAGAGGTCTGCGTGGACCAAGAAGATCCATTAACAGTTGGGTGTTTCAAACGATAAGAGGTCTGATTACTCGCTCAAAGACTGAGGAGTTAAATACAGAAACATCATTAAAAAAATCACTGCACACTGCACTACAACTTGCACAATGAAAGAAAAATAATCATCATCATCATCATCATCATCATAATAATAATCCCATTGAGGATGCCTTCATGAAAGACGAAAGTATAGCTACTCCAACGTATATTGTGAATCAATACTTCTGTGCGCCTTTGAAGTAATAGCTTCTTTGCAGACAATCAGTTACTCACTGCACATTTCCCGACACCCACCCGAGACAACTTTGAGTATGTATTAAAGGAATACATACAGCAGGTGAGTTTAAGAACTAATGTTAAGATGAATTTAGGAATGTGCCCATAGAGCTGAATATTCACATTGTAAGCTGGTAATTTATTCTACGGTCTCATTTCATGTGAAGTTGTTGTCATTTCACTATCTTACAATAATTTTCCTTCAATAATGTGATGACAGGCTACTCAATCATAGGGTAACGAATTGCTATCAAGCACATCTCAACACGATTAAATCGGGTTTGTTTTTGGACCGACAGGTCTGAAATATGTGGATTGTTTTCTATGCAATATAGGAGGCTGAGGGACGACCTGATAGTCATAGATAAAGTCTTGTGACGCATAGCTGTGGGAGTCTTTCTCTAAGGGTGGAATATCAAATATCCGAGAACAAAGATTCAACATGAGATGGGGAACGTTTAAAGGAAATTTGCGAGACAACGTTTGTTTATACACAGAAGTACGTACTTGTAACACACTGACGAGGGATGAGGTGGAAACAGTTACAATAGCAATATTTAAGAATCATATGTGCGGCAAATAACATCCCATTGCATCGAAGATACAAAACAAATTGCAAGCAGATCAGGTTAGTTAAATTTTCACCAGTGTTATACCGCGAGAGACAGCCGAAAATGCTCTACTGTAAAGCCTTACTGTTCTATGTTTTTGGTTTAACAGCTGTAAAACTACTGATTGCAAGAGACTGCAGACTTATCAGTGATTTGGTGACGTTCTTATATCACGCAACTATTGAAATATTATTGTGATTTATGCCTTGAGGACATGGTCGGTATGCAATATAAACTGCACAAATTTAACTCTGGGAAAGAAGAATGTTTTGCCTTTCAGAATGGTTTTGAGCATGGTGACGATAATCTCGGAATTCGCCAAAGTTAAGGCCAAAATCCAAATAAAGCTGACATACTCGGAAATGCATTGCGAAGTATTTTTCCAATACAGTTTAATTCTTCGTTGTTTAAACATTGGTTTTGAACTAAAAACGTTTATATTATAAAATAGATACTCACTGCTCTCCGCAATAAGTTTTTCCAAATCTAAAAAAGGTTTGTGAAATTAAACAAATTAAAATGAATGAGCGAACAGATCAAGAAGTGTGTCCGGCAAAAACAGTAGCCTTTCGATTCTATAAAATATTTACAACATAGATTTGCATGGCAGTGTTCAAGTTATGGTGACAGTTGTTTCCAATCGAGCAAAAGAGACATGAAGAGGAACTTGTTTGTGAGCAAGGAGTGTTCAGAACAGACCACAATGTAGCTCCAGATACTGTAGCAATGCTGTTCAGGACGTCATGAAACTCAAATAACCATTGGGTATTTTCAATTATAATTCACAGTACATCATCTTTTAATATATGCGCATATTTTTGAATAAAGTGTATGATAGCGATTCATTTTATTGTTCCTAAAGGCAGAAGACGATAGAATCATCGGTAGCCATATTCAAACCACCTGCCAAGGTAAAACGGGTACAATGTGTAGAGCTAGAATAAAGTTCGATAGAGAGGTACTGTAATTGATACAAGAGAAATCTGTTTTGCGTTTCCACTTGCTAGTGTCAACAAATGCTATCCTTTCCACTAGGCATCAGCCAAGTCACAAATGTAAAGTAAACCAGAAGTTCGAGGAAACACTCAGAAGACCAGGAAGAAACTATGGAGAAAGAAAGAGATTGACGTTTATCGTCAGTGCGGGTTTCCCAACTTCCTGCATTTCATGTTTTATTTTTCACAGTTCAAGCATCTGAATTTTAATGCATAAATGTAAATTTTTGAAAATAAAGCTTCGGACAAACAAAATAGGCCTTTGGAAAAAGGATTTGACTTCGTCTGGAGTCAAATATTTAAAACAGATTTGGAGACAAGTCTTATGTAATATTGGTTGAATGTCAACGCTATTAAGGGAGTTGCACTGGATTTGAAAAGTAAAACAAAAAGGTATCTTTTACAAGTGTACCTTAGGTTTTCATAGGTATCGCGAGTCACTTGAATACGGAATGTAATTTAATGCTTAAGAAGTTGCAGTGAGGGCAGAAGTTGAAAATATTTTAAAGTCAGGCTGAATGTTTTTAATGTGAAAAAAAGGCGTTGCCCTATAGAACATCCAGATTCACAGTCGTGCTCGGGTTCTATGCGAACATTCCGAACAATCCTTTCGGAATGTTTGTGTTGGGCACGTGGCCAAGTGGTTAAGGCGTTCGTCTAGTGATCTGAAGATCTCTAGTTCGATCCTCAACTGTGGCAGCGTGCTTGTGTCCTTGAGCAAGGCACCATACATTGCTCTAGTGTTTGTACGAGGAGTGGCGCCCCACACAGACTTCCAATCTGCGCCTTGTAAAACATGAAAAGGCCCGACGCAGGCCTCTCGTGGTCTGAGTCGGCGTTCCCCCATCCCTCCCCCTCTATGCGAGGCGCATCAAAAAAAATCATTTTCGTTTTGTTTCAACTATGGAAGCATAGGAAGGTAGCCAACGGTAACAGTGACAAGAAAAAAATGTACCCTGGCAGTCCAGGCCTTACAGACAACTTTGGCGTAACAATTTGTTACGATGAAAGATCAAGGGAATTGCATTTCGACGACAGAGTCCCTTCATTTCCAAAAACATGGATTCATGGATTATATTTCAAAATCCTTTCGGAATGTTTTCGGAAAAGTAAACAATAAAAATCTAATTGGACTATTATGTTCTTTATTAAGTTTAAAGGTAAATTTAACTGTACTTGTTTTTACTATCCCCACTGCCATTTGTTGTTCTCATCACAATGCTTTGGCGCATAGGTTCTGTTCAAATTAATCTGGTCCAACCTGCATTCGAGCAGGCTGCCTAATGTATCAAGGACTGATGATGTCACCAAATACTGTTCCCTGTTTCCATGATCACGAGGCGTCCAGCTTCGCAGCAGAGGCTTCGAAGAATTGCAGACTGCAGTGCAGCTTTTAGTACATTGGTCAACTCGGTCATTTCAGAGTTTGAAATACAGCATCATAATTAAGTGTTCCCTGTACTGATGTGTATTGTTCAGCATACTTTATACTCCGAACAATAAATAGTAACACGATTATTTTTATTTACCTGCGTTTTTTTCCATCAGTGCGTCTTTATCGGGCAAAAGCAAAGCACGGTTGTTAGTCAATTGGATATTGATAATCTGCAAAAATCAAATGAAGTATGCCTAAGAAAGGATAAACCTTTTTTTTCTAATTTAATGGACTCTACACACCGTTGACAACTCCTTTTCTGTTGCCGGAGTGGAGTGTTGACATACCGGGAAAACTCGATGCAATTTATATATATATATAATTGCACATTTTGAAAGATGAATCCATGATATACGCCATATTTGGTTCCAGCATTTATACAAAATCCTAGCTTAATTTATACACTAAATAGCATAAACACCGGATTCCAAATTCGTTAACATTGGACAAAGTTTTGGCAAACGTAGTCCGGGCAGATTGAATTCCTTTCAGTAGAGCCGAAAGTTATACTCCAATTCCGTTTCTCACCATTATCAGCAAGTGCTTTTTTCAGCTTTTCATTTTCTCCTTCAAGGAAAGAAGTAAAATAAGCATGAGTATAAAAAGTTAAATTTGTCCTCCCAAGGAGCAAAACTGCTCCATTTTTCCTGGATATGCAAAATTTGTGAGAAGTGTGGTCAATGAGAAGACAGGGAAATCCTTGATGTGTCATAACATTTCAGAGAAATAATTATGCGTATTTCGGAGATGTGCACCATTTGTTCAATGAAAGCTTTTATCCCCAGTGCAAAACACTTCCATTCCCTAGCTTCAGGAGGTGCATGAATAAAGTGTAACTTGCCACGTCTAAATTGACCCAGATGAAAATCATTGCCCTTCCTGGTGCATTCAATGCCAGTGTTAGACATAGAAAGACTGGAGAAAAAAACAACAACGGGTGGGATAGAATCAGTGCCCGAAGCCCAATCAATGTCAGGAGCAGAGCACATCGAAGAGGTTACTCATAGGTCGTCGAAGCCGGGTAGCCATTGTTGGGAGTAGGCCAGCGGTAAGAATAGGGGCATCAGGCTTTGACTCAGGAGGTTTCGACGAGAGGAGGCTGGGGTCAAAAACACAGGCTAGAAAATTTGGTTGTGTTGGTTATTCATTCTACAGTGCTGTCAGGGTGGCATATATGGCAGTGAAATGCTCCTCCTATAGGATGTGGGAATTCCTGGAACCTGATAGACTCCCTGATGACTACACCTGTGGGAAGTGCATTCAACTCCAGCTCATGAAAGACCAAATTAAGGAGCTAGAGCTGGTGCTGAATGAACGTGGGATCATCCGAGAGGAAAAGCAATTGATAGGTACGACTTTTTGGGGCAACACAGAATGCAGAAATCGGGGAGTAGATGGGTAAACACCGAGAGAGGTAAACAGAGAAAGAAGTCAGTGCAGGGTCTCCTGTGGCTATATCACTCAGCAACAAGTATACCTCTTTGGCTACTGCTGAGGGATGCCTTATCTGGGCAAGGCAACAGCAGCCAGACCATTGGTACTGTAGTCGGCTCAGAGCCTCAGAGGTCAGGCGGAGTGATAGTTATAGAGGACTCGATAGTTCGGGGACAGACAGGAGATTCTGCGGCAGCAAGAGAGACACCACGGTCTCTTTGCTCCCTGGTGCTATGGTTAAAGGACATCTCTGGGCGTTTGCAGAATATTCCTGAAGGGGAGGGTGAGCATCCGGTCGTCGTCTTATATGTTGGTAACAATGACGTAGCCAGAAGAGGGGTATAGGTCCTGAACAATAAGTTTAGGGCGTTAGGAGGGAAGATGAAGAGCAGGACCTCTAAGGTAGTAATCGTCGGATTTGTCAAGAGCAGGTCGTGCCTTACGAGCCTGATTGAATTCTTTCAGGACGGAACAAAACACATTGACGAAGGCAGAGCAGTGGATGTAGTGTATTTGGATTTCAGTAAGGGCATTCAGTAAAGTTCCCCATGCAAGGATCATTCAGAGAGTAATGAGACATGGGATGATTCAGAGAGTAATGAGACATGGGATCATTCAGAGTGTAATGAGACATGGAATTACCTTGCCTGCAGAAGTGAGAGGGTGGTTCTAGATGGTTCGTATTCTACATGGAGAACGGTGACCAGTGGGGTACCGCAAGGATTTGCTCTGGGATCACCGCCCCCCCCCCCCGCCCCGCTTTGGGATTTTAATGCATAACCTGGATGATAACCTCTCTCCTGGATGGTGGGTTCGGAGATTTGCTGCAGACACTAAAGTTGCGGTGCTGTGAATAGTCTGGAGTGCTGTTGGAGGTTACAGTGCAACATGGAGAGGGTGCAGAACTGGGCTGAGAAGTGGCAGATGGAGTTCAACCCACATAAGTGTGAAGGGGTTCATTTCAAATTTGAAGACAGAGTCCGATATCAATGGTAAGACACTTGGCGGTGTGGATCGTAACAGAGATGTTGAAGTCCGTGTCCATACGACACTCAAAGCTGCTGCGCCGGTTGACAGTGTTGTTAAGAAGGCATATAATGAGTTCGACTTTATCAACCATGTAATTGAGTTCAAGTTCTGTGAGGTAATGTTGCAGCTATAAAACGTTGCTTAAACCCAACTTGGAGTACTGTGTTCAGTTCTTGTCCCGTCAGTAGAGGAAGGATGTGGATACTATAAAGAGAATGTAGAGGAGATTTACAAGGACGTTGCCTGGATTTGAAAGCATTCCCTGTGAGAATATGCTGAGTGAACTTGGCCTTTCCTCCTCAGAGCGACGAAAGATGAAAGATAACCTGATAGAGCTGTATAAGATGATGAGAGGCATTGATCGCGTAAATATCCAGAGGCTTTCTTGTTCCCGAGGGCTGAAATGGCTAATACGAGGTGCCATTTTTAAGGTGCTTCGAAGTAGGTAGAAGGGGGATGTCAGAGGTAAGTTTTCACGCAGAGAGTGTTTGGCTATGCGGAATGCTCTGCCATCGACGGTGGCTGAAGTGGATCCAATGGGGTCTTTTAAGAGACTCGTAGATGGGTATATGGATCTCAGAAAAATAGAAGGCTATGCGGTGGGGAAATTCCAGGCAGTTTCTCGAGTAGGTTACATGTTTGGCGCAATATTGTGGGCCGAAGGCCCTGTTATGTGCTGTAGATTTCTGTGTTTCTATGTTTATATATAATGAATTCATAACACAGGTAATGTTTCGATAATTCATCATCAGCACAACAATTAGTTACCCGAATCTAAAATCCTTATTCATCAGAGTTACCTCAATGCGGTGGAAACTGTTCACTGAGCAAGTACATGACAACAAAATAGCATTGCATATGTAGATTGATGAGAAGTGCAGAACAGATTTACAATAACAGTGTATTCGATAGGATTTGCTGAAACAATATTTGTACGTAGCAGGCATTTGCCTTTGTAATTTTAAGTTGAAAATTGTAACTAAGTGAAGAAATAAATATTTGAATCTTGAGGAATTAGATGCGGACAGAGAATTGACCAAGACTGTGCTGACAGCAGCTAAGCGATGGGAGACATTATCTTGTGTTCGGTGAGGTTCAGGGAACTAGCGACAGCAGGGAAAGAGATCTCATGATTACCGCTGGTATCTCAATAGCGACTACTAGTAAGCAAGTGAAGCAGATGGTTCAGCATAATGACATAATATCTAGGACTTGGGATTTCAGTCGCACTGAGATTACTTTCAGCGAATTATATATTAAAAGGCCAGAGGTTTACACATAAATTGTTCTAAATCACTTTTCATTCGCTGGCGCAGTGTAGGCTTAGTAACTGTAATATAATAATACAAAGTTAGTGTCTTTTTGAAAATCGCTCGGAAGAAATTATCCAATCTGTACAGTTTTGATCAAATGCATCATGGAGAAGACTATAAATTTAGCCTTGCATTGTCTTCAGGCGTTCCTTTCAGGAATGATCTAGACGAAAAATTAAAATGGCATGGAACTGCCATTTTAAACATTACATATATTTTAATTACTTTACACATCATGGAATGATGGAATTCACAACAGATTGTCAAACGAAAGGTTAAAAAAATGAAACGGAAGAGAGAGGGGGAAAGGGAGAGGAGTCGTATAGAGAGAAAGGGAGAGGAAGAGAGCATCCGGTCGTCGTGTTATATGTTGGTGACAATGACGTAGGCAGAAGAGTGGTATAGGTCCCTCCTACCGCCCTAAACTTACCGTTCGGGACCTATACCCCTCTTCTGCCTAAAACACATGCAGCCTAAAATAGGCTTTGAAGCATGGGCATAAATGGTCAAATAATTTACTTCCTGATAAGATTTGCAGAAGCGAGGATTATTACCCAAGCTTTGCCTTGGCGCATTATTTGCACCAAAATGAAACTAATTGCACACTTTCCAATGAGACCAGACAGCTGCGCTGTAATATTCAACACTTGTGCTGTAATATAGCTATCACTTTCAGATTCCAGCATTAGCACATATGTGGAAAGTTACTTCCTCTGTCCTTAATGCGCTATCTATTCATCTGGTCAAATTCTGCAAACTAAACCAAATAACGTATTGCTACCGTACTTACGGTAATATGTATCTCTGGATAATTCCATAGGATGTGGAATTAACATAAAAATCAGCCTTCCATTCGGAAATAATTTAATCTCTTTCACAGTACCCCATAAATGTTGCTGGTCGGGAGGTAAAATGTCTAGCATGTGAAATTACTTTCACTGCATATCATTGAAATCACGGTAAAGAAATTTTAAAAGTAACAAAGTTGACCTAAATTCCTAGATTACCCCAATTGCATTTGAGGAATAGGAATAAAAGTCCACGCAGGGATGACTGTGAATCTTTGTGTGATTTTCCAGTGGGAGTTTCCGCTGTTGAGGCACTATTGCTAAATTAGCTGCCAAAATGGGTCGGCTGAGAGAATGCCCAAACCGCTCTATTTGCATCGTTAGTCGGGCGCTTATAATATACTAGTTAAATCCGCGTTGTTAATACGTCTGACTATTCTTGCTATCTGCATAACCATATGAAAAAACTCCTTGGAAACCTTTGCTGAAGGCAGATTATGCCAGGGAGTAAATAGTATGCGTATTTTCTGATTTAAAATTACAGTGATCAATATGAAAATTATAACTTTTTATCTTCGTAAGCGAACAAAAGCACAACTCGGAATCAGATCTGAAATTAATCGCCAGTTATTTTAAATATTTTGAGATTGCTGATGTTCCTTTCCGTATTATTCAGCTGGGTAACGTGATTTATTGCTTAATTTAGTTTAGGAATAATTAAAGATTTTATGTGTGTTGGTTCTGCATTTTAAGCCTTCCACAAGGCATATAATTTACTGCCATCAAAACAAAATATACTGCAATCAGAATTATCCTACTTTATTCTAAAGGACTGATATAGTAATACAATTGTAAATATCTTTTCAGTACCTACCTCTGGAATCACTCGTTGCTATAAAGCAAGCAAGAACATTACATATGTGATTGTATCGATTTTGGAAAATAAACTGTAGTGAGGTTACTCAGCACTTCTAAATTCTGTTTCTACGAGAAATATGATTGGGTTTATCTTAATATAACATGGCAATTTTCCAAGACATTTGTCTCCATGTTTAATGTTCAATTATGCCCTTGTTTATACCCACTTTATGCCCACTTTATACTGTGATCTGACAACGATATTGGGATTTTATATACACTTTATGGTTTATTTAATATTGACGTGATTTCAATGGAATCAACTGACGGAGACTGATACTTAAATGTTCACACATTGTTGTCCAAAGCTTTTTCATCACAGTGATTAAACAAACTTAATTATATATTTTAAACAATCTGAAAAAAACTGTTAAAGCGGATGTTAAAATAAAACTTAAACAATGAAATCATCCTTTAACGTCATGCCAGCAATCTTACACTCGATGCTGAAACCAGCGGAAATAATAAGAAATGAGTGCTATTCAAAAGTTGGTGAATATATTTCTTCTCTTGTTTTCTAACATAACAACTGAAACTGAAACATGAAAGAATTATATTCCTTTCGAATGTTTTCCAAAGCTGGTACGGAAAGATTGTTCACTATTCATCAATATTTGATGCAACGTCTGATTAGTTATAGAATCAGCTGTTTGAATGATCTTATAAGTTGTTCAACTTTTCGAAACAGCAGGTAGCCGTGACTAAGGATAGAAATATCTCCCGTCCGCAGTGAAGAGGGGAAAGGTAAAGAAAAACACTTCGGTAATTTTCAACATCAGGATTTGAACACAAGTCATCAATTCTCTACAATATATTTCCCGTTATTTATCTCCCCGTCATCTCGAGGATGTAGGTTCACCCAAGCAGGAATGCGACGTAACTCAACAATTCAAGACAAGGTTAATACTTATTAAACCATAAATTCTATCAATTTCCGTAGTGAAGAAGATAAATTTACCTAAACTCTTGCAATAAACTGCGCTATTTTATCATTTTACCTTTTTTCCTTTGCACGTTCCCAATAGAATATTAGCGTTCGCAGACCGACAGCAGAGTTGTGATTATAAACGATGCGGTGAGAATACACTGACCTAATACGAGGTGCTTCCTCTTAAGAAAATATAATTTATTGTTACCTACCTGTTTCTCTCCCAACTAACAATGCTTTGTGCAGTGTTTCTCGTGTAGGGCAATCGACAGTGTATGAAACAACGGCAACAATCGGCTACAAATTATACAATTAATATCAGGATGTGAAACAACTGGCCGTCCGAAGTTTAGTCAACAGAGTTTCATCTTAGGTGCTATACATCTTTTTCAACAATGCCTTATTGATCGACGGTCTTGGTTAGAACGTCCAGTGAAAATAAAGCAACGTGGTTATTGTTTGAGATATGCATAGTAATTCTCGGGAAACAAGCGGTCTATCATCTTTGAGTTGGTACTTTCTACCACGAGAAAAATACACGATGTCCTGGAAAAAATATAATTGTGTAAATAAATATATAATACTGTCTTCCTTTAAAAAATAATTGTTGCTATATCTTTGAATAGTGACGTTATATTTCGCAAGTGGAAGTCTTGGTTATCGGAAATAGGAAACTTCAAAGCGATTTGTACAAAAGCCATATTATGCCGTAATTACGCAAATTGAAATGACTTTATTTCTTACATCCATATAAATGAGGAGTAAAAATCTTTACGTTATGTCTCCATCTAAATGTACAATGTGCAAAGACAGTATTTTTTATAGGCATCCGTTAGTCTCGTGAGACCATGTTTCTGCGCATTGGAAGGTTTCCAGGGCGCAGGCCTGGGCAAGGTTTTATGGAAGAACGGCAGTTACCCATGCTGCAAGGCTCCCCTCTGCACGCCACCGATGTTGTCCAAGGGAAGGGCATTAGGATTCATACAGCCTGGCGCCTGTGTCATCGCAGAACAATGCGTGGTTAAGTGCCTTACTCAAGGACACAACACGTTGCCTCTCCCAAGGCTCTAAGTAGCGATCTTTAGATCATTAGACGAATTAGACGAGTGACCACTTACCCACGCGCCAACACACGATAGTAATTTATAATAATTTATAATAAACAGAACAGTCAATGTAATATAGAGTACTCTCAAATCGGTGTGAGTTCATCAATCTGATGGCTTGGTGGAAGAAGCTGTGCCGAAGCCTGTTGGTCCTGGCTTTTATGCTGTGGTAACTCTTCCCGGATGGAATGCATTTGTTAAAATGCAAATATTGTAATGTACTTTGCTTTTTCTTTTTCTCTCTATCATAAAGTGCAATGAAAGTACTAACTGATCACCAGTCTGTAGGAGTAAGTAAACGCCGGTCATTATATCATTCGCTGTCAACTCTTGTCAACATCTTTATGCATTTATACCAAGGTCGATTTCAAAGTATTGTCATCGACAGCGGCAGTTATATAGCTTTAAAAAGCGGCCAATTAGAGTGACCTGAAGCCTGGTAAGACGTAATTGAAACTCGCTGATCGGGTAGAAAGAATAGGGACTCCCAGCTGTTTTAGAGTTTTGAGCAGTTGCCAGTCAGAGGGACAAGAAGGCTAACAAGACCTAAAGCAGTCAGACAACCGGTGGTCAGGAGTGTTTAGCAAGACAAAACTAAAATATGCCAACTTCGCAGCAGTCATCGTGAGAGTAGACAGAATCAGTCTAGATCGTTTGAGGCTTTAGCTCTTCGAGGCTTCAGTGAAGATAAGCTTCCGTCAGAGAAGACAGATCTGCTGTAGGTATAGCTCCCCATCCCCCGCACCTTATCTACATTGGCGCAGAACAATGGAGATGCCAGACAGGGTAATAGAACGCCTTCTTGCACGAAGAGCTAAGGCGGGGGGCCTTCAGTGTCAGTGACGCTAACATCTGCGAGGTGCATCCTGCTGCAGCTTCTGACAATCCGCGTTAAAGTGTTGGAGCTGGAACAAGATGAACTCCTGGTCAATCGGCAGGCTGAGGGAGTGATAGATATGACATATAGAGAAGTAGTGACACCAAAGGTGCAGGTCACAGGAATCTGGACGACAGTCGGTAAAGGGGTTGAGAAGAGGCGAGCTGTGCTGATCGAAGATTTTTTTAGTTTGGGGAAACAGAAAAGAAATTATTCAGGTGCGAACGAGATCCCCGTATGGTATGTTGACTGCCAAGTGCCAGCTTCTAGCACATTTTGGATCGAGACCTCAGCATTCTTAAGTGGACTGGAAAACACCCGCAGGTCATGGTGCATGTCGGTACCAATGACATAAGTATAAAGAGTAACAAAGTTCTGCAAAAGGAGTTCAGTGAGTTAGGTGCTAAGTTAAAGAGCATGACCTCAAGTGTTGTGATCTCAGATTCATGCCAGGTGCGAGTGAGGCCAGAACATTAGAAAAGCAAGTTATATAGTTTAATACATGGCTAAAGAGTTGGTGTAGGAAGCAGGGCATAAATTTGTTGGATCATTGGATTCTCTTCCAGGAAGTTGGGACCTGTATAGAAGAGACGGGGTTCGCCTGAACTGCAAGGACCTGATATCCTAGCGGGAAAGCTTGCTATTGCTGCAGGGGTTTAAAGCTGAGTTGAAGAGGGATAGACCATAGTACCAGAGCAGTCAGTGGAAATGTTGTGGAGACAGATCTCACTAAGATTTCGGACAAAGTCATGGAAAACTTGAGAATGGTACAACTCGTCTCCTGAACTGCGTATATTTCAAAGCATCAAGTATCGTAGGAAAAGCCGGCAAACTCAGGGCATGGACCAACGCCTAAAGTGTGATATTGTAGTCGTTAGTAAGAGTGTGCTGCAGGTCGGGCGGGACTCGCGTTTCAAAGTTCCGTTGTCTGAGATGCGATAGAGCAGAAGTGATTGAAGTTCAAGGGCCAGCGGTACTACTCACGGAAAATGCCACCGTAGTGCCTCAGTCATGACAGACTGGAGAACTCCTCTAGTGAGACGCTATGGGTGGGACTGAAAAATACCAAATGTATGATCATGTTAATGGAGCTATTTTTCAGACCACCCAGCAGTCCGAGAGATTGGGAGGAACGAGACTGTAATGAAATCACAGACTTTTTCAAGAAATATAATGTCGTTATGGTAGGTGATGTTAACTTTCCTACTTATTGACTGGGACTCTCATACTGTAAAAGTAGTGGATTGGATAGTGCTTGTCAAATGTGTTCAGGTAAGTTTCTGTAATCAGAATTTAGAAATCCCAGCAACAGATTATGCAATACTTGATCTGCTATTTGGGGAATGTAACAGCGCAGGGGAGCGCATTGCATCTAATGCTCACACTGCCATTAGTTACAAAGCAAACGTGCACAAGGATGTGTCTGGCCCATGGGTTGAGATTCTAAATTGGAGAACGGTCAATTTATATGTTATCAGAAATGATCTATCAAGTTTAGATTGAAACGGGTTGTTTTTTGGCAAATATGCACTTACTAAGTACGAGGCCTTCAAAAGTAAAGTTCTAACAGTACAAATATGGTATGTGCTTGATAGGATACATGCAAAGATAACAAGTGTACGGAACCTTGATATTGAAACATAGAAACATAGAAACCCTACAGCACAATAGAGACCCTTCGGCCACAAAGTTGTGCCAAACATACCCTTACCTTAGATCTACCTAGGCTTACCCATAGCCCTCTAGTTTTCTAAGCTCCATGTACCTATCCAGGAGTCTCTTAAAAGACCCTATCGTTTCCGCCTCCACCAGCGCCACCGGCAGCCCATTCCATGCACTCACCACTCTCTGTGTAAACAACTGAGCCTTGACAGCTCCTCCGCACCTACTTCCAAGCACCTTAAAACCATACCCTCTCGTGCTAGTCATTTCAGCCCTGGGAAAAAGTCTCTGACTTGATCAATGCCTCTCATATCTTGTACACCTTTGACTGAAGCTCTGGTGATGAAAATGGCTTAGCAGATACTGTGTAGGAAGGTGTGAACAGATAGGGTTCTTGTGGGGTATAATAATTCAAGCGAACACTGCAGGAAGACTAAAATTAGGTATGAAATTGCCATAGCAGAAAATAGAAGGAGGATCCAAAGGAGGATTCTGGAGATATGATAAAGTGTAAAAAGATTGCAAGGGACAAAACACATCCACTGGACGATTAGAAAGGCAACCTCTGTGAGGAGCAAAAGAGATAGGAGAGTTCTTAATTATGTTTTTCCTTCTATACTTACTCAGTAAACGGACACAGAATCTATTGAAGTAAGGCAAAGCGGCATCAACTTCATGGACGCTATACCAATTACAGAGGAGTGGGGTTTTGCTGTCCTGATGTCATAAGGGGGGCGCTGGTGGCGGACCCAAATGCAAGACACAGACACTGAAGTACTAGGAACAGGACTAGGACTAGAGTTAGGGACGTGACTGGATGCAGGCTAGGAGCTCGGACAGGAACACAGACTTGGGCTACGACTTTGGCTAGGAAAGCGGGACCAGGACAAGGAACTTGGAAATAGCAGCCCGGGCGTGAACTCCGAGTCAGAGACTGGACAAGGACTCAGAACCTGATTCTTGACTCGGGCTCGGACCTCTGAACCAGGTGAGGGCATGACGAGGCTTGGATTCTTCGAGGCTTGTGTTCTTGGAGGCTTGAGTGTGGGCTCCGAGCCAGAGACTGGGCAAGGACCCAGAACCTGGGTCTTTACTCGGGCTCGGACTCCAGAACTAGGCGAAGTCATGACGTAGCTACAGGACTGGAAGAGGCTTAGGTCCTTCGAGGCTTTCCTGGGAAGGACGAGGTACTCCTGGGCTGGGTGGGTGAGGCACAAATATAGGACGAAACCCCGAAGCGTTGACTTGGTCTTGGCAGAACAGGAAACACAGAGCCTTGGTCAAGGGAGAACAGGAACGCACAGCCTTGGTCGAAGGAGAACAGGAACGCAGAGCCTTGGTCAAGAGAGAACAGAAACATGGAAAACAGAGCCGGGACCCCTCCTTGGGAACAGGACTTGGGACCGAGGCTCTACACAGATTCAGGACCCTTCCTAGGGAGCAGGACGTAGGGCCGGGACTCATACACAGAACACAGAGAGACAGAACTCCACTCAAGGCAGCGGGAAATGGCCAGACCTACACAGCGGAGGCGAGGGCACAAAGAGACGGTTCCCAACATAAGGTAGCGGCAAACGTCCGGACCCACCTAGCGGAGGCGTGGACACAAGCGAGGGAGCAGGCAAGGCTTCAGGCGAAGGAAGCAGGCGAGGCTTCAGGCGAAGGCAGCAAGCGAGGCTTCAGGCGAAGGCAGCAAGCGAGGCTTCAGGCGAAGGCAGTAGTCGAGGCTTCAGGTGAAGACAGCAGTCGAGGCTTCAGGCGAAGGTAGCAGGAGAGGCTTTAGGCGAAAGTAGCTGGCGAGGCTTCAGGCGAAGGTAGCAGGCGAGGCTTCAGGCAAGGGCTACACAAGGAATGGGAAGGGAAGGGAACATTCCAGCCTCAAGATAACGACAAAGACGGCCTGGCTTACTCAACGGAGGGGACAGATCTGACCGCAGGGTAACGGCAGAGACGGCCTGACTTACCCTACGGAGGCGAGGACGGGATACTGACGAGACGAAACAGCAACCACACTCAAACCCAGGGCCACTTATATTCCCAAAATGAGGATCAGGTGTCTATGATTAAGCACAACTGAAACAAGGGACTGCCGGAAGACCAGGAGTCCGGAGTCCACGGACCGGAACGCGAACCGGAACGCGGTCTTCACGGACCGGACCATGGATATCTGAAGCATATCAGCTTGGAGAACCCCCCAGAGCGTGAGAAGGTGTTCACTCGGACCCTGCGTGAGGCAAGTGCTGAAATTGCTGGGGCCCTCGCAAAGATACTTAAATGATCAAAAGCGACAGGATGGGTCTTAGAAAATTGGCAACGTTGTTCCACTGTTTCCAAAACGTTCTAGAAGTAATCAGGAAATTATAGCCGGTGAGTCTGACATCAGTTGTGAGAAAGTTATTGGAAAATATAATAAGGGTCCGGATAAATAAGTACTTGGATAGATTAAAGATAGTCAACATGGCTTCGGCGTGATTGGTCCTATCTAAGCAAGCTTCAGCTTTTTGGACGAAATTGCCAGGAGAGTGTATTAAGGCAAGACAGTGGGTCTTGTCTACATGGATTTGAGCAAGTATTCGACAAGGTGCCACGTGGGAGTCTGTCCTAGAAGTTTCAGCCGTTCGGCATTCAGTTGAGGTACTAAATTGGATTAGACATTAGCTTTGTGGGAGAAGCAAAAGAGTAGTAGGAGTTGACCTTGTGACTGAAGGACTGTGACTAGTGGGTTGCTGCAGGAATCGACATTGGGACCCTTGTTGTTTGTTATCTATATCAAAGATTGGATGATATTATGGTTAGATAGATCAGCAGTTTTACGGGTGACAGTAACATTGGGGTGTAGTGGACAGTACGGAAAGTTATCAGGGCTTCCAGAGACATCAGCATCAGCTGGAAAATTGCCTCAAATGACACATCGGATTTAATGTCGACAAATGCGAGGTTTGCGCTTCATCAGGACCAAAGACAGAAGTATTTACAAAGTGAATGGTAGGAAATTGAGGAGTGTGGTAGAACAGAGATATCGGGAAATCAAAGTCAATAATTCGTTGAAAGTGGCGTTCCAGGTAGTAGTGTCGAAAAGAACTTCTTTGGCCACTGGCTTTCATAAATCAAAGTATTGAGTACAAGAGATTGGATGTTATGCTGAAGCCCTTAACAATAAATACTACAGTTTGGGGGTACGACCTACCTGAGGGAAGCAACAGTGGCCGTATCTCTGGCACAGAGTCTGGTACTGTGGCTCAGTAGGATAGGGTAAGGAAAAGGATGGCGGCAGTGCGACGGGACTTTATAGATTGGGTGCCAGATAAGCGATTCTGTGGACGCAGGAAAGAAACACAGGGGATGGTAGCTTGCATCCCAGGTGTCAGGGTCCGGAATGTTTCTAAACGCGTCTGAAGTGAGAAGGTGAATAGCCAGAGATCATGGTACATATTGGTACCAACGAGATAGGTAGGAAAAGGGAGGAGGTCCTGAAAACAGACTGCAGGGAGTTAGGAAGGCAGTTGAGAAGCAGGACATCAAAGGTAGAAATCTACAGATTACAGCCTATGCCACGCGACACTGAGTCACTTCCTACAAAACGAAACCCTATAGCATGACTGGAATCGATGCTTCACTATCACATGAACACAACGTCTTCTATGACCGCTTTGAAAGGGAGGACACAACTACAGCTGTGACGATCCCTGCTGCACCTGATGACCCGGTGATCTCTGCCTCAGAGGAAGATCTTAGGCTGTCTTTAAAGAGAATGAACCTTCAAAAGGCTGAAGGTCCCGATGGAGTATCAGGTGAGGTTCTGAAAGTCTGTGCCAACCAACTAGCGGGAGCATTCAAGGATATATTCAACATCTCACTGTTATGCGCGGAAGTTCCCACTTGCTTCAACAAGGCAACAATTAGACCAGTGTCTGAGAAGAAGAATATGAACTGCCTTAATAACTATCGCCCTGTATCACTGCTTTGAGAGGTTTGTCATGACTGGACTGAACTCCTGCCTCGGCAAGGACCTGGACCTATTGCAATTTGCCTATCGCCACATTAGATCAACAGCAGACGCAATCTCAACGGTTCCTCACACGGCTTCAAACAACCTGGATAACACAAACACCAAGGTCAGTATACCGTTCATCGACTATACCTCAGCATTTAATACCAACATTCCCGCAATCCTGATTGAGAAATTGCAGATGATGTGCTTCTCTACCTCCCTCTGCAATCAGTTCCTAGAATTCCTAACCGGAAGACTACAACCGTATGGATTAGTGATAACATCCTCCTCGCTGACGATCAACACTGGCGTACCTCAGGGGTATGTGTTCTCTACTCTCCACATACACATGATTTTGGGGCGAGGCATAGCTCAAATACCATCTATAAATTTGCTGACGATACAACCACTGTTGATAGAATCTCTGACAGTGAACGAGAAGGCGTATAGGAGTGAGATATACCAACTAGTGGAGTGGTGCAGCAGCAACAACCTGGCACTCAACGTCACTATGACGAAAGAGCTGATTGTAGACTTCAGGAAGCGTAAGACAAGGGAACACAAACCAATCCTCATAGAGGCATCAGAACCGGAGAGTGTGAGCAGTTTCAGCGCCCTGGGTGTCAAGATCTCTGAGGATCTAACCTGGTCCCAACATGTCGATGTAGTTATAAAGAAGGCAAGACAGCGGCTATACTTCATTAGGAGTTTGAAGAGGTTCGGCATGTCAACAAATACACTCAATAACTTCTATAGATGTACCGTGGAGAGCATTCTGACAGGCTGCATTACTGTTTGGTATGGGATTGGGTGGGCGGGGAAGCGGGCGGGTGGCTACTGCACAGAACCGAAGGGAGTTGCAAAAATTTGTAAATCTAGTCAGCTCCATCTCGGGTACTAGCTTACAAAGTACCCAGGACATCTTCAGGAAGCACTGTCGCAGAAAGGCAGCGTCCATTATTAAGGATCTCCTGCAAAGGCATGCCATTTTCTCACTGTTACCATCAAGTAGGAGGTACAGAAGCCTGATTGCACACGCTCAGCGATTAAGGAACAGCGTCTTCTCCTCTGCCATCCGACTCCTAAATGGGCATTGAACCCTTGTGTACTACCTCACCTTTTTTAATGTACTGTATTTCTCTTTTTTACGTTTTTAATCTATTCAATATACGTATACTCTAATTGATTGATTGATTGATTTAATAATTTATTATTATTATTATTATTACTTATTTTTTTTCTTTTCTATATTATGTATTCCATTGATCTGCTGCTGTTAAGTTAACAAATTTCACGTCAAATGCCGGTGAATTCCGAATTCTGAATGAGCTGGAGGATAAATGCGTGACTGAGTGACTGAACAGGGGGCAGGGATTCAGAATTCTGGATCATTTTGACCTCTTTTGGGGCAGACCCGACTTATACAATAAGAATGGGTTGCACTTCAATCCGAGGGGGACAAATTCCTAGCGGGGGGGGCGTGGTTGAGAAGGCTTTTAGGGAAAGTTGATACTATAATTGGTCGGGAGTGGGAACGGAACTGAAGAGACGGAGGAAGGGGCGGTTTGCTCACATAAAGCTTGTAGGCAGTGTGAGAAAGAGGATAGGCAGATGATACTCGATAGATGGGACTCGATAGTAGGGGGGTCATTTATCCACATTAAATTGCATCTGCCATGAATTTGCCCACTCACCCAACCTATCCAAGTCACTCTGCATCCTCTTAGCATCCTCCTCACAGCTAACACTGCCACCCAGCTTCGTGTCATCCGCAAACTTGGAGATGCTGCATTTAATTCCCTCATCCAAGTCATTAATATATATTGTAAACAACTGGGGTCCCAGCACTGAGCCTTGCCGTACCCCACTAGTCACCGCCTGCCATTCTGAAAAGGGCCCGTTTATTCCCACTCTGTGCTTCCTGTCTGCTAACCAATTCTCCATCCACATCAATACCTTACCCCAAATACCATGTGCTTTAAGTTTGCACACTAATCTCCTGTGTGGGACCTTGTCAAAAGTCTTTTGAAAATCCAAATATACCACATCCACTGGTTCTCCCCTATCCACTCTACTAGTTACATCCTCAAAAATTTCAATGAGATTCGTCAGACATGATTTTCCCTTCACAAATCCATGTTGACTTTGGCCGATGACTTCACCGCTTTCCAAATGTGCTGTTATCACATCTTTGATAACTGACTCCAGCAGTTTCCCCACCACCGACGTTAGGCTAACCGGTCTATAATTCCCCGGTTTCTCTCTCCCTCCTTTTTTAAAAAGTGGGGTTACATTAGCCACCCTCCAATCCTCAGGAACTAGTCCAGAATCTAACGAGTTTTGAAAAATTATCACTAATGCATCCACTATTTCTTGGGCTACTTCCTTAAGAACTCTAGGATGCAGACCATCTGGCCCTGGGGATTTATCTGCCTTCAATCCCTTCAATTTACCTAACACCACTTCCCTACTAACAAGTATTTCGCTCAGTTCCTCCATCTCACTGGACCCTCTGTCCCCTACTATTTCTGGAAGATTATTTATGTCCTCCTTAGTGAAGACAGAACCAAAGTAATTATTCAATTGGTCTGCCATGTCCTTGCTCCGCATAATCAATTCACCTGTTTCTGTCTGTAGGGGACCTACATTTGTCTTTACCAGTCTTTTCCTTTTTACATACCTATAAAAGCTTTTACAGTCAGTTTTTATGTTCCCTGCCAGTTTTCTCTCATAATCTTTTTTCCCCTTCCTAATTAAGCCCTTTGTCCGCCTCTGCTGAACTCTGAATTTCTCCCAGTCCTCAGGTGAGCCACTTTCTCTGGCTAATTTGTATGCTGCTTCTTTGGAATTGATACTATCCCTAATTTCTCTAGTCAGCCACGGGTGCACTACCTTCCTTGATTTATTCTTTTGCCAAACTGGGATGAACAATTGTTGTAGTTCATCCATGCAACCTTTAAATGCTTGCCATTGCATATCCACCGTCAATCCTTTAAGTGTCATTTGCCAGTCTATCTTAGCTAATTCACGTCTCATACCTTCAAAGTTACCCCTCTTTAAGTTCAGAACCTTTGTTTCTGAATTAACTATGTCACTCTCCATCTTAATGAAGAATTCCACCATATTATGGTCACTCTTACCCAAAGGGCCTCTCACGACAAGATTGCTAATTAAACCTTCCTCATTGCTCAAAACCCAGTCCAGAATAGCCTGCTCTCTAGTTGGTTCCTCGACATGTTGGTTCAAAAAACCATCCCGCATACATTCCAAGAAATCCTCTTCCTCAGCACCTTTACCAATTTGGTTCACCCAATCTACATGTAGATTGAAGTCACCCATTATAACTGCTGTTCCTTTATTGCACACATTTCTAATTTCCTGCTTAATACCATCTCCGACCTCACTACTACAGTTAGGTGGCCGGTACACAACTCCCACCAGCGTCTTCTGCCCCTTAGTGTTACGCAGCTCTACCCATATCGATTCCACATCTTCCCGGCTTATGTCCTTCCTTTCTATTGCGTTAGTCTCTTCTTTAACCAGCAACGCCACCCCACCTCCCCTTCCTTCATGTCTATCCCTCCTGAATATTGAATATCCCTGAACGTTGAGCTCCCATCCCTGGTCACCCTGGAGCCATGCCTCTGTGATCCCAACTATATCATAATCATTAATAACAATCTGCACTTTCAATTCATCCACCTTGTTACGAATGCTCCTTGCATTGATACACAAAGCCTTCAGGCGCTCTTTTACAACTCTCTTAGCCCTTATACAATTACGTTGAAAAATGGCCCTTTTTAATGCTTGCCCTGGATTTGTCGGCCTGCCACTTTTACTCTTCTTCTTAGTACTTTTTGCTTCTACCCTCACTTTACACCCTCCTGTCCCTCTGCACTGGTTCCCATCCCCCTGTTGTGAACTAACCTCCTCACGCCCAGCCTCTTTAATTTGATTCCCACCCCCCAACCATTCTAGTTTAAAGTCACCTCAGTAGCCCTCGCTAATCTCCCTGCCAGGATATTGGTCCCCCTAGGATTCAAGTGTAACACGTCCTTTTTGTACCGGTCACGCCTGCGCCAAAAGAGGTCCCAATGATCCAAAAACTTGAATCCCTGCCCCCTGCCCCAATCCCTCAGCCACGCATTTATCCGCCACCTCATCGCATTCCTATTCTCACTGTCGCGTGGAACAGGCAGTAATCCCGAGATTACTACCTTTGCGGTCCTTTTTCTCAACTCCCTTCCTAGCTCCCTATACTCTCCTTTCAGGACCTCATCCCTTTTCCTACCTATGTCATTGGTACCTATATGTACCACGACCTCTGGCTCCTCACCCTCCCACTTCAGGATATCTTGGACACGATCAGAAATATCCCGGACCCTGGCACCAGGGAGGCAGACTACCATCCGAGTCTCTGGACTGCGTCCACAGAATCGCCTATTTGACCCCCTTACTATCGAGTCCTATCTATCAAAGAGGAAGCAAAGTGTGGGAATAAACGGGACCTTTTCAGAATGGCAGGCGGTGACTAGTGGGGTACCGCAAGGCTCAGTGCTGGGACCCCAGTTGTTTACAATATATATTAATGACTTGGATGAGGGAATTAAATGCAGCATCTCCAAGTTTGCGGATGACACGAAGCTGGGTGGCAGTGTTGAGGGGGGAATCTGATTGAGACGTATAAAATCCTAAAGGGATCGGACAGGCTAGATGCAGGAAGATTGTTCCCGATGTTGGGGAAGTCCAGAACGAGGGGCCACAGTTTGAGGATAGACGGGAAGCCTTTTAGGACCGAGATTAGGAAAAACTTCTTCACTCAGAGTGGTGAATCTGTGGAATTCTCTGCCACAGGAAGCAGTTGAGGCCAGTACATTGGCTATATTTAAGAGGGAGTTAGATATGGCCCTTGTGGCTACGGGGATCAGGGGGTATGGAGGGAAGGCTGGGGCGGGGTTCTGAGTTGGATGATCAGCCATGATCATAATAAATGGCGGTGCAGGCTCGAAGGGCCGAATGGCCTACTCCTGCACCTATTTTCTATGTTTCTATGTTTCTATGATAGAGAAGCGATGCGCTCAAACAGATGGTTTGACATGTGCAAGGAGTATCATGAACAAAGCAGATGAACTTAGAGCGTGGATTAGTACTCAGAGCTATGATGTTGTGGCCATTACAGAGACTTGGATGGCACAGGAGTAGGAATGGTTACTTAGAGTGCTGGCTTCAGATGTTTTAGAAGGGACCCGGGATGTGGGGGAGGGGGGGGGGAAGGGCGGAGAGGTGGGAGCGTGGCACTGCTGATCAGGGATAGTGTCACGGTTGCAGAAAAGGAGGAAGTCATGGAGGAATTGTCTACAGAGTCTCTGTGGGTGTAAGTTAGGAACAGGAAGTGGTCAATAACTCTACTGGGTGTAACAATAGTAGCAAGGACATCGACTAGCAGATAGGGAGACATATTCTGGAACGGCACTATAAAAACAGGGTAGTTGTGATTTAATTTTCCCAATATTGATTGGCATCTTCCTAGAGCAATGGATTTAGACGGGGTGGAATTTGTCAGGTGTGTTCCGGAAGGTTTTCTGACGCAGTATGTAGATAAGCCTACAAGAAGAGAGGCTGTACTTGATCTGGTATTGGAAAATGAACCTGGTCAGGTGTCAAGTCTCTCAGTGGGAGAGCATTTTGGAGATAGTGATCACAATTCTATATCCTTTACCATAGCATTGGAAAGGGACAGGAACAGACAAGTTAGGAAAGAGTTTAATTGGAGTAAGGGGAAATAGGAGGCTATCAGGCAGGAACTTGGAAGCATAAATTGGGAGCAGGTGTTCTCAGGCAGAAATGAGACAAATGTTTAGAGGATAATTGTTTGGCGTTTCTACATACCGGCTTTCCAATGAGACGGGAAAGGATGGTAGAATACTGGAATCATGGTGTATAAGGCTGTAGAAAACCTGGTCAAGAAAAGAATTGTTTACGAAAGGCTCAAAAACCTAGGTAATGATAGAGATCTAGAAAATTACAAGGCCAGTAGGAAGGAGCTTAAGAATGAAATCAGGACATCCAGAAGGGGCCATGAGAAGTCCTTGGCGAGCAGGACTAAGGGAAACCTCAAGACATTCTACAAGTGTGTGAAAAGCAAGAGGATAGACGTGAGAGAATAGGACCAATCAAGTGTGAGAGTGGAAGAGTGTAATTTAACCAGAGGAGTTAGCGGAGGTACTCAATGTATGCTTTGCTTCAGTATTCACGACACAAAAGGACCTTAGCGATTGCAGGGATGACTTACAGCGGATGAAAATCTGCAAGACATTTACAAAGATGATGTGCTGCAACTTTCGGAAAGTATCAAGCTGAATAAGTCACCGGGACCGGACGAGTTATACCCAAGGCTACGGTGGGAGGCGAGGCAGGAGATTGCTGAGACTCTTGCAATAATCGTTGCATCAGCAATGGGGACCGGAGTAGTTCCGGAGGATTGAAGGGTTGCGGATGTTGTTCCATTATTCAAAAAAAGGAAGTAGAGATAGCCCAGGGAATTACAGACCAGTGAGTCTTACTTCAGTGATTGGTAAGTTGATGTAAAAGATCATGAGAGGCAGGATTTATGAACATTTGGAGAGGCATAATATGATTAGGAATAGTCAACATCGCTTTGTCAAAGGCAGGTCGTGCCTTCCAAGCCTGATTGTATATTTTGAGGATGTAATTAAACACACTGATGAAGTTAGAGCAGCAGATGTACTGTATATGGATTTCAGCAAGGCTGAAACAATGAGGTACGACATGCAAGGCTTATTGTGAAAGTAAGGAGGCATGGGATTCAAGAGGACCTTGCGTTGTGGATCCAGAATTGGCTTACTCACAGAAGGCAAAGAGTGGCTGTGTATGGGTCATATTCCACATGGCGGGCGGTAACCAGTGGTGTGCATCAGAGATCTGTTCTGGGTCCTCATCTCTTCGTGATTTTTATAAATCATTTGGATGAGGAAGTGGAGGAAGGGGTTAGTAAATTTGCTGATGACACAAAGGTTCTGGGTGTTGTGGATTGTGTGGAGGGCTGTCAGAGGTTACAACGGGACATCGGTAGGATGCGAAACTGGGCTGAGAAGTGTTAGATGGAGTTCAACCAAGATAAGTGTAAGTAGGTTTATTTTGGAGGTCAAATATGATGGCAGAATATAGAATTAATGGTAAGACTCTTGGCAGTGTGGGGGATCAGACGGATCTTGGGATCCGAGTACATAGGACACTTAAAGCTGCTGCACAGGTTCACTCTGTGGTTAAGAAGGCATAGGGTGTATTGGCCTTCTTCAACCGTGCGACTGAGTTCAAGAGCCAGGAGGTAATGTTACAGCTACATAGGACACTGGTCAGATCCCACTTAGAGTACTGTGCTCAGTTCCGGTCGCTTCACTACAGGGATAATGTGAAAACTATAGAAAGGGTGCAGAGGAGTTTTACAAGGATGTTGCCTGGATTGGGGAGCATGCTTTATGAGAATAGGTTCAGTGATCTTGTTCTTTTCTTCTTGAAGCGAGGGCGGATGAGAGGCACTGATCGTGTCGATAAAACATAGAAAACCTATAGCAAAATATAGGCCCTTCGGCCCAAAATTCTGTGTCGAACACGTATTTAATTTAGAAATTACCTGGGGTTACCTATAGTACTCTATTTTTCGAAGCTCCACATACCTATCCAGACGTTTCTTTAAAGACCCTATCGTATCCTCCTCCACCACCGTCGCCGGCAGCCTATTTCACGCACTTACCACTCTTGGCGTAAAACCTTACCCCTGATATCTCCTCTGTACCTACTTCCAAGCGCTTTAAATTTGTGCCCTCTATTGTTAGCCATTTCAACCCTGGGAAAAAGTCTCTGACGATCTACACGATCAGTGCCTCTCATCTTCTTATACACCTCCATGAGGGCACCTGTCATCTGACGGTACGAATGACGTAGGTTGAAAGAATGACGAGGTTCTGCAAGGAATGCTCCAAGTTTTAGCTGCTATGTTAAAGCAGAGGATCTCTGGGGTCATTCTCTCAGATTGTTACACGAGCCACGTGCTACTGAAATCGGACTAAGGAAGATTGTAAAGTTTCACAAGTGGCTGAGTCTAGAAGGAATGGCTTAAGATTTTAGGATCATTTATCTCTCCAGCAGGGAATATGGGATCTTTACAGAAGATTCGGTATCCTATTGGGAAGCTTTGCCGGTGCTGCGTGATGTGGTTTTATCATGAATGCAGGAGGATGGGAATCAGTGAACTAGAACGGTTAGTGGAAAGGTTGCGGAAACGGATCTTTGTCATACCTCGGACAATTTCGGGAATCAAACGGTGCGAATAGTACGAGTAGTGTCCTGAACTGCAGAAATTTCAATGCAACAATACCTTAGGAAAAGAGGGTAAGCTCGAAGCATTCATCAACACCTGACATTTGGTATTTAGCCATTATTGAGACTTCACCTCGGGAGGAACAGGACTGGCAGCTCACTATTAGCGGTTACGTTGTTCTGGACGTTCAGAACAGACAGGATTAAAGAAGGAGAGGTCGCGTTACGAGTCACGGAAAATATCATGGCATTGTTTAGTCAGGGCAAACAGGCAACTTGTCTAGTGAGACGTAATGGGTGGAATTGGTGTATGAACACGTTAATGGGACTATATTACAGGCTACCCAACAGTCCGAGGCATTTGGAAGAATAGATTTGCGGAGAGATCTCAGACAGTTGCGAGAAACGTATGGTTTTATAGTCGGCCATTTTAACTTTCGACATATTGACTGGGACTCCCATACTATAAAAAAACTAGTTTGCATAGAGTTTGTCAAAGTGGGAGTCCTTCAAAGGTGAAAGTCTAAGAGTAAAATATCTTGTATGTGCCTGTCAGAATAAAGTGAAGAAAACAAGTGTAAGGAACCCTGGTTTTCAAGAGATATTTTTCTGGTTAAGAAAAAAGGGAGATGCATTGTAGTTATAGGTGGTTAAGAACAAATGAGAGTATGCGAACATCTCAGAGAGAGACCAGGAAGGGTAAAAGAAGGCATAAGGTTACCCTCGCAGAAAAGGTGAAGGAGAATCCTAAGGTATTCTACAGATATGTTTGGAGCAAAACGATCGCAGGGGACAAAAATCGCTCACTGGAAAATAAGAATGGTAATCCAGGTGTGGAGTCAAAAGAGATAGGGCGAGATTTAAAAAAATTGCTTTGCTACTTTATTTACTCAGGAGATGGGCACAAAGTCTATAGTGGTGAGGCAAAGCGTATCGCCTTCATTGTCCATATTCTAATTACAGAGGAGGAGGAGTATGCAGTCTTCAGCGCTTGAGAAGGTGTCCCATCGCTTCCTACGGGAGAAAAGTGCTGAAACTACTGGGGTCCTAACAGATTGATTTTAATCATCATTAGCAACATGATAGGTACCGGAGGAATGGCAACGTTGTTCTACTGTTCAAGAAAGTTTCTAAAAATAAAGGAAGAAAATATTGTCTGGCGTATCTGTCATGAGCTGTGGGGAAGATAATGGGAGATATTGTAAGGCACCGTGTATATAAGTATTTCGAAAGATTTGTACTGATTATGGACAGTCGTCATGTCTAACTAAACGTAGAGTTTTTCGAGGTCGTTACCAGGAAAATGGATGAAGGCAAGGCAGTGGATTTTGTCTACATGGACTTCAGCAGGAGATTTCATAATGTCCCGCATGGGTCCCCTGTCATTAAGGTTCAGTCGCTCGGCACTCAAGATAAGATATTAAACTTGATTAGTCATTGAGTTTGTGTCAGAAGCTAGAGAGTGATACTAGTAGGCTGACTCTCTGACTTGAGGACTGTGACAACTGGAGAGCCGCAGGGATCGGTACTGGCTCTGTCGTTGTTTGTCATCTACTGTATGTCAAAGAATTAAATGATAATCTGGTTAACTGAATCAGAGAATTTGCGTATCACACCAAAGTTGTGGGTGTAGTGAACCGCGAGGAGGTATATCATGACCTGCAGAGGGATCTGCATCAATTGGTAAAATAGGCTGAAATAAATGGCAGATCGATTCAATGCTGACAAATTTGGTTGCACTTCAGTGGGACCATTCACGTTTGGTCTTAGATAGTGAATGGTAAGGCGCTGGGGAAGGTGGTGGAGGGAAGGGATCTAGGAATACATGTCCATAATTAGCTGAAAGTAGTGTCACATGTACATAATGTCATGAAGTAAATACATGTAGGTTTTCTCCATTGAGGTCAGGTGGGTCAAAAACCAGACGTTCTTGGTTAAAAGTGAAGGTGAAAAGTTTAATGGGTACATGAGGAGACACTTCTTCGCACAGAGGTTGTGAGAGTGTGGAGAAAGCTCCCAGCACAAGTGGTGCATGTGAACTCAGTTTCAATAAGCAAAGCTTGGAAAGGTACGGGGAAGGCAGGGGTATGGAGGGCAATGGTCCGGAAGCACGTCGATAGTAGTAGATAGCTTTCTTTTGTTTCTGGCATGGACAAGTTGAGCTGAAGGGCCTGCTTCCATGCTGTACTTTGTAATGACTCAATTGTCATGAATTATTTCACCCTCCAATAAATTTATTGGACTCATAAGTTAAAAGATCCACGTGCGCCCGTTAATGAAAATACTTTGAAATTACAGTACTTCCTCAGTGTTACACTGCTGGGAAGATGATTTATTGCCTTGGTGAGTTTACGATCAATTGGAGGTTTTACATGTGAGTTCAACTTTTTAGAGTCTTACATTTCGCAAAACAAAATGTATTTCAGCCAAAATAACTAATTTATTCCTGAAGACCTATAATAGCGCTACACTTCTATATATCTCATCAGAAACGTACCTTTGGATTCACCCGTATCTATGACACAAACAACAACATTATATTGGTGACTATTTTGATTATGGAGGATAATATATATTGTAGTTGAACAGTACTTCCATTTCGACGAGAAAGACAATTGGAATTATTTTCATACAACATGGCAATTGTTTCCGGAAATAAATTTCAATCTTTAATGCTCAATTATGCCACCCCTTCCTTACTTCACTGATGAGGAGCGTTTGTCCGCTCTTGGACTGGTTAACATATGAGGAACGTTTGTCCGCTCTTGGACTGTATTCCTGGGAGTTTAGCAGAATGAGAAGAGACCTCATAGAAACATTTCGAATGTTAAAAGGCGTGGACAGAGTGGATGTGGCAAAGTTGTTTCCCATGATAGAGGAGTCTAGTACGAGAAGGCATGACTTAAGGATTGAAGGGCGCCCATTCAGAACAGAAATGCGAAGAATTTTTTTTAGTCAGAGGGTGGTGACTCTATGGAATTTGTTGCCACGGGCAGCAGTGGAGGCCAAGTCATTGGGTGTATTTAAGGCAGAGATTGATAGGTATCTGAGTAGCCAGGACATTAAAGGTTATGGTGAGAAGGCGGGAGAGTGGGACTGAATAGGAGAAAATGGATCAGCTCATGATAAAATGGCGGAGCAGACTCGATGGGCCGAATGGCCTACTTCTGCTCCTTTGTTTTTTGGTCTTATGGTCTTATGGAAATCGGAGGGACCAGGAACCTGAGATTACGTCATTCACTCAGCATCGCTGACAGAAAGACAACAAATCTGGGCAGTTTTAGAGCTTTCAGCAGGGGCCAATTGTTAAGATCAGAAGGCACAGAAGACGTAATTCGCTCAGGTTCACTGATCGAGTAAAACTAAACAACAATTTGCGTCAGTTGTGGAGCTTTGAAGAGCGATCACTTAGTGTTCAAGATGGATTAGCAAGACCAAATTAAAGTAAGACACGCTGACCCGTTATCGACGAAGCAGTCATTATTAATCTTGACTGGGCTAGAGAGGAGATTTTGAGGCTTTGACTCTTCGACGCTATAGCAAGGAGAGGCTTCAGTCAGGAAAGGCAAAAATGCTGCAGATAGAGTTCTCACACCCCTACTGTCTCTTCTTACATTTGGTTAGTTACAGCAGCAGAGATGCCAGACAGGATAGTGGAATGCTTTTCTTGCAGAATGGAGGAAGGCAGGGAAGCGTCCAGTGTCCCTAACGAGTACACCGTCGAGAAGTGCATTCAGCCGCGGTTTCTATCAATCCGCGTTAAGGAGGTGGACCTGAGACGAGAAGCACATGAGCCAGATGAGTCATTTAGGAGGCTGAGGGTATGATAGATTTGACATATAGCACATCCAAGATGCAGGACCATGAAACTGAATGACTGTGGAGAAGGGACAATGAGTGAACCAGCCAGTGCAGAGCACCCCTATGGCCATCCCCTTCAACAACATGTATACCACTTTGGATATTGTTGCCGAGGTGGGCGGAGGGATCGATGAAGAGCATGCCCTAGCAGACGAAACTCACAGGCATCGGGTCTCTGGCATTAAGTCTGACTCTGCGATTCAGAAGGGAAGAATTGTGGGGGGAGGTGGGGGTGAGTGGAGACCAGCTGTGGTGATATGTGATTCGTTAGCTTGGGGAACAGAAAAGAGGTTCTATGGAAAAGAATGAGGAATTCCAGATAGTAGGTTGCTTCCGGGTGCCAGGAACCAGGATATCTCAGATCGAGCCCTCAGTATTCTTAAGTTGGAATAAACAGCCAGAAGTCGTGGTGGGTGCCAGTACCAACTGGAAGACTGTCGAGGTTATTCAAAGTATGTTCCGAGTTTTAGCTGCCCGGTTAAGGCAGAGGATCTCCAGGTTTGCTATCTCAGATTGTTCCTGGTGCCACGTGCTCTTCAGGCCGGAACTAGATAGATTATGAAATTTAAAACGTGGCTAAGGACTTGGTGTGGGAAGGATGGCTTAAAATTTTTTGTCATCATTTGTCCAGACAGTAGTCTAGTCTCTCTAACAGGAATGTGGTGCCTGTACAGAAGAGATAGTATCCTAGGTTTTCTAGTGCTGCGCGGTGAGATTTAATCTAGGGTGCAGGGTGGATGGGAACCAGAGTTCCAGAACGATTGGTGGTAACGTTGTGTAGGCATATCTTGCGAAGGCCACGGACAAAGTCAGGAATCAAAAGGTTGAGAACGGTGTGACGACTATCCTGAGCTGTTAGGAAAAGTGGAAGAGCTCGGGGCATTGATCTGCACCTGAAATTTGATATCCAAGCATTACTGAGACTTTGCCTCGGAAGGCATGGGACTGCCAGCTCAGTATTCCACGGTTCTTTTGTTTCAGACGTTCAGAGCTGATGGGATTAAAGATAGAGAGGTTGCGTTACTAGTCACGGAAAATATAACGGCACTGCTCAGTCAGGACAGACAGGAGATCTTGTCTAATGAGGCGTTGTGATCTGACCTTCCCAATGGGGGGAGGGGAGAGGAGCTGTATGCATCCTTAACGTTAGCAAACATCAAGTCCAGAGTCCTCTCCCCTCTCGTTGTACAGCTCACATAAGTAATGCCAATCAAAGCAACTCTCTATTTTAACAACACGAAAAAAAATTTGGAGGTTGAATCTAGATAGTCTATAACATTAACTCAACCAATAAGTTTTACATGGTTGCTACCGTGCATGTAAAAGTACTTCCTTGTTCAAATTTGCAAAATAACAATTATTATTTCGGGTGTTCGAAAGGAAAGAAAAGGTACATCGTATACGATAGACGGGTAACTTATTAAAGGCTACTCAGGTAAGATTAAATACTTAACGTCGAATGATCTCATCTGTTGAGTATGCAACGAGTCACCACCAGCAAATGTGTCGTGAAATGTGTTGTAAATGTACATTACTACTACCAATCGGAAGTTTCTTTCGGTTTAAGAAAATCACAATCTTCACACGTCCTCCATTCAGTCCATCCTATGACTTTCCCTAAGGGAGAAGACTCCTTGAACTTTAAAAGAACAATATATCTATACACTTTCTCCCGAAAATTATTGGAATGGCAGATTAATCTTCGAATCCTGCAGATGCCGGCGTTCACTTTAATCCACAGAATACCCTCCAGGAAATCTCCGTACGTTTCGCTGTGCCTTTCGAATTGTTGGGAAAAGGCCTTCCCTTCCCTTCCACCCTCCCCCCAACCCGCCCAATAGTCTCCACCCAGCTAAAAGGACTCACCTGTCATTAGTTGCAGACAAATCACCAAATCATCTGCAGCCTAATTGACCCCAGTTCTTATCGGCAGTCCTTGTTCGCTCATCGAACCAGCCAACCTCAGCTGCTTCCTCCTAGCCTTGATTCTCCCTACCTAAAGATTACGTTGTTTCCTATTGTGTTCCGTTTCTGTTCTCTCTTGTTTAGTGACCTCTCGTGCTTTTATTATATTTCAAACATAAGGCTCACCGCTAAATCATTGCCATTCCTTTGCCTTTTGGTCAAACCTCCACTGCACTTCCTGACAGGATAAGTGAACCATCGATTGACGCATCACAGCGTGATCTCCTAAAAGGATTCGTCCACTGATACGAGTACATGATCCAGAAGGGTAGGAAATCAGTCACCATCTGTCCACCGCTCTCATCCTATTCTACCTCTCGCAACTCCGCATCAGTTAAGGTCCTACCTCCAATCTCGAATTCTCTTGCACGAACGCAACCACGAATCTCCAAACCGAAGTTACAACTTAATGTTCTAATGCGTCTTGCACTTGGAGCTCCAGATAACACTGTATTCTACGGACTGAGCCACGATCGCCTTTCTCGTCTGTCTTTTGACTGGGCCACAGATGTTTGTGACAATAAATCCACCATTTCCAAAATATATGAGGATTTCACTACTGAGTTTTGATGGGTTTTCAACAATCTTGGAAGCGGAAGGGAGACAGTGGATCTGATATTTCGGCTGCGTCAAGGGGCAGCCACGCCAAGTAAGGTACAATTGCACTACTAACTTCAAGTGTCTTCATTTGTTCGCTTATAGGTTGTGTTGACTTTTAACTCCTCTATTGTGAATGAAGATTGATATTGCAAATAAGGTTTTCAAATGTGTATAGTTTACGAAATGGCCGTTATCCGTAAATGCTTGCCAACTCTGTATAAAAAAAAATTCCTTTTTCAGAGTTCAGGACAGTTTAGTAACAAAGGCCATACAGTTCTCCTTGTTCGTGGGTAAACTAAAGAATGAGTGCGAGTATTCGGAGCCGACTTAATTAGCAACAATACACTGTGTTATTGAATTTTCAATAAGACCGTTTTCACATAAAACAGCACTGAGACACAGAAAGCGCTGAGTGACGTTCGACGGAGTGAGAGTCGAATCACTTTTCTGCCAAGCGCCTTATTTTCTACAAATGAGCATTAAAACTATTGTTCTAAAATGGATGAATTTGAATTGTATTAAAATCAAATAGAAAGAGCAGCTGTTCAGATCACTAACATTTGCAAAAATAGGTAAAACTTCGTGTGTATCGAAATAAATTTTACCTTTCTTCATTAGTTTGAATTTTTCGGCTGCAAGCAATCATGTTAGTGTTAGATAAAACTTTTCCATCAGTATATGAAATGAAACAGCAAAGATAAATAAAGCAGATGATTTTAAAACTCTGTCAACAGATAGCAACTTCCTAATTTCTTAAAAGTGCGAAAAAGTAATTCATGCTCAGCACCCTGAATATTTTAGTATAATAATTATCCGTGCTTTGTTCGAGACATAATAAGAATGCAGTTGCAAACTTACCTCTATTAAAATGTCAAAGGATAATATATTAGTAACTTCTGTATGTGTTCGAACCGACATTTAGCGACACCCAAATTGGTAGCGAATTTTACTTACATATTTCTGTCGCTTACTTAAACTACTACCATAAATTGACGCAATTTTATTAATTGTAAATTCTATAATTTGCTTATTTATTAATGAAAAGAAAAAAAATCTTATTAAAAGCCTAGGCGTGAGCGTTTCACTGTTTAATTTCAGTTATTATTCAATGATCAGTTTTAATTATTATATTGCATATGTGAGTGCAAACAGCATTTATTTTATCCGCCCGAGAGATAACAGAGCACGGCCACAGAATTACGTTGTCTACTGCTCAATGGCATACTTAGAACATCTTTCACTTAACAAAGATATGGTTATCTTACCAACGTCCTTTTGGAGGGCCTTTATTTCTGAAACAAATGAGATGTAAATCGACAAAGCATTTATGTGTTGAAGGATATAATACAATCCCACATTGTTTATTTCAATAACAGATTCGCTTTTACAGTGGAAGTATCTGTTGGTTAAAGTATACTCTGTCCATACTTTGAAAGCCATATGATCATCCGAGAAGCGTGCACCAAACTGCAAATTCCAGGAATGCACTACTTCAGGTGAAAATCAGGTCTTTGTTTCCCTTTACTTGCCCAAAGTCGACTTCAGCTGCAAACATCTCCAAAATTAAAAAAAAAATCAGTAGAGATATGTTGAAATAGGACTGAAGAACGAGGGGCTCAGGGAGTTGCATTGTACATTTCGTTCCAGAATTTGAATAATCTAGTCTAGCCGGTCATTAAACCCCGGGAATGATGTTCTTTTCCATTGGACTCCACTACAGAAAGAGTGCCAATGGAGGCTACTTAGTTCCGTAGCACTGACTCTGCAGCGTGCGTAGTTAAATATTTAAATACTCTGATATACAGCGCTGTTAATCACAATTTGTATGAACTTGTCGAAGAAATCTACTGTTGAAAACAAACACATCTCAAAATATTCTCTCAGTCTCTCCCTTCCTCACCAACATTGTTGACTGCACTCTGACCCGCGCTCTTTTTTATGTCAGAGCTGTGATCTAGAACGTGAGTTCAACGTTAAATAATACAAAAGAAAAATCTCACTGCAACGATCGGTAATCACAAAGGTCAGACGAATTTGCAAGTGGTCCGATTTAGGTGTGATGTCACTTTTGGATCAACGAAAATACTTTAGCGACCTCATTAAAGTTATGCTCTTTGCTAGTAATGATTTTAACATTTTGTACAAAATTATACATAATTTTACACAATTGTACACAGTTTCTTCGGCAGTTAAATGGGACACCACTGCTCAAGCGCGTGTAAGTCGGACCGTGAGGCAGCAGGAGTGTTTAAAAGAGAGCAGATTAACGGGGCGATCGGCGTTGTAGCGGGCGACGGAGTAGAGGGAGACAAGGTAGGAAGGCTTCGGCTCCTGAGGCTTCGGCGAGCAGAGGCTGAGGAAGAGCTTCGCTCCGAGTGGGATAGGGTTGGTAATTGCCTTTAGTAAATCTAATTACCTTAAGAGTAGGTAATGGAGGCAGCGGTTAGGGCAGTTGAGTGCTCTGTTTGCAAGATGTGGGAAGTCAGGGCGAGCACAATCGTCCCTGACAACTACACCTGCGAAAGGTGCATCCAGCTGCAGCTCCTGACAAACCGAGTTAGGAAACTGGAGCTGGAGCTGGATGAACGTCGGATCATTCGGGAGACAGAGGCAGAAATAGAGAGAAGTTACAGGGCGATAGTCACCCCTAAGAGTCAGGAGACAGGTAGCTGGGTGACTGTCAGGAGAGGGAAGGGGAATAGACAGAATGGGTAGAGTACTCCTGTGGGCATTCCCATCAATAATAAGCACATCGTTTTGGGTACTGTTGATGGGGACGACCTACCAGGGACAAGTTGCAGTGGTTGCGTCTCTAGCACCGAGATGGGACCCTCAGCTCAGAAGGGAAGGAGGGAAAGGACGAGAGCAGTAGTGATAGGGGATTCGATAGTTAGGGGGACAGATAAGAAGTTCTGTGGAAGCGATCGAGAATCCCGGATAGTCTGTTCCCTCCCTGGTGCCAAGGTCCGCGATGTCTCGGATCGAGTTCCCGGTATTCTTAAGAAGGAGGGTGAGCAGCCGGATGTCGTGGTCCATGTAGGTGCCAATGACGTATGTAGGAAGTGTGAGGAGTTCCTGAAAGGTGAGTTTAGGGAGTTAGGCGCCAAGTTAAATAACGGGACCTCTGGGATAGCAATCTCAGGATTGCTACCAGTGCCACGTGCAGGAGGATTTAGAAATAGGAAGATAGCACAGATCAACATGTGGCTGAAGACATGGTGCGGGAGGGAGGACTTCAGATTTATAGATAATTGGGCAGTTTTCCAGGGAAGGTGGGACCTGTTCCGGCCAGGCAGTTTACATCTGAACTGAAGGGGGACAAATATTCTTGCAGGTTTGCTAGAGAGGCTCCGGTGGATTTAAACTAGAAACAAGGTTGGGGGAGGGGGGGGTTGGAGGGGAACCAGAGTGTAAGAACAGATGCAGGGAAGAAGTAAGAAAAATAATAGTAAAGTTGTTTGTACCGTTAGTGATAAACAGAGAGTAAGAGGCGGAAAATTTCTTAAATGCATTTATTCTGATGCTAGGAGCATTATAAGAAAGGTGGATGAGCTTAAAGCATGGATTGATACCTGGACGTATGATGTGGTAGCTATTAGTGAAACATTGTTATAGGAGGGGTGTGATTGGCAACTAAATATTCATGGATTTAATTGCTTCAGGTGTGACAGAATCGGAGGGACAAGAGGGGGAGGTGTTGCATTGCTTGTCAGAGAAAATATTACAGCGGTGCTCTGGCAGGATAGATGAGAGGGCTCGTATTGGGAGGCTATTTGGTTGGAATTGAGGAAAGGGAAACCTTTAGTAACACATCCCGGGGTGTATTACAGACCATCAAATGGGGAGGGAGAATTGGAGGAGCACATTTCTAAGGAGATAGCAGATATTGCTAGCAAGCACAAGGTTGTGATTGTGGGAGATGTTAATTTTCCACACATAGACTGGGAAGCCCATACTGTAAAAGGGCTGGATGGTTTGGAGTTTGGAAAATGTGTACAGGATGGTTTTTTGCAGCAATACATAGAGGTACCAACTAGAGAAGGGGCAGTGTTGGATCTCCTGTCAGGGAATGAGATAAGTCTGGTGACGGAAGTTTGTGTTGGGGAGCACTTCGGGTCCAGTGATCACAATGCTACTACTTTCAATATAATTTTGGAGAAAGATAGGTCTGGACCCAGGGTTCATATTTTTAATTGGAGAAAGGCTAACTTTGAGGAGATGCGAAAGGATTTAGAAGGAGTGGATTGGAACAATTTGTTTCATGGGAAGATTGTAATAGAGAAATGGAGGTCATGTAAAGGTGAAATTTTGAGAATACAAAATCTTTATGTTCCCGTTAGGTTGAAAGGAAAGGTTAAAAGATTCAGAAAGCCATGGTTTTCAAGGGATATTGGAAACTTAGTTCGGAAAAAGAGAGCTATCTACAATAAATATAAGAAGAATCTAGTAAATGAGGTGCTCGAGGAATATAAAGAATATAAAAAGAATCTTAGGAAAGAAATTAGAAAAGCTAAAAGAAAATATGAGGTTTCTTTGGCAAGTAAGGTGAAAATAAATCCCTGGGGTTTCTATAGTGATATTAAGAGGAAAAAGATAGTGAGGGATAAAATTGGTCCTCCAGAGAATCAGACTGGACAGATATGTGTGGAGCCAAAAGAGATGGGGGAGATTCTGAACAATTTCTTTTCTTCAGTATTCACGAAGGAGATGGATATTGAATTGTGTAAGATAAGGGAAACAGGTAGGGAGGTTATGGAAACTATGATGATTAAAGAAGAGGAAGTACTTGCGCTTTTAAGGAATATAAAAGTGGATAAGTCTCTGGGTCCTGACAGGATATTCCCTAGGACCTTGAGTGAAGTTAGTGGGAAATAGCAGGGGCTCTGACAGAAATATTTCAAATGTCATTAGAAACCGGAATGGTGCCGGAGAATTGGCGTATTCCTCATGTTGTTCCTTTGTTTAAAAAGGGTTCTAAGAGTAAACCTAGCAATTATTGGCCTGTGAGTTTGACCTCAGTGATGGGTAAATTGATGGAAAGTATTCTTAGAGATGGTATTTATAATTATCTGGATAAACAGGGTCTGATTCGAAACGGTCAACGTGGATTTGTGCTTGGAAGGTCATGTTTGACAAATCTTATTGAATTTTCTGAAGAGGTTATTAGGAGAGTTGACGAGGGTAAAGCCGTGGATGTTGTCTATATGGAATTTAGTAAGCTCTTTGACAAGGTTCCACACGGAAGATTAGTTAGGAAGGTTCAGTCGTTAGATATTAATATTGAAGAAGTGAAATGGATTCAGCAGTGGCTGGATGGGAGACGTCAGAGAGTAGTGGTGGATAACTTTTTGTCAGATTGGAGTCCGGTAACTACTAGTGCGCTTCATGGATCTATACTGGGTCCAATGTTGTTTGTCATATACATTAATGATCTGGATGATGGGGTGGTAAATTCGATGAGTACGTATGCAGATGGTACTAAGATAGGTCGAGTTGTGGATAATAAAGTAGGTTTTCAAAGCTTGCAGAGAGATTTAGACCAGTTAGAAGAGTGGGCTGAAAGATGGCAGATGGAGTTTAATGCTGATAAATGTGAGGTGCTACATTTTGGTAGGACTAATCAAAATAGGACATACATGGTAAAATGGTAGGGCATTGAAGAATGCAGTAGAACAGAGGGATCTAGGAATAATGATGCATAGTTCCCTGAAGGTGGAATCTCATGTGAATAGAGTGGTCAAGAAAGCTTTTGGTATGCTGGCCTTTATAAATCAGAGCATTGAGTATAGGAGTTGCGATGTAATGTTGAGATTGTACAAGGCATTGGTGAGGCCAAATTTGGAGTATAGTGTACAGTTTTGGTCACCGAATTATAGGAAAGATGTCAATAAAATAGAGAGAGTGCAGAGAATATTTACTGGAATGTTACCTCGGTTTCATCACCTAAGTTAGAGAAAGGTTGAACAAGTTGGGTCTTTATTCTTTGGAACATAGAAGTTTGAGGAGGGACTTGATAGAGGTATTTAAAATTTTGAGGAGGATAGATAGAGTTGACGTGGATAGGTTTTTTTTTCCATTGAGAGTGGGGGAGATTCAACCAAGACAACATGAGTTGAGAGTTAAAGGGAAAAAGTTTAGGGGTAACATAAGGGGCAACTTCTTTACTCAGAGAGTGGTAGCTGTGTGGAACGAGCTTCCAGCAGAAGTGGTTGAGGCAGGTTCGATATTGTCGTTTAAAGTTAAATTCGACAGGAAATGAGTGGAGGAAATGAATGGAGGGTTATGGGCTGAGTGCAGGTCGGTGGAAGTACGAGTTCGGTACGGACTAGAAGGACTGAGATGGCCTGTTTCCGTGCTGTAATTTTTATATGGTTATATGGTTAAATTAAGAACTGATTTTCGTAAACAAATGATACTTGTATATCGGGATCTATATTGTAGAAATACTGTTTTGAAATACCCATACGAAAATTTTCATACTTCTACGAAAAATAATAATTTAGGGACCATTCAGAAAGAAGGCTTAGCACGAAAACTAAACCTTAAATGCATAATATATAAATGAGAAATATCATTTAATCCCTGAGATTACGCCCTCTGCTGTTTTAGTTCAGTCAAAACGGCTGTGGCTTTCTTTTGACTCATTTACGTTAATTGGTATTTTTTCAAATGAAATATCTTGGAAGTACGTCCACATCCTGTTTTCCTTTTATAACGAGTCAAATGAAAATACAACTACGGTCCATACGAAAGTTCCGTGATCATCCTCAGTAAACCGCTTGTGTTAAATCTGCAATCCCATTTCTTTGGGTGAGGGCTGAATTTGTCATGCGCAAATCCAAACAACCATACACCTTATTGTTACGTCTGTTTTCATCTACTACCATTTTTTTCCAGTACTTTGTTAAAAACAATTAAACTTTCCAAGTTTTCTTTAGGTCTTTTCATTTCTTGGATTTCATGCACCACTTGAATCAGCAGGGCGCCTTTTGTTCTGCAAACTTCTTCTTCAAACACTCCATCACATCTGTTTGCTTTAAAATATTAATTAGACACTGCCTCTTCGCAATTCGTCAACATAATTTTATGCATTTCTGCAAAATATACTTTATACTTTATTGTCGCCAAACAATTGATACTAGAACGTACAATCATCACAGCGATATTTGATTCTGCGCTTCCCGCTCCCTGGATTACAAATATTAAATATTCAAAATATTTAAAATAGTAAAAATTAGTAAATATTAAAATTTAAATTATAAATCATAAATAGAAAAAGAAAAATGGAAAGTAAGGTAGTGCAAAAAAAACCGAGAGGCAGGTCCGGATATTTGGAGGGTACGACCCAGATCCGGGTCAGGATCCGTTCAGCAGTCTTATCACAGTTGGAAGGAAGGTGTTCGCAGATCTGTCTGTACGAGTCTTCAAGCTCCTGAGCCTTCTCCCGGAGGGAAGAGGGGCAAAAAGTGTGTTGGCTGGGTGGTTCGTGTCCTTGATTATCCTGGCAGCACTGCTCCGACAGCGAGCGGTGTAAAGTGAGTCGAAGGACGGACATGTTGATGTTTTAACTGGTGGCGCATATCTTGACATGCCTTGCTAAAGTAACAGTGTACTGTAAATTTCAGGCCCTTGTTTTGCCAGCATTTGGTAATCACTCCATTAATATATGTGTCTGCTGGGTGGCTTTATCTCTCGTGCAAGCTGTTTATACGAAATAACAGGAATCTTAATCATTTCTACAAATAGCCAGAAGCAAATTCGTTGTCCTTTTCTTGGCTTTTCAAAAAATTCTGAAACAGTTGGATTGACTTTTGATTAAGCTTTGAAATCGTTCCACCAATGCAAATTAGATTGTTTCGATTAACAAAGACACTGTGGTATATTCCACTAAAAATCTCATCATTATTGGTTGATCTAAAATTCTTCTAACAGGCTGTGTTCTTGCAGCCTTTCGTGGAAACCTATTGATCGACCATTGCAATTACAACAAATGATAAGACAAATCTAACAAATGAACAAAGCTGTAAACTACTACCATGCTTTATATGACTGCAAGATTATCAAGCGGTCTATCGTATCTGTGTGTAAGCCACCAAGGAGAACATTAAGAGGTTCTTCATCCGCAAGGGTATTCAGAAGGCAAGGCAGGAGCAGAGGGAACTGCGTAAACTCCAGACAGAGTTGCAGCAACTTCTCCTTCTGCAGTCGAAGGGGGTTGATGTCAGGGAGGAACTGCGAGAGGTGAAGGGCCGGCAAGCCCAGCACCTCGCCGCTGAATCCTCCAAGATCATCTTCCGATCAAGGGTCCAAACCGTGGAGCAGGACGAGACGTGCTCACGCTTCTTCTTCCAAAAGGTGCACAGGGGGAGCTCTGTGATCCACAACCTTAAGGAAGAGGACGGCTCAGTCGCGTCCTCGCAGACCGACATACTGAGGATCTGCAAGTCCTTCTATGCCGGTCTGTACGAGGAAAAGGCCACAGAATCCACAGCCTCCCGCAACTTCCTGTCGTCTATCACGCAGGTCTTAGACGACGGCAAGCGGGAGAGTCTGGATCAGCCACTGACCCTGGACGAGCTGACAGGCTCCATCCGTTCCTTTGGGTCGGGTAAGACTCCCGGAAGCGACGGCTTACAGGCTGAGTTGTACTCGGCTCTGTGGAACTGGATGGGCCCAGACCTGCTGGAAGTGTACAACGCTATGCTTCTGGCCGGCAGTATGTCTGAGTCCATGAGGAAGGGCATCATCACCCTCATCTACAAGCAGAAGGGGGAAAGGGAGGACATTAGGAATTGGAGACCCATCTCTCTCCTGAATGTGGACTACAAGATCCTGTCCAAGGCTATCGCCAACAGGGTCAAGTCTGCTCTGGGACAGGTGATCCACCCGGACCAAACCTGTGCTGTACCGGGCAGGAAGATCTCAGACAGCCTCGCGCTGTTGAGGGACACCATCGCCTACGTGCAGGACAGTGGGGTGGACGCCTGCCTGGTCAGCTTGGACCAGGAGAAAGCCTTCGACAGGATATCGCACACGTACATGGCGGACGTGCTCTCCAAAATGGGATTTGGGGAGGGAATCCGGAATTGGATCAGACTGCTCTACACAGACGTCCGTAGTGCAGTCCAGGTCAACGGGTGGGAAACAGACAGCTTCCCCATCAGGTCTGGAGTCAGGCAGGGCTGCCCCCTCTCCCCTGTCTTGTTTGTCTGCTGCATAGAACCCTTTGTGGAAGCCATCAGGAGGGATGAGGGCATAAGAGGGGTGACGCTGCCAGGCAGTGGAGGGACCCAAGTGAAAACCTGCCTGTACATGGACGACGTCACCGTCTTCTGCTCTGATCCGAGGTCAGTTCGCAGGTTGATTGGCACCTGCGAACAGTTCGAGCTAGCGTCGGGGGCCAGGGTCAACCGCACAAAGAGCGAAGCCATGCTCTTTGGCAACTGGCCCGACCGATCCAGCGTCCCCTTCACCATCAGGTCCGACCACGTGAAGGTGTTGGGGATCTGGTTCGGAGGGGCTGAGGCGTGCAACAAGAACTGGCAGGAGCGGACTGCCAAGGTGAAACAGAAACTGGGACTGTGGGGAGGGCGCTCCCTGTCGATAACGGGCAAGAACCTGGTCATCAGGTGTGAGGTGCTCTCAGGGCTGCTGTACTTGGCGCAGGTCTGGCCCGTCCCCCGCTCCTACAGCTCGGAAATCACCCGAGCTGTCTTCAGATTCGTCTGGGGATCCAAGATGGAGCGGGTGAGACGGACCGCCATGCACAAGTCCCTGGACAACGGGGGCAAGAACGTCCCCAATGTCGCCCTCACCCTGATGGCCAGCTTCGTATGTGGCTGCATCAGGTTGTGTGTAGAGCCCAGGTATGTGGGCACCAAGTACCACTATGTGCCCAGGTTCTACTTGTCGCCCTGGCTACGAAGGATGGGTCTGGCCCCACTCCCGCGCAACGCCCCAGTCAGCTGGTCGTTGCCGGCATACCTATCCCACGTAGCAAAGTTCTTCCAGGAGAACGCCTTTGACCACAAGGCCATCAGGCAGTGGTCGACACGAAGTGTCCTGCAGGCACTGCAGGAGAAGGACGTGATGGACACAGTGGGGTGGTTCCCTGAGAAGACTGTCCAGTTCATATGGCAAAATGCCTCATCGCCAGATCTCACCAACAGGCACCAAGACCTCGCCTGGCTGGCGGTGAGAGGGGCCCTCCCAGTCAGAGCCCTCCTGTACGCCCGGAACGTCGTCTCCGCACCCCACTGCCCACGGGAGGACTGCAGTGAGGAGGAGTCTGTGACCCACCTCCTTGCACACTGCCAGTTCGCAAAGAGGGTGTGGAGGAGGATGGACGGGCTAGTGTCACGTTTCATCCCCAGCAGCTGCGTGACAGAGGACTCTCTGATCTACGGGCTGTTCCCGGGGACGCACACGGAGACCAACATCCGGTGCTGCTGGCAGATCATCAACTCGGTGAAAGACGCTCTTTGGTCAGCCCGAAACTTGATGATCTACCAGCACATGGAGATGTCCGTGGGAGAATGCTGCCGACTGGCACACTCTCGGCTGCAGGAGTACGTGCTGAGAGACGCACTGAAACTTGGTGCAGCCACCGCAAGGGCCCGGTGGGGAAGGACCACAGTATAGGTTTCTCCACCCGTGGGAGTGGGAGGGGTTGGTGGGCGAGGAGTATACCCCTCAACAATGAGATGCTAAGCTGAACTACTGGAGTGCCACGTGGGTGGCTATAAACACGGGTATTTTACTGAGTATAATGGAAACGTATGTAAAGGATGAAAAGTTATTGAATGGTTTATTGTATATATTTATTTTTGAATAAAGTATATTTTGAAATTAAAAAAAAATCTGTTGAGCCTTGTTTGTTGAAAGGGATAAGTTACAAAACAGATGAAAATCACAGAAAAATTCACAAGAAAATTTTCCGGCGTATGGATAAGTACATCGATGCACAGGATAAATAAATACATTTATACTGCTTCACAAACTTGAAGCCTCAACTTCTGAAAGGATCGTCATCCCCAAAGGTTGTCTGGAACACTTTATGAGATACTTTATTCAGACGATGCTAAAAGTCCTTGAAGCTCGGTTTCTGCTAACCAGTCTTTACTTACCTGCCTTCAGTTCCTTGGCTGCAAAAAAGGAAAACGTGAGGTGAGCCGTTTGAAAAATATATTCATTGTCAACGCAAGAGTGAGCATTAGACAAAATAATCGATTAAATCCAAATAATACGTTATTTATTTCTCAGAAAAAGCAGCAAAACGATTTTTCTTATTGACTAACTATGTTCCAGACTTTCGCAATTGTGGGCACACGCACATGTTCAATCTGAACTTCAGATTAGATGCCTGTGCAATAGAATACGTACTTTGATGTGGAGATGCAAATGAGCCGAATAATCAGCATTTACATAATAAGAACAAAATGCACTTCACGTTTTCTCACTCGAAGTAGCTAGCATAAAAGAGGCGATCCTGTTCATTCGTAAGGAATTGAAAAATATCACAGTGTTTGAATACCTATTTTGCTTTTGATTGCTCATTATTAATTTATGGTGATCTAATTTAAACATCGTATGCTATTTTATCTGATTCACTGCAAGAATGTAGTTGAATACGTTTTAATTCTTTTTTTGTTTCAATTAACCATATTTGAAAACCTTTGACAACAGTTTATAGTCATATTGGTTTCATAGGGCACCTCCCTGAATCATTCCTGCCACACGATACTGTCAGGTTTTCCTCTTGCATCTCTATTTCAAAGCTTCAATCTTCTTAAAAAATAGAAGTACCCAAGAATACATGAGAAAAGTTGTCCCATCAAATGTCTGATGCAGAACAATTACCCATTGATGACATTCTAATCATAAGAGTACTTCTGTTCTAAAGAGTATTCGATTAGAAATAGACTTCAGAAATTCTATTGACCTCGGCTATCGTATGTAACTAATATTCATAACTAGCCTCTACTCTCATTCAATTTGTATAAACATTAGAACATGATATTTTGCACATACCAATCTTCTCCGGAATCTCCCTTGTCATTTAATAGCGTGGCTGCTCTTTTCCCTCCGATACAGTTTCCTAAACAAATCCCATACTACCTTGATTTTCAGTATTGATAGCCAATCAATTTGAGACTGCAAATAGCAACGACGGAATTTCCATTGCCAATCTGAGTAGAAAATTCCAAAGATTAAATTAGGAAAAGTGTTCATATCTCAGGTGTGAAGAGGAGACAAATTATTTTGTGTTTGTGACCCTTGCAGGTAAAGATGTAAGAAGGAAATCATGGCGTCGTATCCGCCATGTGACGGAAATATATGATAACTTCCGTTATTCTAAGGTCCAAAATAGAAACTGAATCTGCTTAATATATAGCCAAAAGATAATTGAACGTTCCATTCCAGATCATCTTTCGAAATATTTTAGAGGGAAGAGGAACAACCACAAAATTTCAGAAATACTCAACAAGCCAGACGACACCTTTAGAAAGTTAATGAACATTAAGATTGTGGGTCAAAAATTCTTCTTCAAAAGTGGGAAAGAAAGGATGTAAGATACAACAAGAACAAGGCAAATCAAATAAAGATATAAAGAGGAATATGACTCATAAGATGAACTCATAGCAAGATAGGTTTCAGATGTTATTCGATCGCCGAGCTAATGGAGGCAATTGTAAAACAATAGAATATGTGTCCGCTTAAACTAATTTAGCAGGGGGATGGTAATCGGAGTGATAGTACTGAGGATGAGGTTTTCCTCAAGGGCAAATCTTGCAGGCAAATCTGTTGTAATTCTTTCAACAAATAACAAGAAGGATCGGCAAAGGAAATTCGGTTGATGTTCAGAAGGTCTTTGCCGAGGTGCTGCACATGACGCTGCTTAGCAAGATAAGAGCTGATAGTATCAGCGGAAATATACTAGCACGGATAGAGCTGTGGCTGATTGGCAGGCGGCAATGAGTGGGAACGATTGGAGCCTTTTCTGTTGGCTGTCAATATCTCGTGGTATTGAACAGGCTTCTGTGTTGGGACTCCTTAATTTTACGTTACATGTCAATGGCTTATTTGACGGAATTGATTGCTTTGTCCGAAAGCTTTCAGTTGATATGAAGATAGGTGGAGCGCAGGTAGTTTTTACGAAATAGAGAATCTACAGACAGACTTAGACAGATTGGAAGAATGGGCAAAGAAGTGGGAAATGGAATGTAGTGTCAGAAGCGTATGATCGTAAACTTCGGTACAAGAGTAGACTATTTTCCACATGGAGAGCAAATTGAAAAATGTGAGGCGCAAAGAGACTTGGGATACCTTGTGCAAGATTCCCTAAAGGGTAATTTTCAAGTTGAGTCTGTGGTGAGCAAGGCAAATAAGGCAAATGTGATGTTGCCATTCATTTGCAGATGTCTAAAATATAAAAGCAAGGATTTAATGTTGAAGATTTATAAAGGATTGTGAGGGGGCTGGGGTGGGTGGCATCATTTGGTGCACTGTGAGCCGTTTGGGGCCCGTTATCTTACAAAGCATGTGCTGACACTGGAGAGGGTTCCGCAGGAGAAGACTAGAATATGAAAGCAAGGATATAATGTTTAAACTTTTGAAGGTACTGGTGGGATCTCACTTGGAGCATTGTGAGCTGGTCTGGGCCTCGTATATTATAATGGATGTGCTAAACCAGGACAGGATTTAAAGGAGGTTCACGAAACTGATTCCAGGATTGAAAGACTGTCATACGAAGAGTGTTTGATGACTCTGGGCTGGAATTCACCAGAATTTAGAAGAATCAGGGGTGACCTCAATGAAACCTACCGAATGGTGAAAGGACTTGATAGAGTGGATGTGGCGACGATGCGTTCTATGGTGGGAGAGTTTGGGACCAGACAACACATGTTCCGAATAGAGGGGCGTCCTTTCAGAACGTAGATGAAGCAGCATTTTTTAGCCACAGAGTGGTAAGTCAGTAGAATTCATTATCACATGGAGCTTGAACGCCAAGCCCTTAGATGTAGTTAAGACACAAGTTGACAGATTCTTGATTGGTTAGGACATGAAGGAATACGGCGAGAAGGCGGAAGAATGGGGTTTCGGGGAAGAATGAATCAACCATAATGAAATGCTGGAGCAAACTAATTCTGCTCCTATATCTTGTGGTGGTATACTCGCTAATGCAACGAAATCTATGACCGTAGTTCAGATAAAGAGACCAATGAACGGAAAATGTTTCAAAAGGGCATGCACAACAGTTCAAAGGGAGACAGAAAAATAAAACGGAGCCTGTTCACAAAAGGTTAAAATATAACGTGAATGCAATCGATATGCAATCGGAAATGCATATCACCGGTTGGTTTGGTTACTTGGAAGCTGATTATTCCGATTAAGAAGAAAAGTTGCATGAACGGCTTCTTCCGAAACCATTCGCACAATTAATGTTGAAAATTTTGCAAGATCATTCCAAAAATGTATGACATATTTCCACCTCCTAAAACAGACTATGTCACTGACATAATGCAAAACTTTATATGCACAATAATTATTCAATTAACTATGAATAATGAGAAGAATTGTAACTGCTTACTCGTATCACTGAGGGCTTTCTTCAAGGAATCCACTTCTAAAATATAAAACATATAGTGTAATGGTATGTAAAGTGCGTCATGGTGATTTTCTTACTTAATTCTTACATTTAATTGATTAAAATATTAATTTTAGCACCAATAATGCTGATTATATACTATAGCAGAAGACGAAACTCCTTTCTGTTTATTGCCACAATGAAAAGTTTATGCATATTAATTCTTTTCTAAATTATTAATTGAAGTCTTCATAACGCCACATTATTGTTCATTTCCAAATCATTAATTGAATTCTTCATAATGCTACGTCATTGTTCAACGTAGAGAGGTTACTTTCTTGGTTTAGTCTATTGTATTCTGAGAGGTATTATTAAAGAAACCAGATGGGATGAATTTATAAACCAACATAAATGATGTATAACTGAAAATCAAACTTCTGATTAGCCAACAATAATTAAAATGAAAAGAAAGCCAAAGTCCAACTGTACTAGTATCATCTTATATTTAGCTTTTGGAATAAAACAGCCTAAGTTATTGGAACACTGGAAACTGATTTTTATATGTTTCCAACTTCCGTTTGCATATTTAGGAAAATGAAAATGGCACAAAATAAATTATGGTTTAATTGAAAATGCAAGATATCAACTATTCACCAATACTACTGGAAAATTACATTTAAATTGACTTTATGAAGCAATTCTGCTCTTCAGTTAAGAAAATTAATAGTCTTGCAATTACTATGCTCCCAATGTGAATAGTGTCCACTTTCTAATTTGAATAGAAGATCGGGATTTTTACGAGACCGAATGGCTTATACTGATTTCATCAGGAGCTTTAATTGAGTTTATTTCAGAAAAGAGTCCAAGTTATGCAACTATAATTACACGTGTTCATTTCGCCTGTATTCTGATGTGTTCACTTTATACTTGGAAGATGCTGCAATGAAGTCCGTTCCGATGACTTGTTAGTGACTAATACTCTAACACTCCAACATATTAAAACGAATATAAATCTTCAGATGTTTATCTGTTTAGAGCTCAATCCGGAGTTCACGCGAGATCATTAGTGTTTTATGTCCACCGCGCTATCTCTTATGGACTGTGTTCTGATTAAAGATAATCCTCCTGCTGTGTTTTCCAAACAGAACACGTAAAGCACGACAATCGACTTCAAATAAATGGTAGGTATGTTTGTTTGAACTCCTGGGTAGGAATCAGAGGCTGTAGCGACAGATGCTGTTAAGACCTCAGAGTTAGACTCCGACCATTCACTGAACACGAGTATGAGAAAAGATCTACATTTTCAATTCGCACTCAAGCTTACGGGAAAATGACGCAGCTGTTTTTCGGACTTTGACTGTGAACACTCACCAAAATTAATGGCTTGCCATTTCAACAGCATTGGATGCTCTGCCATTTCATCACGGCTGATAGATTTTTCCTCACCGCCCCAGTCTCTTGTCTTCTCCCCGTATCCCTTCATGTCCGGACCAATCAAGAACCTATCAAACCTTCTGCCTTAAATATGCGAAACGACTTGACATCCCCAGTAGAGTGTGGCAGCGGATTTCACAGATTCACCACTCTCTGGATAAAAAAATTCCTTTTCATCGCCGTTATAAGAGGACGCACATATATCCGAAGCTGTGTCCTCTGGTCCTAGATTCTCCTACCATAGGAAGCATTCTCTCCCTATCCATTCTATTGTGGCCTTTCAACATTCAATAGATTTGAATTAGGTCACCCTTCATTCTCTGAGTTCCAGTGAATACAGGCGCAGATCCATCCAATGCTATTCACATGACAAGCCGTTAAATCCTGGAATAATTTTGGTGAACCTCCTTCAAACCCTCTCTGATGTCAATTGATCCTTTCTTAGACAAAGGGACCAAAGCTGCTCCCAGTACTCCATATGAGGCTTCATCAGTGCCTTGTCAAATCTCAACATTACATCCTTGCTCTTACAAATATACTGGACCTCTCGAAGTGAATGAGAACATAGTATTTCACTTTCCCACCACGGACTGAACCTGCAAATTAATCTTTCGGGAATCCTGCACATGTCATGAACCCGGCAGCTTGCCATAGATCATGGAACACCTTGGGTTAATAAATACTTGAATTTACTAATCAAGGTCGTGGTTGCCGTGGATGAGCCATCGTGTTTTCGATTAATCTTGTTAACTTTCTCGAGGTAGCCACGTTTCCGGCATTCTGTGATTATTTAAAGAGGAATCTCAGTCAGCGCCTGAGGTTGGTCACTTTGCCGAAGAAAATGAATTCTCGTGGTATCGTTTCTCCGAAACCCTATTAGTGTTCTCAGTTTGGTCGGGAAAGATGAGTTATGTCGTGGTACTGTTTAGTCACTCCTCCGAGACTCTGATTCCGACGTTCGTCCTCTTGCTCAATCTCTTGCTAGTAATCCTGCCGTTCCTGTGAACCTGGGTCCAGTCCATCGGAAGTTCATCATGACGGCATAGGGGCTCCCAAGTCACTTTGCGCCACAGTTTTTTGTTCTGTTTTCTTTCCATTTTGAAAATAGTCAGCCCTTTCATTTCTTCTACCAAAGTGTATGACCATATTCTTTCCGACACAGTTTTCTATCTTCACTGTCTTAGCCAATTGTCCTAATTTGTCTAAATCCTCTGCAGCCTCTCTACTACCTAGAATCTGCCTCCTTCTTCAGCTATCAAAGTATCGTCCGCAAACTTAGCCATAAATTTCGTCAGCCAAGTCATTGACATATAACGTAAGAAGAAGCAGTCTCAACACAAACCCTTATGGAACACCACCCGATGCAAACCAGAAAAGGCTCCCTTATCCCACAGTCTGACTCCTGCCAATCAGCGAATGCTGTATCGATGATACTATCTTTCCTGTAATACCATGTGTTCTTATCTTGTTAAGCAGCCTTAAATGTGCCACTTTGTCAAAGGCCTTCTGAAAATTCAAAGTACACAACATCCACCGATTCTGCTTTGTTTATCCTGCTTGTTATTTCTTCATAGCATATCAACAGATTTTTCAGGGGTTCAGACACCAACATCTTCCCAATCACTGAGGTCGCCCTACCTGGCCTATAATTTCATATATTCTTCCATGCTCCCTTTTTGAAAAGTGGAGTAACGATTGCAATTTTCCATTCCTACGGATTCATCACAGCAATTCATTCTTGAAGGATACTTAGTAATTCTTTGATAGTCTCTTCAGCCACCTCTTTCAAAGCCATGGAATGTATATCATCTGGTCCAGGTGACTTACGTTCCTTCAGACATTTCAGTTTTCAAGCGCATTCTTCCTAGCAGCGTAACTACACACACTACTGCCTCCTGATACTCTTGAATCTCCGGAATACTGCTAGTGCGTTCCACAGTGAAGAATGATGCACCACACTTACTCACTTCGCCCGCCATCTCTTGGACCCTCATTAATGCATCTCCAGCATCGTTTTCCAGCGGTGCGATGTCCGCGCTCTCCTATACTTCACACTTTATGTATCCGAAGACACATTTAGTGTCCTCTTATATGTTATTGGCTAACTTAATTGTGATTCCATCTTTTCCTTCTTAATGACGTTTTAGTTGCCTTCTGGTGGATTTTAATGCGAGAGAACAGTTCAGAAGGAGATCAAGGTGACTAAATGACCGCTAGAAAGCAAGGTGATTGACTATTCTACAGGTGTTTGCAAAAACATTAAAAATGAAAGGATCACAAGGGACGAAGGGATCACAAGGGAGTAGGTGGAGGAGGAAATGGTGGCGCAATGCAGAGCGTGCGGCCACTCCGGTGATGAATATCTGAAATTTGTCAGGTAGGATGCCGTGCACAATTCTGATTTGATGGAAGCAGACGTGAGATCAAGGACGAACATCTGGTGAAACTTCTGAAATGCCTATTTCGCTGCCGCCGCTACTGTGTGATTCGAAATCTCTGGAGGGGAAGGCCCCAAATCCTCAGCTTTGCTTGTTGTTCGGCGGCGGGGGCGACGTCGAAGCGCTCGGCAGAGATTGTACTCGGTACTCGGTGTTGGAGGGCTGGTCGGAGGCTTGAAGTTTTCGGACGGACTCAGAGTCGGACAGTATAAAATTAATAAAATTATACAATCTTAACGTTCGTCTGCTTACAGGCATCCACAAGCAAGGAATCGCAATTAATCAAAAAAGGATCAACATCCAATGCGCAGTACAAGAAGGGGAAAAAAAACACAAATCATGCAAACTATATAAACAAGAAAAAGCATCTCAAACCATATTGGGTCCACATACCCGGAGCCTGGAACAGCTAGAGTAGACCTATAGCCTCGTTGCCAGTTCATCGCACATGGACCAAATCACCCTGAAGTTCGCAGACACGATGCTCAAGGATTCAGCGCCACGGAGGTTGCGGGGGCGGGGGGGGGGTGGGTAAAGATCCTAGGAGACAGAGCGGAATTGGTCCGACCCTCGCCTCAGATACCAACACCCTGGCTTTCCAGCCGATCTCGACAGACAATTAAATTGGCCAGACACGGGAAATCCCCTGCACTAGGACCGGAGTCCCATGGCAACGATTTGCTCTGGGCCTATACGCCGCCGACCTACCCGAGGCCGTTCTCGAATTTTGAAAACTCAGCTTGGCACATAGATCGATGCAACCTTGCTCCCGTTTTAGGTGAACAGGGTATGAACTGATTCCGCTCTGATTCTCACGCTCCAACTTCATTTCCCTCTCTGCTTCCGTCTCGACCAAGCCTCGAACTAGCTTCTCCATGAACATGCCACGTTCTATCTTTGTATCTCATCAGCACACTGAATCCTCTAGTAAGCCTTGCCTTCGCACGCCTCTTCATTGTTTGCAGTGATAGTTTGCATTGTGGAAGTCTATGCCTCCGACTCTGGGGTGGGAGCGGTTCTCTCCCAACTTTCCGGCCCTGACCAAAAACATGATCCCTGCGCCTTCTTTTCTTGCCGGCTGTCCCCCGCCGAACAGAACTACGACGTAGGGAACCGGGAGTTACTGTCCCTCAAACTTGCTTTGGAGGATTGGAGGCACAGGCTGGAGGGAGCAGAACATCCATCTGTCGTCTGGTCAGATCACAAGAGCCTCGCATACATCCAAATCGCCAAACGTCTGAATTCCCGCCAAGCCCGTTGGGCACTATTTTTTGGCCGTTTCAGATTGACACTCACCTATCGTCCGGAATCCAAGAATGGTCCCGCATGGGAGGTTAGTTAGGAAAATTCAGTCGCTAGGTATACATGGAGAGGTGGTAGATTGGATTAGACATTGGGTCAATGGAAGAAGCCAAAGAGTGGTAGCAGAGAATTGCTTCTCCGAGTGGAGGCCTGTGACTAGTGGTGTGCCACAGGGATCAGTGCTGGGTCCATTGTTATTTGTCATCTATATCAATGATCTGGATGACAATGTGGTAAATTGGATCAGCCAATTTGCTGATGATACAAAGATTGGAGGTGTAGTAGACAGTGAGGAAGGTTTTCAGAGCCTGCAGAGGGACTTGGACCAGCTGGAAAAATGTGCTGAAAATGGGAGATGGAGTTTAATACAGACAGTGTGAGGTATTACACGTTGGAAAGACTAACCAAGGTAGAACATACAGAGTTAATGGTAAGGCACTGAGGAGTGCAGTAGAACAGAGGGATCTGGGAATACAGATACAAACTTCCATAAAAGTGGCGTCACAGGTAGATAGGGTCGTAAAGAGAGCTTTTGGTATATTAGCCTTTATTAATCAAAGTATTGAGTATAAGAGCTGGAATGTTATGATGAGGTTGTATAAGGCATTGGTGAGGCCGAATCTGGAGTATTGTGTTCAGTTTTGGTCACCAAATTACAGGAAGGATATAAATAAGGTTGAAAGAGTGCAGAGAAGGTTTACAAGGCTGTTGCCGGGACTTGAGAAACTCAGTTACAGAGAAAGGTTGAATAGGTTAGGACTTTATTCCCTGGAGCGTAGAAGAATGAGGGGCGATTTGATAGAGGTACGTAAAATTATGATGGGTATAGATAGAGTGAATGCAAGCAGGCTTTTTCCACTGAGGCAAGGGGTGAAAAAAAACAGAGGACATGGGTTTAGGGTGAGGGGGGAAAAGTTTAAAGGGAACATTAGGTGGGGCTTCTTCACACAGCGAGTGGTGGGAGTATGGAATGAGCTGCCAGACGAGGTGCTAAATGCGGGTTCTTTTTTAACATTTAAGAATAAATTGGACAGATACATGGATGGGAGGTGTATGGAGGGATATGGTCCGTGTGCAGTGTGCAGTGGGACGTGGCAGAAAATTGTTCAGCACAGCCATGAAGGTCCAAAAGGCCTGTTTCTGTGCTGTAGTTGTTCTATGGTTTCTATGGTTTTTATGGGAAGCTCCATGCTCTCTCCCGTCAATACGTGTCCGAGGATAGCCTTCCCAACCTCGAGACCATCCTTCTGCTATCCTGTGTTGTGGCTGCCCTCACCTAGGAAACCGAACCCATAGTCAAAAAGACCCAACTGACTTAACCTAACCCAGGCAACGGACCCTCCAATCGCCTCTTCGTGCCTGATTCTGTCCTGTCACAGGTTCTCCAGTGGGGGCACACTTCTCGCTTCGCCTGCCATCCCGGAATCGACTGAACTTTGCCCCTTTTGAAGATACATTTCTGGTGGCCCTCCATGGACACTAACACCCGTTCTTTCGTGTCTGCCTGTTCCGTTTGTGCCCGCGGAAGAGTCTCCTACCGACCACCTGCTGGATTGCTTCGTCCCCTACCTGTCCCAGGCTGCCCTTGGTCTCACATTAAGCTAGATTTCGTTATTGGACTACCCACGGCACGTGGGAACACCGCCGTACACAGCACACTGGACCGCTTCTCCAAAACTGTGGACTTCGTAGCCCTTTCCAAACTCCCTACAGCCCATGATGAACAAGGCCTACCTCCTTGTTCATCACGTCTTCCAACTCCATGGAATTCCCTCTGACATTATTTCTGACCGGGGCCCCCTATTCATCTCCCAAGTATGGCCACCTTTTGTCAAGCCCTTGGAGCGTCAGTAAACGTGTCTTCCGGCTTTCATCCGCAAACTAATTGTCAAACAGAACGAACGAACCAGGATTTGGAAGCAGCTTTGCGCTGCATAACCGCCAACAACCCGTCATCCTGGAGCACCCATCTCATTTGGGTCGAGTACGCCCACCAGTCCCTGGTCGGCACCGCCACCGGAATGTCTCCCTTCGAATGCTCCCTCGGTTACTAACTCCCTCTGTTTCCCCCACATGAAGATGGCATTGAAGTGCCTTCTGTTCAGGTTCATCTCCGCCGGTGCCACAAGAACTGGAAGGATGCACTAGCAGCCCTGCTCCGCGCAGCCGACTGCAACCGGAGGATTGCCGATCGCCATCTAATTCCTGCACCAAATTATCAGCCTGGACACAAGGTTTGGTTCTCGTCAAAAGACATTCCCCTCAAGAATAAACCCAGCAAACACGCCCTTCGCTATCTGGAAACCATTCGAGATTGGGAGTGTCATCAACCCCTCGGTGGTCAGACTCAAACTGTCTGGATCGATGTACATTCATCCGACATTCCACGTCTCCCAATTGAAACAAATATCTGTCAGGCCTTTGTGCTCTCCTGCTGAACCTCCTCCACCCGCCCGGATCATTGACGACCACCGAGCATACACTGTCCCGCGAATACTGGATCTGCGCCGTCGAGGCAGAGACCTCCAGTATCTGGTCGATTGGGAGGGAACGGCCCAGAGGAGCGCTCCTGGATTTCCTGTTCGTTGATCCAAACCTTGTGTCCAGGCTGATAATTTGGTGCAGGAATTCAATGGCGATCGGCAATCTTCCGGTTGCAGTGGACCCTTCCCTCATCCGTGATTTCCATCGAGACAATCCGGAGAAGCCGGGTGGTTCGCCTGAAGGCTCCCGTTGGGTGGAGGAAGATACTATCATGGTCCCGATCATTTAATTCCCTATCTTGCTCCTAACTTCCTTTGGTTATGCCACGGTTCCGACCGTTAGTTTTCTATTTGCGTGTTATTCTCTCTGATAACGGCACACCTGGTTTCCATCAAGACCAGCAGAATTAAAAACCCCGGCTTTACAACCACTAGTCGCTGGATCGTTGGTTTTGTCTGTGTAGTGATTAACGTTTCCCGACCGCTCAGAACTGTGTGTTCTAAGTTTTGATCCAGTTTCAGGGTTTACCTATGAAACCCCGTCTCTCTGTGTCAAGGCTCCGTGTCAAGGCTGTCCAACGTTCACGTCCACATAAGCATCCTAACCCAATGTCCGTGCTGTGTTCTGCACTTGGGTGCGCTACATTCGCTCATTGCAACAGCATTGGCTTTCTGGGATCAGCAAGAGAGTGCTGTTGGATGGCTGGGCTCCTAACTGAAGACCTGTGTCTAGTAGAGTGCTGCAGCGATCGATGCTGTGCGTGTTGTTGATTGACATCTACTGTATATTAATGATTTGGAGGATAATATGGTAATCTTTATCGGCAAGTATGTGGCTGACACAAAAACTGGGGGTTTTAGTGGACACTGAGGAAGATCGTAGAGCTTACAGCGAGATCTGGAGCAGCAGGAAAAAATAATAGGCTGAAAAAAGGCAGATACAATTAAACACAGACAAGTGCCGGGTGCTACACTTCGGTAGGACAACAAGGCTAGTTTATACACAGTGAACGACAGGCACTGAGGAGTTTGGTAGAACAAAGGTATCCATGATTCATTGAATCTGGCGACACCAGTAGACCAGTTCGTAATGAAGGCTTCTGGCATATTGGCCTTCAGAATTCAAAGTATTGAATACAGGCTGTTACTAGAACTGGAGGACGTGAGTTATGAGCAAAGATGGAACCAACTAAGACTACTTGTTTGGGACGTGCAATATTGGCGGGAAGGGAAATATTTGATAGAGATATATAAATTGATTAGGGATAGATAGAGTAAATGCAAGCAGGTTTTTTTCCACTGAGGTTATCTGGCACTACAACCAGAGGTTATTGATTAAGAAGAAAGGTGAAAAGATTAAGGGGAATCTAATGGTAAAATTCCTCACAGAGGCTAGTGCTAAGCGCAGGCTGCGCATGCAAGCTTGTTTTCCAAGTTAACTGAAGAGTAGGGTTACCGAGGGCTGTTTTCCGCGTGCACAGCAATGGAAGTTGGCAGTTTATATGTTTTGCCACAGCGTATAGGGACAGATGAGCCTTTTTTCCCTGTGTTGCATTTTCATCGGACTCCACGATTCGGTTTGTAACGGCTATATCGTGATAATGAATATGCAGAAAAATCCACTTTATTTTGTGCAATCCATGCTCTATTTTGTTTTTTTTTTTGTCTAACTAGACAGGCAGAGCAGTTTACCTCTAGCCCCAAAGCATTGCTTGGAGAAGCCAACTGTAATCAATGAAGCTCCTCGTTTTCGACCTTAAGTTTAACAGGGACGGTCCTTAAAGTGATGACACAAGGACTCTGCCTTAGGAACGCTTCTCACCATGTATGTGACGAATGATATACGTTAACATTCAGGCGAGTAACTTCACTTATTTCCTATTGGTTTCGGGACTTCCTGTACTGCTTGGTGTTGAGGAAAATCGTCAGATATAGCATGCCCTTTTATCATCTTCTTTTTAGAGTGAATATAAAGAAGAGACCAGTCTGGAGAAACAAATGCCCTGTAAAAAAATATTCTGGATGTCTCGTCTCTCTATGCCACTTATAATCAAATATACACCTGAAAAATCTCTTCCCATAAAGGGCATAAAGGGTAGGAGGAAGTCGGTGTATGTATTTGGATAGAATAAGAGCATGGGCAAAGAATTGCTGTAGCGGACAGTAAGAGCATTTCCATTTATTTGTTTGTTAAAGGAATAAACTCAAAGACCACTTTTCAAGTGGGAATTGACTTCAGAAATCGGAGGTGACAGGAATGTGCAGTGTTAGCCCAAGTGCAGATAGAGACATACCCAAACGGATAAACAGTTCACTCACTTTGATGGAGATCTCTGAAGGATTATAGGAAGAACAATATACAGTACACCAACACAGCCGTTAACTAAAACTCTCAAGGTGAAAGCTAATTCCGACACATTTGCTCTGAAGCAGTAACTCAGTAGTAAATAAATTCCGCTCCTTTACATCATTAATCTGAACGGTAGTCTTGTCCAGAACAAGGACTAAGGTAAGCAAGAAACATTCACGTTGCTGTGCTTTTGGTCACGATAAAGGGAGTTAAAGAGCACCACGATACAATAATAATCGGCTAGAATATGCATTCACAAGAGTGTGATTGCCAACTCCGATCCGCATCTTGCCTGCGAGGATGCCCAGACCAGGCGTCAGTCTCCGATGATGTGTCAGGTCCACTCCCGCAAGGCGCAGCGCCAGAGGCGCCTGTGAACTATACCCAATGGAAGTCCCGCCTGAGAGACTAGTCATGAATGTCATCGGCGGAACCAAAGAACGTTCCTCCGGACTATTCCCCTCCCAATCCACGAGAAACTAGACCCTGCCCCGTAGCCGGCGATATTGTAGGAAACGCAGCAGAACAGACCAACGAGCTATCAATCGAGCAGGGAGGCAGGCAGGGTGATGGTGACTGGAGGAAAAGTGGATGAAAGGCACAGTCCTTGGCTGGGAAACGTGGAACACTAGTTGAATCTTCATTGATGATGGTAGGCGCAATCTATATTATAACTTGTGGATAGCTTTTTCTGCTACGATTGGTACTACGTAGCGTCGAGCCGACTTGTGGCTCTTAACACAACTTTCAGAGTAATATTACTAGAGCCGATAGGGCTACCGGGCATATTGTTTCTGATCGCGCAACAGAGATGGCTGAGCTGATCTTCACGTGTGCTTGGAGCGTTGGAGCAACTCTTCAGAAGCCGGAAATTCCACAACTATTTGTTGGTCGTAGAATGGTGGCTGAAGTTACAAAGGGACTTGGGAGCCCTTGTGCAAGATGTCCTAAAGGTTAACTTCCAGGCTGAGCTGGTGGTGCAGAAAGGCAAATAGAATGTTGACATTCATTTCTAGAGGTATAGAATATAAGAGCAGGGATGTGATGTCGAAGCTCTATAAGGCCGTTGTGAGACCACACTTAGAGTATTGTGTGCAGTTGTGAGCTCCTTATTTTAGAAACGATATAGTGAAATTGTAGAAGGTTCAGAGAATATTCACGAGAATGTTTCCAGAAATGGAAGAGTTACCATATGAGGAACGTTTGGAAGCTCTGGGCTGTATTCCCTGGAGTTCAGGAGAATGGAGGGGTGGGGCGGGGGGAGATCTGATAGAAACGTTCCGAATGTCAAAAGGCCTGAACAGATTAGATTTGACAAAGTTATTTCCCATAGTAAGGGAGTCCAGGACAAGAGAGCACGACATTAGAAATGAAGTACGTCTATTTAGAACTGAGGTGTGGAGCAATTACTTTAGACAGAAGGTGGTAAATTGGTGCAATTTGTTACCACGAGCGACTGTGGAGGAGAAGTCATTGGGCGCATTCAAGGCAGAGATAGAGATGTTCTTGATTAGCCAGCGCATCAAAGGATATGGTGGGAAGGCAGGGGAGTGGGGATGACTGGAAGAATCGGATCAGCCCGTGATTGAATGGTGGAGTAGGCTCGATAGCCGAATAGCCTTACTTCTGCTCCTATAGCTTATGGTCTTATGGTTGGCGCAGGCAAGGCAAGGCAGGATTGTGTCCAGCCTTTGATTCACTCTTGCAGTCTGGCCTTTCATTGAGTTTTAAAATCAGATGACGCTCCCAAAAGAGAATGAAAAGCCTTCCAAAAACAGGATATAAACTGTCCTGAGGGAAGCCGTGCAGCCTGAACATGTGCCGCAACGGGTCCAACGAGCCTCACGAATGTATAGAAAGCAATAATGTGGGCAGTCTTGGAGAATCGGTCTACAATCAGCAGAATGATAGTGTTCCATCTCAGGGGGACAGACCAGGCATGACATGCACTGGTTGAACCAAGGGCGACGAGGCACAAGCAGCTGGTAGAGCACACCAGAAGGACGATGACGTAATAATTTTGCTCTGCGTACGTGGGACAGACAGGGACGAAAATGTGCACATATTGGTATACAGATAGCGACACAAAAAATCTATTTACAAATTAGAGGGTCCCTTGATTTCTCGGATACCCAACCAGATGCGTGTAACTCTCGCTTCGGCTAGCGGCTTAATATAGGGGGTGATAAGAAACAGTCTATTGCACAATGTTGGAGCCCACTAAAAAGCCGATCATCCACCATCGATCTCCGCCGATCGTCGCTGCCCTTCGGACCCTCGCTCCAAGTCCACCCCGTCCGGCGGTCTGGCAACTCCCTCAATTCGCATGTTCTCTCCTCTTCTCTCCCGGGCAAAAGACCGCGAAAATCTCTCTTCCAGGCTCACAAGAAAGAACAACAGAATTGCAAACCCCGTTATCCCTAGTCATAACCCAAACATTGCTGTTACAGAGAAACCATCACATTATCAGTTAAACATTACAGCATGTTACACAGCAGTGAAACCCTACAACATGCTACATGAGAACAGTGGGAACACTTCAGCAATATTGGGGGCATTGTAGCAGGGACAAACTGCCGGTGGAAAGACCCCACCTGGGTCTGGATCTAACTGTTGGACAGCTGTCTTGCCTGCCTCTGATCTCCCAATCACTGTAGTAGCAGCAGTGCTCGAGCAAAAAAAATTGTCTCTGGATGGGCGCTATCCTTAGAATGTCAAACTGGCGAGAAAGACTGCATCAGCCTTGATATTCATACTGTTATGGCGGTAGATCAGGGTGAAGCTAAAACTGTAGAATAGGAGAATGAGCCCAATGGCCTTCACAGCAGTTCACTTTCATGGTGTCCGAAATGTAGGAAAGCATCTTCTGATAGTCCATACGAGAAAGAGTGCTCTACTCACTCCAGCCGTGTGGCCATGCATCCAGGCCTCCTTGAAAGCCAGAGGCTCTCGGTTCCCAACATAGTACTTAGACACTGAAATGAACCCGATTATTCAGAGAAGACCGCAGGGGTAGTGTTATTCACACGTTGCGATCTCATGCCGGACCCTTGCGCTTAGTACGCTCTGGAAGGCAGTGATGAGTGATCTCTCATCCCATCCGTCTTAATCCCACTCATGCGGAACTTTACTGTGTAGTCCCTACTGCCCCTTTCCCTTGGCAACGACCCAAAAGTCGGTGGGTAGCCTACTTATTTCGTATTACAACACAAAAAAAACTTCCTTGAACTCGACGATAACTTGCTAGTAAGATAGGTCTGTGGTGTCTTGATTCCGCAGAACGTGTACAGGCTGAGTAGGGTTCCATCTATGAGATTCACCATACAAGCCAGTTTACAGGTATCATGACCGAAGCGATCCTGCTGGACTTGACAACTCAGCGCACACTGAGTAATAGCGATTCTAGAGCTGCCGGAGCCACATGAAGATTTGCTTTGTGGAACTTCTGGTCGGGGCACGAGAGTCGGGGATAGACCATAAGATCATAAGAATATAAAACATAGGATTTTATCTTGCTAAGCAGCCTCATGTGTGGCTCCTTGTCAAATTCCTTCTGAAAATCCATTACCCTTATTATATGTTTTTTCCAGCTCCCTTTGCAACCTCAACACCACATCTTTGCAACTATTTGGAGGCCCATATATGATCCCCATATTATTTTTTGCCTTGCCGTTTCTTCACTCCTCCCACAAAAGATTCAACATTCTCAGAGCCTATGCCCCTTTTTTTTCTGAAGATATAATTCTATCTCTTATCAACGGAGTCACACCGCCGGCTATGGCTTCCAGCCTGTCCTTCCGATACAAAGTATATCCTTTGATGTCAAGCATCTTTCAGCCAAGACTTAGTGACGCCCACAAGGTTACGTCAAACAATCTCTAATTGCGGCACGAATTCCTCCACCTTTTCTGAAAGCTATATGCATTCAAATGCAGCTCCTTCAGCCCTGCATTCTTCGCCCTTTTGAATTTTGCCTCTCTGGTACAATGTAACTAGTTTTCTCTGTATCCAGTCATTGGCTTGCCCTTCCTTACAGTCATGTTACACCCATCATCTATATGTAAAACCGCTGGTTCATCATCAACTCGATCATATTGGTTACCATCCCCTGCCACTTTAGTTTAAACCACTCCTAATAGCTGAATTAAACCTTCCCGCAAAAATATTGTTTCCCCTCGGACTCAGGTGCAGCCCTCTCTATTATACTCGTCTTATGACCACGCAGCAGACTCAGTTGTGACCGCAAAGGGGCTCGGAAGTCGAAAGGTTGACTTGTAGGTTGAGTTCGTAGTAAGGGAGGCCTAAGCAATGTAAGCATTCAGCAGATATGTGATTTTGAGGCTGCATAAGATATTGTTCAGACAGCATTTGGCATATTGTCAGTAGTATTGGTCCTCTTATCAAAGAAATGAAAAAATTGTTTTCGACACCTTAAGTATTTTGTTTTAATTTTATTTAGTGTTACAGCACGAAATTGACCTCGCTGTCCCTTCAGGTTACGCCGCTGCATTAATCCACAACCACCCAGAATTAAAACTAACATAATTTCGGGTCCATTTACAATGACTAATTATCCTAACCAGTACATATTTGGATCCTAGGAGGAACCCAAGATACCAAGGGAGAAACCCACGCATTCCATGCGGAGTACATACCGACTGCTTAAAAATGTGGCCGGCATTGACCTCCGAAATGCGACGCACCAGCTATCCAGAAACCCATGCAAGTGCTCTCTAAACCACCTCCAACTTTATGCTGTGCATTTCCCTGAGAACACTTTCTCCCAATATATGAGCCCTAATTCCTGTCTGAAATCATGCAAATTAGTCCTCTCCCAAGTTATTTACTCTCCCTTTCCTTCAGTTTCTACTTGAGTTCAGTCTATATAACCACAGCCCGAATTCAAGGTTGATAATTTACTTTGAATGTCACAATAAGTAAATAGTCCTATGGAAAATTTACGGCATAAATACTGAATCAAAGAACAAACGTGCGAAAAGCACAATCAGACATCAAATAACATAGCTGTAAATAATTTCTGCTTGATGAAAACTTAATCAACTGCCGCTCAAATAGCCACTGTAATTGGACGAATATTTTTTTCTCGTTTTGTTCAACAGTGAAGGACAAATATGTAATAGTCGATTGTAAGTTATCCCGACAGTTCACTATTATTGTGAAACTATAAATTTTAGAGATAGTGAATTGCGTAGAGAATTAACTTATACTGCTCACCTTGTGATTTATCTATCAGCTTTTTCTCTACAAGAAAATTAATTTAGTTATTCCTTTTATACAAATTATTCATTGAGCTATCTGAGATAAAGTACTAAAATAATAGCGAGCACAATTGCCGGTACTCAGAAGGATTATCTTCATATTAACCTTGCCACCAATATTCTATGTCCTTGGGTGCAATTTCACATTCAGTAACTCATTCACTGATTTTGCTTTTCCATTCCATAGTAAACGTTTCCGGTTGTTTCCTACTTATGACGACACACGCGTGTAACCTGAAAGGTGAGAAGGCACGCTGCAAAGTTTTAAATTATTTGGAATCGTGGGAAAAGTACGCTCTATTTCATTTTAGGCACATGCATGGTTTTCTAACAGCCTCAAACATTTCAGAATTTTGTGGTTCTGTGTTCTGTTTCAACCTCAGTTAAAATATTATCTAATATGTGCTATGTAATAAATAGTATGTAACAAGCACTTGGAGAGTAAAGGAAATAGTTTAAGATTTTGTTGTCGTTTAAACTAAATCCGATTTTCATAATATTAATACCAATCATTCGGAGAAAACATTGCCTTCTAGACACTAAAATTAGTGCAAAGAAATTACTGCAAGCAGTATATCCTTAACGTTTTCGATCATTTTCTTTTTAACAAAGGTAATGTGTGAAGGTCATTTGGCAAAAAGAAATCCTTTCTAAGGTTAAGTATATTAGTAAGCATGCTAGTGCGTGCTACTCCATAGCTCATTTGGTTGAAAGAACAAATCACAGAGTGATATATATCAAGTGCTGCAAAATTGGATCCGTACGGATGACACTTGACCGTATTTATATGGTGGATCTAAGTGCGCGTTTCTATTTTATATGACTAGGAATTGATTATTATATAAAAATAGTAATACTGCTTACCCATAGTTTTCAGAGCCGTTACCAGTTCGCTAAATTCTGAAAAATAATGATAGTCTCACACTTACTTGTCAATTCGTATGAATAATACTTTGAACCCAAGTATTCGAATGACTATTCTACATTGAATTGAAGACAGTGATATCCTTCAGTTGCATTCCTTTCACAGTATATTGACTATCCGGTATGTTACACATTAACTTTCCAGAAAACAACAGAGACAATATAAGGTGATATCTCCCTAGAATCAAAACAGTAAACTAATCAACATCTGTACTTTTCTCTGTTTCGGTCTACTGCTTTTGCGCATTTGCGGGCAAATTGATTTATTATTCTATTCGATCCAAACAATTTTGCTATTGATTATAGAGAGAACTATCAGCATGTTCCAATTTGAATGAAGGTTCCTTTTCAAGGTTTGTTGCCCTATATTGAGAATATTCTCCGCTGTTTCTATTCTCGTCGCTCTCATCAGAGAGGAGGTACGGGATCGTGGAAACACACACTGAATTCATTATCAAAAGCTTATTCCTCTCCCTCCTGAGATTCTTGAACGTAGCATGAAGTCTATCTCACATAACCTTTTTGCCAATCACCTGTCCAGCTCTTGGCTCCATCCCTCCCCCTCCTGTCTTCTCCTATCATTTTGGATCTCCCCTCCCCCTCCAACTTCCAAATCTCTTACTAGCTCTTCCTTCAGTTAGTCCTGACGAAGGGTCTTGGCCTGAAACGTCGACTGCACCTGTTCCTAGAGATGCTGCCTGGCCTGCTGCGTTCACCAGCAAATTTGATGTGTGTTACCTCACATTTTGTTCAGTTTGTCTAATCTTGTATATTCATTATAGTAATTTCTAGTAACATTTATGTATTGCAACGTTGGTGATGATAAAGCTGATTCAGGTTCAGATTTCAACGACAATGCAGAGCTGAGGGATGAAATAAATTCCATCTGATCCTTAGCATTACCACTGACAGGGGTCGCATATGTAACACGAGCCTGTGCTTTGATTGTCATCCGTTTTGATACACTCAGCTACTTTTTCATAAATTCCCCACATTTCTCGTTCGTTGGTATTTGGGACATTGGATGCTCCTAAGTTTCTGTGTAGAAATAGAAGTAAATAGTCTGAATGAAACGAAATAAAATTCACGAATGAGAAGCAATATTTTGATTTTACAGACATAAGGCATTAGTATCTGGAGCCACAAGCAATCTGCTAAAGGGACTTAGGGCGTAAATTAACATTTGTGGGAGGAAAGTAATTGTTGATTATAATTATGTCTTCAATAAACAACTAAAGACAGGTGAATCTATAGTAAAAACAACATATCAGCAAAAATTAATTTGAGGCGATGGATATGGCCGCAGTGCCTCTGGAGAGTAGAGACATAGAGGCATAACTAGTGGTGCTATTTCCCACCGATGTAATGACTGGGGGATAATCTATCCAATGCTGTCCGTGCAGCAATTCCATGTTATCATTTTAACTGCAGAACTTCCCATAGGCTTCTATGCATCTCAAATACGTGGAAGAACTTGTGAAAAGGTTGTTTGGCCGCTTTCAGAGACTGTGTGAATGTTGCGATTTGTGGGGTGGAGGGGAAAATTGATGAGAATGTGAATCTGACATAATGGGATCAGTGAAGGGTTCGACAGATTGGAGAAGTATCGAACAGGTAAAATAGAAAAGTATGTATAAAGACGAAATAAAAGTAAAAGTTAAAAAGGAAGAAAGTAAGGATGGAGTGCAGAAAAGTCAAGTGCATAAGAGACAAAGATGACTAGACTTTAAAGGCACAATGAGTATAAGCACACTTTATTTGAATGCCTGTAGTATTCGTAGCAAGGTGAGTGAACTTGTTGCACAATTCGGTATAAAGGAGTATGATTTAGTGGTCATTACAGAAACGTGGTTGCGGCGTGGAAAGAATTGGTAATGAAGTATCCAAAGATATCAGGTAATATGGAAGGATAGGCAGGAATATAAGGAGAGGGATGTTAATTAAGGATGAGATCAGAGCGATACTGAGAAGCGATATAAGAAGCAGAATGCTGAATCCATCTGGGTAGAGATTGGGAATAGTAAGGGGAAAAACGTCACCGGTGGGAGTTGTCTACAGGCCATTGAGTGATAATATGTCAATGGCTCAGGAAATAAACAGAGAAATATCTGAGGCATCTAAGAATGAAACAGCAGGCGTTTGGGGGGTCTTTAATTTGCACATAGATTGAGTGAATCAAGTTGGTCGAGGCAGTCTTGAGAAGCACTTCCTATAATGCATACATGATAGTTTACTTGAACAGCATGTTACGGAACCTAAAAAGGAAGATGTTATGTTCGATCTGATCCTGTGAAATGAGACAGGTACAATTAGCAATCTTGTAGTTCAGCAAACTCTTGAAAAGAATGATCACAGTATGATTGGGTTTCTCATAGAAATGAGGTGCAATAGTTCAATCTAAAATCAGTATATTATGCCTAAACAAGGGAGAGTACGACAGTATGAGAGAGGAGTTGGATAGGATAGAAAGCAAACACAGGCTGTATGGTGGGACGATTGAGGAACAGTGGAAGACTTTCAAAGATGTTTTTCTCGGTGCTCAACAAAACTATATTCCAGTTAAAAACAAGATAGGGAGAGCCAGCCATGGATAACAAAGAAAATAAAGGAAGGCATCAAACTAAAAGTTAGTGCGTACGAAGTCGCCAAGAGTAGATTAGAAGATTGAGGAAACCGTCAAAATCAGCAAAGAACTACTAAGCAAGCAATAAAGAAAGTGAAGATCGGTTATGAAAATTAAGTAGCACAAAATATTAAAAAATGGATGTTAAAAGTCTTCATAATTATATAAAGCGAAAAGCGTGGCCAAAGTGAATGTAGGTCCATTGGAAGACGAAAAGGGGGAATTGATATTGGGTAATGAGGAAATTCGCGAGGCCTTAAGTGACTATTTTGTGTCGATTTTCACGGTGGAGGACACGTCTAACATGCCGAAGGACGATGATAAGGATGTGGTGGGAGGTGAGGACCATAGCTATCACGAAAGTGGTAGCGCTGAGTAAATATGTGGGCCTAAAGGTAGGCAAGTACCCTGGTTCTGATGGACTGCACGAAAAAAATGGCAGAGGTTATAGTTGAGGCTTTGGAGATAATTTACCAAAATCTTCTGGACTCTGGGCAGAACCCGGCGGATTGGAAGACAGCGAATGTCACGTCACTGTTCAAAAAAAGGATGCAGGCAAAAGGCAGGTATCTATAGGCCAGTATGTTAACATCTGTAGTTGGGAAAATGCTTTATGGTATCGTTCAACAGAAACAGCGAGACATCTGGAAAGATGTGGATCACCCAGGCAGACGCAACATGGATTCAGCAAAGGGAGGCTCTGTTTGACAAACTTATTGGAGTTTCTCTAGGGTATAAAAAGCGCAGTGGAAAGAGGGGAACAGATTAACGTTATTTATTTGGATTTTCAAAAGGCTTTCGATAAGGTGCCACATTAAAGACTTATTCATTAGAAAAAGATGCATAGAGTTGGGGGTAATGTATTGTTATAGAGAGAGGATTGTTTAACTATTAGAAGCAGGGAGTTGGGATACAAGGGTATTCCTCTGTTTAGAAATCAGTAGTTAGCAGTGAGCCGCCGGGGCCAGTGCTGGGCCCGGAACTGTTCATGATATACATTAACGATCTGCAAGTGGGAACCGAGTGCAGTGCATCTAAATTTACTGATGACAGTAATGTGAGGGAAAATCAATTGTGCAGGGGATACGGAGAGTCTGCAGAGATATATAGATAGGTTAAGCTATTGGGCAATAATCTGGCAGGGGTAGTACAATGTTGGTAAATGCGTGGTCGTCCACCTAGGAAGGCAAAATCGAAGATCAGATTATTATTCAAATGGTAAAAGATTACAGCATGCTGCTGTGCAGATGTATTTGGGAGTGCTTGTGCATGAATCGTAATAAGGCTGGTTTGCCAATGCACCTGGCTATTAAAGGCAAATGTTGTCCTTTATTGCTAGAGGGATTCAATTTCAGAGCAGAGAGGTTATGCTGCAATTGTGCAGGGTACTGGTGAGGCTGCATCTGGAGGACGGCATGCAGTTCTGGTCTCCTTACTTGAAGAAGGATATACTGGCTTTTCAGGCGGTGCAGAGGAGGTTCACCAGGTAAATTCTAGAGTTGGCGGGGAGGAGGAAATGTTAGACTATAAGGACAGAGTGAGTCGCCTGGGACTGTACCAGGTGGAATTGACAATGACGAGAAACATATAAAAATATGAAAGGGGTAGGTAAGATAGAGGCACGAATGTTGTTTCCCGTCGTAGGTGAGACTAGAACTCGGGGATACAGCGTCAAGATTCGGGTTAGTAAATTTAGTACGGAGATGAGGTGGATTTGCTTTTCACAGTGATGATTCTACGGAGTGCTCTGCCCAATGTAGCTGTGGAGGCTACCTCAGTAAATATATTTAAAACAAGTTTGGACAGATTTTTTCGTAGTAGGGGAATTAGTGGTTACGGGGAAAAGGTAGGTGGGAATGAGTCTATGGTCTAATCAGCTATGACCTTATTAAATGGCGGAGCAGGCTCGACGGGCCAGATAGCTCACTCCTGCTCCTACAGTGGCATGCAAACGTTTCGGCACCCCTGGTAAAATTTTCTGCTACTATGAATAGCTAAGCGAATAAAAGATGAACTGATTTCCAAAAGGAATAAAGTTGAATATGGCATATTTCTTTAATATTTTAAGCAAAATTACTGTTTTTTAATTTCCATCTTTTACAGTTTCAAAATAACAAAAAGGAAAAGGGCCCGAAGCAAAAGTTTGGGAACCCTGCAGGGTCAGTACTTACTAACAACCCCTTTGACAAGTATCACAGCTTGCAAACGCTTTCTGTAGCCAGCTAAGAGTCTCTCAATTCTTGTTTAGGGGATTTTCACACATTCTTCCTTGCAAAAGGCTTTTAGTTCTCTTGGGTCGTCTTGCATGCACTGTTTTTTGTGGTCTATCCACAGATTTTCGATGATATTTATGTCGGGGGACTGTGAGGGCCGTGGCAAAACCTTCAGCATGTGCAACGTGAGGTAGGCCATTGTGGATTTTGAGGTGTGTTTCGGATCATTATCCTGTTGTGGAAGCCATGCTCTTTTCATCTTCAACTTTTTTACAGACGGTGCGATGTTTGCTTTCAGAATTTTCTGGTATTTCATTGAATTCATTCTTCCCTCTACCAGTGAACTGTTTCCCGTACCACTGGCTGCAACATAAACCCAAAACATCACCGATCCACTCCCGTGCTTAACAGTTGGAGAGGTGTTCTTTTCATGAAATTCTGCACACTTTTTTTCTCCAAACATACCTTTGCTCATTGCGGCCAAAAAGTTTTATTTTAACTTCATCATTCCACAGGACTTGTTTCCAAAATGCATCAGGTTTGTTTAGATGTTCTTTTGTAAACTTCTGACGCTGAATTTTGTGATGAGGACGCAGGAAAGGTTTTATTCTGACGACTCTTCCATGAAGGTCATATTTGTGCAGGTGTCGTTGCACAATAGTACAATGCACCACCACTCCAGAGTTTGCTAAATCTTCCTGAAGGTCCTTTACAGTCAAACGGGGGTTTTGATTTTCCTTTCTAGCAATCCCACCAGCAGTTACCTCGGAAAGTTTTCTTGGTCTTCCAGACCTCAACTTGACCTCCACCTTTCCTGTTAACTGTCATTTCTTAATTACATTAAGAACTGAGGAAACGGCGACCTGAAAACGCTTTGCTATCTTCTTATAGCCTTCCCCTGCTCTGGGGGCATCATTTATTTTAGTTTTCAGAGTGTTAAGCAGATGCTTAGATAAGCCCATGGTTGCTGATTGTTGGGACAAGGTTTGAGAAGTCAGGGTATTTGCAAATTTTGAAATTTGCATAACCTGGACTTCCCTAAGAATGACTGTGAACAAGCCATAGTCGTAACAAGCTAATTAAGGTCTGAGACCTTGGTAAAAGTTATCTGAGACTCAAATCTTTTGGGGTTCCCAATCTTTTCACGGTGCTCCTTTCCTTTTTTTCACTCTTAAATTGTACAAAACAAAAATAATACACTAATCCTGTTTAAAATGTTGAAAAGAATGTTTCATCTTTAACTTTATGACTTTTGGAGATCAGTTCATCTTCTCCTCCCTTAACTATTCACAGTGACAGAAATTCTGACCAGGGGTGCCCAAACTTATGCATGCCACTGCGTTTCTTACGTTCTTATGTTCTAATTGTGTTCAAGGTAAATGCATGATGAATGGTTCATAGATTTAATTCTAGAAAAAATGAATAATTGTGTTCAAGTTTGTATGGTAGAGTACAATGAAACTGAGACAGCTAAATGCAGACATGCATCTATTGCAAGATAGGAATGGTGGCTTTATTAATCATGATGTTATGTCGAAAATGGCAAGTTGACTTTGTAGCATAGATTCAATCATTATTTCCACCTGTCATGTTTATTCACTGAAGAAAACAGACCGGAAGTAAGTGGATAACTAGAGATGTAAACAATGTACAGGGAGATGGGAGGAAGGGTGGAGATAGTTGAACAGATGGATAGCTAGAGCAGAGATTGGAGAAACAGGAAAGAACGTGATGGAAGAAAAGGGAGAACAAGGGAAAGGGTACGTCAAACGGAATTATGGACAAGCATCTGGGCAGACAGAAAGAGGTTGTAAGTTGCCTCTCGGTCTTCAGCCTGCTTGCTGACCACGTAACTTTCATTCAGAAATTATTTGTGAACGTTCGTTATAAATGATTGATAACAATTACCTTTTCTCTTGACGGCTTGGCCTGTTGATATTATTTACAAAATTCAAACAGAAATATTTTTGTAACATACAAAGACAGCGTGCATTCTTGATAGTTCCGGCTGTATATGCCCTTCTAATATAAAGCTATGTTCTCGTGAAATCGGGTAATATTATGTATCGTTTAAGATCAGGCTATTGCGCTGATTTTAGTACATTCATCGTCTTTCTACTCACATTTAATTTGCTCCATTTCCTTGATAACTATCTAATAACTAATCATTCCGTTTGAAATGGACTAACTGAGCTTTTGATAAAATTACAAAGTAACCTTTCCTAGCAAGTTGAAAGAAGGAAACATAAGCGGTTCATAAAAACGTGCAATTTAATTACCCACAATTTCATTTTTAAATTATTCGAAATTGCTTTCATTATAGTGAAGTACTTGAAAGGGCGGCATTGTAGCATAGAGATTAGCAGAATGTTTTACAATACCAGAGAGCTATGTTCAATTCCCGCCACTTCCTGTAGGGAGTTCGCACGTTGTCCCCGTGACCACCGTGGGTTTCCTCCGGTTGTTTCAATTCCCTCACATATTCCACAGACATACCGGCTGGTAAGTTAATTGGTTATTGTAAATTGTCCCGTGATTATGCTGAGGGTAAATCTATCGTTGCCGTTGCTAGAAGGGTCGGATTTTTTTTTAATCCGTGCTGTATCTCAAGAAATAAATAAAAATTAAGAAGTAACGCATGTCCCCACATATTTAATATGACCTACTAAACCAAGCCATAAAATCAAAGAGGAGAGGAATGCAGCAAGTCGGCATTCCCTGGACACAGGCAGCCGACTTTACTAGTGTGAAAAAAGTGACCGAAAAGTCCTGTGTAATCAGATTGCACCTCTATGATCTTAATCTCAGTGGTCAGATGTTGTTCAAAACAGCCGATGATCTCCCTCCTTTAGATCTGTTTAAAATTGACTCATATGAATCGAAACGAGCATGGAGAGATGGTGTAGGGTCAGGACTAATATGGCACTGGTGTCACCATTCTAGTTTACGTTATTTCATAATAGATAAGGACATATCTAAAATACATGGAGGACAGGACATTCTAAATTTATCAGACAAAGATCTTGATATTTACTTTCACCATCCATGTAAGAGTGTACATCACATTCGTAGTTTTTTACTCGATTGGTGCTATGCTAGAAGTTAGACCGGAAGTTAAGAATCATGAGAAGGAATACGCTTCACGGCTGCAGATTTGATCCATAATATAATAGCTTGACGTCTGATCAGATTGTTATGTCACTTCTGCATTCCTGTATATTCCGGATCGCGACACCATCTCCACCTCCTCTTATTTCCTGTTAGAGGATCATTTCCTGCAGATTCTATGTTGACTTCATAGGTTACAGAATAACATCAGATCATAATTTATTTCTGCGATACAGTATAATTCATATTTTCCGAGTTATAATCTTTCAGTCTTATCAAAATTGAAGTGTTACATCTAGAACATCAATAACAATTATGTTACCAAACCACGCTCAAAATTTTATATGCAATATACACAGAAGATATTCTTGCTCACCGGTTTCTCCAATTGTTTGTCTCAATGCTTCCAATTCTAATCAGAAAAGAGGCAAATAGCAAAATTAAGTTTCAATTAACTGAGAGGTACATACGTAAAGATTATGTAATTCATTTGTATCAAACATAACAACTATGTTTTTTGTTGATCAGAGTAATTTACTTGTCAGCACTACTGGCTTGGATTGCAGTCTTCAGGCAAAAGATTCTTATCTCAGACATATACAGCGAAGTACGCCAAAGTATTTGAAAAACAGTTAGTTCTCAATATTTATCGTAAAACGGCAGAGAAATTATTTTCATTTCTTTTATATTTTCAGAAACGAAATAATTAATAATACTATAAAATACATTTTACATTAACCATATCACGGTAAGTTATATTAAAAATCAATAAATACACCCTGCGTTTATGAAAAGTTTATTTTTGCTTCTAAAATGAGTTACAGTTCACCTGTGCAAATGCTTTCCAAAAAATTATGGCACAGGTGCATTGGTTTCAGTATAATTATATGAAATTTATGTTTGCTTTCTACATATGATTCGAATTTTACCTCATATTTATTCGGTTATTTACAGAGAGTTGAACAAAGAAACCGGTTGGTTTCTATGAACAAAATATATAGTACTCTTATTTCGATTCTGGAATAAATGTGCTTTGAAATGCAGATATGGTGTTTGAGAACAATTTTGGCAATGAACAACAAAAATTTCAAGGAAAAAAATGTTGAAAATATTTAAGAAGTATGTGGCATGTTTGTTTAAGAATGGTTAACAAAAAAGACACGCATAATCTACCTTAAAGGGAATAGTTCGATCGGCATTAAAGTTAAAAAAAATTGTCAAGGCCGTGAATAATTGATGTTGAAACTCTGTCTTATTTGCTTGTACCTATGAGTAAACGCTTACGTATTTATGTATTTGAAGCTATGTCTGAAATAATGCCACAATTAATTTCGTCCATACAAAGGTGTGTGTATGTGTGTGTGGGTGTGTGAGTGCGTGTGTGTGTGTGTGTGTGTGTGTGTGTGTGTGTGTGTGTGTGTCTGTGTGTGTGTGTGTCTGTGTGTGTGTGTGTGTGTGTGTGTGAGAGAGAGAGAGAGAGAGAGACAGACAGAGACAGAGAGAGACAGAGAGAGAGACAGAGAGAGACAGAGAGAGAGACAGAGAGAGACAGAGAGAGAGTGGGGGAAAATGGGAGACAAGTACGCTCATTCTTTATTTACCCGCTTGCTTCTGTCTCAGTTTTTCTTCTGTTAACATAAATGTCATATTTAAAATTAATAGTGTATTAAAATTACGAGATAATCTCTGAAGTAACTTAAGGAAAAACACATATAAAGCTTTTTAGAATATAATTTGGTTTTATTTCCCAATACGCCAATGCTCTGTCAATTTTATGTACCTTCAAACATTCAGCCAGCCCTCTTTTATGTAGCAGAATCAATGAAAACTTACGTGTATCCCTAAGATTCTGAGTGCAATCGCCGATTCCTGCAAAGCAAAAGGCAAACTATTGAATTTGTGTGTTTTACACCAGAAATCTATTAAATAAAAACATTGTGGAATTCTCGGGTTTTCGATCTTTTTTTCGTTTCCCCTGCAGTGATTTCGGAATTAATTCTCAAGTATTCTACAATTGAAGGACTGAGCAACGGGTCGATATGAATTTATACGAAATTACTTGTCAACTACCTCACTACCAAACACAAGAGTGATATTATCCTATACCTATTGGCAAACCAGGTGTATTGCTACTCAAATACCATACTGGATCTCAACCCAAAGGCAAGGATTTTACAGAAGTAGTTTATTTGTATTTGGACGGTCAACCAAAAAGTTTGCTTGAATCAAAAAAAAAATCTTGAAAGTGTCTCCACCTGCAGTTAGGGGATAACCAGATATTTTGCTACGTAAGTGTTATAGATGAGAACACGGATTATAGGAGTTAGAATATCACGTGGAATTGTAAATACGTTGCTGAGTCTGAATTTGCAGTATTGTATGCAGATCTGGGTGCCTACCCACTGGAAACATATCAATTAATAGAATACAGAGGGAAAATATTTCACAAGTATACTATAGGGCTTGAGTACCCGTGTTATGTGGAAAGATTGAATATAATAGACAGGTATATGGAGGAAATTAAACTGGGGTGTTATATGGGAGCCAGGGTTTGAGGGTCGGCACAACATTGTGGGCCGAAAGGCCTGTAATCAGCTGTACATTTCTATGTTCTATTCTATGTTCTAGAATACGGCTTCATTCTTTTGAATGTTGAAGAATGAGGAGAAATAGAAACAATAGAAACCATAGAAACCACAGCACAGAAACAGGCCTTTTGGTCCTTCTTGGCTGTGCCGAACCATTTTCTGCCTAGTCCCACTGACCTGCACACGGACCATATCCTTCCATACACCTCCCATCCATGTATCTGTCCAATTTATTTTTAAATGTTAAAAAAGAACCTGCATTTACCACCTCATCTGGCAGCTCATTCCATACTCCCACCAGTCTCTGTGTGAAGAAGCCGCCCCCCAATGTTCCCTTCAAACTTTACCCCCTCACCCTTAACCCATGTCCGCTGGTTTTCTTCTCCCCTTGCGTCAGTGGAAAAAGTCTGCTTGCATTCACTCTGTCTGTACCCATCATAATTTTATATACCTCTTTCAAATCTCCCCTCATTCCTCTACGCTGCAGGGAATAAAGTCCTAACCTATTCAACCTTTCTCTGTAACTGAGCTTCTCAAGTCCCGGCAACATCCTTGTAAACCTTCTCTGCACTCTTTCAACATTATTTATATCCTTCCTGTAATTTGGTGACCAAACCTGAGCACAATACTCCAGATTCGGCCTCACCAATGCCTTATACAACCTCATCATAACATTCCAGCTCTTACACTCAGTACTTTGATTAATAAAGGCCAATGTACCAAAAGCTCTCTTTACGACCCTATCTTCCTGTGACGCCACTTTTAGGGAATTTTGTATCTGTATTCCCAGATCCTCTGTTCTACTGCACTCCTCAGTGCCTTACCACTAACCCTGTATGTTCTACCTTGGTTTGTCCTTCCAACGTAGAATAGATCACACTTATCTGTATTAAACTCCATCTGCCATTTTTCAGTCCATTTTTCCAGATGGTCCAAATCCCTCTGCAGGCTCTGAAAACCTTCCTCACTGTCTACTACACCTCCAATCTTTGTATCATCTGCAAATTTGCTGATCCAATTTACCACATTATCATCCAGATCATTGATATAGCTGACAAATAACAATGGACCCATCACTGATCCCTGTGCACAGCACTGGTCACAGGCCTCCACTCGGAGAAGCAATTCTCTACTACCACTTCTTCCATTGAGCCAATGTCTAATCCAAATTACCACCTCTCCATGTATACCTACCGACTGAATTTTCCTAACTAACCTCCCATGCGGGACCTTGTCAAAGACCTTACTGAAGTCCATGTAGACAATATCCACTGCCTTCTCTTCATCCACTTTCCTGGTAACCTCCTCGAAAAACTCCAATAGATTTGTCAAACATGACTTACCACGCACAAAGCCATGTTGCCTCTCCCTAGTAAGTCCCTGTCTATCCAAATGCTTGTAGATTCTGTCTCTTAGTACTCCCTCCAATAACTTACCTACTACCGACGTTAAACTTACCGGCCTATAATATCCCGGATTACTTTTTGATCCTTTTTTAAACAACGGAACAACATGAGCCACTCCGGCACCTCACCTGTAGACAGCGACATTTTAAATATTTCTGGCAGGGGCCCTGCAATTTCAGCACTAGTCTCCCTTAAGGTCCGAGGGAACACCCTGTCAGGTCCCGGGGATTTATCCACTTTAATTTTCCTCAAGACAGCAAGGACCTCCTCCTTTTCGATCTCTACAGTTTCCATGATCTCACTACTTGTTTCCCTTAATTCCATAGACTTCATGCCAGTTTCCTTAATAAATACAGACACAAAAAACCTATTTAAGATCTCCCCCTTTTCCTTTGGTTCCGCACATAGCCGACCACTCTGATCTTCAAGAGGACCAATTTTATCCCTTACAATCCTTTTGCTCTTAATATACCTGTAAAAGCTCTTTGGATTATCCTTCACTTTGACTGCCAAGGCAACCTCATGTCTTCTTTTAGCCCTCCTGATTTCTTTCTTAAGTATTTTCTTGCACTTCTTATACTCCTTAAGCACCTTATTTACTCCCTGCTTCCTATACATTTCATACAACTCCCTCTTCTTCTTTATCAGAGTTGCAATATCCCTTGAGAACCAAGGTTCCTTATTCCTATTCAATTTGCCTTTAATCCTGACAAGAACATACAAATTTTGCACTCTCAAAATTTCTCCTTTGAAGGCTTCTAACCTACCGATCACATCCTTGCCAGAGAACAACCTGTCCCAATCCACGCTTTTTAGATCCTTTCTCATTTCTTCAAATTTGGCCTTCTTCAAGTTACGAACCTCACCCCTAGGACCAGATCTATCCTTGTCCATGATCAAGTTGAAACTAATGGTGTTATGATCACTGGAACCAAAGTGCTCCCCTACACAGACTTCTGTCACTTCTCCTAACTCGTTTCCTAACAGGAGATCCAACATTGCATCCCCTCTAGTTGGTCCCTCTATATATTGATTTAGAAAACTTTCCTGAACACATTTTACAAACTCTAAACCATCTAGACCGCTAACAGTATGGGAGTCCCAATCAATATATGGAAAATTAAAATCCCCTACCACCACAACTTTATGTTTCCTGCAGTTGCCTGCTATCCCTCTGCAGATTTGCTCTTCCACTTCTCGTTGACTATTAGGTGGTTTGTAATACAATCCACTAATGTGGCCATACCTTTCCTGTTTCTCAGCTCCACCCATAAGGACTCAGTAGGCAAGCCCTCTGATCTGTCCTGCCTGAGCACTGCTGTAATATTTTCCATAACAAGCAATGTTAAATGACGTCGACAAAATTAACAGAATATGGATACGGTAAATACATGCAAGCTTTTCTCTCTGAGATTGGCTGAGGTTAGAACCAGGTGGAATAGATTTAAGATTAAATATTTAAGAGGAATCTTAACTCAGAGGGTTGTACAAATATGTAACGAGCCGACAGCGGAATTGGGGAATAAACAGTCATTTGCAACATTTAAGATACTGTGTTCGGAACACCTTCCACAGTTCCAGCATGCATATGCCGGAATGACAATAAACTTTAACTTGAATTTGAACTTGAACATAGATATCTGCATGGATGAGAAGGATATGGAGGACTATAGCCCGGCTGTATGTAGATGACGGTAGGCAGCAATGAGGATCTGCACGGACTAGATGGGCTGACAGTCCTGTTCCTGTGCTGCAGTACTCGATCATTCTATGACTCAATAATTGCATCCGCCGTTTATAACTGGTATCTACAGAAATTCCAAGCTGCAATACCCTCTCAGAGTTAGGATCCTATTTCCAGAAGTATTACTTTCATATCTCTAACGCTTACCTGATAATTCGTCAATTTTTTCCTCTAAGGAACAAGCAAAGTTAGCCGAATTAATTGTGGGGAATATTTACAAGTTTTTTCCTGAAATCATTCACAAGGGCTTGGAATTTCATAGACTTCATCGCATATTATATTCTTCATGGCGGGTTCCTCGCATAAAACCAGTATTGACCATATTGTTGCTTTGTTTGTTAACCGATTCTGTGAACTATGCTGATTATTGATACTTCGCGTGCTTTGTTGTAAAATGAAATTAGCTTCACTGTGCTATTTCATAGAAATCTTGCGCTGCAATTGAAACGCTCAGGTGAAATTATTTGGTCAACTAAGAAATAAACATAAAACCACAAAATGAATGCTTGTATTTCTCAGAAGCAAACATCAACTTTCACATATTCCATCATCAGATAGAGTACCGGTGAAAAGAGAGGTACCTTGACAACAACGTTAATATTGAGTGCCGTCGAGTCATTCTCGACCGTGGAGATCCTATCGATAGTGTAAATCTCCATAGGGATTTCATGGTACGATATGGAAATAGATGGCCAGGCGTTTCTTCTGATGAATTCTGGATTATTCAGGAGACTGAAGGGGTGATAGATAGGACATATAGAGGGATAGGTTCTAAGGTATCATGGTCGGGGTGGTAGAGCGGATAACTTCCCACTACCTATAAAGTGCTCCAAATGGCGTGCAGCACTAACAGCCTCTGACAACCAAGTCCAGCTTCTGGCCTTCACGTGTGGCTTAGCTACTAGGCCCGGCGGAACTGTTTCTACTGACAAGAAAAGGAGTAAAGACGGACGACTGGCAACTCAAAATGAGTTGCTTTGTGCAAGTGGGGTTTGTCAGCCTTGGACGGCGGCCCACCTATTAGAAGGAAAACTCTGACTTTAAACCTCCGCTGCCTTGCGGCCATACACATCCATGGAAAAGGCTTAGGGAGTAAACCCCGAGAAAGAGATCTGGAGCCGGGGTCTCAGCTCAGAAAGGAAGGACGGAAAGGAGGAGAGCAGTAGTGAGAGGGTATTCGATAGTTACGGGGACAGATAGGAGGTCCTGTGGGAGAGATCGAGAATCCCGGCTGATCTGTTGCCTCCCTGGTCCCAGAGTTCGCGATATCTCGGATCCAGTTTTAAGTATTCTCAGGAAGGAGGGTGAAATGCCAGATGTCGCGGTCCATGTAGGGACAATGACGTGTATAGGAAGAAGGAGGAGGTCCTGCAAAGAGAGTTTAGGGAGTTAGGTGTAAAGCTGATGGACAGGACCTCCAGGTTTGCAATTTCAGAATTGCTGCCCGTGCCACGTTTGAGTGAAGCGAGAAATAGGAAGATAATGCAGCTAAATACGTGGCTAAGGAGTTGGTGCAGGAGGATGGGCTTCATGTTTTTGTATAATTGGGCCCTGTTCCAGGGAAGCCGGGACCTGTTCCGACGGGACAGGTTGCACCTGAACTGGAGGCGGACAAACATCCTTGCGGGAAGGTTTGCTAGTGCTGCTCCGGGGGGTTTAAACTAGATTTGCAGGGGGAGGGAAACCAGAGTATTAGAGCAGATAGTGAGGTGGAGGAGGATAAAGGTCATGCGAGAACTGCAAGTATAGTGCATGGAGTAAAGCTAGATCTAACATATAAAGAGGTTTTGAGGAAAGAGAAGCAAAATAAAGGGTGTAAAGTTAGTAAGGTAAAAGGGCTAAAGTGTGTGTACTCAATGCAAGAAACGTCAGGATCAAAGGTGATGAACTGAGAGCTTGGATACATACATGGAATTATGATGTAGTGGCCATTACAGAGACTTGGCTGGCACCAGGGCAGGAATGGATTCTCAATATTCCTGGATTTCAGTGCTATAAAAGGGATAGAGTGGGGGGGGGGGCGTCGGGGGAGGAAGAGTGGCATTACTGGTCAGGGATACTATTACAGCTGCAGAAAGGGAGGTAATGTAGCAGGTTCCTCTTTTGAGTCAGTTCAGGTAGAAGTCAGGAACAGGAAGGGAGCAGTTACACTTTTGGGAGTATTCTATAGGCCCTCTGGTAGCAGCAGACATACCGAGGAGCAGATTGGGAGGAAGTTTTTGGAAAGGTGCAAAAATAACAGGGTTATTATCATGGGTAACTTTAACTTCCCTCATATTGATTGGCACCTGATTATTTTATGGGGCAGAATTCGTTAAGTGTATCCAGGACGGATTCCTGTCACAACATCTTGACAGACCGACGAGGGGGAATGCCATACTAGATCTAGTATTAGATAACGAACCGGGTCAGGTCGCAGATCTATCAGTGGTAGAGCATCTGGGAGACAGTGACAACCGCTCCCTGGCCTTTAACATTATCATAGACAAGGATAGAATCAGAAAGGACAGGAAAATTTATAATTGGGGATGGGCAAATTATGAGGCTATAAGGCTAGAACTTGCGGGTGTGAATTGGGATGATGCTTTTGCAGGGAAATATACTATGGACATGTGGTCGATGTTTAGGAATCGCTCGCTGGATATTAGGGCTAAATTTGTTCCGGTGAGGAAAATAAAGAATGGTAGGGTGAAGGAACCATGCGTGACTAGTGAAGTGGAAAACCTAGTCAGCTGGAAGAAGGCAGCAAACATGAGGTTTAGGAAGCAATGATCAGATGGGTCTACTGAGGAATATTCTACAAGCCCACTAACTCTCATAACTTCTACAAGCCCACTGACTCCCATAATTTCTACAAGCCCACTGACTCCCATAACTTCTACAAGCCCACTGACTCCCATAACTTCTACAAGCCCACTGACTCTCATAACCCTTTCTCGATCTCTCGGTCTCCTTCTCTGGAGACAGACTGTCCACTGACATCTTCTACAAGCCCACTGATTCTCATAACTACCTCAACTATAACTCTTCCCACCCAGACACATGTAAAAATGCCATTCCCTATTCCCAGTTCCTCCGTCTCTGCCGCATCTGCTCCGAGGATGAAGTTTTCCATTCCTGTACATCTCAAATGTCCTCTTTCTTTAAGGATCATGGTCTCCCTTCTGCTGTCATCAATGATGCCCTCACCCACATCTCCTCCATTTCCCGCACTTCGTCTCTCACCCCATTCTCCCACCACAACAACAGGGACAGAGTTCCCCTTGTCCTCACCTACCACCCCACTAGCCTCCGGATCCAACACATTATCCTCTGCAACTTCCGCCACCTTCAACAGGACCCCACCACTAAACACATCTTTCCCTCTCCACCCGTCTCCACCTTCCGCAGGGATCAGTCCCTCCACGATTCCCTGGTCCACACGTCCCTCCCCACGGATCTCCCACCTGTTACTTATCCCTGTAAGCGCAAGTGCTACACCTGTCCCTACACCTCCTCTCTTGCCACCATTCAGGGCCCCAAACAGTCCTTCCAGGTGAGGCAACACTTTACTTGTGAGTCTGTTGGGGTCATCTATTGCATCCAGTGCTCCCGGTGCGGCCTCCTCTACATCGGTGAAACCCGACGCAGATTGGGGGACTGCTTCGTCGAGTACCTGCGCTCTGTCCGCCAAAACAGACAGGATCTCCCAGTAGCCACCTACTTCAACAGTGCTTCCCACTCCCATTCAGATATGTCCGTACATGGCCTCCTCTACTGCCATGATGAGGCTAAACTCAGGTTGGAGGAGCAACACCTCATATACCGTCTAGGTAGTCTCCAGCCCCTTGGTATGAACATAGAATTCTCCAACTTCCAGTAATTCCCTCCTCCTCCCTTCCGCTATTCCTATGTAACTCTACCCCCTCCCCCAGCTGCCTACCACCTTCCTCTTGGTTCCCCCTCCTTCCATTACCCATTGTGTTTTCCCCTTTTTTTTCTTCACCTTTCCTGCCTATCACCTCCCTGCTTCCCATCCCCAACCCCTTTATTTTTCCCTTACTAGTTTTTCACCTGGAACCTACCAGCCTTCTCCTTCCCACCCTCCCTCCACCTTCTTTATAGGGCCTCTGCCCCTTCACCCTTCAGTCCTGAAGAAGGGTTCCGGCCCGAACCTTCGACCGATCTTTTACACGGACGCTGCCCGACCTGCTGAGTTCCTCCAGCGTGTTGTAAGAAAGGAGCTTAATAAGGGGCTGAGGAGAGCAAGAAGCAGGCATGAGAAGGCCTTGGCGAGTAGGGTAAAGGAAAACTCCAAAGCATTCTTCAATTAGGTGAAGAACAAAATGATGACAGGAGTGAAGTTAGGACAATTTGGAGATAAAGTTGGGGAGATGTGCCTGGAGGCTGTGGAAGTGAGTGAGGTCCTCAATGAATACTTCTCTTCGGTATTCAACAATGAGAGGGAACTTGATGACGATGAGGACAATATGAGTGAGGTTGATGTTCTGGAGCAGTTTGATATAAAGGGAGAGGAGGTTTTGCAGTTATAAAAATATATTAGGACGGATGAGGTGGAACTTCTTTGAGGGGGAACTTCTTTACTCAGAGAGTGGTAGCTGTGTGGAACGAGCTTCCAGCAAAAGTGGTTGAGGCAGGTTCGATGTTGTCGTTTATAGTTAAATTGGAAAGCTGTATGGACAGGAAAAGAATGAAGGGTTATGGGCTGAGTGCAAGTCGGTGGGACTAGGTGAGAGTAAGAGTTCGGCACGGAATAGAAGGGCCGTGATGCCTTGTTTCCGTGGTGTAATTGTGATAAGGTTATATGGTTATGTGGATTAGTCCCCGGGGCCTGACGGAATATTCCCCAGGCTGCTCCACGAGGCAAGGGAAGAAATCGCTGAGCCTCTGGTTAGAACCTTCATGTCCTCGTTGTCCACGGAAATGGTACCGGAGGATTGCAGGGAGGCGAATGCTGTCCCCTTGTTCAAAAAAGTTAGTAGGGCTAGTGGGGGTAATTATAGACCAGTGAGCCTTACGTCTATGGTGGGAAATCTGTTGGAAAAGATTCTTAAAGATATGATCTGTGAGCATTTAGAGAATCATGATCTGATCAGGGACAGTCAGCATGGCTTTGTGAAGGGCAGATAGTGTCTGACGAGATATAGTTCCTTGAGGAGGTGACCAGGCATATAATGAGGGTAGTGCAGTGCATGTGATCTATATGGATTTTAGTAAGGCATTTGACAAGGTTCCACAAGGTAGGCTTATTCAGAAAGTCAGAAGGCATGGAATCCAGGGACGTTTGGCCAGGTGGATTCAGAATTGGCTCACCTGCGGAAAGCATAGGGTCGTGGTGGAGGGAGTACATTCGGATTGGAGGGTTGTGACTAGTGGTGTCCCACAAGGATCGGTTCTGCGACCTCTGCTTTTCGTGATTTTTATTAACGACCTGGATGTGCGGTTACGGTAGAAGGGGGGCGCGGGTTGGCATGTTTACGGACAATACAAAGGTTGGTGGTGTTGTGGATAGTGCAGAGGATTGTCGAAGATTGCAGAGAGACATTGATAGGATGTAGATGTGGGCTGAGAAGTGGCAGATGGAGTTCAACCCGGAGAAGTGTGAGGTGGTACTCTTTGGAAGGACAAACTCCAAGGCAGAGTACAAAGTAAATGGCAGGATACTTGGTAGTGTGGAGGAGCAGAGGTATCTGGGGGTACATATCCACAGATCCCTGAAAGTTGTCTCACAGCTTATGGGGTGATAGCTTTCATAAGTCGAGGAACAGAGGTTAAGAGTCGCGGGGTGATGATGCAGCTCTGTAAAACTCTGGTTAGGCCACACTTGGAGTACTGTGTCCAGTTCTGATCGCCTCACCATAGGAAGGATGTGGAAGCATTGGAAAAGGTACAGAGGAGATTTACCAGGATGCTGCCTGGTTTAAAGAGTATGCATTATGATCAGAGATTAAGGGAGCTAGTGCTTTACTCTTTGGAGAGAAGGAGGATGAGATGAGACATGATAGAGGTATACAAGATATTAAGTGGAATAGATAGAGAGGACAGCCAGCGCCTCTTCCCCAAGGCACCACTGCTCAGTACAAGAGGACATGGCTTTCAGGTAAGGGGTAGGAAGTTCGAAGTGGATATTAGAGGAAGGTTTTTTACTCAGAGAGTGGCTGGTGCATGGAATGCACTGCATGAGTCAGTGGTGGAGGCAGATACACTAGTGAAATTTAAGAGACTAGTAGACGGGTAATTGGAGGAACTTAAGGTGGGGGTTATATGGGAGGTATGGTTTTACGATCGGCACAACATTGTGGGCCAAAGGACCTGTACTGTGCTGTACTATTCTATGTTCTATGTTCTAAGGTAGTTTGACGGTGTTTACAAACTCGCTCAGGCAACCTCTGCGACGACACCGGAGCCAAGCTGTATCGGAGCTTGCCCTTCCCTTGGACTACATCAGTGAGATGAAGAGCAAGAACCCTCTGCATGGGCAACAGCCGGTTCGTCAAATCTTTCCGCCCAGGCTTGCGCCCTGGAGAGGACAGAGGCCACCAGAGGGGCAAACCTATGATCCCCTTGGATCGACGGCTTCTTCTAATATTGCGAGGTAGTTACATCAAAGGTGTAGGACATGGGAAAATAAGTGACAGTCAGGAAAGGGAAAAGGGTTAAGAACAGTGCAGAGTATCTCTGTGGACATGCTCCTCAACATCAGGTATAACATTTTGGATGGCGTCGGGAGGATTGACCTAACAGTGGAAAGTCACAACGGTGTGGACTCTGGTACAGATTCTGTCCCTGTGACAGAGATCGGAAGGCGCAAGAAGAAGCACGCTGTGGTGATTGGTATTCGGTAGTTAGGGGAATGGACAGGAGGTTATGTGGGCGGGAACGAGATTCCCGGGTGGTATGTTGCCTCCCGAGTGCCAGGGTCCAGGATATCTCGGATTGAGTCCGAAGCATTCTTCACTAGCAGGGTGAAAAGCCAGAAGTCGTAGTTCGTGTAGCTACCGATGACTAGTGTCGGGCCAGTGACGAATTCTGCATATGGATTTCAGGCGTTTAGGTGCTAAGTTAAATAACAAGACCTACAGGGTTGTGATCACTATATTGCTACCTGTGCCACGTACTAGTGAAGCTAGACTTAGAAAGATTATACGGTTTATACCGGACAAAGGAGTTTGGTGTAGCAGGGAGAGCACAAGATTATTGGTTTATTAGGCTGTCTTGCAGGGAAGGTGGGATCTATACAGAATGGAGGGGTTTCACCTGAACTGGAGGGGGCTAATATCCTAGCGGGAAGGTTTGGTAATGTTGCATACTGAGGTGTATACTAGAGTCGCAGAGGATGGGAACCAGAGCTTTACAACAGTTAGTAGAGATGTTGTGAAAGCAGATGTTGATAAGACCTCAGACAAAGTTGGGAATCAAAAGGTTGAGCATAGTGCGACAAAATTGAAAAGTATGAATACAGGACTGAAGTCGTTGTGGCTGATCGCGCGCAATATACAGAATAACGTAGATGAAATTGCAGCACAGTTGCAGACTGGCAGATATGATGTTGTAGGCATCACTAGGTCATTGCTGAAAGGATACACATTGTGTCGAAAGGATAGCCAGGAAGGCAGAGGGGTGACGTTGCTCTGTTGGTTAAAAAAAGTGAAAACAAATCAACAGAAAGAGGTGACAAAAGGCCGGGAAGTGTTGAATCATTGTGGATAAAGCTAAGAAATTGCAAGTTTTAAAAGGCCCCGACAGGTGATGTGCACAGTCCCCAAATCAGTAGTAAGAACGTGGCCTACAAATTAGAACAAGAAAGAAAAAATTGCATATCAAAAAGGCAATGTTCAATCTCTCTTTCTCTCTCTATCTCTCTCTATCTCTCTCTCACCCCCTCCACCTTTCTCTCTCTCTCTCCGTCTCCCTCTCCCTCCTTCTCTCCGTCTCTGCCCCCCCACCATTCTCTCTCTGTCTGTCTCTGTCATTCTCCCTTCTCACACACTCTCTCTCTCTCTCTCTCTTTCTGTTTACCTATCACCCTTCTCTCTCTCTCGTATCTATCTATCTCTCTCACTCTCTCCCTCCTTCCCTCCATCCCTCTCTCTTTCACACACAAACACACATGGATGTGCATGCAGTATGTTGGATGGCCATGCATTTAGTTCCGCATAGACTAAGCCCCACTTCATTTATCAACGATAGTGGATCTAGCAATTAATTGCATTTCCAGCATGCTTCCTGTTTGTTAACTTAGCCTGGCAACACCTTGTGATTAAAATCAGAGAATGAAAGTTGCAGACAACTCGAATAAATATTCCGAAACCAGTGATGTGGATATCATTTTAGGAGATCCTGATATAAAATAGTATGGCCCAGTTCATATTTGAGTATCAGTAAAATTAATCAACAGAACGATAATGTGATTATTTCGGTTTTTTCAGTTGCCCTGTGAAGACCTTCTCCAAAAACCATCGTATGCGCTTGGTATATTCTATTACGGACATTTAACAGGTTTGTGTAAATATCATGAAATTGTTTGGTAATGTAATGTAGTTTAGAAAAATGAAAACATGTCTTACGAAGTCGTTTTCGAAGATTTTCGTTCTCTGTCATTGAACGAAAGTGAAGAATGTTTATTATGTTATACTGTTTCGATCGTTGCTTTGGAATTACGAAAACTTAAGGATTGGAATCCGCTTTACGACAATGTTATTGAAAATGATTACTTAGGTATGCATATCGAGTGTATTAAGCCATAATATTGTTAAGCAGAAATACCTCTCCTCAGCTGTTTTACTGAAAGTAAAAAAAGGTATGAATGAGCAGAATAATTAACAAATTGCTTAAATGCACCATCATTGAGTTTTAATTGATAGACAACCGTAAATTGTAGATAATCATATTTTAGGAAAGAACGACACGGTAATTCACATGTGAGAGAGGAACGTAGCATATATTTCGGTAGCCTGGACGAGGCAGCTGGAAAATTATTTCAAAGAACGTTCTGGAATAGAAAGTCGATCTACGCCAAACAACCTGCTGTTGGTAGCGCACGTATATTAATAGGTTTCCGCATTACTGCAGAATAGCGCAAAACGCAAGAAATGCGATGGCGTGCGAGATGAGACGGCGCTGTCTGTCCTTCTAAGCTCTCTCTCTCTATTTGAATTCATCCAAGCGTGCCAAAAATTTCTTGCTCGAGGAAAAGTTATCTTATGTGTGACCCATCGAGTTATGCTTTCTACAGGAGCGGCTCTCGCGTTCCCAGATCACTTGAATTAATAATAACCTTACATTAATTCAGCTCTTTCCCATTCATGTTTTCTTTATTATAATGTAAATCAATATTATGATTAACTGTTGTCATTAAATAAATTTAATTGAGAGAATTATTTTAACTGCAGCATATATCGCCATCCCCATTAAAAAGCCTTCCAAATATTCATCTCTTTAACAGGTCCTACTAAAACGCTCATTCGAAATTTGGTGTCTTGTTTCGTCTGTCAGGGACACTACACAATGCTATGGGAATCTATGGACGGAGAAACATCTACAGACGTTTTAACTTTCTGTCCCTGAAATTATGGCATTTTCTTTTTATGGGTGAGATCGCTGCAGGTTAGTTTAACAGGCACACAATTTTGGATTGCCCATGTTTCTAGTTTTCTCCCATTCCTGAGGCCATACATGCTGTATAATTAAATCTGAATCAAATCTTGCATGGGTTCGGCAATCTTGGAAATTACAAACTACATCTGGATTAATTTCCTGCAATATGTTAGTGCAAAAGCTGCACACGTTCTATGAACTAGTTTGCGTGTAATCTCACAAAATGAGAGCAATGGAATTGCAATGTTTAACTAAACTCCACGGTGGACGGTCCTGTGTCCGTCGACCAAAAGACATGGTTGGACATGGGGCGAGCAACATCATCCCCTGAAAACCCAATGATACAGAAACGCCAACAGAAGCCCCAAAGACCTCTTCTCTGGTAAAGTAAGTGCACAACAAAATAATGTGTAATATCTTGGACAACCAGAAATAGTGGACCAGGACAGATGTTTCTGGACAGCTGCTACCGGCAGCCTATGCCCCAGTCAGCGGACTGGTCTTAAGAAAAAGCAGAAAAACGTTCAACCTAAATTTTAGTGTCAGTGCGTCTGAATAACTTGAACATCTGCAACTCTCCTCTCGTCCTTTATTTATCATTGCATATTGTGAAACGTCGATTATATTGATCAATGCGCCACAATCTTTCATTACTATATTAAACATATAGGTGTTTCTGAGCATTTGGATGATTACTCTAATCGTTGCAATGAGGTGGTTAGGAGCGAAGGTATGTTATCATAAGCATTTGAACGTTGGAAATTTAGCTGTCTGAAGAGCGAGAATAATATTTTAGCTATCTAAACAAGAATGGCACTCGTTTATTTCTCTAATTCCATATGTTTTGTATAAGTACTTGACTGTGAGTTTTCGAAGTTCTGAAATTCAAATTCCTGTCTGACTATCAATGTTCGAGAACTCTTGAGCACCATTCACTTCACGAAAACATAGATGACGATTCTATCATGCGTTTTATAAAAATAAGATCATGTCACTCACAAGAACTGTCCGAAGCATCTGTATTTCCTGAAATTTTATGATATGATGATTAGCAAACGTAACAAATAAAATCTTTTGCATTATCGCCTACAGTAAAAGCTAGAAACTCAATATGTTTTCACATAATGTGAACATGTAATTTAATAGGATAAATACATTACAAAAAGAAAATATTTTTTCTGAGTGTCTGCATAGGTGTAGATGGTCGTTGTTGATGAATTCCACATACGTTCATTGGCCACAGGAAGGAGTGTTTTCGTCTGAATGCCTATTAAATATCTAAAAACGATTAGTATGAAAGCAAAAAAAAGCAAACAAACAGGGAAAAACGTTTGAAATTGTGAAAATATGGACCAGATATATGCAGGCTTACAAGGCTGAAAGATGCTGAACGGATTTGGAAATGTTGACAAATTAAGAGTGAGTGGAATATGAATTGACAAATATGAGGCCATTCACTCCATTAGAGAGAAAAAAAATAGAGAACAATATTAAATCATCAGTAAATTATTCCGGTGTCGATAGAAAGGAGGTTGCCGTGGTACACAGACTAAGAAATGATAAAAATGTAGCTGAAGCACACAATTAGGATGATAAAAGTTATGTTGGCTTTGTTTCAAGAGGATGTGAGATCAGAAACAGGGAAGAATTTGTGCAATAATGATAAGCGCTGGCGACGTCTAATCGGAGATATCGTGAAAACGTTTCTCTTATCTTAGACTGAATGAGATTCCTAATGGTTTATCAGATTGGTCGCAAGACTAGTGAGTTAATCCCGATAATACTGAGCTGATTGAATTTATAGTCTCTTCCTAATGCGGGGTTGAACGAAGTTTATGCCAGGTAGTGAAAGTGTGCTGCTGAAATGTTTTCAGGTTGAGGGTTTTGACGAATGTGAGGCGTCTCCACTAATAGCAACTTATTATAACACTTTGAAGCTGCTACTGACTCTGAAGAGGGTGTCTAGGGCAAGATCGAAATCTTAGTTTTTTGGACTAGCCTTGCAAGACAGTGGTAGGAAGGAAATTATTTGCCCAAGAAATCTCCAATCAAGTTGAGTCTCTACCCAAGACATGGCAGGACAACATATTTAAGCACAAGATGAATATCTGTCAAAAATATTAAAGACATTAAGCAGAGCGAAGCTCCTGAGTGAAATATTGCTAAGGTATTTTTTTGAATGATGGAACAGGCGCGTGAAAGAACGAATTCGTTCTGTTTTTACCTATTGTGTTCTCCTGACTTTAAAATATAACGATTCAATGCAATGAATGTGGGATCAAGTTGAAAAGAGGATTCATTCATTTTTATTTTTTTAGCCGTGAAAAGATTAATGAAGGCGCTTATATATCATAGCCATCTCTGAAGAATTCTCTTGTCAAACGTGTTTTCCGTAAAACAAGAACTCAGATTTGATAGATCAACAGTAGTTCAGATTTTCCATTGTCTTCATCATTACCTCGTAGAGAGTCAAAGAACACTTCAGTACAGAAACAGATCTTTCGGGCATTCCACCTTCGCCGAGCTATTAATTTGCCTAGTACCAACGGTTATTGCCCGTCCATCATCCTCCATATCTTCCTTCACATCCATGCACTGATTCAAATTTCTGTTAGATGTTGAAATAGAAACCCGCATCCAACAATTCCACTGGCACCTTGTTTCACGATCTCGGCACCCTCTCAATGAAGAAGTTTCACCTCATGTTCCCTTAAATATTTAATCTTTCACCCTTAATCAACAACATCTTGTTCTAGTCTCACCTGCATTTAACAGTAATAACCTATTTTGCTTTTACCGCATTTAATCTCCCTCATAATTTCTTCTATAAAATCTCCCCTCATGATCTATGGACTAAAGTCTACATTTCTCTGTAATTCAGGTTCTCAATTCCTGGAAATAGCCTTGTAAATTTTCTCTGCACTCTTGCAATCTTATTGACATCTTTCGTGTAGGTAGGTGACCATAAATGCGAACACAACTTCAAATTAGGCCTCGTCAACGTCTTATACAACTTCAACATAGCATCCCAATTCCTGTCCCTCAGATTTCGTTTCATTGAGACCAATGTGAAAACCCCTTTCTTTACGAATCCATCTTCCTATGATGCCATGTTCAAGGAATTATGGATCTGTATTACCACATTCCTCTATCTTACCACACTCCTCAGTGAACTACTTTTAACTGTGTAAGTCCTACCCTGGTTTGTACTCATAAAGTGCAACAACTCACACTTGTAGGCATTAAATTCCAATTGCTATTTTCAGCAAGTTTTCAAGCTGTTCCAGATCTCACATAGAGTTTAGATTTTCTTCTTGGCTGTCCGCTACACCCCCAGTCTTGGTTTCATCCACAAATTTGTTGATCCCATATACCACATTATCATCCAGATCGTTGATATGGATGACAACAACAATGGACCTGCATCGACCCTTGGTGTGCAGCACTAGTCACAGGCCTCCAATCAGAGATGCAAACGTCTACCACAACACGCTAGTGTCTTCCACGGATTTAACACCTCATCTTGAAGGACAAGCGATTGGACGTTCTTGATCAGCCTCCCATACAAGACCTCGTCAATGGTCTTGCTAAGGTCCATGTACACAACATCCATTGCCGTGCTTTCATCAACTTTCCTGATATCTTCCAAGGAAAAATACCTTATCCATGACTGACGTCAAGGTCTCAGGCCTGTAATTTCCTGCCTTATTCTTCGAGCCCTTTTTAAACAACTGTACAACCTTAGCTATCCTCTCATCCTCACGTGGCTAAGTACGTTTTAAATAGCCTCGCCAGGGCTTCTGCAAATTCTGCTCTAGCCTCCCACATGGTCTGAGGGAGCATCTTGTAAGACCCTGAGGAGAGTAGAAAAAAATTGCAGGGGACCTTGCAGAGACATTTTATATGTTGACGCAAAACATTCCACCTTTCTGCAATATTTAGTAATAGGTAACAACCGTGAGAAAAGTGAAGCATTCGTATATGTGTTAATCGGCTCTTGAAAATTCGAAGACCCTTCTCAGAATGTCCTTAATAAACAAAGTGGAAACCAGATATTAATTAATAAAAAGTCAGGGTGCCTTTAGAAAATTTTCTGTGACTTAATTGAACCGCCGAATGCTGGTTTCCATATTTTATGCACATGCCTGACATATATTTTAATTTACTTGCCATTGCTTTATCAACAGGCAGTGTCTTAAATGTATAATTTATAGTGACATGGTGTGCATTAATGACTGCTTAATGCTAAGTGAATAGATTCTAAGTTTGACAGTTCTCAGATATACAATGCAATATTGTAATGTATAGTTAACAATTGCAAATCGAATTCAAACTTTTGCTCACGTTTTACCATGTCGCTAGGATTCCTTGCTTCAAATTCTCATTTCCCTTGGGAAGTACGTAATCATTGTCGCTACGTTCAATGATCTTCTAATTATAGTATTCTCCGATTCCCCACCGTATTTGCCACATTCTTTGACTAACTCCAACTTTTACTGTTGCTTTTTTCTTTTGAAAAGAAAAGAAAAGAAAAGAATGGCAAGCATTGAAAGGTTGCATGGATGAACTGCAACAAATGTTCATCCCAATTTGGCAAAAGAATAAATCAAGGAAGGTAGTGCACCCGTGGCTGACAAGAGAAATTAGAGATAGTATCAATTCCAAAGAAGAAGCATACAAATTAGCCAGAGAAAGTGGCTCACCTGAGGACTGGGAGAAATTCAGAGTTCAGCAGAGGAGGACAAAGGGCTTAATTAGGAAGGGGAAAAAAGATTATGAGAGAAAACTGGCAGGCAACATAAAAACGGACTGTAAAAGCTTTTATAGATATGTAAAAAGGAAAAGACTGGTAAAGACAGGTGCCCTGCAGACAGAAACAGGTGAATTGATTATGGGGAGCAAGGACATGGCGGACCAATTGAATAATTACTTTGGTTCTGTCTTCACTAAGGAGGACATAAATAATCTTCCAGAAATAGTAGGGGACAGAGGGTCCAGTGAGATGGAGGAACTGAGCGAAATACATGTTAGTAGGGAAGTGGTGTTAGGTAAATTGAAGGGATTGAAGGCAGATAAATCCCCAGGGCCAGATGGTCTGCATCCCAGGGTGCTTAAGGAAGTAGACCAAGAAATAGTGGATGCATTAGTGATAATTTTTCAAAACTCGTTAGATTCTGGACTAGTTCCTGAGGATTGGAGGGTGGCTAATGTAACTCCACTTTTTAAAAAAGGAGGGAGAGAGAAACCGGGGAATTATAGACCGGTTAGCCTAACGTCGGTGGTGGGGAAACTGCTGGAGTCAGTTATCAAGGATGTGATAACAGCACATTTGGAAAGCGGTGAAATGATCGGACAAAGTCAGCATGGATTTGTGAAAGGAAAATCATGTCTGACGAATGTCATAGAATTTTTTGAGGATGTAACTAGTAGAGTGCATAGGGGAGAACCAGTGGATGTGGTTTATTTGGATTTTCAGAAGGCTTTTGACAAGTCCCACACAGGAGTTTAGTGTGCAAACTTAAAGCACACGGTATTGGGGGTAAGGTATTGGTGTGGGTGGAGAGTTGGTTAGCAGACAGGAAGCATAGAGTGGGAATAAGCGGGACCTTTTCAGAATGGCAGGCGGTGATTAGTGGGGTACCGCAAGGCTCAGTGCTGGGACCCCAGTTGTTTACAATATATATTAATGACTTGGATGAGGGAATTAAATGCAGCATCTCCCAGTTTGCGGATGACACGAAGCTGGGTGGCAGTGTTAGCTGTGAGGAGGATGCTAAGAGGATGCAGGGTGACTTGGATAGGTTGGGTGAGTGGGCAAATTCATGGCAGATGCAATTTAATGTGGATAAATGTGAAGTTATCCACTTTGGTGGCAAAAATAGGAAAACGGATTATTATCTGAACGATGGCCGATTAGGAAAAGGGGAGGTGCAACGAGACCTGGGTGTCATTATACACCAGTCATTGAAAGTGGGCATGCAGGTACAGCAGGCGGTGAAAAAGGCGAATGGTATGCTGGCATTTATAGCGAGAGGATTTGAGTACAGGAGCAGGGAGGTACTACTGCAGTTGTACAAGGCCTTGGTGAGACCACACCTGGAGTATTGTGTGCAGTTTTGGTCCCCTAATCTGAGGAAAGACATCCTTGCCATAGAGGGAGTACAGAGAAGGTTCACCAGATTGATTCCTGGGATGGCAGGACTTTCATATGAAGAAAGACTGGATGAACTGGGCTTGTACTCGTTGGAATTTAGAAGATTGAGGGGGGATCTGATTGAAACGTATAAGATCCTAAAGGGATTGGACAGGCTAGATGCAGGAAGATTGTTCCCGATGTTGGAGAAGTCCAGAACAAGGGGTCACAGTTTGAGGATAGAGGGGAAGCCTTTTAGGACCGAGATTAGGTAAAACTTCTTCACGCAGAGGGTGGTGAATCTGTGGAATTCTCTGCCACAGGAAACAGTTGAGGCCAGTTCATTGACTATATTTAAGAGGGAGTTAGATATGGCCCTTGTGGCCACGGGGGTCAGGGGGTATGGAGGGAAGGCTGGGGCGGTGTTCTAAGTTGGATGATCAGCCATGATCATAATAAATGGCGGTGCAGGCTCGAGGGGCCGAATGGCCTACTCCTGCACCTATTTTCTATGTTTCTATGTTTCTATGAATTGCATATCCTTTCCATTTCAATACTCAACAGCACAATAGTCGTCATTGTTCGCATGTTACATGTAAGCTTAAAAAAGTAACTAATCTTTCGATTTCTGGCGAATTGTGTGTTCCCTATGTTTATTTCATGAATATTATTGACGCGATGGCATTTAGTTGTCGTACTTACCGCCACCGTCTACAATATTTCTTTCTGGAGACAAAGAAAAACAAAAGATGTATCGAGACAAATAAACACAATATATTACTTTTGCATGCTACTGGCGCTTCGTGTGTTATCCACGTTCAACTGCAGGACTTCATATTTGAGGCCCACAGTCTTTACCTGGGGAATAGCACGTAAGGCGTTACTGACAAAACAACACAGAACGTTTACATTTCAGTCAGGGCTTTCCGTCTCTAGAATGGTGAAATGAAAGAAAAATAATTTTAGTTCATTATCTCCGGAATAAACTTTTTCATAAAGTTGCCTATTTATACAGTACGTCTTAATCAACTGCTTTTAAATAGTTATGTTTCCCCTTTGCTTTGCATGATATGTCATAGTTTTCAAATACAAGGCGAATTTAGACAGTGGTGCAGTGCTAACCGGAGCGCATCCGACTCCTCTTTATGAAAAAAGGTCGAAATAAGCAAGCTAATTAATTACGTGCCGCCCAGGGTGATTTCAGTATCGCAGAAACTGCTGAGACCCTGGGATTTTTACGCACAACAGACTCCGGAGTTTACAAAGAATGGTGACAAGAACAAACAAAAACAAATCCAACGAGTGGATTAAACAAGATGTTTTCGCTCACAGAACAGCCACTAACTGGATTTTTTAGCTTGTTTATTTCGGCTGTTTCCTTAAAGGGGTGCCGGACACGTTGCGACTAGCACTGCACCGCTGAAGTTAGAATTGCTGTAAGTTAAGACGGAATATCAAACTCACTCCCCAGCACTGGCATTTGTTCAAGCTAGTATGGGAACTCCAGGGACGTTGCATCAGGACCAGAGCGTCTAAGTCCTATTGGCTGGTAAGTTCATATCACCTGATGCTCGGTGTGTAAGGCCATCGTGAATTACTCCATGCACATGTCTGAAATGTGGTTAGCAGACAAAGGTCATGGAGAATAACTTTCCAATTTTCTTTTTCTATCTTTTTATTGATTTAAAAAGAGCATATATACAAACAAGAGGAGAACTCTCTCATATATATAACAATACATAAAGAAGGTAAAATAAACATTATCAAAATCATGCATAGAATTAATCTGATATATTTTATTACACGTCGAGGCCTATCAATGCTTTCATTCCTTCATTCAGTGGCAACTCTCAATTGACATTATTTTCTGTTTAGACGAAATATGAGAAAAAGACAGCCGAAATATATATTATATTATATATTACTGTGCAAAAGCCTTAGGCACACATAACAAAGTGCTGTAAAGCGAAGCTACTTTCAAAATTAATGACACTAAAAGTTTCTAAATATCAAAGAAATTACTATAAACAATAAACAGTAAAAAAGAAAATTCAATCAGTATTTGCTGTGACAACCCTTCGCCTTTAAAACTTCATCATAAGTATACTGTTGTGCAGTCTTATAAGGAAATCGACAGGTACATTGTTCCAAATATCTTGGAGAACTTGCCACAATTTTTCTGAAAACTTTGAATGCCCTGCTTACTTCTGTTCCTCCAGGAAATACCGGACAGCTTCCATGTTGAGATCAAGGCTCTGTAGACGCCACAGCTTCTGAAGCCATACCAAAAATCTACCATGCCGAAGACTTCTGCATAGTACTCTGCTTGCGATTGAAACGTGCTATTCTGAAAAGGTAGGTATCCAGCATAAAGCTCAAATCGCGTTCCAACCGATCACATAGCCTACCGTTATCATTCTAAAAACTCCACGTACGTTTTCATGCTTGACGATGCACAGCAATGTATTCGTAAAATCATGGATTCGATTGCATTCATTCAAATGATTGGAGACGTAAGAATTACATTTTACTTGTGTAGTGATATCATATTACTTTGGAATCAATATTGTAAAGACCGCATAGCTGGTCTGTTCATGGTCATAGTCATGGGGGGGAAATTGGATTTCGTTACAGTTGCACCATAAATAATTAAATAGTAATAATGCCATAAATAGTTAAATAGTAATATGTAAATTATGCCACGAAATAAGTTCAGTACCAACCTATTGGCTCAGGGTGTCCGACCCTCCAAGGGAGGCGTTGTAAAATTTGATGGACACAGACAGGGCTGACTTCCTATCATGCTCTGTGTTGGATCTCGGTGGAATGAGTCTCTGGCTGAATGTACTCCTGTGCATAACCCGAACATTATGTAGTGGATGGGAGACATTGTCCAAGATGGCATGCAACTTGGATAGCATCCACTTTTTAGACACCACCATCAGAGAGTCCAGTTCCATCCCCACAACACCACTGGCTTTACGAATGAGTTTGTTGATTCTGTTGGTGTCTGCACCCTCAGCCTGCTGCCCCAGCACACAACAGCAAACATGATAGCCCTGGCCACCACAGACTCGAAGAACATCCTCAGCATCGCCCGGCAGATTTTAAAAGACCTCAGTCTCCTCAGGAAATAGAGACGGCTCTGACCCTTCTTGTAGACAGCCTCAGTGTTCTTTGACCAGTCCAGTTTATTGTCAATTCGTATCCCCAGGTGTTTGTAATCCTCCACCATGTCCACACTGATCCCTTGGATGGAAACAGGGGTCGCCGGTACCTTAGCTCTCCTCAGGTCTACCACCAGCTCCTTAGACTTTTTCACATTAAGCTGCAGATAATTCTGCTCACACCATGTGACAAAGTTTCCTACCGTAGCCCTGTGCTCAGCCTCATCTCCCTTGCTGATGCATCCAACTATGGCAGGGTCATCAGAAAACTTCTGAAGATGACAAGACTCTGTGCTACAGTTGAAGTCCGAGGTGTAAATGGTGAAGAGAAAAGGAGACAAGACAGTCCCCTGTGGAGCCCCAGTGCTGCTGATCACTCTGTCGGACAGACAGTGTTGCAAGCACACGTGCTGTGGTCTGCCAGTCAGGTAATCAAGAAGCCATGACACCAGGAAAGCATCCACCTGCATCGCTGTCAGCTTCTCCCCAAGCAGAGCAGGGCGGATGGTGCTGAACGCACTGAAGAAGTCAAAACACATGACCCTCACAGTTCTCGCGGCTTGTCCAGGTGGGCGTAGATACGGTTCAGCAGATAGACGGTGGCAGACTCAACTCCTAGTCGGAGCTGGTAGGCGAACTGGAGGGGATCTAAGTGTGGCCTGGCCACAGGCCGGAGCAGCTCCAGAACAAGTCTCTCCAGGGTCTTCATGATGGGGGAGGTCAATGCCACCGGTCTGTAGTCATTGAGGCCGCTGGGGCGCGGCGTCTTCGGCACAGGGACGAGGCAGGACGTCTTCCACAGTACAGGAACCCTCTGGAGCCTCAGGCTCAGGTTGAAGACGTGGAGAAGTACTCCACATAGCTGAGGGGCACAGGCTTTGAGCATCCTGGTACTGACAGCATCCGGTCCTGCAGCCTTGCTTGGGTTGAGATGTTTCAGCAGCCTTCTCACCTGTTCAGCTGTGAAGCCCACCGTGGTGGTTTCGTGTGGGGAAGGAGTATAGTCATGAGAACAGGGCGGGGGAGTGTGAGGAATGGTAGGAGAGGAGAGTGGAATATACGTTGGTTGGGGGCCGACAACAGGTGACTCATGTGGGGGATGGGCAGGGGCCACAATGTCAAATCTGTTAAAGAACAGGTTAAGTTCGTTGGCCCTGTCTACACTGCCTTCAGCTCCTCTGTTGCTAGTTTGCCAGAACCCAGTGATGGTTCTCATCCCCCTCCCGAACTCTCTCATGTTGTTCTGCTGGAGTTTCCACTCAAGCTTCCTCCTGTACCTGTCTTTAGCCTCCCTGATCCTGGCTTTCAGGTTCCTCCATATTTCCCTCAGCTCCTCCTATTTCCATCTCTAAACGCCCTGTTTTTATCATTCAGGATGTCCTTAATGTCCTTTGTTACCCATGGCTTGTTATTTGAATAACAAAGGGCAGTTCTTGTCGGAACATTGCAGTCCACACAGAAGTTGATATCATCAGTGATGCAATCTGTGAGCCCATCAATATCCTCTCCATGTGGTTCACAGAGTGCCTGCCAGTCTGTCACAGCAGACCAACCCTGGAGCGCCTCATAAGCCTCCTCCGACCATTTCCTCACTATCCTCGAGGTTGCAGGTTTACTCTTCACCAGAGGCACGTAGCAGGGTTTTAGATGCACCAGGCTGTGATCTGACGTTCCCAATGGGCCATGGATGACTTCAGCTTCTCGCTTCGGCAATGCGTGTTACCAAAGTGCTTCAAGCATACCAGTGTCAAAGGAGACGTTGGCTGAATGACTATCGCCCAGTATCACTTACGTCCACAGTAATGAAGTGTTGTGGGAGGCTGATGTTGAAACATATCAGCTCCTGTCTAGTAGCGACTTGGATCAGCTCCAATTTGCTTTCCGGAAAAATAGATCAATAGCAGATGCCATCTCATTGGTTCTCCACACACAACTCTGGACCATCTGGACAGCAAAGCTATATACATCAGGATGTTCTTTATCGATTACAGCTCAGCATTTAGTACCTTCATCTCCTCAAGTGTTATCAGTAAACTGACAAATGTCGGCCACAATACACCCTTGTGCAATTGGGTCCCGGATTTCCTCACTTACAGACACCAGTCATTTTGGACTGGCAAAAACATCTCCTCTACAATCTGCATTAGTGCAGATGCACCAAAGGAGTGTGTACATAGCCCCCTTTATACCTTTATAACTACGAATATGTGGCTCTGTACAGCGCGAACAGCTTATTCAGGTTTGCTGATGCCTCCATTGTTGTGGGCAGTATCAAAGATGATGACGAATCAGTATACAGGATGGCGATTGAAGATTTGACTGAGCGGTGTCATAACAGTGACCTCTCGTTTTATGCTAGCAAGCCCAATGAACTGATTGCAGACTTCGAGACTAGGAAACCTGAGGTCTATGACCAGTATTCGTCAGAAGATCAGAGATGTAGAGGGTCAGTAACTTTAAATTCTTCAGCGTCACTACCTAAGAGTACCTGTCCTGGAGCCATCATGTAAGTATAATTGCAAAGAACTCACGACAGCGCCTCTACGTCCCTAAGAGTTTGCGGAGATCCGACATGACATCAAAACCCTTAACAAACTTCTATAGATGCATAGTGAAAAGTGTATCTACTGGTTGCATTACCCACTGGTTTGGGGGCGTGAATGCCTTGGAGATGAAATTCCGACAAAAGGTAATGGCTTCTGCCCAGTACATCACATGTAAAAACCTCCCGACGAGTAAAAGCATCTACGTGAAATGTTGTCATAGAAAAGCAGCATCCATCATCGAAGATCCTCACCACCCGGCCCTGCTCTTTACTCACTGCTTCCATTGGGTAGAAGGTACAAGTGCCTCAGGACGAGCACCACCAGATTCAAGAACAGTTTCTACACCTCAACCATCAGGTTCTTGAACAAAACAGGTTAACTACACTCATGTATTGAGATGTTCCCACAACCAATGATCGCACTTTGATGAATCTTTAGCTTGTTACTTCATGCTCTCGTTATTTGCTGCTATTTGTTTATACTTGCATTTGCACAGTTCGGTGTCCTCTATACTCGTGCTCTTTCATTGTTCCTGTTTACAATTACTGCTCTATATATTTACTGATTAGGCCCGCAGGAGAAAAATTCTCAGAGTCGGGTGCGGTGGCGAGTATGTATTTCGGGAATAAATTTTACATTGAACTTTGAACTTTGAGATGGAAGAACCACTCATCAAAACTCCACTTAACTCTAGTAACGTCTATTCATCATTTTCTGCAACATTCTGCTTTGATCATTCTGGCAACTGACATTGAAAGAGTAGTTCAAAAATATTACAAACCTAACTCAGCTACTTTGTCTTTCAATCTCTGTACTTCTGCAGGACAAAGGGATTAATTGAGATTTCCTGAAATGCAGGGTTCATTTACGTTATCTGAATATAAATTAAAGCTACTGCATGGTGTACGGACATTGTGTTTTCTTTCTTCTCATTTCCATAAAATTCGAAAATCTAATGTCGACTTCTCTTCGATACAATTATATCGGGACACTGAATGATAAACTACCTGTGAAAGTCCATACGCATGACAACTGTTCACGAAGCTGTCAAGCGAAAATGTTGTCAAGAACAAAGACCGAACATATATACAGTAAATGTGCCTCGCCAGCGCTGTCGCATAATGCAAACATCTTCCTGTTTCTAATAAATGTATAGCGACAATATGCAAATATAGCCCCCCAGGTAAGCCTCAGGCTCGCTCAGCTCGCTTTCGTCTAGGGGAAGCAGCCTTCGGCCCCCCAAACTGGGTAATCAAGTTTGTGTGGATGCTGTGATGTGCCGCACCACGCCAAATAACAGACAATACACCATATACGATTAAATTAGTACAATTTATAGATATTATTGAAACTATGTAATTAATAGAGATAAAATATAAAAGGTAAGCATTGCTTCATGGAACCTTGCTGTCGGTAGTCGGAGCGGTCTTTGCGATATGGATTCGGCCGTTTCCCGGGCCAGCTGAGTTGCCGTCAGCCACTTCGAGCTAGGTAGGGATCCGGCTGTTTCCGTAGCCAGCCGAGGTTGCTGGCCGTAACTGCTATTCGGAGCAACCCCGATGCAGACTGTCTGCCGTTCTTCGGTGTTTGTCTCTTTTGTCCTCGCTTCCGTGGGGTAAATCAGGCCCTTTTGCCGTTGCCCTGCGGAGGGACCTGTCTTGTCTTGTCTTTGCCTCTGTTAGGTAAGTCCGGCTTTCCTGCCTTTACCCGACGGATGGACTTGTCCTACCTTGGTGTGGAGATAAAGTTGAGTCCTGACTTGTCCAAGGATAAGTCCCGGCTCTATGTCTATTTACTATCCAGTCTCATGTTAGTGTCGTGTTAAAGATGAGTCCCGGCTTTTCGAAGGATAAGTCCCGGTTCTATGTTGATGTACAGTTCCCAGTCTGTCTCCGAGCTCCAGCCTCCGAGTAATCAGCCTCCGCATTCGAAGACCCCAACTTCCAGCCTCCGGCCTCAACCCTCAAGACCCCAGCTTTCAGCCTGCAACCTCAAGCCTCAAGACCCCAGTGTGCAGCCTCAAGCCTCAAGGCCGCTGCCTGCAGCCTCAAGCCTCAAGACCCCAACCCGCAGCCTCAAGCCTCAAGAACCCAGCCTGCAGCGTAGAGGCTTGACCCCAGCCACATTCTGTCCTGTAGCCATGTCATGTCCTTGCCTAGTTCTCGGGTCCGAGCCCGAGGCAAGACCCAGGTTTTGGGTCGTTGTCCAGTCTCTGGCTCGAAATCCAAGCACAGGCTCCTAGTTCATGGTTTTTAGTCCTGGTTCCGCTTTCCCAAGCCCAGGCTCCTAGTTCATGGTTCCTAGTCCTGGTCCCGCTTTCCCAAGCCCAGTCTGCTAGTTCATAGTTCCAGGTACTGGTCCCGCTTTCCGAAGCCCAGCCTTCAAGTTCATAGTTCCTTATCCGGGCTCCCTGTCTAGGCCATGTCCTAGCCCAAGTCTGCGGTCTTGTCCCTGCTCCTTGTCTGTATCCTGTCACGACCCTACTCTAGTCAAGTGCTGTTCCTAGTACTTCAGTGTCTGTGTATTGCACTTGGGTCCGATTCGGACGCCCCCCTTTGTCACAGCAGGTTGAGAAGCTGGTGAGGAAGTCAAATGCAATGTCATCATTTATTTTGAGCACTTGAATACAAGAGCTGGGGTGTGATGCTGAGGCCTTATAAGGCACTGGTGAGGCCTCACTTTGAGTATTGTGAACAGCCTGGGGCGCTTAATCGAAGAAAAGATATGCTGGCATTGGAGAGAGTAAAAAGAAGGTTCGCAAGGATAATTTCAGGGATGAAAGTATTATCATACGAGGAAAGTTGGATGACTCTGGGTCAATGCTCGCACGGATTCAGAAGGATCAGAGGGGGATCTGATTGAAACATTTTGAATGTTTAAGGGCTTAGACTGAGTAGATATGGAAAGGATGTCCCTCATGGTGGTAGAGTTTAGGACAAGAGGGAATCGACTCAGGATTGAGGCGTGACCATTTAAAACAGAGAAGCGGAGAAATTTCTTTCGGGTGATGAATTTGTGGAATTTGTTACCACCTGGTGCTGTGGAGCTTTATATGTTCTTGATTGGACGCGACATCAAAGATTACGGGGAAAATACCGGCGAGTGGGGGTTAAGGAGGCGGAAAAATATTAGCCATGATTGGAAAGCGGAGCAGACTCAATGGGTCAAATGGATAAATTATGTTCCTATATCTTATGGTCTTAATATATATATACGGATCTTAGTAAATGCCTCTGGAATGCACTTACCTGCTTCCTTTTCGTCCGCTGTTTGCATCCAAGTGAATAAATAGGAAATAAGTGATCAGTTGACCTTAAAATTATTTTCTTTAATATCCGCTATTAGAGTCATAGTGTCATAAGGACCCATGGCATAGAAACAGGCTCGTCGACCCACCAGTCGGTGCTGAACTATAATTCTGCCTACTGCCATCGACCTTGCCTGGACCATTGCCCTCAAAAAGTCTCCCATCCATATATATGTATGTGTATATATATATATATATATATATATCCAGACTTCCCCAAAATCCTGAATTCTAATTGACATCCACCACTGCCCCGTTCTACATTTCCACCATCCTTTGACTGAACCAACTTTCTGGTTAGGTTCCCCTTAACTATTTCACCTTTCACCTTTATCTTATGACCTGTAGTTTTACATTCACCCAACGTGACTGGAGGAAAATACTTGCATTAACCCCATCTTTACCCTCCTCATAAGTGTGCACCCTTCCATCAAATTTACCTCTATTCTCTAACACTTCATGGAATAAAATCCTTACAAAGTCAAAATTTCCATGTACTTTAGCTTCTCATTCCCCGACAACATCCGTGTACCCTTTTCCTGTACTTTTTCATTCTTACTGATATCGTAGAAGAACGAGTAGAACTGCTCACGATACTTCAGATTTGGTCTCGATAATTCGTTATACAACTTCTACATAACATCCCAACTCTTGTACTGAATACTCAGATTTCTGAAGGCTACTGTGCCAATAGCGCTATATACGACACTTTCTTACTCAGACACCACTTTCATGGCATTATGAATGCGTACTAACAAATCCCTCTGTTCTACTGCACTCTTGGGTACCCTGCCCTTCACTGGCTACGTCCTGTCCTAAGTTCGCATAAGCTTAATCTGCCATATCGGAACCCATTTTTTTAGATGTTCTTCATCACGCTGCAAACGTTGATAGCCTTTCCTGCTGAGGATTACGTTTCCTGTCTTGTTATCATCGCACATTTGATTATCCAGTTTATCGCATTATCATCCATTGTCCAATGTATTCAGGAAGCTTCATTAATCAGTACGTAAAAGTCCCAACAAGAGAGTGCTCGATACTGGATATTGTGTTAGGGAATGAGGTAGGGCAGTTGAAGCTGGTGTAGAGGAGCATGTTGTATCTAGTCATCACCATGTCATTAATTTCAAAGTAAATATACTTTGATAAGACTCGTCTGTAATTGAGAGTCTATGTTGGTGAAAGGCCAATCTTGATAGTATCAGAAATGAGCTGTCAAGTGTGAAGTGGGACAGGGTGTTTTCGGAAAAGGTCTACTTTGGGAAGCCTTCTGAAGCGAAATTTTGAGAGTACAAACTTGTATGCGCCCGTCAGATTAAAAGTAAAGGTAGCGTCTAGGGAACCTTAGTTTTCAAGAGATATTGAGGCTCTGTTTAAGAGACAAAAAGATATACGTAGCAGTTATGGGCAGGTAGGAACAAATGAGGTGCCTATGGAGGTGCCTATACAAAACACCGCTTAAGAAAGGAATCAGGGCGGCTAACGGAAGACATGAAGCTGCTCTAGCTGACAAAGTGAAAGGAGAATTATTAAGGATTATGCAAATATATTAAGAGTAACAGGATTGAGAGGGACAAAACTGGCCCTCTGGAAGATCAGAATGGTAATCCATGTCTGAAGCAAAAAAAATTACGGATATCTTAAATAACTTTCAGGCACTATAGAAATGAGGCAAAGCGCCATCACCTTCATGGATTCTGTAAAGATTACAGAGGAGGTGGTGTTTGCTATCCTGGGGAAAATCGGTGTGAATAAATTCGGAGGGTCTGAAGATATGTTCCCTGCAACTCAAAGGGGGACAAATGTTGCAGATGCCGGGGCCCTAGCAGATTTATTTACATCATCCTTTGCGACAGGAGAAGTACTGGAGAATTGGAGGATAACCACTGTTGTTCCGCTGTTTCAGAAAGGCTCTGAGATGAAACCAGGAATTTATAGGTTGGTGACTCTTACATCAGTTATGGGAAAGTTATTGGAGAGCATTCTAAGGAACCGTATATATAATTATGCTAATAGGCATGGACCGATTAAGGATAGCCAGCATGGATTCGTGAGTGTTGCGTCATGTCTAACAAATCTTTAATAGTTTTCCGAAGCGATTACGAGGAAAGTTGATGAAGAAAAGGCAGTGGTTGTTGTCTACATGGCCTTTAGCAAGCATTTGACAAGATCTCACATGGGAGGTTGGTCAAGAAAGATCGGTCGCTTCGCATTCATTGTGGTAAATTGGATTCGACATTGGCTTTGTGGGAGAAGCCAGAGAGTGATAGTTGATGTTTGCCTCTCTAACTAGCGGTCTGTGAATAGTGTGTGCCGCAGGGATCAGTGCTAGATCGTTTGCTGTTTGTCATCAAAATCATTGATCTGAAGGTTGTTGAACGCCTTCCGTGCGGAACGTTTGCCAAAGGCATTGCTAAAGTCCATGCAGACATTATCCCCTTCCTGCTGTCAACATTTCTGGTAACCTCATCGCTATATGACTAGTTAAACACCACATACCACGAATGTATCCAAATGCATAGGTGTCCGTTCTTTAGATTATCTTCTAATAATTTGCCTACTTCTGACTTCAGGCTCACTAGCCCATAGTTTCACTGCACACTTTTAGGGCCTATCTTGAATAGTGGAACAGTATTAGTTACAGTGCCTATAAACGGTATTCACCCTTCACACACTCCCCACAACGCCCCTTGGAGTTTTTCATGTTTTATTGTTTTACAGCAGTGAATCAGAGTGGATTTAATTTGGCTTGACACTGATCTCAAAGTAAAACCGATCTCTGCAAAGTGATCTAAATTTATTACAAATATAAAACTCAGAATAATTGATTGCATAAGTATTCATACCCTTCAGGTCAGTAGTAGTAGACGCACATTTGGCAGCTATTACAGCCTTGAGCCTGTGTGGACAGGACTCTGTCAGCTTTGCACATCCGGATACTGCAGTTTTTCCCCATTCTTTTTTTATTAAACTGCTCAAGCTCTGTCAGATTGCATGGGATTATCAGTGAACAGCCCCTTTCAAGCCCAGCCGCAAGCTCTCAACGGAATTGCAGTCTGGAGTCTGACCTGGCCATTCCAGGACGTTACCTTAGTTGTTTTAAGCTATTCCTGTGCATCTTAGGTGCTACCATGAAGCATCGTGGTGGCTGCTTCATGCTTTGGGGATGCTTCTCTGCAGCAGGTCCTGGAAGGCTTGTAGAGGGTAAAATTAATACAACAAAGTCCAGAGAAATCGTGAAAGAAAACCTGCTGCAGTGTGCAAGAGAACTGTGACTTGGGAGAAGATTGGGGTCATTGCCTTGCACCATCAGCTGCAGAGAAGTATCCCCACAGCATGAAGCAGCGACTACCATGCTTCACGGTACGCACGGTGTGTTTTGATGATGTGCATAAGCCAAACATAGCATTTAGTCTCTTTGCAAAAAAAAAAAAAAAAACTCGATTGTAGTTCAATCAGACCATAGAACCTCCTTCCAGTTGACTTCAAATACCCCAACTTGCCTTCTGGCAGCCTGTTGCTGTGAGACTTTCCAACAGCGGTTTTCACTTTACATTTTCCCATGACGCTGATCAGTGTAAAAAAAACACAAATTAAATCCACGTGATTCAATGTTGCAAAGCAATAAAGCAAGATAAATTCCCATGCTGATGAGTATTTTATAGGCACTGTTTTTCCAGTCCTTCTGTACCTTACCCTTGGGTAAGGACTTTTCAGATACCTCTGCCTGTGCTTCCATATTGTCCAGGGGAAACATTGTCAGGCCCCGTGCATTTATCGACCACAATTTACTTCAAAGCAGCAAGCAGCTCTTCTTCTCTAGTCTGTATTCGGTCCGTGACCTCATCGCTCTATTGCCCAGGTTACGTAGATTGTGTCTATCTACCGAGTAAATACGGAGGTCAAAAACCCATTCAAAGTCTCCCCAGTTTCTTTCAATCTCAAACATAGATGATTACACTGATCCTAAAGTGGACTATTTTTTTCCGTTGCTATCCGCTTGCTCTAAATATATACGTATAATCCCTTGTCTGTCAGACCGAACTTACGTCATTATTTATCCCTTCTGATTTTCAGCTTAAATGTTCTCTTGCATTTCTTATACTCCTCAAGTGTCGTATTAGTTTGTTGCTATAATGCCTGCTAAGCACCTCCTTCTTCTTCTTAACCAATCACTTGTCTTTTATTCTAATAGGAACATACATTTACTCATAACATTTCTGCTTTAAAAATTTCCTACTTACCAAGCATCGCATTGTCAAAAAACAACATTTCCAATTTACCCCTGTCAGATTCCTTCTGGTGCCATCAAAAGTGGCCGTTCTCCAATTCAGAATCCCAACCTGATGGTCAGAGCTAGCCTTCGCCGTAGCTATCCTGAAACGAATGGAATTGGGATAACTAGTTCCAAAATGTTCCCCTACACACACGTCTAACAACTAGCTGTCTCGTTCCATTCTAGGAACTCCACTATTTCACTCTCCCTGTTGGAACTTAATATGCTAATTGAAGAGATCTTCGTGAACACATCTTGCAAACTCTCCCCAATCCTGTCCATTTACATGGGAGTCCTACTAATATGTGGAATTTTAAATTCATCAATTATTACAAACATTTTTTTCTTGCAACTGTGAGCTATCCCTTGAAATAATTCCTCCTCTAAATCGCTCTTAGTATTGGGCGTCCATAATATAATCCTATTACCATGGTTATGCATTCTTACTTTTCATTTCCATCCGTATAGCCTCAGTAGACCATCCCTCCTTTATGTTCTGACTGAGCACTGCCTTGACTTTACCGTGACTGGTAATGGCACCACTCGCCCTTCAATAATTTCACTCACGCCTAAAACAACTGAAGCCAGAAGAATTGAGCTGCTGGTCTCGACCTTCCGGTAATCAAGACTCACAAATGGCTACAAGATCGTTAAGCCAGGCGCTGCTCCATCAAGTAAATTCATTCGTCTTACCGACAATACTTCTTGCAAGAAAGTAGAAACAATTAGAAAATTCTTCTCGCCATGCTCATGCCTACGGTTCCTGTCTTTATATATCATCTTAACAGTATATTTCCCCACAGCCACTCCATAATCTACTCTGGTTCCCATACGCCAGTAAGTCTACGTTAACCCATTAACTCAGGTGAAGAATGTTACATTTCCCTTACTTAATGTCGCAATCTCAGATTTTAATTTCTTGAGTTCTGAAACGAAAATAATTTTTGTTTGCTCAATTAACATTGCTAAATCATTATTATTAACATTCTAATAGGTTTATTTTTCTTACAAACAATCTTTTAACTAAGTTTAAACTTTGGAATGTCAGAAAAAATAGTTCAAAGAAGAAAACAGAAATTTAACAATACTTCACTTTGTCCTGATAACTTCCTCGAATTCTATTCACAATCATGGATGATCATCTGTACAAAATCATTTTTTTTCAGCATCATTTCTATATCCCTTTATTCCTTCAATGGCCGGGAAATTACAGATTCCTGCGCTCATTTGACCCAGCGAATGATGTTCCAAGCCTCTGCAGGAAAGAGAACTCCAAACGTTCACAGCAATAAATAATTTCACATCATCTTATTTCGGAATATTTTACTCCTCGTTCTCAGACCTCAGACTGCAGGTTGTGTAGCTCCCGGTCAGGGGAAATTTACATTCCTGAATCCTGTGAATGCACAACGGCATTTTGCAAATTTCAGTAAAAATGCATCTCTGACGTCTGCACTATATATCATTTTCTTTCTGCTGAATGTATCTATTTGGAAACAATCCATCAGTTCATTCACTCACGTTACACATTGGATAGCACCATCCAAACTCAGGAGCTCTACCAGGGCAGCAAAATCATAGGAATACAGTCATGTGACAATTCCCCTCCAAGCCACATACCAGCATGACTTGGAAATATACCGCACCTTCACGGTTACTGCTTTAAAGCACTGGAACTATCTCGCTAACAAGATTTTAGGTATACCTTCACTGCAAGAACTGCAGCGTTTGAAGAATGCAACTTGTGATCAGGGATGGGCAAATGAATGCTGGCTCAACTTCCTAAACTCATTTCCCTTGAAAGAGTAAATAAATGGAAACAGTTCACGATGTTATTTTACAAAATATTCTCACAGTCATGAGCAATAAATGGAGGCATTACTGCTTGTGCATTTTATGGGCTTCTCACTGTACGTTCTAGAGACAATAACCATTTCTCGAAGCATTAACTCAAAATTCATGTCCTCTATTCCTGTTAACTGCCTTAATGCGTGGATCGAAATGTTGAACATTATATTCACTGATTTCACCGTCTTCTCTAATGGTGGTAAGCTTAAAGATCCTCAATAGATCGACCTGTCATTCAAAATCCCGTACTAACAGTGTTCTGTCCTCTTATTTCTAGATGCTGAGGCATTTTACCTTTCATTATAAATTGTAAGCGTTCCATATTGCTAAATTTGGACGATTAGGTTGCAGATCACTTTCTCTCTCTCTCTCTCTTCTCTCTCTCTCTCTCTCTCTCTCTCTCTCTCTCCCTCCCTCTCTCTCTCTCTCTCTTGCTTTTTCTCTCTTTCCATCTTTACATAAAAGATGGGGTAATACTTGCCACATCAAGGTTCAAAGATCAAAGTAAACTTACGTACTTTATTTCCCGGCAGGCATTGACGGTAGTACAGAAGAATGCAATAGAATCAATTAGAAATGTTATATAAACAAAGGCTGCCCAAGAAGGTATAAAACAAGACAAAGGGTGCAAATATAAATAAACAAATGGGTAACCAGATAAATAAATGAGTACATATGTATATGTATACTTCAATGGGTGAATGAATGAATACATCAGAAAATTCATAGATACATAGATAGATAGATAGATAGATAAACCAATGAATGAATGATTGAATGAATCTCAACGACTTCTGGTTGGTGGCCGATTAAACAAGGAAGAGAACAAGATACTTTGCTAATCATTCATTCTCTGCCGAACAACAATCGCAAGCAATATTACATTTAAATTAGAGGCAAGTCGATGAAACAGAACTGAGGTGAGGCATGGCAGCAATCCCGTCGCCAAGAGCGAGGAAGACGCAGGGTTCGCAGGATTTCAGCATGATATATCAGGTATATTCTGATATATTCAAATATCAGGTCTCTCAGTAAGAGAGCATCTTCGAAATAGTAATTACAATTCTATCTCTACCATAGCATTGGAGAGGGATAGGAACAGACAATTTAGGAAAGCGTTAAATTGGAGTAAGGAGAAATATGAGGCTATCAAGCAGGAATTTGAAAGGATAAATGGGAGCACATGTTCTCAGGGAAATTTACGGCATTTCCGAAACTTAAGGAAATCCCCAAGGCATTCTACACATAGGTGAAGAGGAAAGGACATGAGAGACTAGGACCAATCTGATGTGACAGTGGAAAAGTGTATATAGAACCGGAGGAGGTAGCAGAGGTACTTAATAAATACTTTGCTTCAGTATTCACATCGGAAAAGGACCTTGGCGATTGTAAGGATAACTAACAGCGGACCGAAAAGCTTGAGCATATAGACATTAAGGAAGGGGATGTACTGGAGCTTTTGTAAAGCATCGTTGGATAAATCACAAGGACCGGACGAGATATATCCGAGGCTACTGTGAGAGGCGAGGAAGGAGATTGCTGAGCCTCTGGCAATGATGTTTGTATCATCAATAGGGACGGGAGAGGTTCTGGAAGATTGCAGGGTTGCGGGTGTTGTTCCCTTATTCAGGAAAGGGAGTAGGGATAGCCCAGGAAGTTATAGACCAGTGAGTCTTACTTCAGTGGTTGGTAAGTTGATGGGAAACATCCTGATAGGCAGGATTTATGGACATTTTGAGAGGCATAATATGATCAGGAATAGTCAGCATGGCTTACGAGCCAGATCGAATTTTTAGAAGATGTGACAAAACACATTGATGAAAGTAGAGCAGTTGATGTAGGGTATATGGATTTCACCAAGGCATTTCATAAGATACCCCATGCAAGGCTTCTTTAGAAAGTAATGAGGCATGGGATCCGAGAGGACCTTGCTTTATAGATCCAGAATTGGCTTGCCCACAAAAGGCAAAGTGTGGTTGTAGAGGGGTTATATTCCGAATGGAGCTCCGTGACCAATCTTGTGCCTCAGGGATCTGTTCTGGGACCCCTTCTTTTCGTGTTTTTTTTTTATAAATGACCTGGATGAGGAAGTGGAGGGTTGGCGTTAGTAAATTTGCTGATGACACAAAGGGTGTGGGTGGTGTGGAGGGTTGTCAGAGGTTGCAGCGGACGTCGATAGGATGCAAAACTGGGCTGAGAAGTAGCAGATGGAGTTCAACCCAGATAAGTGTGAGGTAGTTCACTTTGGTAGGTCAAATATTTGGCAGAATATAGTATTAATGGCAAGATCCTTGGCAGTGTGGAGGATCATAGGGATCTTGGGGTTCGAGTCCACAAGACATTCAAAGCTGCTGCGCAGGTTGACTGTGTGGTTAAAAATGCATGCAGTGTATTTTCCTTCATCAACGTAGGATTCAGATGCAGGTAATGTTACAGCTCTATAGAACCCTGGTCAGACTCCACTTGGAGTACTGTGCTTAGATCCGGTCACCTCACTACAGGAAGGATGCGAAAATTATAGAAAGAGTGCAAAGGAGATTTATAAGGATGTTGCCTGGATTTGGGAGCATGCCTTATGGGAATAGGTTGAGTGAACTTGAACTTTCCTCCTTGGAGCGACGGAGGATGAGAGGTGGCCTGCTAGAGGTGTATAAGGTGATGAGAGGCATTGATCATGTTGATCGTCAGAGGCTTTTTCCCAGGGCTCACATGGCTAACGCGAGACGGCACAGTTTCCAGGTGCTTGGATGTAGAATGTCAGTGGTAAGTCTTTTACTCAGAGAGTGGTGAGTGCGTGGAAAGTGCTGCCGACGACAATGATGGGTGCGAATACAATAAGGTGTTTTAAAAGACTTCTGGATAGGTACGTGGTCTTAGAAAAATAGAGGTCTATGGGTAACCCGAGGTAATTTCTAAAGTACGTACATTTTCGGCACAGCATTATGGGCCGAAGGGCCTGTATGGTGCTGTAGGTTTACTATGTTATATGTTCTATGACCCCTTGGGAGACAGATGTCATAATATATTATCATTCACCCTGCAAGTTGCAGTGAAGCTAAAGTTACATGTGTCAGTATTGCAGAGGAGTAAAGTGCATAACAGAGGCATGAGAGAGGAGCTAGACAAAATTGATTGGAAAAGAACACTGCCAACGATGAACGGCAAAGAAGCAATGCCTGCAATTTCTGGAAGCAATTCTGAAGGCGCTGAATATGCACGTCCCAAAGATGAAGAGGTATTCTAAAGGAAGAATGATGCAACCATGCTGACAAGAGATGTCAAAGGCAACATAAAAGCGAAAGAGACGGCATATAAATGATCAATAATCTGTGGAAATTAGATAATTGGAAAGCTTTTAAAACCAGTAGAAGGCAAATAAAAAGTAATTAAAAAGGAAAAGATGGAATAACAATGTATTCTAGCCAATAAAAATAGTAGAAAGTCAAAAATGATGAGTTCGGAGAAGGACATAAAGATACGGAAGGCGCTGGCGTGGAGGGCTATGAATAACATGAAGGAAATCTGAAAGTCGAACCTGACCAGAGGGCTTAAGAAGAGGATTTTCATAGCAGTCGTACGGTCCATTCCCACGTACGGATGCGAGACGTGGACACTCACCAAGACGCTGTGAAAGTCTCTGGATGGTTGCTATACACGAATGCTCCGGATCGCTCTTGATGTGAGTAGGCAACAGCACATGACGAACGTTGAGCTCTATAACAACCACCGATGCTCTCCACTATAATCGAGACGAGAAGACTACAACTAGCGGGGCACTGTCTACGCCACCCCGAGCTACCTGCCAGCCTAATCATCATATGGAAGCCCAAGCACGGGAGGATGAACCCTGGGCGCCCTCCCAAGACTATTGTCAACGCGCTCCTAGAAGACAGCGGCGCGGCTAATGTAGATGAACTGAACACACTGATGAGGGAGAGGGAGAAGGGGAGAGTCCGTCATCGTGCCCGACGCCGGCCCCCTAGGCCTGAATTGACGTAGTAGTATTAGTAGCTAGCCAATAATATTAAAGAGGATACCAAATGAGTGTTAAAGAGAGGAGACAATAGATATTGGACCGCTGGAATATGGCGCTGGAGAAGTCGTAATGGGGGGCTTGGCAATACTGGAGCAACTAAATAAGTATTTTACATTAGTCTTCACTGTAAATGTGGCGTGGTCTTCAATGGGGTAGAAGTGTGTGATGTTGCCAATAAAATGGAGAAGGTTCTCGGGAAGCTGAAAGGGGTAAAGCTACATAGGCCACCTGAGCAGATGGTATACATCCCAGAGATAGCTAAAAAGCTTGTGAAGCCGTTAGTAACGATCTTTCAATAATCGATTGACTCAAGCATGGTTCCGTGGAAAATTACAAATGTTTCTCCACTCGTCAAGAAGGAAGAGGGGCAGAAGAGTGGAAATTATAGGTCAAATAGTCTGACCTAAGTAATTAGGAAGATGCTGCACTCGATTGTTAAGTACGTTCATACTTAGGGGCACACAATAAAATAGGCCATAACATGGTGTCCTAAGGGGAAGATCCTCGCTGACAAATCTGCTGGAATTCTTTAACGGAATAACAAGCAGGATCGACAAAGGAGAATCGACGGATTTTGTGTACTTGGATTTTCGGAAGGCCTTTGACAAGCTGCCAGACATGAGGCTGCAGAACAAGTTAAGAGTGGATTGGAGTACTGCGCAGACGCAGTAGAAGCGTTCGTGCGCAGGTCAGGTGAAGAGCTTTAAAAAGCAGTAAGATTTTTCGAGCGAGAGCCGTTGATTGGAGTACTGCGCATAAACAGTAGAAGTGTTCCAATGCCATTCCGGCGAAGAGCTTTAAAACTCCAGTCCAGGCGGAGCGGTCATCGTGGGAGTGCTCTGAGGCAGAGTGTAAGGCTTTGGCTCAACACGGCTGCGATCACAACAGGCGAACGCAAGGTAAGCAGGTAAATTCATTTCTTATTTCTTATTTCTTTTTCTTTCTTATTTAATTCTTGAGAGAATATGGGATATGTCTACAGCGCCAGTGTTTCATTCTGGGTGTCAGGTGTGGGATGTCCAGCACACTGTCAGCCTCTCTGATGGCACATCTGCAAGGTGCACCGGGAAGCAGCTCCTTCGAGACCGTGTTAGGGAAGTGGAACTGTAGCGCGAAGACCATCGGCTTGTTACGAAATAGTGATAATCAGGAACTACATGGAGTTAGTCGCCCCGAGGCTGCAGGAAACAGTCAAATTGGCGACTGTGATGAGAGGGGAGGGAGAACGTCAGATAGCGGTAACTCCCCTGTGGCCGTCCCCCTCAACAATAAGTATACGTTTTGAGTACTGTTGGAGGGGACGTTCTTTCCTGAGTGATGAAACAGCGGCTGTGCCTCTAAATGTGAAACTGCAGGGTGAGAATTTCAATTCAATCCAGGCTAAAAGTGTAATGTCCACTTTTATCGGAAAATTGGGTGTATGTAAGTAAGACATTGAGAGAATAATGTTTTCACTGTTTCTCTGCATGGAAAGTATGGAACTCTCTTTCACGGGTAGTTATTTGCAAGAGTGCTGCTTACTCCTGCAGTCACTGAAGAAGAATTTTCAGAAGCGATTCAAGGATTTCAACAATCTGGAAATTCTGCTTTTGTGGTATATGGCCACACTGTCATATGAAGTTTCCAAGTCTTTGGAGATGAGCCTAACTGCTCGTCATCGCATTTCCATTCTCCTACCTTGTTGAAAGAGGCTTCAATGCAGTGAACCAAAAACTCGCAAAAAAATGCAGAGACAGCTTGGACATTGCTACGTGTGGGGACTTTAGGCTTTTGTTATCACAGCTTGAACCAGATATTTCAACTGTTGCTAAAAACCGTCAATTTCAAGGATCACATTGACATCGAAACTCCTGTATATTGCACGGATGCTGTGCAAGCTAGATTTAAAGACCAATAACATTTTACAATAGAATCATTTTTCGCATGTTAGCATATGTTACACGTCTTATTACACTCTACGGCACCAGAGCGCATATTGCGCCTAAGACGGGCATTGGCAAGTATGAAGGTGCTTTAGTGGGGGGTGTTGGTAGGTATGAAAGTGCTTTGGGGGGAGTGTTGGGCTAAAAACAAAAGTTGAAAAACACTGCTATAACAATATATAGTTCTACAATGCGGACAACCCAAGTGGCGACCCCGTTTGGAGTTATACGCCATTTATGGTGGCATAAATCTAAAGCAAATTCGAATCAGGAAAGGTTTGTTCCAAGCCGCTATTCATCAAATCGCAAATTTTGAAATACAGGAAAATTATGACGTATTCTTTGAAATGCTAAAGCAATAATAAATGTTCAGCTATTGTAACATTTTCTATGTCTGTAGACTAAATGCATCAGTCCACTATCGACATTTCAGATTTCATAACGCTTTCACCTGAGTACTCAAAAGACGTATATATGTTCTGAGCAAGGATGTATAAAATTCTGTTTCCATTTACCATTATCCTTGTCTTTGAGCTCGTCTTCTGTTGAAGCGAAATATACAAAAATACTTCGTTAACTTATGACTACATGCTCGTAAGATATAAACTATTCATTGGTGACTTTTTAGTGCTGGGAATAGCATAGCAAGGCGTCGGTAATATGTTTTTCGCATGAGTTAGCAGCATCGTAAATGCCATCCCTTCAGCCCTATTCAAGATTGCATCTATGTTCAATTACGTTAGAAGCCACGGTTCAAGGAAATAGGACACTACTCTAATAATTTATTCAGCAAAATGTTAGTTGTCCTACCTGCCGTTGTCACATTTCTCTTCAATTTGCTGAGTTCTTTGTGATAGAAAGGTACATTTAGCAAGTCTCAATATGGCAAAAAAGATATTTACCATTTCAAACGTTTACAATTTCCTGACTTTACAGCTAAGTATCCGTAATTGCTAATGCAAACAAAAACATGGTATAAGATTCCTGATAAATATATAAGCGATTCAACATCACAGAAGATCGAATTTCTGGAGCGAGTGTCAGTCAATGGATACTTTACTTCTACTGCATATACGTCTACTGTGATGTATGCCTGACGGGTCAGCAAATTGTAATTAATGAAACTAAAATCTCCCTAACCACATTTTTCTTTCTTCCTTTAGTAGGGACGATTAACGTGCGATATTATCAGTCGCATGGTGGTGTAATTGGGCTGCATGCGGAAAAGCATGAAACATTATTCATTTAATAAGAACAGACTGAATGTTAGGTGCCGAATGCTAACATGTGCCCGGATTGTGTGCTTTTTTTTATTTGTGGTATACAGGGGCTACATTTGAGTAATGTAAAATGTTTTCCATTGAGTGGATTGAGATAACTATAAAAACTCGAGATTTCTAGAGTGTACTGCGGGCGCATACCCAATGAAGCATATTGTGATGCGAGAACACAATTTTTCAGATGACACGACATTGATAGACCTTCCTCCCAACAATGATGAGACAGACAGGGGAGAAATCAACGCCCTGACACAGTGGTGCCAAGAAAACAACCTTTCCCTCAATGTCGAAAAAACGGAGTTGATCGTGGATTACAGGAGGAACGGATCAGGCTAGCCCCTATTGACATCAGTGGGACTGCAGTTGAGATGGTGAGTAGCTTCAACATCATCGGCATACAAATCGGTACGGCTCTTTATCAGGGATGATGCCTAGGCGAATGAGAGTTGCGGCTGGTGGAGGTGAGTGGGATCTGTAGGAAGGCTGAGTAACATAACAGTGGCAGCGTAGTTCAAGGAGGAATTCAAGAGGTGGAAGAGAAGAGAAATACCAAAAGACCATAAGACAAAGGAGCAGAAGTCCGCCATTCGGCCCATCAAGGCTGCTCCGCCATTTTATCATGAGCTGATCCATTCTCCCATTTAGTCCCACTCCCCCGCCTTCTCACCATAACCTTTGATGCCCTGGCTACTCAGATACCTATCAATCTCTGCCTTAAATACACCCAGTAACTTGGCCTCCACTGCCGCCCGTGGCAACATATTCCATAGATTAAACACCCGCTGGCTAAAAAAAAAAGTCACATTTCTGTTCTGAATGGGCGCACTTTAATCCTCAGGTAATGCCCTCTCGTACTAGACTCCCCCATCATGGGAAACAACTTTGTCACATCCACTCTGTCCATGCCTATCAACATTCGAAATGTTTCTATTAGGTCTCCCCTCATTCTTCTAAACTCCAAGGAATACAGTCCAAGAGTGGACAAACGTTCCTCATATGTGAACCCTCTCATTCCAGGAATCATCCTAGTGAATCTTCTCTGTACCCTCTCCAAAGTCAGTACATCCTTTCTTAAATAAGGAGACCAAAACTGCCCACAGTACTCCAAGTGAGGTCTCACCAGCGCCTTCTAGAGCCTCGACATCACATCCCTGCTCCTATACTCTATACCTCTAGAAATGAATGCCAACATTGCATTCGTCTTCTTCACAACCGACTCAACCTGGAGGGTAACCTTAAGGGTATCCTGTACGAGGATTCCCAAGTCCTGTTGCTTCTCCGAACTTTGAATTTTTTCCCCATTTAAATAATAGTCTGCCAGTCTATTACTTCTGCCAAAGTGCATAACCATACACTTTCCAACATTGTACTTCATTTGCCACTTCTCTGCCCATTCTTCCAATCTATCCAAGTCTCTCTGCAGACTCTTCGTTTCCTCAGCACTACCGGCCCCTCCACCTATCTTCGTATTGTCAGCAAACCTAGCCACAAAGCCATCTATTCCATAATCCAAATCGTTGATGTACAATGTAAAAAGAAGCGGCCCCAACACGGACCCCTGTGGAACACCACTGGTAACCGGCAGCCAACCAGAATAGGATTCCTTTATTCTCACTCTCTGTTTCCTGCCAATCAGCCAACGCTCTATCCACGTATGTAACTTTCCCGTAATTCCATGGGCTCTTATCTTGTTAAGTAGCCTCATCTGTGACACCTTGTCAGAGGCCTTGTGAAAATCCAAATATACAACATCCACTGAATCTCCCTTGTCTAGCCTACTGGTAATCTCCTCAAAAAAATTGTAAAAGGTTTGTCAGGCAGGATTTTCCTTTAAGGAATCCATGCTGAGTTCTGCTTATCTTGTCATATGCCTCCAGGTACTCTGTAAACTCATCCTTCAGAATCCACTACAACAACTTCCCAACCACCGATGTCAAGCTCACAAGTCTATAATTTCCTTTGGTCTCCAATGAGATTTGCAGGTTACTGTTCATAATAATAAAAGCTTGATTGGCATTAAATATCCATTCAACACTTCGATTTTGTCGCACAGTGGAAGTGATACAAAATGCAAATGTATATTGTTAACTCTTGCATAGAAGATATGCAGAAGATATCTAAGAAATACACTGTAAAATTTTATTATTAAATTTTCTAATTCAAAGTCTAATCCTGGCTAGATAGTATTACCACAAACATGAGGAACTCTGCAGATGCTGGAAATTCAAGCAACACACATCAAAGTTGCTTGTGAACGCAGCATGTCAGGCAGCATCTCTAGGAAGAGGTACAGTCGACGTTTCAGGCCAAGAACCTTCGTCAGGACACAATACAAGATAGTATTACCATCGCGATGGTACTGGAAAATGACATGCAAACTGAAAACCAAATCGAATCAATGGAAACGACAGAATTCGTGTTGCACTGTTTTTGACGGAGAAATAGTCGACGTTCAAAGTAAGTTTATTATCAACGTGCACATCTGTCACCATATATAACCCTGAGATTCGTGTTCATGAGGGCATACTCAATAATTTTGCAGAATAATAACCAGATCAGAATCAATGAAAGACCACGCCAAGTTAAGCGTTCATCCAGTGAGTAAAATATACCAATGAACTATGCAAATACATAAAGGGAAATATAATAATAATAATAATGAACAAGTAATAAATATCCCGATCAGGAGATGACGAGTCTTTGAGAGTGAAGGGTTTATTAGTTGGAACTTGTCAATTATCAGGCAAGTGAAGTTGAGTGAAGTTATCCCCTTTGACTCAAGAGCCTGAAGCTTGAGGAGTGCCAACCGTTGTTTTACGTAGCTGTGTGCATCCTGGGGCTACTGTACCTTCTTCCTGTTGTCAGCATCTAGAAGAGAGCTTGTACTGGATGGTGGGAGTCCCTGGCGATGGGAGCTGCTCATGTCACAGAATTTCATGTAGATGCACCCAGTGGTGGGAAGGGATATCCCCGTGGTGGACGATGTCTTATCCACTACTTTTGTGGAAATTTATGCTGAAGGGCATTCGTCTTTCCATACCAGGTTGTCGTTATGGCACCAATCATCTAGATTCTACATCGCGTTCCTACATGCTGATTCATCACCACTTTTTGATTCGGCTTAGGACGCTGGTATCATCAAAAAACTTAAATATGGCTTTTGAGTTCTCCCCAGCCACACAGTGAAAAATGTAAAGCGAATAGACCAGGGAACCAAGCAGCCGACCTCTGGTGCACCTGAGCTGATTAGGATCCTGAGCTGATTAGGATCACGGAGGAGATGTAGTTGCTAATCCGAAGTGACTGAGGTCTGCAAGGGACAGAATCGAGGATACCATTACACAAAGAGGCTTTGAGGCCAAGGACTAGGAATTTATTGATCACTTTTAAGGAGATAATGGCATTTAATGCCAAGCTGTATCGATAACGTACATCCTGATATATGCATCTTTGCTGTCCTAATGTTCCGGAATTTCAAGTAATCTATTAAACCATTTTTAAAACAGTCGTTATTATGATTATGAGGACATGCAGTCCCCTTTTATTGTCATTTAGTAATGCATGCATTAAGAAATGATAAAATGTTTTTTTCCAGAATATCACGAAAACACATGACAAACCAACTTAAAACCTAACAAAAAACAAATAGTTATAACATATAGTTACAACAGTGCAAAGCAATACCGTAAATTGATAAGAACAGACCATGGCACAGTAAAAGTCTCAAAGTCTCTCGGAAGTCCCATCATCTCACGCAGACGGGAAGCCTCCAGCGCCGCCAACTTGCCGGTAGAGCATACTGGAAGCTTTCGACCACAGTCCGACTCCGAGTCCGTCCGAAAACCTCCGAACCTCCGACCCACCTCTTCGACACCGAGCATCGAGCACCGAGCACCATTTCTGCTGAGCGCTTCGAACCCGGCCCTGGCAACAGGCGATATGCAAAGCCATTGACCTGTGGCCTTCGTCTCCGGAGATTCTCGATCACACAGTAGCAGCTGCAACGAAGCAGGCATTTCAAAAGTTACTCTAGATGTTCCTCTGCACTTCTCACGGCTGTCTCCATCAAATCCGGATTGTGCACGGCCCCCTAGTTGACACATATCGATATCAATTCAGAACGGCCGCGCGCGCTGCGTCGCGCCGCCATCTTCTCCTTCTCCGGTTATTGGTACAGCACCAAAGTCCCTCTGATTATATCTGATATATAAGGATATATGCGACAGCAGTTGCAGCTATTCCATCGTCGCTTTACTTAAATAATGTCCTGGCTCTTCCAAGATACTCACGGGAAGAGATTCCTAACAATTACCCCCGGCACACCCCCAGAATTCCATTGGTTCCTTCGCATACATTCAATCGAAAACAAGTCCAAACAATTTAGAACACTTTAAAGGGTCGGCACAATATCAGACCCCAAAGCCTCTTTACTGCACTGTAATGTTCTATGTTCAACGTTGTAGTTCTCTCCGTGGCTGACGTAATTCTAGTTTATCTCACGCTAGTCTACATGAATTGGAAATCTCTGAATACAAATAGGTGCAAACTTTAATTTTTCAACGGTGCTGTTTTCGCCTTCCTCTTGACGTCTAATCACGAAGCTCCAACTTCCTGCGCTGTCTCTGTTATAGCTCGGAACAATTTACCAGCTTAATCAGATGTTAGTTACCCATTTCTTGCGATTAATTGATTTGAGCAAATAGGCAACTGAGAAGTCATTGTGATTTTGCAACCATAAAAATTGGACAAATGCTAATCATGACATCGGGGTGTAATTCAGTTAAGTGTGATATTAGGGGGAAGCAGAATATCTAAAGTCCCGGGCATCTAAGGGAAAGCATACTATTTTAGAACTATGGTTATGATTATTGCTATGGTTGTTGAGATTAAAATAAACAGGCTTCGAGTTGCTCAGCGATAGTCCATCAGCTGGATATAAAGCAGTAAGAAAATCAGTTGAGTTTTAATGACATTCTTTCTCAAATAAGGAAGTACCGTTGTTCACTGATTAATATATAATATTTAGAGCTACATTCCAAATGCAACATAAAGGCTACACAATTGTTGCATAGGCTAGCTAACAAACGGTATTTGTAATCATATAAATGCAAATAGATTAATCACACTCGCGCATTGGTCAAAGCGTGGCACATTGCCAGAACAAGTAATCCCTTCTAACATCTTCAGAGTCCCGTGGTCAAATTTACTCTTGTTTTCCTTCGGATTTATTAAACTCTTGACTTCTCAAAATTCCCATTCAATCCGAAACCTGATATGACAATCAAGTTACTTTCTTCACCGTGACGGTCATTTTGGTCGCCTATAAATACGCCTGTTCGTCCAAACCAAAGTGCTCCAACAGCTCTCAAACGTTTGGTGTCTGGTATTGCGAGGGCAATACAGTGGAAAAGTAGAAATTGATTTGAATTGAATTGAATGGACTTCATTTTTTCATCCTTCACATAGATGACGAGTAAATATCTTGTCGGTACCTCCAGTTCTGAATGTCCCGTGTGCAAATTATAGTAATCTATAATAAATAGTATGTACAGTAAGATTTACAACAAAACAGTCAATATAGCTTAGAAATACAATTGTGGCAGCGTGAATTAATCAGTCTGATGGCCTGGTGGAAGAAGCTGTCCCGGAACCTGTTAGTCCTGGCCGAAAGCTTCCTGGATAGTAGCAGTTGCAAAAGTTTGTGGTTGGGGTGACTCGGGTCCCCAATGATCCTTCAGCACTTTTTACGCACCTGTCACTGTGAATGTCTTGAATAGTGGGAAGTTCACATCCACCGATGCGCTGGGCATCCACACCACTCTCTGCAGAGTCCTGCGGTTCCCATACCAGGCAGTGTTCAGCCAGTCGGGATGCTCTCAATTGTGCCCATGCAGAAAGTGCTTAGGATTTGGAGACTAATGCCGAAATTATTCAACCGTCTCAGTTGAAAGAGGCGCGGTCGTGTTATTCCACTAAACTGCCGGTATGTACAGACCAAGTGAGGTTCTTGGCGATGTGTATACTGGGGAACTTAAAGCTGTTCACTCGCTCAACACCAGACCCATTGATGTCAATAATGCTGAGCCTGTTTCCGTTCCTCCTGCAGTCCGCAACCAGCTCCTTTGTTTTGCGTCACTGAGGAGGTGGTTGTTTTCCTGACACCGCTGTGTCGGGGTGATTAACTCTTCCCTGTAGGCGCCTCGTAATTATTTGAAATACGGTCAATCAATGTAGTGACTTCTGCAACTTTAATTTGCAGTTTGAAGATGTGGGTGGTGACACAGTCATAGGTATACAGAGAATAAAAGAGGGGACTAAGGACACGGTCCTGCAGGGGTGCCTGTGTTGAAGGTCAGATGGCAGAGGTGAGGGAGCAAAGTCTTGCCACCTGCCTCCGATCTGACAAGAAATCGAGGATCCAGCTGCACAACGCAGGATGAAGGTTGATGTCTCTAAGTTTCTTGACAAGCCAAGATGGAGTCATGGTGTTGGATATTGAACTGTAGTCCAACAACAGGATTCTCGCATAACCATCCTTCTTCTCCAGATGTGTAAGGACAGTGTGTAGAGCTGTGGCTATTGTGTAATCTGTCGATCGGTAGTGTCCGTAGGTGAGTTGTAGGGGTCCAATGTGGGTGCCAGCATGAGGCAGCTGATCAGAGAAGTACGAGACGGAGAATGCGATGGAGGTCCAGTAGGTCTACGTCAGCAGGTTACAGTCTTCGGTAGAGGTTCCCTTGGCTGATGTAATATTGTCTATTATAACTGTGGTGAAGAGGGACACGTCAGGCGCGAGTGTGAAGGAAGGAAAAATGCAATACGAAAGTATGCTAGCCAATAATATAGAAGAGGATACCAAACGTTTCTTCTGAAAGTGTAAAAAACAGGTGTCTATATATCGTATCGCTGTAAAACACGGTATAAAATACGTTTGTTCGTCCATTCTGCTCCAACACAGCTGTTAAACTTTTGCTGTCTGCGAAAGTAGTGCAGTGGAAAAGTAGGAGAAGCACCACTGCCGGATTCAGCTGTCGGTCAAGTACCACTTATTAATCTCTGCTGGCTCTAAATCGTGCGATTTCTACCATATGGCTCTTTCGGAATTTCTGCCGTGTAAAGGCTCCAGTGGTATAGTAAAGTGCTTGTTACTGATTCCTTACACTGAAATAATGATTTAACAGTTTGCAGACTGGTGCAATATCCATGCCCAACATAGAAAGGTATAAAATCGTATTTCATTTTACCAGTTTCTTTTTCAAAGACTGTATTCTCTGTTGAATTGAAATAACAAAGGTGCTCGTTAGTTTTGTACGTTAAGTAAAAGAAATGTATTACGATATATACATTTTAATGTTTAGAATCCCATTTTAAGAGCGGAATTCAATGTTTGCATGTTTTGTATGACGCAGTTTTCCAATGACCGGCCCCAATGTAATTAGTTTAAATTAAATTAAATATTCAACTTATTTACAGCATCATTTAACGATTTGAAATTGTTCGGAAATATCGCACCTAAATCCTTCTTCTCGCTCTTCAGCTTGGTGATTTCTTTAAAAATGAAATGGCAATAATTAATAAATCCGACATATTTTTGCTTTCGTATTTGATTTTTGATTTCAAATGTTTCAATGTTCATTTCCTGTCTGTGTGTATCTGCTTGTGTGTCTGACTGTCTCCGTCTCTGCATGTGATGTCCCTGAGATTAATGAAGAGGATTGCGAACAACCAGAAAAATAGCAATGAAGCTGCATTTCTGTCAGTTGTACGGTAACTGTTTCACAGTATAGCTTTTTGCCATCTGACCAATTGACTTGTGATTACGTAAGTATTTCGTCAGTCAAAATTGCATTTTTACTTTCTCTGTCCTTCCATGCCTTTTGAGATTTCTCGAGGAATTGATTCTGTGGACGACTAAACCTTGAACTTTATCTCAACGATTTAGTCCAATTAACCTATAATACTCTGCCATTTGTAATTTTACTGGAGGTCTACATCTTAGTGGTCCGTTCATAATTCGATGTGTAACTCTCGTTTCAGCTAGCGGGGTTAATATAGGGGGTGATAGACCCCGACCCGGCCAAATCTAAGAAATCTCGTTTGGGTGGATGCTGCGATATGTGACCATGAGAACATAAGACAAAGGAGCAGAAGTCGGTCATTCAGCCCATCGAGTCTGCTCCGCCATTTTACCTTGAGCTGATGCATTCTCCCATTTAGTGCCACTACCCCGCCTTCTCAGCATAACCCATGATGCCCTGGCTACACAGATACCTATCAATCTCTGCCTTAAATACACTCAATGACTTGACCCCCACTGCCGCCGTGGCAACAAAATTCCACAGATTCACCATCCACTGGCTAAAAAAAATTCTTCGCATCTCTGTTCTGAATCGGCGCCCTTCAGTCATGCCGTCTCGCACTAGACTCCCCCAGCATGGGAAACAACTTTGCCACATCCACTCTGTCCATGCCTTTCAACATTAGAATTCTTTCTCTGAGGTACCCCACTCCTCACATTCTTCTAAACTCCAAGGAATGCAGTCCAAGAGGGGACAAACGTTCCTCATATGTTAACCCTCTCATTCCCGGAATCATTTCAGTGAATCTTCTCTGAACCCTCTCCAACATCAGCATAGACTTTTTTAAATACGGAGCCCTAAACTGCCCACAGTAATCTAAGTGAGGTCTTACCAGTGCCTCATAGAGCCTCAACATTACATCCCTGCTCCTATACTCTATACCTATGGAAATGAATGCCAACATTGCATTCGCCTTCTTCACCACAGACTCAACCTGGAAGTTAACCTTACGTGTATCCAGCAGGAGGACTCCCAATTCCCGTTGCATCTCAGAACTTTGAATTCTCTCCCCATTTAAATAATAGTCTGCCCGTTTATTTCTTCCGCCAAAGTGCATAACCATACACTTTCCAATATTGTATTTCATTTGCAATTCTTTGCCCATTCTCACAATCTACCAACTGTCTCTGCAGACTCTCTGTTTCCTCAGCAGTACTGGCCCCTCCACTTATCTTTGTATCATCAGAAAACTTAGCCACAATGTAAAAAGAAGCGGCCCCAACACGGACCTCTGTGGAACACCGCTGGGTAACTGGCAGCCAACCAGATGGTGTTCCCTTTAATCCCACTCTCTGTTTCCTGCCAATCAGCCAAAGCTGTATCCACGGACGTAACTTTCCCGTAATTCCATGGGCTCTTATCTTGTTTAACAGCCTCATGTGCGGCACCTTGTCTAATGTCTTCTGAAAATCCAAATACACACTCCCACTGCATCCCCCTTCTCTAGCTTACTTGTACTTTACTCAAAAAAATTGCAACAGATGTGTCAGGCAGGATTTTCAATGAAGGAAACCAAGCTGAGTTCGGCTTATCTTGAGTTGTAGGGGGTCCAATGTCGGTGCCAGCATGAGGCAACTGATCAGAGAAGTACGAGAAGGAGAATGCGATGGAGGTCCAGTAGGCCTACGTCAGCAGGTTACAGTCTTCGGTAGAGGTTCCCTTGGCTGATGTAACCACTGATAACTCACCTCGGGAAGTGGTAAAGGAAGTTGTGGCAGAATTTGGGACTGGGGTGTACCGGTTTTTAAAGGCGGGTGCCCCTACTCCACACAATAAAGCTGATAGGGAGTCGGACCCACTGAGGGACAGACGAAGAAGTGTGGTACAAGTGGAGGGCGACCCGTGAGAAGGGAAGGGACAAATATTGTCTATTATAACTGTGGTGAAGAGGGACACGTCAGGCGCGAGTGTGAAGGAAGGAAAAATGCAATACGGAAGTATGCTAGCCAATAATATAGAAGAGGATACCAAACGTTTCTTCTGAAAGTGTGAAAAACAGGTGTCTATATATCGTATCGCTGTAAAACACGGTATAAAATACGTTTGTTCGTCCATTCTGCTCCAACACAGCTGTTAAACTTTTGCTGTCTGCGAAAGTAGTGCAGTGGAAAAGTAGGAGAAGCACCACTGCCGGATTCAGCTGTCGGTCAAGTACCATTTATTAATCTGTGCTGGCTCTAAATCGTGCGATTTCTACCATATGGCTCTTTCGGAATTTCTGCGGTGTAAAGGCCCCAGTAGTATAGTAAAGTGCTCGTTACTGATTCCTTAGACTCAAATAATGATTCAACAGTTTGCAGACTGGTGCAATATCCATGCCCAAAATAGAAAGGTATCAAATCGTATTTCATTTTACCGGTATCTTTATCATCGACTGAATCCTCTGTTGAATTGAAATAACAAAGGTGCTCGTTAGTTTTGTACGTTAGTAAAAGAAATTTATTACGATATATACATTTTAATGTTTAGAATCCCATTTTAAGAGCGGAATTCAATGTTTGCATGTTTTGTATGACGCAGTTTTCCAATGACCGGCCCCAATGTAATTAGTTTAAATTAAATTAAATATTCAACATATCAACAGCATCGTTTAACGATTTGAAAATGTTCGGAAATATCGCACCTAAATTCTTCTTCTGTCTCTTCACGTTGATGATTTCTTTAAAAACAAAAGGGCAATGATTAATAAATGCGACATATTTTTGCTTTCGTGTTGATTTTTGATTTCAAATGTTTCAACGTTCATTTGCTGTCTGTGTGTGTCTGGTTGTGTGTATGACTGTCTCCGTTTCTGCATGTGATGTCCCTGAGATTAATGAAGTGGGTTGCGAACAACCAGAAAAATAGCAATGAAGCTGCATTTCCGTCAGTTTTACGGTACCTGTTTCACAGTATAGCATTTTGCCATCTGACCAATTGACGTGATTACGTAAGTATTTCGTCAGTCAAAATTGCATTTTTACTCTCTCTGTCCTTCCATGCCTTTTGAGATTGCTCGAGAAATTGATTCTGTGGACGACTGAACAGTGAACTTTATCTCATCGATTTATTCCAATTAACCTATAATACTCTGCCATTTGTAATTTTACTGGAGGTCTACATCACAGTGGTCCGTTCATAATTCGATGCGTAATTCTCGTTTCAGCTAGTGGGGTTAATACAGGGGGTGATAGACCCCGATCCGGCCAAACTTAAGAAATCTCGTTTGGGTTGATGCTGCGATTTGTGACCCTGAGAACATAAGACAAAGGAGCAGAAGTCGGCCATTCAGCCCATAGAGTCTGCTCCGCCATTTTATCATGAGCTGATCCATTCTCCCATTTAGCGCTACTCCCCCGCCTTCTCACCATACCCTTTGATGCCCTGTCTACACAGATACCTATCAATCTCTGCCTTAAATACACTCAATGACTTGACCCTCACTGCCGCCGTGGCAACAAAATTCCACAGATTCACCACCCACTGGCTAAAAAAAAAATTCTTCGAATCTCTGTTCTGAATCGGCGCCCTTCAGTCATGCCCTCTCGTACTATACTCCCCCACCATGGGAAGGAACTCTGCCACATCCACTTTGTCCATGCCTTTCAACATTAGAATTGTTTCTCTGAGCTCACCCCCCCCCCCCCCGCCCCATTCTTCTAAACTCCAAGGATTGCAGTCCAAGAGGGGACAGAAAAATTGCAATAGGTGTGTCAGGCAGGATTTTCAATTAAGGAAATCATACTGAGTTCATCCTTGACAATCGACTCCAACAACGTCCCAACCACCAATGTCAAGCTAACAGTTCTATAATTTCCTTTTTGCTTCCTCGCCCCCTTCTTAAATATCGGAGTGACATTTGCAATGTTCCAGTCCACCGGAAGTATGCCAGAATCTGTTGACTTTTGATAGATCATTGCTAATGCCTCAGCAATCTCCACAGCTACTTCCTTCAGAACACGAGTGTGCATTCCATCTGCTCCGGGAGACTTATCGATCCTTAACTATTCAGCTTCCTGAGTACTTTCTCTGTCGGAATTGTGACTGCGCAAACTACTCTCCCTTGACACCCTTGAGTGTCCAGTATACTGCTGAGGTCTTCCTCAGTGAAGACTGATGCAAAATACTCGTTCAGTTCCTCTGCCATCTCCTTATCTCCCATTACAATTTCTCCAGCATCATTTACTATCTGTTCTGTATCTATTCTCACCTGCGTTTTACTCTTTATATACATGAAAAAGCTTTTCGTCTGCTCTTTGATATTATTTGCTAGCTTCTTTTCGTAGTTCATCTTTTCCCTATTAATGACCTTCTTAGTTTCCTTTGCAATCTTCTAAAAACATCCCAGTCCTCTGTCTTCCCACTATTTTTTGCTTCCTTGTATGTCCTCTCCTTCGCTTTAACCTTGGCTTTGACGTCTCCTGTCAGCCACGGTTGCATCCTTTTTCCATTAGAAAATTTCTTCTTTTTTGGAATATATCTGTCTTGCACCTTCCTCACTTCTCGCATAAACTCCAGCCATTACTGCTCTGTCGTCCTTCACGCTGATGTCACTTTTCAGTCAACTTTGGCCAGTTCCTCTCTCATCGCGCTGTAATTTCCTTTACTCCACTGAAATACCGACACATCGGATTTCGGCTTCACATTCTCAAATTTCACCGTGAACTCAATCGTGCTATGATCACTGCCTCCTAAGAGTTCCTGCACCTCAATCTCTCCAATCACCTCTAGTGCATTAGACAATACTCAGAACAAGCTGTTCTGAAAAGCCATCTCGTAGACATTCTACAAACTCTTTCTCTCTCTCTGCTGAGATCCAGTGCCGACCTGATTTTCTCAATCCACTCGCATGTTAAAATCCCCCACAATTATCACAACACTGCCCTTTTGACAAGCATTTTCTATTTCCTGTTGTAATTTGTAGTCCACATCACTGCAGCTGTTAGGAGGCCTGTATATAACTGCCATCAGGGTCCTTTTACCCCTGCAATTTCTTGCCACTTCCCATAAAGATTCTGCACCTTCCAATCCTATGTCACCTCTTTATAATGATTTAATATTATTTCTTACCAATAAAGACAAGCCACCCTCTCTGCCTACCTGCATATCCTTCTGACCCACATGCATCCTTAAACCACGTCTCAGTGAGGGCCACAATATCATACCTGTCAATCTGTACCTGTACGACAAGATCATCCACCTTATTCCTTATGCTGCGTGCATTTGAGTATAACACCTTAATTCCAGTATTTGGTACTTTTTGCTTTGATTGCACTGCAACTTATCCCAACGGTTGAAAATTTGCCCCATCACCTCACAGTCCTTCCTGACATCTTTACTGCCCACTATCTTAGATTTAATTCTGTTTTCCCCCTCCTCTGCTCTATCATTCCGGTTCCGGTTCCCATCCCCCTGACTTGTTAGTCCCTTGTTACAAATCAGTACCCCGAACTAACAAGCAGCACACAATATGCGATTAAAACATTAAGCTTTGTAACTCTTACTTTGACTATATGTGTCATGGTCCGGTCCGTAATCCGCATTCCGGTCCACGGTCCGGTCCGCGGATCCGGACTCCGGGTCTTCCGGCTGACCCTTGTTTCCTTTGCACTTAACAATAAGCACCTGATGCTCACCTTGGAGCTGGAAATATAAGTGGCTCTGGGATCGGGTGTGGTTGCTGGGTCGTCTCGTCAGTCTCCCCATGGAGCAACCCACCGGTGGAAGGCTAGTGCAGTTATCGAGCTATGGATTTGGCTGTTCCCTGGCCCGCCGAGGTTACAGGCTCGAGTCTTGGAGCCACCCCCGACCTAGCTCCGTTCCTGTTCCTTGCCTCCGTCGGGTAAGCCAGGTCGTTTGCCGTTACCCTGCGTTGGGTCTATTCCGCCCTGAACATGCCTCCGTGGGGAGGAGTCCCTCGTCCTGCCCAGGAGCTGTCTCGATGTACCCCTGCCCCTTCATGCCCTCGCCTAGCCTTCAAGAACCCAAGCCTCGTCACGTCTTCGCCTGGTCTCCAGGAACCCAAGCCTCGTCACGCCTACGCCTGGTCTCCAGGAACCCAAGCCTCCTCACGTCTTCGCCTGGTCTTGGAGTACGAACCGAATAAAGACCTAGGTTCTGGGTCCTTGTCCAGTCTCTAACTCGGAGTCCACGCCCAGACTCCTTGTTCCCAGTCCCTCGGTCTAGTCCTGCTGCCCTAGCCGAGTCTGTGTTTCCGTCCCTATTCCTAGTCTGCGTCCTGACCGTCATTTAGTTTTGTCCTGTCCTGTTCCTAGTATTTCAGTGTCTGTGTCTTACATTTGGGTCCGTTCCCGCCACTCCCCATTGTGACAATATGGTTAGTACAGAAAACAAAAGAAAAGAATAATGGCCCAACCTTATGAAACAGGCTATTGCGCAATGTTGGAGCTCACTGATAAGCCGATCGTCCACTATTGATATCCTCCGATCATCGCTGCCCTTCCGACCCTCGCTCCAAATCTCCCCACCCCACCCTGTCCGGCGGTCTACCAACTCTCTCTATTCGCGACTTCTCTCCTCATTTCTCCTCAGCAAAAGACCGCGAAAATCTCTCTTCCAGACTCACAAGAAAGAACAACAGGTTTCCAAACTACGTTATCTCCAGTCATAATCGAAACACAGCTGCTACAAAGATACCATTACATTATCAGTGAAACCTTACAGCATTTTACACAGCAGTGATACCCTACAGCATGATACAGATGTATTATTTCAAATTCTAGCACTAGCCTCCTGTGGATCTGGTCTTTGCTAAACGCGCATTCAACATTCCTGGAAATCCAGATATTTTAGTATTCAGTTAATCTGTTAAAAATCAGTTGAGTTTTATTTCCATGCTTTCTCAATAAGGAGGTACCGTTGTTCACTGATTACTATATGTAGCCCCTCTGGCCAGCCTCAGGGTCGCTCGGCTCGCTTTCGTCGAGGGAAACAGCCCTCGGCCCCGCCAAACTGGGTAATTAGTTTGTGTGGATGCTGTGTGATGTACTCCACCACGCCCAAATAACAGACAATACACTATATACGATTAAAAGTTTTACAGTTTATAGATATTACTGGAAATATATAATTAATAGAGAATAAAATATAAAAGGAAAATAAAAGGCGCCGCACTTATCAAGTCTCTTCGTGCACGAACAATTAGAGCTCAGGAATCTTCTTCTTCACCCTGCGACCCCTCGGACCACCACGACCGGCCGCCTGGGACCAACAACGGTGGTAAACCAGACGCTCCACACGAGTCCGTATCCGTCTCCTCTCCTCGCAGGGTCCGACCCCGTTAGCGGACTCACAGTACCTGGTCCATCCTCTGTCTCTCTGTCCCGCCTTCTGCCCCAAAACCCCGCGCATACAATATCTTACAGATACAACAAAAACATTATGACTATCGCAATTGGTTCATAACATCTTCTTATCAGTAACATGATTCAAGCAAGCTGCCAGCCGGAAGGATTTTCTCAGCAGTTAACATAACAAAGAAACCATTTCAATTATAACATGACAAAGAAGCCATTTTAATTAGACTACGCAGTGAAATACAAAAGAACCCTTACACTCTCCCCCCATCAAATAAAGCAATTTCCTCATGACTTATAAATAACTCGCCAACCAGTCCTACAGACACAGAAACCGATCCAGATACACACAGTGACATTGCTCCCCAAACAGTGGACCTTCCGCCCGTCCACAGGCGCTACATAGGGCAAAATATCTGAGAGCTTCCTAATCCTCCGAGCCATCCGTACCCCCTCACCTAAACCCTAAAGGCTCAGACACTACCAGGGATACCTCGGGTCTGCTTACCAACTCCTCTCTCACTCAGGCCACCATTACAACTCGGAGCCCCCGTCCCGTGTCTGGGACCCCGCTTCTGTTCCTTCCTGGTCCTGCCGTAACTCAGACTGCCCACAGCTAGCCCTCCCCACTACACCTTGACTCAGTGGGAGAAGGGCCAAGGGTCTCTTCCACAATACGGGGAAGTTAGCGAAAGGCAGCATGTACCACATGTCCAGCACATCATCCTTCGAATCCGGATTCTTCCTCATTCCCCCGATCGGTAGCTGCTGTTTGAGTTTCTCCACAATCAAACATTTAGCCGGGGCTATCCCTTCAGCCTCCTGCAGTCGAGGGGTCAGTTTCTTCGGGGACTCCTTCAACACTCGCCACAGCCTCAGTAGTTCTGACTCACGGTTCTTGGCTATCTCGAACTGGGACGCAGGTACCCCACCAGCTTCCTTCACCCTGACCTGAAAAGCAGCAGTTAAAGGATGTTCAGCCTCTAGTTTTTTCTTCCTGGTGACGTCTTCCAGGTCAACATTCAGTTTTTCCACTGCATTTAAACTGTCCATAGTCATCTTCAGGTTCCTTTCAGGCGTCCGCCTCCCGTTTCCGAGATCTGTCCTCCATTTCTGCACCTCCTCGGGAGTGTAGTCAAACTCCCCTCCCTGGGGTCTCAGTTTTCTGTTGGCCTTAGACAGAACACTTCCTTGATCTTTTAGATTATGAAGACACGTAGTCCCCTTTTATTGTCATTTAGAAAGGCATGCATTAAGAAATTATACATTATTTTCTCCGGTCTAATATCACAAAACACAGGACAAACCAAGACTGAAAACACTGCCAAAACCACATAATTATACATATAGTTACAAACAGTCTAACAATACCATAACTTGATGAAGAAAGTCCGTGAGCACAGTAAAGTTCAAAGTTTCTCAAATGTCTCACATCTCACGCAGACGGGAGAAGGAAGAAAGACTCTCCCTGCCATGCCGACCACAGTCCGACTCTGAGTCATCCGAAAACCTCGAGCTCTGATCAGCTCTTCGACACCGACAACTGAGCGGCATCTCTGTCGAACGATTCGACCACCTTCTCCGTCGCCAAAAGCAGGCAAGGCCGGGGAATTTGAGGCCTACCCTCCGAAAAATTCCCAACCACACAGTAACGATAGCAGCGGACGGGCGTTTCAGAAATTTTTCCAGATGTTCCTCTGTGCTTTCACGTCCATTCTCCATCAAATCAGAATTGTCCACGGCCCCTATTTAACGGACACGATACCATATTCACCGGAGAGCTGCGCACGCGCGGTGCGCTGCCATCTTCTCCTCCCTCCTTTCCCAACTTGTAAGAGTTCCAATCTTTTCTGAATCGACGTCTTGAGTTTCTGCTGATCCCTTCGAAGGTGGGTCATTGTTTCTTCTCGCTGGATTGATTCTTCAGTGCATGACCGCCGTGTCGACTCGGAATTCCGTTGCTCCTTCTCCACGTTGACGAGCGTGAATTCCAAGTCTGCCATGGTCGTCCACAAGTGCGGTACTCAGTCTCCGGCCAGCATTTCTGAGTACTTAGTTCAGCGGTGCAAATTCCCTCTCTCCCCTATCTCTCCTTCAGATTAACGACTTGGGTTTCCATCCCCAGGTCCACCACAGTCTGTTCCAACACCAGGAATTTCAACTGGTATGTCAGGTCATCTTTCTCACATTGCACCAAACTCCTCCGGCCAAAAACTCCTCCACATGTGACACCTCGCTTCTGTCTCCCGGGCTCGGCCACTCGCTAAACCTCATAGTACCCCCAGGCGAATCCAAGCCCTTGGCTGTCATCCATATACGCCAAAACTCCACCCACCTTCACTTCCCCCATGGTCTTCCTCATGCCGCGCGGAAAGGACGCAGGGACTCCGGATATGCCCTTGTGCATCTTTTCGGATCGGAAGAATCCTAGGGAACTAATAACGGTCGCCTTCGGCTCGACAGCCGCACTTCTCTGGATCTGGCAACATCCACTCCTCAGATCAGGCACATTAAACCACGTCGCATAATCCACACACACGCTGCATACATATTCCACGGAGCCAGGGTCCAGTTGCCGCGACCTCTCTCTCACTGAGGTGTCTTCAGCAGTCAACTCCCCTCCCTCGTGGTAGTTCGGAGCGTCTACTGACAGGGTCTCCCCCTCAGCTACTTTCACCAGGCAGTACCACCGCTGGGTCTCCTTTAAATTCGCTACCGGCTCAAGGCTGCTACACACGTCCTCAGAAGCAACTCGACACGCTGGGTGCCTAGACAATGCCCCCATGAACTCCAGGGTCATTAACCAATCATTGTCTTCTGGATAACTACTGCCACTAGTACCCAAAATCTCCGCTGCCCTTGCGGTTGTCAAAGGTAAATGCTTCAGACACCGGTTGTTAAACGAACTGTACTACAACTTGACTTGCGCCCCAGGGTCCAGGATGGCTTTAGCATCGCTTCCCTCTATCCGGAAAGACACCCTGGGGTATGGTCCCTCTATGCCTTCAGGAATAGGGTATTTACCTTTCGGAAGTTCATTGGTACATTGCTGGGAACGTGCTACCCAAAGCCATTCCCCCACTGGGACTCCACTAAGTTTCCCGACACCTCTCTGATCAAAATCGAGGATACCATTGCACAAAGAGGCTTTGAGGCCTAGGACTAGGAATTTATTGATCACTTTTAAGAAGATAATGGCATTTAATGCGAAGCTGTATCGATAAAGACCATCCTGATATATGCATCTTTGCTGTCCTAACGTTCCGGAATTTCAAGCAATCTATGAAACCATTTTTTAAAACAGTCGTTATTATGATTATAAGGACATGCAGTCTCATTTTATTGTCATTTAGTAATGCATGCATTAAGAAATGATAAAATGTTTTTCCAGAATGATATCACGAAAACACATGACAAACCAACTTAAAAACTAACAAAAAACACATAATTATAACATATAGTTACAACAGTGCAAAGCAATAACGTAAATTGATAAGAACAGACCATGGCACAGTAAAAGTCTCAAAGTCTCTCGGAAGTCCCATCATCTCACGCAGACGGTAAGCCTCCAGCGCCGCCGGTTGTTCGTCCAATGTGCTCCAACAGATCTCAAACGTTTGGTGTCTGGTATTGCGAGAGCAATACAGTGGAAAAGTAGAAATTGATTTGAACTGAATTGAATGGACTTTATTTTTACATCCTTCACATAGATGAGGAGTAAATATCTTGTCGTTACCTCCAGTTCTGAATGTCCCATGTGCAAATTATAGTAATCTATAATAAATAGTATGTACAGTAAGATTTACAACAAAACAGTCAATATAGCTTAGAAATACAATTGTGGCAGCGTGAATTAATCAGTCGGATGGCCTGGTGGAAGAAGCTGTCCCGGAACCTGTTAGTCCAGGCTGAATGCTTGCTGGATAGTAGCAGTTGCAAAAGTTTGTGGTTGGGGTGACTCGGGTCCCCAATGATCCTTCAGCACTTTTTACGCACCTGTCACTGTGAATGTCTTGAATAGTTGGAAGTTCACATCCACCGATGCGCTGGGCACCCACACCACTCTCTGCAGAGTCCTGCGGTTCCCATACCAGGCAGTGATTAGCCAGTCGGGATGCTCTCAATTGTGCCCATGTAGGAAGTCCTTAGGATTTGGGGACTGATGACGAAATTATTCAACCGTCTCAGGTGAAAGAGTGTTATTCCACTAAACTGCCGGTATGTACAGACCAAGTGAGGTTCTTGGCGATGTGTATACTGGGGAACTTAAAGCTGTTCACTCGCTCAACACCAGACCCATTGATGTCAATAATGCTGAGCCTGTTTCCGTTCCTCCTGCAGTCCGCAACCAGCTCCTTTGTTTTGCGTCACTGAGGAAGTGGTTGTTTTCTTGACACCGCTGTGTCGGGGTGATTAACTCTTCTCTGTAGGCGCCTCGTAATTATTTGAAATACAGTCAATCAATGTAGTGATTTCTGCAACTTTAATTTGCAGTTTGAAGCTGTGGGTGGTGACACAGTCATAGGTATACAGAGAATAAAAGAGGGGGCTAAGGACGCGGTCCTGCAGGGGTGACTGTGTTGAGGGTCAGATGGCAGAGATGAAGGAGCAAAGTCTTGCCACCTGCCGCCGATCTGACAGGAAATCCAGGATCCAGTTGCACAAGGCAGAATGCAGGTCGATGTCTCTGAGTTTCTTGTCAAGCCAAGTGGAGTTATGGTGTTGGATATTGAACTATAGTCCAAGAACAGGATTCTCCCATAACCATCCTTCTTCTGCAGATGTGGAAGGACAGTGCGTAGAGCTGTGGCTATTGTGTAATCTGTCGATCGGTAGTGTCCGTAGCTGAGTTGTAGGGCGTCCAATGTGGGTGCCAGCATGAGGCAGCTGATCAGAGAAGTACGAGACGGAGAATGCGATGGAGGTCCAGTAGGTCTACGTCAGTAGGTTACAGTCTTCGGTGGAGGTTCCCTTGGCTGATGTAACCACTGATAACTCACTTGGGGAAGTGGTAAAGGAAGTTGTGGCAGAATTTGGGACTGGGGTGTACCGGTTTTTAAAGGTGGGTGCCAATACTCCACACAATAAAGCTGATAGGGAGTCGGACCCACTGAGGGACAGACGAAGAAGAGTGGTGCAAGTGAATGGCGACTCGTGAGAAGGGAAGGGACAAATATTGTCTATTATAACTGTGGTAAAGAGGGACACGTCAGGCGCGAGTGTGAAGGAAGGAAAAATGCAATACGAAAGTATGCTAGCCAATAATATAGAAGAGGATACCAAACGTTTCTTCTGAAAGTGTAAAAAAACAGGTGTCTATATATCGTATCGCTGTAAAACACGGTATAAAATACGATTGTTCGTCCATTCTGCTCCAACACAGCTCTTAGACTTTTGATGTCTGCGAAAGTAGTGCAGTGGAAAAGTAGGAGAAGCGCCACTGTCGGATTCAGCTGTCGGTCAAATACCATTTATTAATCTCTGCTGGCTCTAAATCGTGCGATTTCTACCATATGGCTCTTTCGGAATTTCTGCCGTGTAAAGGCTCCAGTAGTATAGTAAAGTGCTCGTTACTGATTCCTTAGACTCAAATAATGATTCAACAGTTTGCAGACTGGTGCAATATCCATGCCCAACATAGAAAGGTATAAAATCGTATTTCATTTTACCAGTTTCTTTTTCAAAGACTGTATTCTCTGTTGAATTGAAATAACAAAGGTGCTTGTTAGTTTTGTACGTTAAGTAAAAGAAATGTATTACGATATATACATTTTAATGTTTAGAATCCCATTTTAAGAGCGGAATTCAATGTTTGCATGTTTTGTATGACGCAGTTTTCCAATGACCGGCCCCAATGTAATTAGTTTAAATTAAATTAAATATTCAACTTATCAACAGCATCGTTTAACGATTTGAAAATGTTCGGAAATATCGAACCTAATTCCTTCTTCTCGCTCTTCATCTTGGTGATTTCTTTAAAAACAAAAGGGCAATCATTACTAAATCCGACACATTTTTGCTTTCGTATTTGTTTTTTGATTTCAAATGTATGAATGTTCATTTCCTGTCTGTGTGTGTCTGGTTGTGTGTCTGACTGTCTCCGTCTCTGCATGTGATGTCCCTGAGATTAATGAAGAGGATTGCAAACAACCAGAAAAATAGCAATGAAGCTGCATTTCCGTCAGTTTTACGGTAACTGTTTCACAGTATAGCATTTTGCCATCTGTCCAATTGACTTGTGATTATGTAAGTATTTCGTTAGTCAAAATTGCATTTTTACTTTCTCTGTCCTTCCATGCCTTTTGAGATTTCTCGAGGAATTGATTCTGTGGACGACTAAACCTTGAACTTTATCTCAACGATTTAGTCCAATTAACCTATAATACTCTGCCATTTGTAATTTTACTGGAGGTCTACATCTTAGTGGTCCGTTCATAATTCGATGTGTAACTCTCGTTTCAGCTAGCGGGGTTAATATAGGGGGTGATAGACTCCGACCCGGCCAAATCTAAGAAATCTCGTTTGGGTGGATGCTGCGATATGTGACCATGAGAACATAAGACAAAGGAGCAGAAGTCGGTCATTCAGCCCATCGAGTCTGCTCCGCCATTTTACCTTGAGCTGATGCATTCTCCCATTTAGTGCCACTACCCCGCCTTCTCACCATAACCCATGATGCCCTGGCTACACAGATACCTATCAATCTCTGCCTTAAATACACTCAATGACTTGACCCCCACTGCCGCCGTGGCAACAAAATTCCACAGATTCACCATCCACTGGCTAAAAAAAATTCTTCGCATCTCTGTTCTGAATCGGCGCCCTTCAGTCATGCCGTCTCGCACTAGACTCCCCCAGCATGGGAAACAACTTTGCCACATCCACTCTGTCCATGCCTTTCAACATTAGAATTGTTTCTCTGAGGTTCCCCGCCCCTCACGTTCTTCTAAACTTCAAGGAATGCAGTCCAAGAGGGGAGAAACTTTCCTCATACGTTAACCCTCTCATTCCTGGAATTTTTTCAGTGAATCTTCTCTGAACCCTGTCCAACGTCAGCACAGACTTTCTTAAATACGGAGCACTAAACTGCCCACAGTAATCCAAGTGAGGTCTTACAAGTGCCTTATAGAGCCTCAACATTACATCCCTGCTCCTATACTCTATTCCTTTGGAAATGAATGCCAACATTGCATTCGCCTTCTTCACCACCGACTCAACCTGGAGGTTAACCTTAAGTGTAGCCAGCAGGAGGACTCCCAATTCCCGTTGCATCTCAGAACTTTGAATTCTCTCCCCATTTAAATAATAGCCTGCCCGTTTATTTCTTCCGCCAAAGTGCATAACCATACACTTTCCAACATTGTATTTCATTTGCAATTCTTTGCCCATTCTCACAATCTACCAACTGTCTCTGCAGACTCTCTGTTTCCTCAGCAGTACTGGCCCCTCCACTTATCTTTGTATCATCAGAAAACTTAGCCACAACGTAAAAAGAAGCGGCCCCAACACGGACCCCTGTGGAACACTGCTGGTAACTGGCAGCCAACCAGATTGTGTTCTCTTTAGTCCCACTCTCTGTTTCCTGCCAATCAGCCAAAGCTCTATCCACGTACGAAACTTTCCCGTAATTTCATGGGCTCTTATCTTGTTTAACAACCTCATGTGCGGCACCTTGTCAAATGCCTTCTGAAAATCCAAATACACACTCCCACAGCATTTCCCTTCTCTAGCTTACTTATAATTTACTCAAAAAAATTGCAATAGGTGTGTCAGGCAGGATTTTCAATTAAGGAAACCATAATGAGTTCGGACTATCTTGTCGTATGCCTCCAGGTATTCCGTAACCTCATCCTTGACAATCGACTCCAACAACGTTCCAACAACCGATGTCAGCCTAACAGGTGTACACTTTCCTTTTTGCTTCCTTGCCACCTTCTTAAATATCGGAGTGACATTTGCCTTGTTCCAGTCCACCGGAACCATGCCAGAATCTGTTGACTTCTGAAAGATCACTGCTAATGCCTCGGCAATCTCCACAGTTACTTCCTTCAGAACAAGAGTGTGCATTCCATCTGCTCCGGGAGACTTATCGACCCTTAACTATTCAGCTTCCTGAGTACTTTCTCTGTCGTAATTGTGACTGCGCAAACTACTCTTCCTTGACACCCTTGAGTGTCCAGTATACTGCTGAGGTCTTCCTCAGTGAAGACTGATGCAAAATACTCGTTCAGTTCCTCTGCCATCTCCTTATCTCCCATTACAATTTCTCCAGCATCATTTACTATCTGTCCTGTATCTATTCTCACCTGCATTTTACGCTTTATATACATGAAAAAGCTTTTAGTCTGCTCTTTGCTAGCTGTATTTGCTAGCTTCCTTTCGTAGTTCATCTTTTCCCTATTAATGACCTTCTTAGTTTTTTTTGCAAGCTTCTAAAAACATCCCAGTCCTCTGTCTTCCCACTATTGTTTGCTTCCTTGTATGTCCTCACCTTCGCTTTAACTTTGGCTTTGACTTCTCCTGTCAGCCACGGTTGAATCCTTTTTCCATTAGAAAATTTCTTCTTTTTTGGAATACATCTGTCTTGCACCTTCCTCACTTCTCGCATAAACTCCAGCCATTACTGCTCCGTCGTCCTTCACGCTGGTGTCCCTATCCAGTCAACTTTGGCCAGTTTCTCTCTTATGCCACGATAATTTCCTTTACTCCACTGAAATACCGACACATCGGATTTCGGCTTCACATTCTCAAATTTCACCGTGAACTCAATCGTGCTATGATCACTGCCTCCTAACGGTTCCTTCACGTCAATCTCTCTAATCACCTCTAGTGCATTACACAATGCCCAGTTCAGTACAGACGATCCCCTAGTGGGCTCAACAACAAGCTGTTCTAAATAGCCATCTCGTAGACATTCTACAAACTCTCTCTCTCTCTCCCGAGATCCAGTGCCGACCTGATTTTCCCAATCCACTCGCATGTTAAAATCCCCCACAATTATCATAACACTGCCCTTCTGACAAGCATTTTCTATTTCCTGTTGTCATTTGTAGTCCATATCACTGCAGCTGTTAGGAGGACTGTATATAACTGCCATCGGGGTCCTTTTACCCCTGCGATTTCTTGCCACTTCCCATAAAGATTCTGCACCTTCCAATCCTATGTCACCTCTTTCTAATGATTTAATGTCATTTCTTACAAAGAAAGACAACCCACCCCCTCTGCCTACCTGCATATCCTTCCGACACACCGTGTATCCTTGGATGTTCAGCTCCCAAAGACATGCATCCTTTAGCCACGTCTCAGTGATGGCCACAATATCATACCTGTCAATCTGTACCTCTACGACAAGATCATCCACCTTATTCCTTATGCTGCGTTCATTTCAGTATAACACCTTAATTCCAGTATTTGGTACTTTTTGCTTTGATTGCACTGCAACTTCTCCCAACGGTTGCAAATTTGCCCCATCACCTCACAGCCCTTCCTGACATCTTTATTGCTCACTATCTTCGATTTATTTCTGATTTCCCCCTCCTCTGCTCTATCATTCCGGTTCCGGTTTCCATCCCCCTGCCTTGTTAGTCCCTTGTTACAAATCAGTACCCCGAAATAACAAGCAGCACACAATATTCGATTAAAACATTAAGCTTTGCAATTCTTACTTTGATTATATGTGTCATGGTCCGGTCCGAAATCCGGACTTCGGGTCATTCGGCTGTCCCTTGTTTCGTTTGCACTTAACAATAAGCACCTGATGCTCACCTTGGAGCTGGGAATATAAGTGGTTCTCGGATAGGGTGTGGTTGCTGGGTCATCTCGTCAGTTTCCCCTTGGAGCAACCCACCGGTGGAAGGCTAGTGCAGTCATCGAGCTATGGATTTGGCGGTTCCCTACCCCGCCGAAGTTACAGGCTCGAATCTTGGAGCCACCCCGGACCTAGCTCCGTTCCTGTTCCTTGCCTCCGTCGGGTAAGCCAGGCCGATTGCCGTTACCCTGCGGTTGGTTCAGTCCCTCCCTGTCCCTTGCCTCCGTCGGATAAGCCAGGCCGTTTGCCGTTACCCTGCGGTTGGGTCTATTCCGCCCTGAACCTGCCCTCGTGGGGTGGAGTCCCGCGTCCTGCCCAGGAGCTGTCTCGAAGTACCCCTTCCCCGTCATGCCCTCGTCTAGTCTCCAAGAACCCAAGCCTCGTCACGTCTTCGCCTGGTCTCCAGGAACCCAAGCCTCGTCACGCCTTGGCCTGCTCTCCAGGAACCCAAGCCTCGTCACATCTTCGCCTGGTCTTGGAGTACGACCCGAATAAAGACCTAGGTTCTGGGTCCTTGTCCAGTCTCTGACTCGGAGTCCATGCCCAGACTCCTTGTTCCCAGTCTCTCGTCCTGGTCCTGCTCCCCTAGCCGAGTTTGTGTTCCCGTCCCTAGTCCTAGTCTGCGTCCTGACCGTCATTTAGTTTTGTCCTGTCCTGTTCCTAGTACTTCAGTGTCTGTGTCTTCCATTTGGGTCCGTTCCCGCCACTCCCCATTGTAACAATATGGTTAGTACAGAAAACAAAAGAAAAGAAAATGGCCCAATCTTATGAAACAGGCTATTGCGCAATGTTGGAGCTCACTGATAAGCCGATCGTCCACTATTGATATCCTCCGATCATCGCTGCCCTTCCGACCCTCGCTCCAAATCTCCCCACCCCACCCTGTCCGGCTGTCTACCAACTCTCTCTATTCGCGACTTCTCTCCTCATTTCTCCTCAGCAAAAGAACGCGAAAATCTCTCTTCCAGACTCACAAGAAAGAACAACAGGATTCCAAACCACGTTATCTCCAGTCATAATCGAAACACAGCTGCTACAAAGATACCATTACATTCTCAGTAAAACCTTACAGCATTTTACACAGTAGTGATACCTTATAGCATGCTACAGATGTATTATTTCAAATTCTAGAACTAGCCTCCTTTGGTTCTGGTCTTTGCTAAACGCGCATTCAACATTCCTGGAAATCCAGATATTTTAGTTTTCAGTTAATCAGTTAATAATCAGTTGAGTTTTATTACCATGCTTTCTCAGTAAGGAGGTACCGTTGTTCACTGATTACTATATGTAGCTCCTCTGGCCAGCCTCAGGGTCACTCGGCTCGTTTTCGTCTAGGGAAACAGCCCTTGGCCCCGCCAAACTGGGTAATCAGTTTGTGTGGATGCTGTGTAATGTACCCCACCCCTCCCAAATAACAGACAATACACTATATTCGATTAAAAGTTTTACAGTTTATAGATATTACTGGAAGTATATAATTAATAGAGAATAAAATATAATAGGAAAATAAAAGGCGCCGCACTTATCAAATCTCTTCGTGCACGAACAGTTAGAGCTCAGAACCCTTCTTCTTCAACATGCGACCCCTCGGACCACCTCGACCGGCCGCCTGGGACCAACAACGGTGGTCAACCAGACGTTCCACACGAGTCCGTCTCCGTCTCCTCTCCTCGCCGAACGCCCCGCTCGGGGTACGACCCCTTTAACGGACTCACAGCACCTGGTCCATCCTCTGTCTCTCTGTCCCGCCTTCTGCCCCACAATCCCGCGCATGCAATATCTTACAGATACACCAAAAACATAATGACCTAGCCTCAATTGGTTCATAACATCTTCTTATCAGTAACGTGATTCAAACAAACTGCTCGCGGGAAGGACTTTCTCATCAGTTAACATAACAAAGAAGCCCTTTCAATTATAACATAACAAAGAAGCCATTTTAATTAGACTACGCAGTGAAATACAAAAGAACCCTTACACCTCCATCAAATAAAGTAATGTCCTCATGACTTCTAAATAACTCGCTAACCAGTCCTACAGAGACAGAAACCCATCCAGATACACGCAGTGACATTGCTCTCCAAACAGTGGACCTTCCGCCCGTCCACAGGCGCTACATAAGCCAACATATCTGAGAGCTTCCTAATCCTCGGAGACCTCCATACCCCCTCACCTAAACCCTAAAGGCTCAGAAAATATTAGGGATACCTCGGGTCTGCTTACCAACTCCTCTCTCACTCAGGCCACCATTACAACTCGGAGCCCCCTGTCCTGTGTCCGGGGCCCCGCTTCTTTTCCTTACTGGTCCTGCCGTAACTCAGACTGCCCACAGCTAGCCCTCCCCACTACACCTTGACTCAGTGGGAGAAGGGCCAAAGGTCTCTTCCACAATACGGGGAAGTTAGCGAAAGGCAGCATGTACCACATGTCCAGCACATCATCCTTCGAATCCGGATTCTTCCTCATTCCCTCGATCGGTAGCTGCTGTTTGAGTTTCTCCACAATCAAACATTTAGCCGGGGCTATCCCTTCAGCCTCCTGCAGTCGAGAAGTCAGCTCCTTCGGGGACTCCTTCAACTCTCGCCACAGCCTCAGTAGTTCTGACTCACGGTTCTTGGCTATCTGGAACTGGGACGCAGTTACCCCACCAGCTTCCTTCACCCTGACCTGAAAAGCAGCAGTTAAAGGATGTTCAGCCTCTAGTTTTTTTCTTCCTGGTGACGTCTTCCAGGTCAACTTTCAGTTTTTCCACTGCATTTAAACTGTCGATAGTCAACTTCAGGTTCCTTTCAAGCGTCCGCCTCCCTTTTTCGAGATCTGTCCTCCATTTCTGCACCTCCTCGAGAGTATAGTCACATTCCCCTCCCTGGGGTCTCAGCTTTCTGTTGGCCTTAGTCAGAACACTTCCTTGATCTTTTACGTTATGAAGACACGTAGTCCCCTTTTATTGCCATTTAGTAATGCATGCGTTAAGAAGTGATACATCATTTCCTCCGGTGTGATATCGCAAAACACAGGACAAACCAAGACTGAAAAAACTGCCAAGACCACATAATTATACATATAGTTACAAACAGTGTTACGATACAATAACTTGATGGAGAAAGTCCGTGAGCACAGTAAAGTTCAAAGTTTCTCAAATGTCCCACATCTCACACAGACGACAGAAGGAAGAAAGATTCTCCCTGCAATACCGACCACAGTCCGACTCTGAGTCATCTGAAAACCTCGAGCTCTGATCAGCTCTTCGACACCGAATACTGAGCGGCATCTCTGTCGAACGATTCGACCACCTTCTGGGTCGCCAAAAGCAGGCAGGGCCGGGGATTTTGAGGCCTACCCTCCGAAAGATTCCCAACCACACAGTAACGATAGCAGCGGACAGGCGTTTCAGAAATGTTTCCAAATGTTTCTCTGTGCTTTCACGTCCATTCTCCATCAAACCTGAACTGTCCACGGCCCCCATTTAACGGATACGATATCATTTTCATCCGGAGAACTGCGCACGTGTGCGCGCTGCCATCTCTCCTCCCTCCTTCCCCAATTTGTAAGTCTTCCAATCTTTTCTGAATCGACGTCTTGAGTTTCTGTTGATCCCTTCGAAGGTTGGTCATTGTTTCTTCTCGCTGGATTAATTCTTCAGTACCTGACTGAGTGTCGACTCAGAATTCCGTTGCTCCTTCTCCACGTTGACGAGCGTGAATTCCAAGTCTGCAATGTTCGTCCCACAAGTGCGGCACTCAGTCTCCGGCCGGCATTTCTGAGCACTGTGTTCAGCGGTGCAAATCCCCTCTCTCCCCTATGTCTCCTTCAGATTAACGACCAGGGTTTCCATCCCCAGGTCCACCACCGTCTGTTCCAATACCAGGAATTTCAACTGGTATGTCGGGTCATTTTTCTCACATTGCACCAAACTCCTCCGGCCAAAAACTCCTCCACATGTGACACCTCGCTTCTGTCGCCCGGGCTCAGCCACTCGCCTCGCCTCATAGTCCCCCCAGGCGAATCCAAGCTCTAGGCGGTCATCCACATACGCCAAAACTCCACCCACCTTCACTTCCCCCATGGTCTTCCTCATGCCCCGCGGAAAGGACGCGGGGGCTCCGGATATGGGCATCTTTTCGGATCGGAAAAATCCTAGGGAACTAATAACGGCCGCCTTCGGCTCAACAGCCGCACTTCTCTGGATCTGGCAACATCCACTCCTCAGATCGAGCACATTAAACCACGTCGCATAATCCACACACACGCTGCATACATCGTCATTGGCGCCAGGGTCCAGTTGCCGCGACCTCTCTCTCACTGTCTTCAGCAGTCAACTCTCCTCCCTCGTGGTAGTTCCTAGCGTCTACTGAGAGGGTCTCCCCCTCAGCTACTTTCCCCAGGCCGTACCACCGCTGGGTCTCCTTTAAATTCGCTACCGGCTCAAGGCTGCTACACACGTCCTCAGAAGCAACTCGACACGCTGGGTGCCCAGACAATGCCCCCATGAACTATAGGGTCATTAACCAATCATTGTCTTCTGGATAACTACTGCCACTAGTACCCAAAATCTCCGCTCCCTTGCGGTTGTCAAAGGTAAATGCTTCAGGCACCGGTTGTAAAACGAACGGTACAACAACTTGACCTGCGCCCCGGGGTCGAGGATGGCGTTAGCATCGCTTCCCTCTATCCGTAACGACACCCTGGGGCGTGGTCCCTCTAAGCCTTCAGGAATAGGGTCTTTTCCTTTCGGAAGTTCATTGGTACATTGCTGGGAACGTGCCTCCCCAAGCCATTCCCCCACTGGGCCTCCACTAAGTTACCCTACACCTCTCTGATCAGCTGAACAACTGAAGGAGGGGTGATCCCCTGAAATGATCCCCCTGGAACTGCAAGCAATTTAGCCGCCCTCCTAGCCAGAGAAGACACACTGAAAACTTTCCCCCCCTTTCAAATAACTGACAGCTGTCACTACACTGTAAGTGAACCTGACAGCTCTAACACCGTCACCAGCCCGCAACCAATCCCTGTCGCTCTCTCTCAACCGAGCACTGCCACTCACCTAACAACTGAGAGATCCGCTCCGCCCACGTCTCGCACGACTCCGCACCTCTTGGGGTGGACACTATCCCAAACGCCAGGTGGAACCTGCCAGAGCTAGAACATACTACCTCCAAATCAGACCACTCTTTCCTCTCTCTTCCAACAGTATGGACAGCCCCTAGTTCCACCTCCAACTCGTCAACGCTAGTCTGAACTCGAACAAAGAACTCACCCACCACGCATGCAGCAATAACCAGCAAATAACCCACGGAGACACATATTATTGATTCAAGCAACCACACAGCATACCAGCAGATCCAATCCCGGACAAAAGCCCACACAATGTAGAACCCCTGGCCAGCCTCAGGGTCGCTTGGCTCGCTGTCGTCTAGGGAAACAGCCCTCGGTCCCGCCCAAACTGGGAAATTAGTTTGTGTGGATGCTGTGTGATATACCCCACCCCGCCCAAATAACAGACAATACATTGAATACGATTAAAAGATTTACGTTTTATGGATATTATTGGAAAGATATAATTAATAGAGAATAAAATATAAAAGGAAAATAAAAGGCGCCACACTGATCAAATTCCTTCGTGCACAAACAGTTGGAGCTCAGGACCCTTCTTCTTCACCCTGCGACCCCTCGGACACCTCGACCGTCCGCCTGGGACCAATAACGGTGGTCAACCAGGCGCTCCACACGAGTCCGTCTCCATCTCCTCTGCTCGCCGAACACCCTGCTCGGGGTCCGACCCCGTTAGCTGACTCACAGCACCTGGTCCATCCTCTGTTTCTCTGTCCCGCCTTCTGCCCCAAAACCCCGCATATACAGTATCTTACAGATACACCAAAAACATAACAACTATCGTAATTGGTTCATAACATCTTCTTATCAGTAACGTGATTCAAACAAACTGCTAGCGGGAAGAACTTTCTCAGCAGCTAACATATCAAAGAAGCCATTTTAATTAGACTACGCAGTGACATTAAAAAAACCCTTACTTATACAATATTCAATTTACAACTAAACTTTAAATGCCACATAAAAGATTACACAATTGTTGCCTGCTAGCTAACAAACAGTAATTGTAAACACATAAATGCAAAAAGATTAATCATATTCGCGTATTGGGCAAAACGTGGCTGATTTCCAGAACCACCAATCAATTCTAACAACTTCAGAGTCTCGTGGTAATATTTATTCTTGTTTTCCTTCGGATTTATCAAATCCTGGACTTCTCAAAATTCCTATTCAATCTGAACCTTGATATCACAATCAAGTCACTTTCTTCACCATGGCCCACCGTGACGGCCATATTGGTCACCTATAAATACGCCTGCTCATCCGATGTGCTCCAAAGACAGCTCTCAAACTTTTGGTGTCTCGTATTGCGAGAAAAATACAGTGGAAAAGTAGAAACTGAATTGAAATGAATTGAATTGACTTAATTTCTTACATCCTTCACCTACATGTATCATGGTCCGGTCCGTTAAGTCCGTATTCCGGTTCACAGTCCGGTCCATAGTTCCTTATTCCAGGGTTTCTGGTTTTCCCCAGTTTCTGTTGTCGGCACATGATTCTCGTTTTTGGGCTGAGACATAAATAACTCTGCAACCAGGGATTCTCTGCTGGTCTGTCTTGTTCCCCTCCCTGTCTTTTCCCCCCTCGCCTGACTCTCTCCCTGGACACCTCGCCCGACTGTCTGCCTGGATACCTCGCCTGACGCTCTGCCTGGATACCTCGCCTGCACCACTGTCGAATTCAATCGCCATTGCAGAGATGGAACTGTCTGTCGTTCTTCACTGTTTGTCTCTTCTTGTCCTCGCCCCCGCGGGGTAAATCAGGCCGTTCTGCCGTTACCCTGAAGGGGGAATCTGTCTTGTTTTGTCCTCGCCTCCGTGGGGTAAGTCAGGCCGGTCTGCCGTTGCCCTGCGGGGTAACTTGTCTTGTCTTGTCTTGTCTTGGCTTGTCTTTGCCTCTGCTGGGTAAGTCCGGCCGTCCTGCCGTTACCCGACGTATGGTACTGTCCCACCCTGGTGTGGAGATGAAGTTCAGTCCCGGCTTGTCTAAGTATAAGTCCCGGCTTTATGTACATCTACTGTCCTGTCTCATATTGGTGTCGTGTTGAAGATGAGTCCCGGCTTTTCGAAGGATAAGTCCCGGCTCCACGTTATGTAAAGTTCCCAGTGTGTCTCCGAGCTCCAACCTCCGAGTATCAGCCTCCGCATTCCAAGCCTCAAGGCCCCAAGTCTGTCTCCAAGCCTCAAGGCTCAAGACCCCAGCCAGCAGTCCTGCAGTCATGTCATGTCCTTGCCTGGTTCTGGGTCCCAGTCCGAGGCAAGACCAAGGTTCTGTGTCCTTGTCCTGTCTCTGGCTCAGGGTTCACGCCCGGGCTTCTAGTTCATACTTCCTTGTCCGGTTTCCCTGTTCCTTGTCCATGTCCTAGTCTAGGTCCTACATCCTTGTCCTTTTCCGAGTACTTCAGTGTCTGTGTCTTGCATCTGGGTCCGTTCCCAACGCCCCCATTGTGACAACATGAGGATTAAGAATCTTTATGTTACATCTCCGTCTGAATGTATAATGTGCAATGTATGGTAATTTATAATATATTGTATGTAAAGTAAGATATACTGCAAACCAATCATATAGCTTAGAAATACAATTGTGGCAGCGTGAATTAGTCAATCTGATGGCCTGGTGGAAGAAGCTGTCCCGGAACCTGTTAGTCCTGGCATAATGCTTCCTGGATGGTAGCAGTTGCAAAAGTTTGTGGTTGGCGTAACTCGGGTCCCCGACGATCCTTCAGCTCTTTTTACGCACCTGTCACATTGAATGTCCTGAATAGTGGGAAGTTCACATCTACCGATGCGCTGGGCATCCACACCAGTCTCTGCAGAGTCCTGCGGTTCCCATACCAGCCAGTGATTAGCCAGTCGGGATTCTCTCAATTGCGCCCATGTAGAAAGTCCTTAGAATTTGGGGACTAATGCCGAACTTATTGAACCGTCTGAGGTTATAAAGGCGCGGTGGTGTTTTTCCATCAAACTGCCGGTATGTACAGACCAAGTGAGGTTCTTGGTGATATGTACACTGAGGAACTAAAAGCTGTTCACCCCCTCAACCACAGATGCATTGATGTCAATAGTGGTGAGCCTGTGTCCGTTCCTCCTACAGTCCGCAACCAGCTCCTTTGTTTTGCGTCATTGAGGAAGTGGTTGTTTTCTTGACACCACTGTCTTGGGGTGATTAACTATTCTCAATAGGCTCCCTTGTAATTATTTCAAATACGGCCAATCAATATAGTGTCGTCGGCAACTTTAATTTGATGTTTGGAGCTGTGGGTATACAGAGATACAGGTATACAGAGAATAAATGAGGGGACTAAGGACAGGGCCCTGCAGGGGCTCCTGTGTTGAGGGTCAGATGGCAGAGGTGAGGGTGCAAAGTCTTACCACCTGCCGCCGATCTGACAGGAAATCCAAGATCCAGTTGCACAAGGCAGAATGAAGTTCGATGTCTCTGAGTTTCTTGTCAAGCTCGGATAGAGTTATGGTGTTGGATGTTGAACTGTAGTCCAAGAACAGAATTCTCCCATAACCATTCTTCTTCTCCAGATGTGTAAGGATGGTGTGTAGAGCTGTGGCTATTGTGTAATCTGTCGATAGGTTGTGTCCGTAGGTGAATTGTAGGGGATCCAGTTTAGGTACCAGCATGAGGCAGCTGATCAGAGATGTACGAGAGGAGGAGAATACGATGGAGGCCCAGTAGGTCTCCATCAGCAGGTTACAGTCTTCGGTGGAGGTTCCCTTGGCTGATGTAACCACTGATAACCCACCTCGGGAAGTGGAAAAGGAGGTCGTGGCAGAATTTGGGACTGAGATGTCCCTGTTGTTAAAGGCGGGTGCCGCTACCCCGCACGATAAAGCTGATAGGGAGCTGGACCCACTGAGGGGACAGACTAAGAAGAGTAGTGCAAGTGAATGGGGACCCGTGAAAAGGGAAGCGACAAGTATTGTCTATTATAGCTGTGGTGAAGAGGGACACGTCAGGCACGAGTGTGAAGGACGGAAAAATGGATACGAAAGTATGGTAGCCAATAATATAGAAGAGGATACCAAACGTTTCTTCTGAAGGATAAAGTGTAAAAGACAGCTGTCTGGATATCGTATTGCTGTGAAACACGGTATAAAATTCGATTGTTCGTCCATTCTGCTCCAAAGACAGCTCTGAAACTTTTAATGTCTGCGAAAGTAATGCGTTGGAAAAGTAAGAGTAGCGCTATTGTCGGATTCAGCTGTCGGTCAAATACCATTTATTAATCTCTCCTGGCTCTAAATCGTGCGATTTCTACCATATGTCTCTTTAGGAACTTCTGCAGTGTAAAGGCTCCAGTGGTATAGTAAAATGATTGTCACTGATTCCTTAGACTGGAATAATGATTTATCAGTTTGCAGACTGGTGCAATATCCATACAAAAAATAGAAATGTGTCAAATCGTATTTCATTTTACCAGTATCTTTTTCACCGATTCTATCCTCTGTTGAATTGAAATAACAAAGATGCTCGTTAGCTTTGTACATTAACAATATTCAGAATCCCATTTTAAGAGGGGAATGCAATGTTTGCGTGTTTTGTATGGCGCAGTTTTCCAGTGACCGCCCCAATGTAATTAGTTTAAATTAAATTAAATATTCAACTTATTAACAACAACGTTTAGCGATTTGACAATGTTCGGTAATATCGCACCTAAGTCCTTCTTCTCATCCTTCAGCTCGCTGATTTCTTTCAAAAAAAAAAGAGGCAATCATTAATTAATACGATCTATCTTTGTTTTCGTCTTTGTTTTTTTTATTTCAAATGTTTCAATGTTTATTTCCTATCTGTGTGTGTCTGGTTGTGTGACTGACTGTTTGCGTCTCTGTGTGGGATGTCCCTGAGATAAATGAAGAGGGTTGCGAACAACCAGAAAAATAACAATGAAGCTGCATTTCCGTCAGTTTTACGATAACTTTCTCAGTACAGCGTTTTGCCATCTGACCAATTGACTTGTGATTACGTAAGTATTTCATAAGTCAAAATTGCATTACTTTCTCTCTCCTTCCATGCCTTTTGAGATTATTCGAGAAATTGGCTCTGTCGACAACAACAGTGAACTTTAACTCATCGATTTATTCCAATTAATCTGTAATACTGTGCCATTTGTGATTTTACTGGAAGGTTTACATCTTAGTATTCCGTTCGTAATTCGATGTGTAACCCTCGCTTCGGCTAGCGTCTTAATATAGGGGGTGATAGACCCGGGCCCGGCCAAACCTAAGAAATCTCGTTTGGCTGGATGCTGCGCGATGTGACGCCTGTTACAAATCAGTACCCCGAAATAACAAACAGTATAGAATATGCGATTAAACGATTAAGCTTTATAATTCTTACATTGACTATATGGTTAGACAAGAAAACGAAAAAAAAGAAAAAGGGCCAATGTTATGAAACAGACCATCCTATCGTCCTCCGATCGTCGCTGCCCTTCGGACCCTCACTCCAAATCCCCCCTCCCACCCCTCAACCCCGTCCGGCAGTCTGCCAACTCTCTCCGTTCGCGTCTCAGCTCCTCATTTCTCCCCGGCAAAGGACCTCGAAAATCTCTCTTCCAGACTGGCGAGAAAGAACAACAGCATTCCAAACCCCGTTCTCTCTAGTCATAACCCAAACATTGGTGTTACAGGGAAACCATTACATTATCAGTGCAACCTTACAGCCTGTTACAGAGCAGTGAAAACCTACAGCATGTTACAGATGTATTGAAATTATAAAAGTAGTCTCATTTGATTCTGGTCTCTGCCAAATGCGCATTTAACATTCCTGGAAGCCCATATATTTTAGTTTTCATTTAATCAGTTAATAATCAGTTGAGTTTTAATGCCATCCTTTCTCAATAAGGAAGCACCGCTGTTCACTGATTACTATATAATATTCTATTTACAAATGCACTTCATATGCCACATAAAAGGTTGCACAATTGTTACATGCTAGCTAACAAACGGTAATTGTAATCACAATTGCAAATAGATTAATCGCACTCTGATGGCCTGGTGGAAGAAGCTGTTCTGGAGCCTGTTAGTCCTGGCTTGATGCTTCCCAGTTGGTAACAGCTCGAACAGTTTGTGTTTGGGGTGACTTGTGTTCCCAATGATCCTTCAGGCCCTTTTTAGGCGCCTGTCGCTGTGAACGTCCTGAACAGTGGGAAATTCAGATCTACAGATGCCCTGCGCTGTCCGCGCCACTCTCTGCAGAGTCCTGTGATTGAGGGAATAACTGTTCCCATACCAGGAACGGATGCGGCTAGTCAGGATGTTCTCAATTGTGCCCCTGTTGAAAGTTCTCAGGTCTTGGGGACTCATGCGGAACTTCTTCTCCCGTCTAAGGTAAAAGAGGCGCTTTTGTACCTTTTCCACCAAACAGCCAGTATGTGTATACCGAAGATAAAAGCTGTTCACACGCTCAATCCCAGATCTATTGATGTCAGTAGGTGTGAGATTGTGTCCGTTCTTCCTGTAATCCACAACCAGTTGCTTTGTTTTTGCGTCATTGAGGGAGAGCTTGTTTTGTTGACACCACTGTGTCCGGGTGATGACTTGTTCCCTGTAGGCTGTCTCGTTATTTTTTGAGATAAGGCCAATCAATGTGGTATCGTCTGCAAAATTAGTTACCAGATTGAAGCTGTGGTTGGCGAAACAGTCATGGGGACACAGAGAATAAAGGTGGAGGCGAAGGTGGCTGTCCCGGTAGGCTCATTTGTTGAGGGTCAGAGGGGCAAAGATGAGGAAGCCCACTCTTACCACCTGTCGGCGATCTGACAGGAATTCCAGGGTAGAGGTGCATAAGGCAGAGTGAAGGGGGAGATCTCTGAGCTTCTTATCAAGCCTGCGGGGAATTATAGTGTTGGATGCGGAACTGAAGTCCAAGAACAGCATTTTCACACAGCCATCGTTCTTCTCCAGATGTGTAAGGACGGTGAGTAGAGCAGTAGGAATTGCGTAATCTGTCGACCATCTGTGTCAGGAGGCGAGCTGTACGGGTCCAGTATGAGCGGCAGCATGCTGCAGCTGATCAGAGAGGTAAGAAACGAGGAGAATGCGATGGAGGCGAAGGAGGACTCAGTTACCAGGGTACATTCGTCGGTAGTGGTCCCCTTGGCTGAGGTAAGTACTGATGACCTACCTGGGGAGTGGTAAAGGAGGTCGTAGCAGAGTTTGGGAATTAAACAACCCAGTTGTTGTCAGCGGGTGAACCTACTTCGCACAATAAAGTTGACAGGGAGTCGGACGCACTGTGTGGACGGAATAAGAAGAGTGGTGCAGGTGAATTGGAACCCGCGAGAAGGGGAGCGATCAATATCGCCTGTTAAAAATGTGGTGAAGAGGGACAGGTCAGACGAGAAAATGCGAGAAGAAATTAAGCAAACCAATAATGTTGAACAGGATACAAAACGTTTCCTCTGAAAGATAAAGTGTAAAAGAGCGGCAAGTCTGTATATCAGACAACTGGAAAACAACACCAGAGAGGTAGGAATGGTGAAGAAGGAGATTCCAGACCAACTGGATAAGTATTTTCCAGTAGTGTTCACTGTGGAAGACGCTAGCGTGGAAGTTCCAGATGTCAGGAGGCATGAGGTGTTTAATATTGCCATAACTAACGAGAAGGGTCTTGGGAAACTGAATCGTTTGAAGGTAGATAGGTCACCTGGACCAGATGGTGTACACCCCAGAGTTCTGAAAGTGATGAATGAAGAGATTGTGGAGGCATTAGTAATTATATTTCAAGAATCACTAGATTCTAGGTTGTTTCATAAAACCGGAAAGTTACAAATGTCACTCCCGTCTTCAAAAGTGGACAAAGGCGGAAGAAACGAAACTATAGGCCGGGGACTCGACCCTCAATTGTTAGGAAGATGTTGGGGTCGATTATTAAGGAAGATAGCGCAAGGTGCTCCGAGACATATTACAAAAGTAAAAGTCGCAGGCCGACAAATCCAGGGCAAGCATTAAAAAGGGCCACTTTTCAGCATAATTGTATAAGGGCTAAGAGAGTTGTAAAAGAACGCCTGAAGGCTTTGTGTAACAATGCAAGGAGCATTCGTAATAAGGTGGATGAATTGAAAGTGCAGATTGTTATTAATGATTATGATATAGTTGCGATCACAGAGACATGGCTCCAGGGTGACCAGGGATGGGAGCTCAACGTTCAGGGATATTCAATATTCAGGAGGGATAGACATGAAGGAAGGGGAGGTGGGGTGGCGTTGCTGGTTAAAGAAGAGATTAACGCAATAGAAAGGAAGGACATAAGCCGGGAAGATGTGGAATCGATATGGGTAGAGCTGCGTAACACTAAGGGGCAGAAGACGCTGGTGGGAGTTGTGTACAGGCCACCTAACAGTAGTAGTGAGGTCGGAGATGGTATTAAACAGGAAATTAGAAATGTGTGCAATAAAGGAACAGCAGTTATAATGGGTGACTTCAATCTACATGTAGATTGGGTGAACCAAATTGGTAAAGGTGCTGAGGAAGAGGATTTCTTGGAATGTATGCGGGATAGTTTTTTGAACCAACATGTCGAGGAACCGACTAGAGAGCAGGCTATTCTAGACTGGGTTTTGAGCAATGAGGAAGGGTTAATTAGCAATCTTGTCGTGAGAGGCCCCTTGGGTAAGAGTGACCATAATGTGGTGGGATTCTTCATTAAGATGGAGAGTGACATAGTTAATTCAGAAACAAAGGTTCTGAACTTAAAGAGGGGTAACTTTGAAGGTATGAGACGTGAATTAGCTAAGATAGACTGGGAAATGACACTTAAAGGATTGACGGTGGATATGCAATGGTAAGCATTTAAAGGTTGCATGGATGAACTGCAACAAATGTTCATCCCAGTTTGGCAAAAGAATAAATTCAAGGAAGGTAGTGCACCCGTGGCTGACAAGAGAAATTAGGGATAGTATCAATTCCAAAGAAGCAGCATACAAATTAGCCAGAGAAAGTGGCTCACCTGAGGACTGGGAGAAATTCAGAGTTCAGCAGAGGAGGACAAAGGGCTTAATTAGGAAGGGGAAAAAAGATTATGAGAGAAAACTGGCAGGCAACATAAAAACGGACTGTAAAAGCTTTTATAGACATGTAAAAAGGAAAAGACTGGTAAAGACAAATGTAGGTCCCCTGCAGGCAGAAACAGGTGAGTTGATTATGGGGAGCAAGGACATGGCAGACCAATTGAATAATTACTTTGGTTCTGTCTTCACTAAGGAGGACATAAATAATATTCCAGAAATAGTAGGGGACAGAGGGTCCAGTGAGATGGAGGAACTGAGCGAAATACATGTTAGTAGTGAAGTGGTGTTAGGTAAATTGAAGGGATTGAAGGCAGATAAATCCCCAGGGCCAGATGGTCTGCATCCCAGGGTGCTTAAGGAAGTAGCCCAAGAAATGGTGGATGCATTAGTGATAATTTTTCAAAACTCGTTAGATTCTGGACTAGTTCCTGAGGATTGGAGGGTGGCTAATGTAACTCCACTTTTTAAAAAAGGAGGGAGAGAGAAACCGGGGAATTATAGACCGGTTAGCCTAACGTCGGTGGTGGGGAAACTGCTGGAGTCAGTTATCAAGGATGTGATAACAGCACATTTGGAAAGCGGTGAAATGATCGGACAAAGTCAGCATGGATTTGTGAAAGGAAAATCATGTCTGACGAATCTCATAGTATTTTTTGAGGATGTAACTAGTAGAGTGGATAGGGGAGAACCAGTGGATGTGGTCTATTTGGATTTTCAGAAGGCTTTTGACAAGGTCCCACACAGGAGATTAGTGTGCAAACTTAAAGCACACGGTATTGGGGGTAAGGTATTGGTGTGGGTGGAGAGTTGGTTAGCAGACAGGAAGCAAAGAGTGGGAATAAACAGGACCTTTTCAGAATGGCAGGCGGTGACTAGTGGGGTACCGCAAGGCTCAGTGCTGGGACCCCAGTTGTTTACAATATATATTAATGACTTGGATGAGGGAATTAAATGCAGCATCTCCAAGTTTGTGGATGACACGAAGCTGGGTGGCAGTGTTAGCTGTGAGGAGGATGCTAAGAGGATGCAGGGTGACTTGGATAGGTTAGGTGAGTGGGCAAATTCATGGCAGATGCAATTTAATGTGGATAAATGTGAAGTTATCCACTTTGGTGGCAAAAATAGGAAAACAGATTATTATCTGAATGGTGGCCGATTAGGAAAAGGGGAGGTGCAACGTGACCTGGGTGTCATTATACACCTGTCATTGAAAGTGAGCATGCAGATACAGCAGGCGGTGAAAAAGGCGAATGGTATGCTGGCATTTATAGCGAGAAGATTTGAGTACAGGAGCAGGGAGGTACTACTGCAGTTGTACAAGGCCTTGGTGAGACCGCACCTGGAGTATTGTGTGCAGTTTTGGTCCCCTAATCTGAGGAAAGACATCCTTGCCATAGAGGGAGTACAGAGAAGGTTCACCAGATTGATTCCTGGGATGGCAGGACTTTCATATGAAGAAAGACTGGATGAACTGGGCTTGTACTCGTTGGAATTTAGAAGATTGAGGGGGGATCTGATTGAAACGTATAAGATCCTAAAGGGATTGGACAGTCTAGATGCAGGATGATTGTTCCCGGTGTTGGGGAAGTCCAGAACGAGGGGTCACAGTTTGAGGATAGAGGGGAAGCCTTTTAGGACCGAGATTAGGAAAAACTTCTTCACACAGAGAGTGGTGAATCTGTGAAATTCTCTGCCACAGGAAACAGTTGAGGCCAGTTCATTGGCTATATTTAAGAGGGAGTTAGATATGGCCCTTGTGGCTACGGGGGTCAGGGGGTATGGAGAGAAGGCTGGGGCGGTGTTCTGAGTTGGATGATCAGTCATGATCATAATAAATGGCGGTGCAGGCTCGAAGGGCCGAATGGCCCACTCCTGCACCTATTTTCTATGTTTCTATGTTTCTATAAAATAGACGTTAGTCAACATAGTTTCCTTAAGGAAAAATCTTGCTAAACAAATCTGTTGGAACTCTGCGAAGAATAACAAACACCAGCATTCACCAGCAACTTTGATGTGTGTTGCTTGAAATTCCAGCATCTGCAGAATTCCTCGTGTTAACATAATAGACGAAGTAGAATCGGTTGATGTTGTGTACTTGGATATTCCGAAAGCCTTTGACAAAGTGCCACACATAGCGCTGCTTAATAAACTATGAGACCATGCCATTACAGAAATTATAGCATGGGTAAAGCAGTGGCTGATTGGTAGGAGGCATAAAGTCAAAATAAAGGGAGTCTTTCCTGGCTGGCTGCCAGTGACTACTGGTGTTCCACAAGGGTCTGCTTTGGGATTGATTCTTTTTACGTTATTTGTCGGTGATTTGGCTGATGGAATTGATGGCTTTTCTGCACAGTTTGCAGACACTATGGAGACAGCTATGGTGGAAGGTAGTTTTGAGGACTTAGACAGGCTGCAGAAAGACTTAGACAGATTAGGAGAGTGAGCAAACAAATGGAAGTTGGAATACAGTGTTTGGAAGTGCATGGCCATGTACTTCGGTAGAAGAACTGAAAAGGTTGACTATTTTCTACATCAAGAGGAAATACGAAAACGTGAAGTGGAAATAGATTTGGGAATGTTTGTGCAGAATTCCCTAAAGGTTAATTTGCAAGTTGAGTCGGTGGTGAGGAAGTCAAATGCAATGTAAACATTCATTTCAAGAGGCATCCGTTAGTCTTGCGAGACCATGGATCTGCGCCTGGAAATTCTTCACTCTCCGCGGCGCAGGCCTGGACAAGTTAGAATGGAAGACCAGCAATTGCCCATGCTGCAAGTCTCCCCTCTCCACGACAGAAATATTGTGCAAGGGAAGGGCATGAGGACCCATAATATCTTCTTCATTTCAAGAAGAGTAGAATATAAAAGCAAGGGTGTAATGCTATAAATTTATTAAGCACTGGTGAGATATCACTTGGAGTATTGTGAGCTGAATTATGCCCCGTATATTGGAAAGAATGTATTGAAACTGGGCAGGGTTCAAAAGAGGTTCGCGAAAATCTTTCCAGGATTGAATGGCTTGTAATATGAAGAGCGCCTGAAGGCTCTGGTCTTCTGCACACAGGAATTTCTAAGAATAGCGGGGAACCTCATTCAACCATATCGAATTGTGAAAGGACTTCATAGAGTAGGTGGTGAAAAGAATAAGAGAAAATCTGCAGATGCTGGAAATCCAAGCAACACACCACACAAAATGCTGGAGGAACTCAGCATGCCAGGCAGTCTTAATAGAAAATATTACATCGGGCCGTGGCCCTTCATCAGGACTGAGAAAATAGGTGTTTCCTATGGTGGGAGAGTCTAAGACCAAAGGACACAGCCTCAGAAGAGAGGGGCGTACTTTTCGAACGGAGATGAAGAGGAACTTCTTTGGCCGGAGAGTAGTGTTTCTCTGGAATCCTTTGCCACAGTCATCTGTGAAGACCAAGGCTTTCAGTAGATTTAAGGCTGACCTTGCAAGGTTCTTCGATGCTGAAATGGTGGGGCAGACTCGAAGGACAAAATGATATAATTCTCTCGTATATCTTCTGTTTTTTCATGGTGTTATGGTAGCATCTAGGAGAGAGGATGCCTGTGCGATGGTGGCGGGGGTGGGGGGCTGGACGATCGATGCTGTTTTTAGCCATATCGTTTCATGTAGATGTCCGCAGTAGTGGGTGGGCTTTCTCCGTCATGGACTGGTCAGTATCCACTAATTTCTATTGGCACTTATTTTGAAGGGCACCTGTTTTTCAATGCCAAGTTGTGCTCTTGGAGCCATTCAGCTTTATTTTCAATCTCCTTTCTATATGCAGATTTATCGATATCTTTTTTTTTTATTTGGCCTACGACACTGGTGGTGTCAACAAGCCTGAATATGCCATAGATGCTGTGCTAAACCACTCAGTTATAAATGTCAATGGACTACAGCAAGGGCTAAGTACAGTACAATGTGGTGCACCTGTGCTGATGTAGATCGTGGAGGAAATGCTATGGGCAACTCGACCTGAATGGGGTCTGCATGTGAGAAAATTGGGGAACTAATTGCAAAGGAGCTATTTTCCTACCGATTAGTTTTTAGGAGATGATGGCATTGAATGCTGAGCTATCGTCGATCAAAGGCATCCGGAAATATGCATCTGTGCTGTCCAGATGTTCCAAGGTTCCAGATCTTCTATGACAGCATCTGAGCTCAGCGGATATTCGTCCAACAACAAGGGCATCGAATACCGAAGCCCTTTGAGATTTGATTTCAAGCATTAGGATATGAACGACAGCATTTCCATCTCTTCCATTTTCCCTTTACTTAACCAATGTTCTGGCTTCTCTGAAGGACTTAAGGGCAGCGTTAACCATCACTTATCGAAAACATATGAGGACTTATTCCGCGTCCTCTCCCTACCACCCTACCCACCCTCCAGAATTCGATTGGGTTATTCCCTCAACCACAACCTGCTGGCAAAAACGTCCATACATTTTAAAATAGGTTAAAAGGTCGGCATAATATAGCGGGCAGTTGGCCTGTATAGCGCACCTGTGGTCTACTATGTTTCACGTTGTCGTCTTTACGTAGCTGATGGAATCTAGTTTATCTCAAGCTAACCTAGATGAACAAGATATCTCTGAATGCAGAAAGCTGCAAACTCTGATTTTTCAGCAGCGCGAAGATTGTCTTCCTCGTGACATCTCGTCACGAAGCTCCAAATGCCAATGCTTTCCCGGTTACAGTGTGGAACAATTTATCAGCTTAATAAGATGCTAGTTCTCCATTTATTTCAATTACTTGATTTGAGCAAAAGAGTAGCTGAGAGATTATTGTCAGTTTGCAAACAATATGAATTGAGCAAATTCTAACCCTGACACTGAAGTGTTATTTAGTTGGGTTTATTATGAGCGGCGAAATATAACAACTGTATTTCCCTGGCATCTAAGGGAAAGCATAATAGTTAGGAATTTAATTGCAGTGATTCGGAACGAATCTCACTGGTTTCGCGTTGTTCTGCTATAGTTCCTCAGTTAGATATCCTGCAGTTTTCGGCTGAGATTTGATGCCAGTCTGTTTAATAACAGAAGTACCATTGTTCACTGATTATTATACAGCATTATATTTACAATTATTCTTCAAATGTAACAAAAGAGTCTACGCATTTTTTGTATGCTAAGAGAAATTTGCAGTTACTTAAATGCAAATAGAGTATTCACATTTGTGCATTGTCTTAGACATGGCTTAGTTCCAGACACAGCAATGACATCTTAGATCTTCAGACTCTGGATGTCACATTTTCTTTTGCTTACCTTCTTATTTATCAAAATCTTGACTTCAATAAGGCCAAAACCCTACTGAATCCGAAACTTGATAACTTTCTTGCTTTCTTTACTTTCTTTACCACCGCAAAGGGTGACGGCAACACTGGTCGCCTGTAAAATACAATTGATCGTCCAATCTGCTCGAACAGCTGCTCTCAAAATGTTGATGTCTGGTTTTGCGAAAATAATGCATTGTAAACTTAGGATTATCGCCACAGCCGGATTTAGCTCTCGGTCAAATCAGATTTATTCATCTCTCCTGGCTCTCAACTGTGCGATTTCTACCCTATGGCTCTTTATGAATCTCTTCAGTGTAAAGGCTCCAGTAGAATAGTAAAATGCTCCCTACTAATTCATTCGACATAAATAATAATTTCACAGTTTCCAGACTGCTGTAATATCCATACGCAAAGTAGAAATGTATCAAATTGTATTTCATTTTACCATCTTCTTTTGAGCAGACTGAATTCTCTGTTCAATTGAAATAACAAAGTTGCTCGTTAGCTTTGTACTTTAAAGAAAAATTGATAAACCACGATATATACGTTTTAATGTTCAGAATCCCATTTTAACAGTGGAATGCAATATTTGCATGTTTCCCATGGCAAAGTTTTCCAATGACTGCCCCCAATGTAATTAGCTTAAATTAAATTAAAAATTAACATATCAAAAACATCCTTCATCGATTTGACAACTTTCGTAAATATCGCACCTAAATTCCTCTTCTGTGCTTTCAGCCGGGTGATTTCTTTAAAAAGAGACAGTGAATAATTAATCCACAATATCTTTGTTTTCTTTTTTTGTTTTCCAATTTCAAATGCTTTAATGTTCATTTGATGTCTGTGTGTGTCTGGCTATTTGTCTGACTATGTGCGTCTCTGGGTCTGATGTTCCTGAGGTAAATGAAGGAGTTTGCGCACAACCAGAAAAATAGCAATTAAGCTGCATTTTCGTCAGTGTTACTATAAGTGTTTGCCATCTCACCAATTGACTTTTGATTGCGTAAATGTTTCGTGAGTCATTATTACATTATTAATTTCGTTCTCCTTACATACCTTTTCAGATTGCTCCAGAAATTAGCTCCGTGGACGACTTGACAAAGAACTTTATCTCATTGATTCAGTCCAATTAACCTATAATGCAGTATCATTTGCAATTCCACTGAAAGATGTTCCGTTCATAATTCGATGTACTGTTTAAAATTCAAAAACTAATCTCCTTTGTTTCTAATCTGACTAAGCGCGCATTCCACGTTCCTGGAATTCCAGATATTCCTATGACGCGTCATTACATTGTTCTCCTGTGAGTATGATTGCTGCCCCACTGCAAAGTCTCTTTAAAATCTGCTGACTATAGAGACGATCAAACATCGTCTTCGACAGTTTAACCAGACCATCACCTAATTCTCCCCCAATATGATCTCTGATGCTATTTGTCTCTTTGACATTTGCTCACTCAATCTTGTCACCACTGTTGGGTCCTTCCAAGGAACATGTTTTCGTCTTCTTAAGTCTTATTCTATTCAGTTAACCAGTTGTAATCTATTGAGTTTTACTGCCGTCCTTTATCAATAAAAATGTACCGTTGTTCACTGATTGCTATATAATATTCTATTTACAGCTACCTTTAAACTGCCGCATTAAAGGTTACACAGTGGTTGCATGCTAGATAACAAAGGGTACTTGCAATCACATAAATGCAAATAGATTAATCGCACTCGCGCATTAGCTGAGACATGGCCCATTTCTAGTAGCACCATCACTTCCACCATCTTCAGAGTCTGGGGGTCATGTTTACTCTTGATTTCCTCCGCATTTATTAAACTCTTGACTTCTGAAAATTCCCATTCAATCCGAAATGGGAAACTTGATATCACAATCAAGAGTCATGTTGTTCACCGCGGCTCACCATGACGGCCATATGGGTCGCTTATAAATACGCCTGCTCGTCCGATCTGCTCCAATGACAGCTCTCAAAATTTTGCTGTCTGCAATTGCGAGGGAAATACAGTGGCAATGTAGCAATTGAATTCAAATGAATTGATTTGACTTTATTTCTTACGACCTTCACATACACGTATTGTACACATCCTTTCGTTACGTCTACATCTGAATGTACAACGTGCAAATTATATTAATTTATAATACATACTATTTACAGTAAGATATACCACAAGACAGTCAATATAGCTTAGTAATGCAATTGTGTCCGCGTCAATGAATCAGACTGATGGTCTGGTGGAAGAAACCGCTCCAGTGCATGTTAGTCTGGGTTTGATGGTTCCTGGATAGGAGCAGCTGGAACAGTTTGTGGCTGGGGTGACTCGGGTCCCCAGGGATTGTTCAGGCCGTTTTTAGGCACCTGTCGCTGTGTATGCACTGAATAGTGGGAAGTTCACATCCACAGGTGCGCTGCACTGTCCACACCACTCTCTGTAGAGTCTGGTAATTGAGGGAAGAAGAATTCCCATACCAGGCAGTAATGCAGCCAGTCAGGATGCTCTCAATCGTGCCGCTGCAGAAAGTCCTTAGAATTCGGGGACTTTTTCAACCGTCTCAGACGCAAAAGGCCCTTTTCTGATTTCTTTCACCACAGAGCTGGTATACACAGACCCAGTGTATACCGAGAAACTTAAACCTGTTCATCCTCTCGACCCAGGATCCTTTGATGTCAATAGGGTGAGACTTAGTCCATTCTTCCTTCGTCCTCAACCAGCTGCTTTATTTCTGCGTTATTGAGGATAACTTCTTTCTTGACACTACTGTGTCGATGTCATTACTTCTTCTCTGTAGGCTTGTTCGTTATTATTTGATATAAGGCCAATCAATGTAATATCGACAGCGTATTTAATTAGCAGACTGGAGCTGTGGGTGGCGACACATCCAATGGGAAACAGAGAGTAAAGCTGTGGGCTAAGAACACAGCCTAGGAAGGCTCATTTGTTGAGAGTCAGTGGGACAGAGGTGACGGAGCACACCCTTTCCACCTGTCGGCGATCTGACAGGAAATCCAGTACCCGGCTGCACAAGGCAGAGTGAAGGCTGAGATCTCTGAGCTTCTTGTCAAGCATGCAGGGAAATATGGTGTCGGATGCCGAACTGTGTTCCAAGAACATCATTCTCACATAATTGTCGTTCTTCCCCAGATGTATAAGGACGTCGAGTAGACCTGTGAATATTGCGTAATCTATCGATCGTCTGTATCGATTGGCGAATTGTATGGGTCTAGTATGGGAGGCAGCATGTTGCAGCTGATCAGAGCAGTAAGGGACGAGGAGATTGCGATGGAGGCGCAGGAGGCCTCCGTTAGCAGGGTACAGTCATCGGTAGTGGTCCACTTGTCTGAGGTAACCACTGATAACCCAGCAGGGGAGTGGTAAATGAGGTCGTGGTAGAGTTTCTTTCTTAGACGTTCTGGTTGTTATCGGCGGGTGAGGCTGCTCCAGACAATACAGCTGACAGGGAGTCGGACTCACTGAGGGGACGGACTAAGAAGAGGGGTGCGAGTGAATTGGGACCCGCGAGAAGGGGAGCGACCAATATCGTCTGTTAAAAAATGTGGTGAAGAGGGACATGTCAGATGGGAAAATGCAATTCGAAATTAAGTTAGCCAATAATGTTGAACAGGATACCAAGCGTTTCTTCTGAAAGATAAAGTATAAAAGAGTGGAAAGTTTGGATATCAAACAATTGGAATACAATACTGGGGAGCTAGTAATGGTATACAAGGAAATTCCAGACGAACTGACTAACTAACTTCACTGTGGAAGACGCTAGCGTGGACGTTCCAGATATCAAAGGACGTCAGGTGTGTAAGATTGACATAGCTAGCGAGAAGGGTCTAACGAAACTGAAACGTCAGACGGTAGATACGTCACCTGGACCAGATGGTGTACATCCCAGTGTTCTGAAAGAGGTGGCTGAATTGATTGTGCAGGCATTAGTAATTACCCTCAAGAATCACTAGATTCTAGGTTGGTTCCTTAAGACCGGAGAATTGCAAATGTCTCTCAATTCTTCAACAGGGGAGGGAGGCAGAAGAAACCAAACTATAGGCCAATTAGTCCGCCCTCAGTTGTTGGGACGATGTTGTAGTCGATTATTAAGGATGATGTCGCACCGTGCTCGGAGGGACGTGACAAAATAGACCATAGTCAGTGACGTTTCCCAAAGGAAAAATCGTGCTTCACCAATCTGTTGGAATTCGTTGAAGAAATAACAAATAGTATGGAAAATCAGAATCGGTTGATGATGCGTAGTTGGATGTTCCGAAGTCCTTTGACAAAATGCCACACATAAAGCTGCTTAACAAGTTACGAGGCCATGCCATTGCAGAAGAGATTCTAGCGTGGGTATAGCAGTAGTTGATTGGTAGGTGTCATAAAGTCAAAATAAAGGGAGTCTTTTCTGGCTGGCTGCCAATGACTACTGGTATTCCACAAAGGTCTGTGTTGGGATTGATTTTTTAAAAGTTATTGGCCGATGATTTTGCGAATGGAATTGATTGTTTCGTTGAACAGTTTACTGACGATACGAAGATAGGTGAAGTGGAAGGTAGTTTTGAAGACGGACAGAGGCTGCAGAAAGCCTTAGACAGATTAGGAGAACGAACAACGAAATGGCAGATGGAATACAGTGTTGCAAAGTGTATGGCCATGCACGTCGGTAGAAGAACTGAAAAGGTTGACTATTTTCTACATCAAGAGCAAATACGAAAACATCAGGTGCAAATAGATTTGTGAATACTTCTGCAGGATTCCCTAAAGGTTAATTTGCAAGTTGAGTCGGTGGTGAGGAAGGCAAATGCAATGTTAACATTCATTTCAAGATGCATTCGTTAGTCTTGCGAGACTATGGATCTGCGTCTGGAAAGTCTTCACTCTCCAGGGCGCAGACCTAGTCAAGGTTGTATGGAAGACCAGCAATTGCCCATGCTGCAAGTCTTCCCTCTCCACGTCACCAATATTGTCCAAGGGAAATTAGATCAGCAAATTTGCTGATGATACAAAGATTGGAGGTGTCGTAGACAGTGAGGAAAGTTTTCAAAGCCTACATAGGGACTTGGACCAGCTGGAAAAATGGGCTGAAAAATGGCAGATGGTGTTTAATACAGAAAAGTGTGAGATATTGCATGTTGGAAGGACAAACCAAGGTAGAACATACAGGGTTAATGGTAAGGCACTGAGGAGTGCAGTGGAACAGAGGGATCTGGGCATACGGATACAAAATTCCCTAAAAGTGTCGTCACAGGTAGATAGGATCGTAAAGAGAACTTTTGGAACATTGGCCTTTATTAATCAAAGTATTGAGTATAAGAGCTGGAATGTTATGATGAGGTTGTATAAGGCATTGGTGAGGCCGAGTCTGGAGTATTGTGTTCAGTTTTGGTCACCAAATTACAGGAAAAATATAAATAAGGTTGAAAGAGTGCAGAGAAGGTTTACAACTATGTTGCCGGGACTTGCGCAACTCAGTTGCAGAGAAAGGTTGAATAGGTTAGGACTTTATTCCCTGGAGCGTAGAAGAATGAGGGGAGATTTGATAGAGGTATATAAAATTATGAAGGGTATAGATAGAGTGAATGCAAGCAGGTTTTTTTCCACTGAGGCAAGAGGAGAAAAAAACCAGAGGACATGGGTTAAAGGAGGGGGGGGGAGTTTAAAGGGAACATTAGTGGGGGCTTCTTCACACAGAGAGTGGTGGCAGTATGGAATGGGTTGCCAGACGAGGTGGTAAATGCGGGTTCTTTTTTAACATTTAAGAATGAATTGGACAGATACATGGATGGGAGGTGTATGGAGGGATATAGTCCGTGTGCAGGTCAGTGGGACTAGGCAGAAAATGGTTCGGCACAGCCAAGAAGGGCCAAAAGGCCTGTTTCTGTGCTGTAGTTTCTATGGTAGTTTCTATGGAAGAGCATTAGGACCCATCATATCTTCTTCATTTCAAGAAGAGTAGAATGTAAAAGCAAGGATGTAATGCTTGAAATTTATTAAGTATTGTGAGCTGAATTGTGGCCCGTATATTGGAAAGGATGTATTGAAACTGGACAGGGTTCAGAAGAGGTTCGCGAAAATGATTCCAGGATTGAATGGTTTCTAATATGAAGAGCGCCTGAAGGCTCCACTCTTATGCACACAGGAATTTCTAAGAATGGCGGGGAACATCATTTAATCATATCGAATTGTGAAAGGACTTCACAGAGTAGATGGTGACAGGATGTTTCCTATCCGGAACAAGAGAAAATCTGCAGCTGCTGGAAATCCAAGCAACACACACTACATGCTGGAGGAAGTCAGCAAACCAGGCAGTCTATATCGAAAATACTACTTCGGGCCGTGGCCCTTCATCAGGACTGAAAAATAGTTGTTTCCTATGGTGGGAGAATCTGACCAAAGGACACAGCCTCAGAAGAGAGGGGCGTACTTTTCGAACGGAGATGAGGAGGAATTTCTTTGGCCGGAGAGTAGTGTTTCTCTGGAATTCTTTGCCGCTGTCATCTGTGAAGACCAAGGCTTTCAGTATATTTAAGGCTGACCTTGCAAGTTTCCTCGATGCTGAAATGGCGGGGCAGACTCGAAGGACAAAATGATATAATTTTCTCCTATATCTTATGTTTTTTATGGTGTTATGGCAGAATCTAGGAGAGAGGATGTCTGTGCGGTGGAGTCGGGAGGGGCGGGGGGACGAAGATCGATGCTGTTTTTTTTGCCATATCTTTTCATGTAGATGTCCGCAGTTCTTGGAGGGCTTTCACCGTCATGGACTGGTCCGTATCCACTAACTTCTATCGGCACTTATTTTGAAGGGCACCTGTTTTAACATGCCAAGTTGTGCTCTTGGAACCGTTCCGCTTTATTTTCAATCTCCTGTCTATATGCAGATTTATCGATATATTTTTTTTTTATTTAGCCTACGACACTGGTGGCGTCAGCAAGCCCGAATATGCCATAGATGCTGTGCTAAGCCACACAGTCATAAATGTCATGGGACTACAGCATGGGCTAAGCACAGTACCATGTGGTTCACCTTTTTTGAAATAGATCGTGGCGGAAACGCTATGGGCAACCCGAACTGAAAGGAGTCTGCAAGTTAGAAAACTGGGGAGCTAATTGCAAAAGGAGCTATTTTCCTCCCAATTAGTTTTTAGGAGATGATGGCATTGATTATTGAGCTATAGTCTATCAACGGCATCTGGAAATATGCATCTGCGCTGTCCAGATCCTCCAAGTTTCCAGGTCTTCAATGCGACCATCTGAACTCAGCAGATATTCGTCCAACACAAAGGGCATCAATATACCGAAGCCCTTTGAGATTTGATTTCAAGCATAAGAATATGAACGACAGCATTTCCATTTACTCCATTTTCCGTTTACTTACCTAATGCCCTGGCTCTTCTCAAGGAGTCAAGGGCAGCGTTAACCACCACTTATCTATAACATATGAGGCCTTTATTCCGCGTCCTCTACCTACCACCCTACCCACCTTCCAGAATTCGATTAGGTTATTCCCTCACCCACAACCTACTGGCAAAGACGTCCATACATTATTATATAGGTTAAAAGGTCAGCACAATATCGCGGGCCGTTGACCTGTATAGCTCACCTGTGTTCTGTGTTTCACGTTGGAGTCTTTACGTAGCTGATGAAATCCAGTTTGTCTCAAGCTAGCCTTGATGAACAAGATATCTCTGAATGCAGAAAGGTGCAAACTGATTTTTCAACAGCGCGGAGATTGTCTTCCTCGTGACGTCTTGTCACGAAGCTCCAACTGCCAACGCTTTCCCGGTTACAGTGTGAAACACTTTACCAGCTTAATACGATGCTAGTTCTCCATTTATTTCAATTACTTGATTTGAGCAAAAGGGTAGCTGAGAGATCATTGTCAGGTTGCAAACAATATGAATTTAGCTAACCATAACAATGAAGTGTTATTCAGTTGGGTTTATGATGAGGGGCGAAATAAAACAACTGAACTTCCCTGGCATCTAAGGGAAAGCATAACAGCTAAGAAGACAGTTGCAGTGATTTGGAACGAATCACACTGGTTTCGGATTGTTCTGCTACAGTCCCTCAGTGAGATATCCTGCAGTTTTCAGCTGACATTTGATGCCAGCCTGTTTAATAACAGAAGTACCATTGCTCACTGATTATTATATCGCATTATATTTACAATTATTCTTCAAATGTAACAAAAGGGTCTACCCGTTTTTTTTGTATGCTAACGGAAATTTGAAGTTACATAAATGCAAATACAGTATTCACACTCGTGCATTGTCCCAGACATGGCTTAGTTCCAGAAAAACCAATGACATCTAACATCTCCAGACTCTGGATGTCGTGTTTTCTCTTGCTTACCTTCTTATTTATCAAACTCTTGACTTCAGTAAGACCAAAACCCTACTGAATCCGAAACTTGATAACATGTTAAACATTTACTTTCTCTACCACGGCAAAGGGTGACGGCAATATTGGTCGCCTGTAAAATACGATTGTTCGTCCAATCTGCTCCAACGACTGCTCTCAAAATGTTGATGTCTGGTTTTGCGAAAATAATGCATTGCAAACGTAGGATTATCGCCATAGCCGGATTCAGCTCTCGGTCAAATCAGATTTATTCATTTCCCCTGGCTCTCAACCGTGCGATTTCTACCATATGGCTCTTTATGAATCTCTTTAGTGTAAAGGCTACAGTAGAATAGTAAAATGCTTCCTACTAATTCATTCGACTGAAATAATGATTTAACAGTTTCCAGACTGCTGTAATATCCATTCCCAAAGTAGAAATGCATCAAATCGTATTTCATTTTACCATTTTCTTTTGCGGTGACTGAATTCTCTGTTCAATTGAAATAACAAAGTTGCTCGTTAGCTTTGTACTTTAAAGAAAAGAAATTGATAAACCACGATATGTACGGTTTAATGTTCAGAATCCCATTTTAACAGTGGAATGCAATGTTTGTATATTTTACATGGCGAAGTTTGCCAATGACAGTCCCAATGTAATTAGCTTAAATTAAATTAAAAATTCAAATTATCAAAAACATCCGGAACGCTCGGAAATATCGCACCTAAATTCTTCTTCTGTTCTTTCAGCTGGGTGATTTCTTTAAAAAGAGACAGTGAATAATTAATCCAATATATTTTGGCTTTCTTATTTTATTCTCTGAGTTCAAATGCTTTAATGTTCATTTCGTGTCTGTGTGCGTCTGGCTATGCGTCTGACTGTCTGCCTCTCCAGGTGTGATGTTCTTGAGATAAATGAAGGGGTTTGCGCACAACCAGAAAAATATCAATTAAGCTGCATTTTCGTCAGTGTAACTATAACTGTTTGCGATCTCACCAATTGACTTTTAATTGCGTAAGTGTTTCTTCAGTCATTATTACATTATTAATTTCGCTCTCCTTACATGCCATTTCAGATTGCTCGAGAAATTGGCTCCGTGGACGACTTGACAAAGAACTTTTTCTCATTAATTCAGTCCAATTAACCTATAATGCAGTATAATTTGCAATTCCACTGAAAGGTGTTCCGTTCATAATTCTATGCACGGTTTAAAATTCAAAACCTAATCTCCTTTGGTTCTAATCTTAGTAAACGCGCATTCCACGTTCCTGGAATTCCAGATATTCCTATGACGCGTGATTCCATATTTCTCCGGTTAGTATGATTGCTGCCCCACTGTGAAGTCTCTTTAAAATCTGCTGTCTATAAAGACAATCAAACAACCTCTTCGACAGTTTAATCAAACCGTCACCTAATGGTCCCCCAATATGATCTCTGATGCTATTTCTCTCGTTGACATGTACTCACTCAAACTCGTCACTACTGTTCGTTCCTTCCAAGAAACTTGTATTCGTCGTCTTAAATCGTATTCTATTCAGTTAATCAGTTGATAATCTATTGAGTTTAACTGCCGTCCTTTCTCAATACAGATTAACCGTTGTTCACTGATTGCTATATAATATTCTATTTACAAATACGTTTAAACTGCCGCATAAAACGTTAAACAGTGGTTTCATGATAGATAACAAAGGGTAATTGCAATCATATAAATGCAAATAGATTAATCGCACTCGCGCATTGGCTAAAATATGGCCCATTTCCAGCAGCACCATCACTTCCACCATCTTCAGAGTCTGCTGGTCATGTTTACTCTTGTTTTCCTCCAGATTTATTAAACTCATGCCTTCTCAAAATTCCCATTCAATCCGAAATGGGAAACTTGATATCACAATCAACAGTCACGTTGGTCACCGCGGCTCACCATGACGGCCATAGTGGTCGCTTATAAATACGCCTGCTCGTCCGATGTGCTCCAACGACAGCTCTCAAAATTTTGGTGTCTGCATTTACGAGGGAAAAACAGTAGAAATGTAGAAATTGAATTGAAATGAATTGAAAACAACAGGAATTCTGCAGATGCTGGAAATTCAAGCAACACACATCAAAGTTGCTGGTGAACGCAGCAGGCCAGGCAGCATCTCTAGGAAGAGGTGCAGTCGACGTTTCAGGCTGAGATCCTTCGTCAGGACTAACTGAAGGAAGAGTGAGTAAGGGATTTGAAAGTTGGAGGGGGAGGGGGAGATCCAAAATGATAGGAGAAGACAGGAGGGGGAGGGATGGAGCCAAGAGCTGGATAGGTGATTGGCAAAAGGGGATACGAGAGGATCATGGGACAGGAGGTCCGGGAAGAAAGACGAGGGGGGTGGGACTCAGAGGATGGGGAAGAGGTATATTCAGAGGGACAGAGGGAGAAAAAGGAGAGTGAGAGAAAGAATGTGTGCATAAAAATAAGTAACAGATGGGGTACGAGGGGGAGGTGGGGCCTAGCGGAAGTTAGAGAAGTCGATGTTCATGCCATCAGGTTGGAGGCTACCCAGACGGAATATAAGGTGTTGTTCCTCCAACCTGAGTGTGGCTTCATCTTTACAGTAGAGGAGGCCGTGGATAGACATGTCAGAATGGGAATGGGATGTGGAATTAAAATGTGTGGCCACTGGGAGATCCTGCTTTCTCTGGCGGACAGAGCGTAGATGTTCAGCAAAGCGGTCTCCCAGTCTGCGTCGAGTCTCGCCAATATATAAAAGGCTACATCGGGAGCACCGGACACAGTATATCACCCCAGTCGACTCACAGGTGAAGTGTTGCCTCACCTGGAAGGACTGTTTGGGGCCCTGAATAGTGGTAAGGAAGTGTTAGGGCATGTGTAGTACTTGTTCCGCTTACACGAATAAGTGCCAGGAGGGAGATCAGTGGGGAGGGATGGGGGGCACGAATAGACAAGGGAGTTGTGTAGGGAGCGATCCCGGCGGAATGCAGAGAAAGGGGGGGGGAGGGAAAGATGTGCTTAGTGGTGGGATCCCATTGGAGGTGGCGGAAGTTACGGAGAATAATATGTTGGACCCGGAGTCTGGTGGGGTGGTAGGTGAGGACCAGGGGAACCCTATTCCTAGTGGGGTGGCGGGAGGATGGCGTGAGAGCAGATGTACGTGAAATGGGGGAGATGCGTTTAAGAGCAGAGTTGATAGTGGAGGAAGGGAAGCCCCTTTCTTTAAAAAATGAAGACATCTCCCTCGTCCTAGAATGAAAAGCCTCATCCTGAGAGCAGATGCAGCGGAGACGGAGGAATTGCGAGAAGGGGATGGCGTTTTTGCAAGAGACAGGGTGAGAAGAGGAATAGTCCAGATAGCTGTGAGAGTCAGTAGGCTTATGGTAGACATCAGTGGATAAGCTGTCTCCAGAGACAGAGACAGAAAGATCTAGAAAGGGGAGGGAGGTGTCGGAAATGGACCAGGTAAACTTGAGGGCAGGGTGAAAGTTGGAGGCAAAGTTAATAAAGTCAACGAGTTCTGCATGCATGCAGGAAGCAGCGCCAATGCAGTCGTCGATGTAGCGAAGGAAAAGTGGGGGACAGATACCAGAATAGGCACGGAACATAGATTGTTCCACAAACCCAACAAAAAGGCAGGCATAGCTAGGACCCATGCGGGTGCCCATAGCTACACCTTTAGTTTGGAGGAAGTGGGAGGAGCCAGAGCAGAAATTATTAAGAGTAAGGACTAATTCCGCTAGATGGAGCAGAGTGGTGGTAGAGGGGAACTGATTAGGTCTGGAATCCAAAGAGAAGCGTAGAGCTTTGAGACCTTCCTGATGGGGGATGGAAGTATATAAGGACTGGACATCCATGGTGAAAATAAAGCGGTGAGGGCCAGGGAACTTAAAATCATCGAAAAGTTTAAGAGCGTGAGAAGTGTCACGAACATAGGTTGGAAGGGATTGAACAAGGGGTGATAAAACAGTGTCGAGGTATGCAGAAATGAGTTCGGTGGGGCAGGAACAAGCTGAGACAATAGGTCGGCCAGGACAGGCAGGTTTGTGGATCTTGGGTAGGAGGTAGAAGCGGGAAGTGCGGTGTGTGGGAACTATAAGGTTGGTAGCAGTGGATGGGAGATCCCCTGAGCGGATAAAGTCGGTGATGATGTGGGAGACAATGGCCTGGTGCTCCTTAGTGGGGTCACGATCGAGGGGTAAATAAGAGGAGGTATCCGCGAGTTGTCGCTGTGCCTCGGCAAGGTAGAGGTCAGTACGCCAGACTACAACAGCACCCCCCTTATCGGCGGGTTTAATACTAAGGTTAGGATTAGAACGGAGAGAGTGGAGAGCAGAGCGTTCGGAAGGAGTGAGGTTGGAATGGGGACAAGGTGCGGTGAAGTCGAGACGGTTGATGTCCCGTCGGCAATTAGCGATAAAGAGATCCAGAGCAGGCAGAAGACCGGAGCGGGGGTGTCCATGAAGAAGAGAAGGGTTGAAGACGGGAGAAGGGGTCATCGATGGGGGTGGAAGAGTCCTTGCCGAAGAAGTAGGCTCGGAGACGGAGACGGCGGAAGAAAAGTTCCGCATCGTGGCGAACACGGAACTCGCTGAGGTGTGGGCGAAGGGTGACAAAGGTGAGGCCCTTACTGAGGACCGAGCGTTCTGCCTCCGACAGTTGAAGGTCGGAGGCGATGGTAAAGACCCGGCACGGATGAGAGCTGGGATCAGAGGGGGGAGGGGGGAGGCTGGGGTGTAAATGGAGAGGGCAGGGTTGGGGTGAGAGGAAGATGGAGCCTCCGAGGGCCTAGGAGTTGACGGTGGGATCTGAGGAAGACGGGGCTGCGGAGTGGTGGTGGGGGAAGGGGAGACGGGAGTCACAACAGCTGCACATAAAGACCCGGCCTGGAGTTCAAGGCTGGAAACTTGAGAGCTGGGATCAGAGGGGGGAAGGGGAGGCTGAGGGTGTCAACGGAGAGGGGAGGGTTGGGGTGAGAGGAAGATGGAGCCTCTGAGGACCCAGGAGCTGACGATGGGATCTGAAGGAGACAGGGTTGCAGAGTAATGGTGGGGGAAGGGGAGACGGGAGCCACAACAGCAGCACATAAAGACCCAGCCTGGAGGTCAAGGCTGGAGTTGCAGTTGGTGGTTGCGCAATCATTGTGAAGGTGTCCATGGTCGTTGCTGGAGTCCGGGTTTTGAATATGCCCTGAGGTGTTGGAGCCGCCGAGATCAGTGGCAGAGGCCGCAATCTGAAGTTCATGCCTGCTAGCGTCAGGGCCGGCAGGCTCTGGAGTCCGTAGATGTAGGATCTTGCGATCTTTGCCTAACATGACAAAGTCAAAAAAACGGCGATTGCAGGCGTGAATCCGACGGAGGATGAAATAACGGGTAGGACCATTACAGACGGCGAAGAAAGTGTGGAAGGGTCTGGGATAAGGACACCAAGTTCCTCCTCATGGCGGAGAGAGTCGCCTTCAGAGCTTGAATTGATTTGACTTTACTTCTTACATCCTTCACATACATGTGGAGTACAAATCTTTACGTTATGTCTACGTCTAAATGTACAATGTGCATATTGTATTAATTTATAATAAATAGCATGTACATTAAGATATACCACAAGACAGTCAATATAGCTTAGAAATGCAATTGTGTCAACGTGAATTAATCAGACTGATGGTCTGGTGGAAGAAGCCGTTCCGGAGCATGTTAGACATGGTTTGATGCTTTGTGATAGGAGCAGCTGGAACACTTTGTGTCTGGGGTGACTCGGGTCCCCATTGATTGTTCAGGCTCTGTTTAGGCACCTGTCGCTGTGAATGTCCTGCATAGTGGGAAATTCACATCCACAGATGCGCTGCACTGTCAGCACCACTCTCTGTAGAGTCCTATAATTGAGGGAAGAACAATTCGCATACCAGGCAGTGAGGCAGCCAGTCAGTAAGCTCTCAAACGTGCTGCTGTAGAAAGTCCTTAGAATTCGGGGACTTTTTCAACCGTCTAATGTGCAGAAGACCCATTTCGGCTTTTTCTTTTTCACCACAGATTCGGTACGCACAGACCAAGTGCATACCGAGGGACTTAAACGTGTTAAACCTCTCCACCCAGGATCCAATGATGTCAATAGGGTGAAACTGGGTCCGTTCTTCCTTAGACCTCAACCAGCTGCTTTATTTCTGCGTTACTGAGGGATAAACTCTTTTCTTGACACTACTGTGTCGATGTCATTACTTCTTCTCTGTAGGCTTGCTCGTTATTATTTGATATAAGGCCAATTAATGTAATATTGTCAGCGTATTTAATTAGCAGACTGGAGCTTTGGGTGGCGACACATTTATGGGGAAACAGAGAGTAAAGCTATGGGTTAAGAACACAGCCCAGGGAGGCTCATTTGTTGAGAGTCAGTGGGACAGAGGTGACGCAGCCCACTCTTTCCACCTGTCGGCGACCTGACAGGAAATCCAGGACCCAGCTGCGCAAGGCAGAGTGAAGGCCGAGATCTCTGAGCTTCTTGTCAAGCATGCAGAGAAATGTGGTGTTGATGCCGAACTGTGTTCCAAGAACAGCATTCTCACATAACCATCGTTCTTCCCCAGATGTATAAGGTCGGCGAGTAGACCTGTGAATATTGCGTAATCTATCGATCGTCTGTGTCGGCAGGCGAATTGTATGGGTCTAGTATGGGAGGAAGCATGTTGCAGCTGATCAGAGAAGTAAGAGACGACGAGATTGCGATGGAGGCGCAGGAGGCCTCCGTTGGCAGGGTACAGTCATCGGTAATGGTCCCCTTGTCTGAGGTAACCACTGTTGACCCAGCAGGGGAGTGGTAAATGTGGTCGTGGTAGAGTTTCATTCTGAGAAGAGGGGTGCGAGTGAATTGGGACCCGCGAGAAGGGGAGCGACCAATATCGTCCGTTAAAAAATGTGGTGAAGAGGGACATGTCAGATGGGAACATGCAATACGAAATTAAGTTAGCCAATAATGTTGAACAGGATACCAAGCGTTTCTTCTGAAAGATAAAGTATAAAAGAGTGGAAGGTTTGAATATCAAACAATTGCAATACAATACTGGGGAACTAGTAATGGTATACAAGGAAATTCCAGACGAACTGATAACTACTTTCACTGTGGAAGACGCTAACGTGGACAATCCAGATATCAGGGGACGTCAGCTGAGTAAGATTGACATAGCTAGCGAGAAGGGTCTTACGAAACTGAAACGTCAGACGGTAGATACGTCACCTGGACCAGATGGTGTACATCCCAGTGCTCTGAAAGAGGTGGCTGAAGAGATTGTGGAGGCATTAGTAATTACCCTCAAGAATCACTGGATCCTAGGTTGGTTCTTTAAGACCGGAGAATTGCAAATGTCTCTCAATTCTTCAACAGGGGAGACAGGCAGAAGAAACCAAACTATAGGCCAGTTAGACTGCCCTCAGTTGTTGGGACGATGTTGTAGTCGATTATTAAGGATAATGTCGCACCGTGCTCGGAGGCACATGACAAAATAGACCATAGTCAGTGTCGTTTCCTAAAGGAAAAATCGTGCTTCACCAATCTGTTGGAATTCGTTGAAGAAATAACAAATAGTAGGGAAAATCAGAATCGGTTGATGATGCGTAGTTGGATGTTACAAAGTCTTTTGACAAAATACCACACATAAAGCCGCTTAACAAGTTACGAGGCCATGCCTTTGCACGAGAGATTCTAGCGTGGGTATAGCAGTCGCTGATTGGTAGGAGTCATAAAGTCAAAATAAAGGGAGTCTTTTCTGGCTGGCTGCCAATGACTACTAGTATTCCACAAGGGTCTGTGTTGGGATTGATTCTTTTTACATTATTGGCCGATGATTTGGCGAATGGAATTGATTGTTTCGTTGAACAGTTTGCAGACGATATGAAGATAGGTGAAGTGGAAGGTAGTTTTGAAGACGGAGAGAGGCTGCAGAAAGCCTTAGACAGACTAGAAGATGAGCAAAGAAAATGCAGATGAAATACAGTGTTGGGAAGTGTATGGCCATGCATTTCGGTGGAAGAACTGAAAAGGTTGACTATTTTCTACATCAAGAGGAAATACGGAAACATGAGGTGCAAATAGATTTGCGAATACGTCTGCAGGATTCCCTAAAGGTTAATTTGCAAGTTGAGTCGGTGGTGAGGAAGGCAAGTGCAATGCTATCATTCATTTCAAGATGCATCCGTTAGTCTTGAGAGATCATGGATCTGCGCCTGGAAAGTCTTTACTCTACGCGGCGCAGACCTGGTCAAGGTTGGATGGAAGACCAGCAATTGCCCATGCTACCAACCTTCCCTCTCCACGACACCAATATTGTCCAAGGGAAGAGCATTAGGACCCATCAAATGTTCTTCATTTCAAGAAGAGTAGAATGTAAAAGCAAGGATGTAATGCTTGAAATTTATTAAGGACTAGTGAGATCTCACTCTGAGTATTGTGAGCTGAATTGTGGCCCGTATATTGGAAATGATGTATTGAAACTGGACAGGGTTCAAAAGAGGTTCGCGAAAATGATTCCAGGATTGAATGGCTTCTAATATGAAGAGCGCCTGAAGGCTCTGCTCTTCTGCACACAGGAATTTCTAAGAATGGCGGGGAACATCATTCAACCACATCGAATTGTGAAAGGACTTCATAGAGTAGATGGTGAAAGGATGTTTCCTATCCGGAACAGGAGAAAATCTGTAGCTGCTGGAGATCCAAGCAACACACAATACATGCTGGAGGAACTCAGCAAGCAAGGCAGTCTTTATCGAAAATACTACTTCGGGCCGTGGCCCTTCATCGGGACTGAGAAAATAGGTGTTTCCTATGGTGGGAGAGTCTAAGACCAAAGGACACAGCCTCAGAAGAGAGGGGCGTACTTTTGAACGAAGCTGAGGAGGAATTTCTTTGGCCAGAGAGTAGTGTTTCTCTGGAATTCTTTGCCACAGTCGTCTGTGAAGACCAAGGCTTTCAGTATATTTAAGGCTGACCTTGCAAGGTTATTCGATGCTGAAATGGCGGGGCAGACTCGAAGGACAAAATGATATAATTCTCTCCTATACCTTATGATTTTATGGTGTTATGGCAGAATCTAGGAGAGAGGATGTCTGTGCGGTGGGGCGGAGGCGTGGGGGCGACGATCGATGCTGTTTTTTTGCCACATCGTTTCATGTAGATGTCCGCACTTCTTGGAGGGCTTTCACCGTCATGGACTGGTCCGTATCCACTAATTTCTATCGGCACTTATTTTGAAGGGCACCTGTTTTAACATGCCAAGTTCTGCTCTTGGAACCATTCGGCTTTATTTTCAATCTCCTGTCTACATGTAGATTTATCGATGTATTTTTTTTTATTTGGCCTACGACACTGGTGGCGTCAGCAAGCCTGAATATGCCTTAGATACATGGGCTAAGCACAGTACCAGGTGGTGCACCTTTGTTGAAATAGATCGTGGCGGAAACGCTATGGGCAACCCGAACTGAAAGGAATCTGCAAGTTAGAAAATTGGGGAACTAATTGCAAAAGGAGATATATTCCTACCGATTAATTTTTAGGAGATGATGGCATTGATTATTGAGCTATCGTCGATCAACGGCATCTGGAAATATGCATCTGCGCTGTCCAGATCTTCCAGGGTTCCAGGTCTTCAATGCGACCATCTGAACTCAGCAGATATTCGTCCAACTCAAAGGGCATCGAATACCGAAGCCCTTTGAGATTTGATTTCAAGCTTAAGGATATGAACGACAGCATTTCCATTTACTCCACTTTCCGTTTACTTACCTCATGCCCTGGCTCTTCTCAAGGACTCAAAGGCAGCGTTAACCACCACTTATCTATAACATATGAGGCCTTTATTCCGCGTCCTCTCCCTACCACCCTATCCACCTTCCAGAATTCGATTAGGTTATTCCCTCACCGACAACCTGCTGGCAAAGACGTCCATACATTTTCAAATAGGTTAAAAGGTCAGCACAATATGGCGCGCAGTTGACCTGTATAGCTCACCTGTGTTCTGTGTTTCACGTTGTAGTCTTTACGTAGCTGATGAAATCCAGTTTGTCTCAAGCTAGCCTTGATGAACAAGATATCTCTGAATGCAGAAAGGTGCAAACTCTAATTTTTCAACAGCGCGGAGATTGTCTTCCCCGTGACGTCTTGTCACGAAGCTCCAACTGCCAACGATTTACCGGTTACAGTGTGGAACAATTGACCAGCTTAATAAGATGCTAGTTCTCCATTTATTTCAATTACTTGATTTGAGCAAAAGGGTAGCTGAGAGATTATTGTCAGCTTGCAAACAATATGAACTTAGCAAATGCTAACCCTGACAATGAAGTGTTATTCAGTTGGGTTTATTAAGAGGGGTGAAATAAAACAACTGAACTTCCCTGGCATCTAAGTGAAAGCATAACAGCTAGGAAGACAGTTGCAGTGATTTGAAACGAATCACACTGGTTTCGGATTGCTCTGCTACAGTCCCTCAGTGAGATATCCTGCAGTTTTCAGCTGAGATTTGATGCCCACCTGTTTAATAACAGAAGTACCATTGTTCACTGATTATTATATGACATTATATTTACAATTATTCTTCAAATGTAACAAAAGGGTCTACACGTTTTTTGTATGCTAACGGAAATTTGAAGTTACATAAATGCAAATACAGGATGCACACTTGTGCATTGTCCTAGACGTGGCTTAGTTCCAGAAAAACCAATGACATCTAACATCTCCAGACTCCGGAAGTAATATTTTCTCTTGCTTACCTTCTTATTTATCAGACTCTTGACTTCACTAAGACCAAAACCCTACTGAATCCGAAACTTGATAACATGTTAAACATTTACTTTCTCTACCACGGCAACGGGTGACGGCAATATTGGTCGCCTGTAAAATACGATTGTTCGTCCAATCTGCTCCAACGACAGCTCTCAAAATGTTGATGTCTGGTTTTGCGAAAATAATGCATTGCAAACGTAGGATTATCGCCACAGCTGGATTCAGCTCTCGGTCAAATCAGATTTATTCATTTCCCCTGGCTCTCAACCGTGCGATTTCTACCATGTGGCTCTTTTTGAATCTCTTCAGTAAAGGCTACAGTGGAATAGTAAAATGCTTCCTACTAATTCGTTCGACTGAAATAATGATTCAACAGTTTCCAGACAGCTGTTATATCCATACCCAAAGTAGAAATGCATCAAATCGTAATTCATTTTACCAGTAGTTTTTGCGTTGGCTGAATTCTCTGTTCAATTGAAATAACAAAGGTGCTCATTAGCTTTGTATTTTAAAGAAAAGAAATTGATAAACCACGATATGTACGGTTTAATGTTCAGAATCCCATTTTAACCGTGGAATGCAATGTTTGCATGTTTCGCATGGCGAAGTTTTTCAATGACAGCCCCCAAAGTAATTAGCTTAAATTAAATTAAAAATTCAACATATCAAAAACATCCTTCATCGATTTGACAACGTTCGGAAATATCGCACCTAAATACGTCTTCTCTGCTTCCAGCTGGGTGATTTCTTTAAAAGGAGACAGTGAATAATTAATCCAATATATTTTTGCTTTCTTATTTTATTTTCTGATTTCAAATGCTTTAATGTTCATTTCGTGTCTGTGTGTGTCTGGCTATGTGTCTGACTCTCTGCGTCTCTGGGTGCGATGTTCCTGAGTTTGCGCACAACCAGAAAAATAGCAATTAAGCTGCATTTTCGTCAGTGTTACTATAAGTGTTTGCCATCTCACCAATTGACTTTTCATCGCGTAAGTGTTTCGTGAGTCATTATTATATTATTAATTTCGCTCTCCTTACATGCCTTTTCTGACTGCTCGAGAAATTGGCTGCGTGGACGACTTGACAAAGACCTTCATCTCATTAATTCAGTCCAATTAACCTATAATGCAGTGTCATTTGCAATTCCACTGAAAGGTGTTCCGTTCATAATTCCATGTACTGTTTAAGATTCAAAAACTAATCTGCTTTGGTTCTAATCTTACTTAACGCGCTTTCAACGTTCCTGGAATTCCAGATTAATCCTATGACGCGTGATGACATTATTCTCCTGTGAGTATGATTGCTGCCCCACTGCAATGTCTCTTTAAAATCTGCTGATTATAAAGACGATCAAACATCGTCTTCCACAGTTTAATCAGACCGTCACCTAATGCTCCCCCAATATGATCTCTGGTGCTATTTTTTTCTTTGACGTGCACTCACTCAAACTCATCACCACTGTTGGGTCCTTCCAAGTAACATGTATTCGCCTTCTTAAGCCTTATTCTATTCAGTTAATCAGTTAATAATCTGCTGAGTTTTATTGCCGTCCTTTTTCAATAAAGATGTACCATTGTTCACTGATTACTGCATAATATTCTATTTACATCTACACTTCAACTGCCACGTTAAAGGTTACAAAGTTGGTGCATGATAGCTAACAAAGGGTAATTGAGAACATATAAATGCAAATAGATTAATCACACTCGCGCATTGGCTAAAATATGGCCCATTTCCAAAAGCATCTATCACTTCTACCTTCTTCAGAGACTGGTAGTCATATTTACTCTTATTTTCCTCCTGATTTATTAAACTCTTGACTTCTTAAAATTCCCATTCAATCCGAAATAGGAAATTTGATATCACAATCAACAATCACTTTGTTCACCGCGGCTCACCATGACGGCCATATGGGTCGCTTATAAATACGCCTGCTCGTCCGATGTGCTCCAACGACAGCTCTCATCTTTTGGTGTCAGCAATTGCGAGGACAATACAGTGGAAATGCAAAAATTAAATTGAAATGAATTGATATTGACTTTATTTCTTACATCCTTCACATTCATGTGGAGTACAAATCTTTAAATTACGTCTACGTCTGAATGCACAATGTGTAAATTATAGTAACTTATAATAAATGGATGTACAATATGATATACCACAAAACAGTCAATATAGCTTAGAAATGCAAATGCCTCAGCGTGAATTAATCAGTCTGATGGTCTGGTGGAAGAAACTGTTCCGGGCCCTGTTCGTCCTGCTTTGATATTGCCTGGATGGGAGCAGCTGGAACAGTTTGGTGGCTGTGGTGTCTCGAGTATCCAATGATCGTTCAGGCCCTTTTTGGGCACCTGTCGCTATGAATGCCCTGAATAGTGGAACATTGACTTCCACAGATACGGTGCACTATCCGCACCACTCTCCCAGAGTCCTGTGATTGACGGAAGAACAATTGCCATACCAGGCAGTGATGCAGCTATTCAGGATATCTCAATCTGCCGCTGTAGAAAGTCCTGAGAATTCGGGGACTTCTTCAACCGTCTAAGGTGAAAAAGGCCCTTTTCTGCTCTTTTTTAACACAGAGCCGGTATGCACAGACCAGGTGTATACCGAGGAACATAAACCTGTTCATCCTCTCCACCCAGGATCCATTGATGTCAATAGGGTGATACTGTGTCCGTTCTTCCTTTGTGCTCAGGCAGCTGCTTTATTTCTGCGTTATTGAGGGATAACTTCTTTTCCTCACACTACTGTGTCGATGTCATTACTTCTTCTCTGTAGGCTTGCTCGTTATTATTTCATATAAGGCCAATAAATGTAATATCGTCAGCGTATTTAATTAGCAGACTGGAGCTTTGGGTGGCGACACATTCATGGGGAAACAGAGAGTAAAGCTATGGGCTAAGAACACAGCCCAGGGAGGCTCATTTGTTGAGAGTCAGTGGGACAGAGGTGACGCAGCCCACTCTTCCCACCTGTCGGCGACCTGACAGAAATCCAGGACCCAGCTGCACAAGGCAGAGTGAAGGCCGAGATCTCTGAGCTTCTTGTCAAGCATGCAGGGAAATATGGTGTTGGATGCCGAACTGTGGTCCAAGAACAGCATTCTCACATAACTATCGTTCTTCCCCAGATGTATAAGGACGGCGAGTAGACCTGTGAATATTGCGTAATCTATCAATCGTCTGTGTCGGTAGGCGAATTGTATAGGTCTAGCATGGGAGGCTGCATGTTGCAGCTGATCAGAGCAGTAAGGGACGAGGAGATTGCGATGGAGGCGCAGGAGGCCTCCGTTAGCAGGGTACAGTCATCGGTAATGGTCCCCTTGTCTGAGGTAACCACTGATGACCCAGCAGGGGAGTGGTAAATGTGGTCGTGGTAGAGTTTCATTCTGAGACGTTCCGGTTGTTATCAGCAGGTGCGGCTGCTCCAGACAATACAGCTGACAGGGAGTCGGACTCACTGAGGGGACGGACTAAGAAGAGGGGTGCGGGTGAATTGGGACCCGCGGGAAGGGGAGCGACCAATATCGTCTGTTAAAAAATGTGGTGAAGAAGGACATGTCATATGGGAAAATGCAATGCGAAATTAAGCTAAACAATAATGTTGAACAGGATACCAACCGTTTCTTCTGAAAGATAAAGTATAAAAGACTGGAAAGTTTGGATATCAAACAATTGCAATACAATACTGGGGAACTAGTAATGGTATACAAGGAATTTCCAGACGAACTGACTAGCTATTTTCACTGTGGAAGACGCTAGCGTGGAAGTTCCAGATATCAAAGGACGTCAGGTGTGTAAGATTGACATAGCTAGCGAGAAGGGTCTTACGAAACTGAAACGTCAGATGGTAGATACGTCACCTGGACCAGATGGTGTACATCCCAGTGTTCTGAAAGAGGTGGCTGAATTGATTGTGGAGGCATTAGTAATTACCCTCAAGAATCACTAGATTCTAGGTTGGTTCCTTAAGACTGGAGAATTGCAAATGTCTCTCAATTCTTCAACAGGGGAGGGAGGCAGAAGAAACCAAACTATAGGCCAGTCAGTCTGCCCTCAGTTGTTGGGACGATGCTGTAGTCGATTATTAAGGGTGATGTCGCACCGTGCTCGGAGGCACATGACAAAATAGACCATAGTCAGTGTCGTTTCCTAAAGGAAAAATCGTACTTCACCAATCTGTTGGAATTATTTGAAGAAATAACAAATAATGTGGAAAAATCAGAATCGCTTGATGATGCGTAGTTGGATGTTCCGAAGTCCTTTGAAAAAAATGCCAGACGTAACGCTGCTTAAGAAGTTACGATGCCTTGTCATTGCAGAAGAGATTATACCGTGGGTATAGCAGTAGCTGATTGGTAGGTGTCATAAAGTCAAAATAAAGGGAGTCTTTTCTGGGTGGCTGCCAATGACTACTGGTATTCCACACGGGTCTGTGTTGGGATTGATTCTTTAAAAGTTATTGGCCGATGATTTTGCGAATGGAATTGATTGTTTCGTTGAACAGTTTACTGACGATACGAAGATAGGTTAAGTGGAAGGTAGTTTTGAAGACGGACAGAGGCTGCAGAAAGCCTTAGACAGATTAGGAGAACGAACAACGAAATGGCAGATGGAATACAGTGTTGGGAAGCGTATGGCCATGCACGTCGGTAGAAGAACTGAAAAGGTTGACTATTTTCTACATCAAGAGCAAATACGAAATCATGAGGTGCAAATAGATTTGCGAATACGTCTGCAGGATTCCCTAAAGGTTAATTTGCAAGTTGAGTCGGTGGTGAGGAAGGCAAATGCAATGCTAACATTCATTTCAAGATGCATCCGTTAGTCTTGAGAGACCATGGATCTGCGCCTGGAAAGTCTTTACTCTCCGCGGCGCAGACCTTGTCAAGGCTATATGCAAGACCAGCAATTGCCCATGCTGCAAGTCTTCCCTCTCTACGACACCAATATTGCCCAAGTGAAGAGCATTAGGACCCATCATACCTTCTTCATTTCAAGAAGAGCAGAATGTAAAAGCAAGGATGTAATGCTTGAAATTTATTAAGGACTAGTGAGATCTCACTTGGAGTATTGTGAGCAGAATTGTGCCCCGTATATTGGAAAGGATGTATTGAAACTGGACAGGGTTCAAAAGAGGTTCGCGACAATGATTCCAGGATTGAATGGCTTGTAATATGAAGAGCGCCTGAAGGCTCTGCTCTTCTGCACACAGGAATTTCTAAGAATAGCGGGGAACATCATTCAACCATATGGAATTGTGAAAGGACTTCATAGAGTAGATGGTGAAAGGATGTTTCCTATCCGGAACAAAGGAAAATCTGTAGCTGCTGGAAATCCAAGCAACACACACTACATGCTGGTGGAACTCAGCAAGCCAGGCAGTCTTAATCGAAAATACAACTTCGGGCCGTGGCTCTTCATCAGGACTGCAAAAATAGGTGTTTCCTATGGTGGGAGAGTCTAAGACCAAAGGACACAGCCTCAGAAGAGAGGGGCGTACTTTTCGAACGAAGATGAGGAGGCATTTCTTTGGCCAGAGAGTAGTGTTTCTCTGGAATTCTTTGCCACTGTCATTTGTGAAGACCAAGGCTTTCAGTATATTTAAGGCTGACCTTGCAAGGTTCTTCGATGCTGAAATGGCGGAGCAGACGCGAAGGACAAAATGATATAATTCTCTCCTATACCTTATGTTTTTATGGTGTTATGGCAGAATCTAGGAGTGAGGATGTCTGTGCGGTGGCGCGGAGGCGTGGGCGCGACGATCGATGCTGTTTTTTTGCCACATCGTTTCATGTAGATGTCCGCACTTCTTGGAGGGCTTTCGCCGTCATGGACTGGTCCGTATCCACTAATTTCTATCGGCACTTATTTTGAAGGGCACCTGTTTTAACATGCCAAGTTCTGCTCTTGGAACCATTCGGCTTTATTTTCAATCTCCTGTCTACATGTAGATTTATCGATGTATTTTTTTTTTATTTGGCCTCCGACACTGGTGGCGTCAGCAAGCCTGAATATGCCATAGATACCGTGCAAAGCCACACAGTCATAAATGTCATGGGACTACAGCATGGGCTAAGCACAGTACCATGTGGTTCACCTTTGTTGAAATAGATCGTGGCGGAAACGCTATGGGCAAACCGAACTGAATCTGTCTGCAAGTTAGAAAATTGGGGAACTAATTGCAAAAGGAGCTATTTTCCTACCGATTAATTTTTAGGAGATGATGGCATTGATTGCTGAGCTTTCGTCGATCAACGGCATCTGGACATATGCATCTGCGCTGTCCAGATCTTCCAGGGTTCCAGGTCTTCAATGCGACCATCTGAACTCAGCAGATATTCGTCCAACACCAAGGGCATCGAATACCGAAGCCATTTGAGCTCTGATTTCAAACATAAGGATATGAACGACAGTATTTCCATTTACTCCATTTTCCGTTTACTTACCTAATGCCCTGGCCCTTCTCAAGGAGTCAAGGGCAGCGTTAACCACCACTTATCTATAACATATGAGGCCTTTATTCCGCGTCTCTCCCAACCACCCTACCCACCCTCCAGAATTCGATTAGGTTATTCCCTCACCCACAACCTGCTGGCAAAGGCGTCCATACATTTTTAAATAGGTTAAAAGGTCAGCACAATATCGCGCGCAGTTGGCCTGTATAGCTCACCTGTGTTCTGTATTTCATGTTGTAGTCTTTACGTAGCTGATGAAATCTAGTTTATCTCAAGCTAACCTAGATGGGCAAGATATCTCTGAATGCAGAAATGTGCAAACACTGATTTTTCAACAGCGCGGAGATTGTCTTCCTCGTGACGTCTCGAACTGCCAACGCTTTCTCGGTTACAGTGTGAAACAATTGACCAGCTTAATAAGTTCCTAGTTCTCCATTTATTTTAATTACTTGATTTGTGCAAAAGGGTAGCTGAGAGATCATTGTCAGCTTGCAAACAATATGAACTTAGCAAATGCTAACCCTGACAATGAAGTGTTATTCAGTTGAGTTTATTATGAGGGGTGAAATAAAACAACTGAATTTCCCTGGCATCTAAGGGAAAGCATAATAGCTAGGAAGACAGTTGCAGTGATTTAGAACGAATCACTATGATTTCGGGTTGTTCTGCTATAGTCCCTCAGTGAGATATCCTGCAGTTTCAGCTGAGATTTGATGCCCGCCTGTTTAATAACAGAAGTACCATTGTACACTGATTAGTATATAACGTTATATTTACAATTATTCTTCAAATGTAACAAAAGGGTCTACACGTTTTTTGTATGCTAACGGAAATTTGAAGTTACATAAATGCAAATACAGTATTCACACTCGTGCATTGTCCCAGACATGGCTAAGTTCCAGAAAAACCAATGACATCTAACATCTCCGGACTCTGGATGTCATGTTTTCTCTTGCTTACCTTCTTATTTATCAAACTCTTGACTTCAGTAAGACGAAAACCCTACTGAATCCGAAACTTGATAACATGTTAAACATTTACTTTCTCTACCACGGCAAAGGATGACGGCAATATTGGTCGCCTGTAAAATACGATTGTTCGTCCAATCTGCTCCAACGACAGCTCTCAAAATGTTGATGTCTGGTTTTGCGAAAATAATGCATTGCAAACGTAGGATTATCGCCACAGCTGGATTCAGCTCTCGGTCAAATTAGATTTATTCATTTCCCCTGGCTCTGAACCGTGCGATTTCTACCATATGGCTCTTTATGAATCTCTTTAGTGTAAAGGCTACAGTAGAATAGTAAAATCCTTCCTACTAATTCATTCGACTGAAATAATGATCTAACAGTTTCCAGACTGCTGTAATATCCATTCCCATAGTAGAAATGCATCAAATCGTATTTCATTTTACCATTTTCTTTTGCGGTGACTGAATTCTCTGTTCAATTGAAATAACAAAGGTGCTCGTTAGCTTTGTACTTTAAAGAAAAGAAATTGATAAACCACGATATATACGTTCTAACATTCAGAAACCCGTTTTTACAATGGAATGCAATGTTTGCATGTTTCACATGGCGAAGTTTTCCAATGAAAGCCCCCAATGTAATTAGCTTAAATTAAATTAAAACTTCAACATATCAAAAACATCCTTCATCGATTTGATAACGTTCGGAAATATCGCACCTAAAGTTGTTTTCTCTGCTTTCAGACCGTTGATTTCTTTAAAAAGAAACAGTGAATAATTAATCCAATATATTTTTGCTTTCTTATTTTATTTCTGATTTCAAATGCTTTAATGTTCATCTCGTCTCTGTGTGTGTCTGACTGTCTGCCTCTATAGGTGTGATGTTTCTGAGATAAATGAAGGGGTTTGCGCACAACCAGAAAAATAGCAATTAAGCTGCATTTTCGTCAGTGTAACTATAACTGTTTGCGATCTCACCAATTGACTTTTAATTGCGTAAGTGTTTCCTCAGTCATTATTACATTATTACTTTCGCTCTCCTTACATGCCGTTTCAGATTGCTCGAGAAATTGGCTCCGTGGACGACTTGACAAAGAACTTTATCTCATTAATTCAGTCCAATTAACCTTTAATGCAGTATAATTTGCAATTCCACTAAAAGGTGTTCCGTTCATAATTCTATGCACTGTTTACAATTCAAAACTAATCTCCTTTGGTTCTAATCTTAGTAAACGCGCATTCCACGTTCCTGGAATTCCATATATTCCTATGACACGTGATTACATATTTCTCCTGTGAGTATGATTGCTGCCCCACTGTGAAATCTCTTTAAAATCTGCTGACTATAAAGCGATCAAACATCGTCTTCGACAGTTTAATCAGACCGTCACCTAATGCTCCCCCAATATGATCTCTGATGCGATTTCTCTCGTTGACATGTACTCACTCAAACTCGTCACTACTGTTGGTTCCTTCCAAGAAACATGTATTCGTCTTATTAAGTCTTATTCTATTCAGTTAATCAGTTGATAATCTGTTGAGTTTAACTGCCGTCCTTTCTCAATACAGATTAACCGTTGTTCACTGATTGCTATATAATATTCTATTTACAACTGCGTTTAAACTGCCGCATAAAACGTTAAACAGTGGTTGCATGCTAGATAACAAAGGGTAATTGCAATCACATAAATGCAAATAGATTGATCGCACTCGCGCATTGGCTAAAACATGGCCCATTTCCAGCAGCACCATCACTTCCACCATCTTCAGAGTCTGGTGGTCATATTTACTCTTCTTTTCCTCCGGATTTATTGAACTCATGCCTTATCAAAACTCCCATTCAATCCGAAATGGGAAACTTGATATCACAATCAACAGTCACGTTGTTCACCGCGGCTCACCATGACGGCCATAGTGGTCGCTTATAAATACGCCTGCTCGTCCGATGTGCTCCAACGACAGCTCTCAAAATTTTGGTATCTGCATTTACGAGGGAAATACAGTGGAAATGTAGAAATGGAATTGAAGTGAATTGATTTGACTTTATTTCTTACATCCTTCACATACATGTGGAATACAAGTCTTTACGTTACGTCTACGTCTGAATGTACAATGTGCAAATTATATTAATTTATAATAAATAGCATGTACAGTAAGATATACCACAAGACAGTCAATATAGCTTAGAAATGCAATTTTGTCAGCGTGAATTAATCAGACTGATGGTCTGTTGGACGAAGCCGTTCCGGAACATGTTAGACATGGTTTGATGCTTTGTGATAGGAGCAGCTGGAACAGTTTGTGGCTGGTGTGACTCGGGTCCTCATTAATTGTTCAGGCCCTTTTTAGGCACCTGTCGCTGTGTATGTCCTGAATAGTGGGAAGTTCACATCTACAGATGCCCTGCACTGCCCGCACGACTCTCTGTAGAGTCCTGTAATTGAGGGAAGAACAATTCCCATACCAGGCAGTGAGGCAGCCAGTCAGTAAGCTCTCAAACGTGCCGCTGTAGAAAGTCCTTAGAATTCGGGGACTTTTTCAACCGTCTAAGGTGCAGAAGACCAATTTTGGCTTTTTTTTTCACCACAGATTCGGTATGCACATAACAAGTGTATACCGAGGGACTTAAACCTGTTAAACCTCTCCACCCAGGATCCAATGATGTCAATACGGTGAGACTGGGTCTGTACTTCCTTAGACCTCAGCCAGCTGCTTTATTTCTGCGTTATTCAGGGATAACTTCTTTTCCTGACATTACTGTGTCGATGTCATTACTTCTTCTCTGTAGGCTTGCTCGTTATTATTTGATGTATGGCCAATCAATGCAATATCGTTAGCGTATTTAATTCGCAGACCGGAGCTGTGGGTGGCGACACATTCATGGGGAAACAGAGAGTAAAGCTATGGGCTAAGAACACAAACCAGGGAGGCTCATTTGCTGAGAGTCAATGGGACAGAGGTGACGAAGCCCACTCTTTCCACCTGTTGTGAACCTGACAGGAAATCCAGGACCCAGCTGCGCAAGGCAGTGTGAAGGCCGAGATCTCTGAGCTTCTTGTCAAGCATGCAGGGAAATATGGTGTTGATGCCGAACTGTGTTCCAAGAACAGCATTCTCACATAACCATCGTTCTTCCCCAGATGTATCTGGTCGGCGAGTAGACCTGTGAATATTGCGTTATCTATCGATTGTCTGTGTCGGCAGGCGAATTGTATGGGTCTAGTATGGGAGGCAGCATGTTGCAGCTGATCAGAGAAGTAAGAGACGAGGAGATTGCGATGGAGGTGCAGGAGGCCTCCATTAGCAGGGTACAGTCATCGGTAGTGGTCCTCTTGTCTGAGGTAACCACTGATGACCCAGCAGGGGAGTGATAAATGAGGTCGTGGTAGACTTTCTTTCTGAGGCGTTCCGGTTGTTATCGGCGGATGCGGCTGCTCCTCACATTAAAGCAGACAGGGAAATGGAGTCACTGAGGGGACGGACTAAGAAGAGGGCTGCGAGTGAATTGATACACGAAAGAAGGAGAGCGACCAATATCGTCTGTTGAAAATGTGGTGAAGAGGGACACGTCAGTCGGGAAAATGCAATACGAAATTAAGATAGCCAACAATGTTGAACAGGATACCAAGCGTTTCTTCTGAAAGATAAGGTATAAAAGAGTGGAACGTTTCGATATCAAACAATTGGAACACAATACTGGGCAAATAGTAATTGTAGACATGGAAATTCCAGACAAACTAATTATCGTCACTGTGGAAGACGCTAGCATGGATGTTCCAGATATCAGGGGACGTCAGGTTTGTAATATTGACATAGCTAGCGAGGAGAGTCTTACGAAACTGAAACGTCTGATGGTAGATTCTTCACCTGGACCAGATGGTGTACATCCCAGTGTCCTGAAAGAGGTGGCTGAAGAGATTGCGGAGGCGTTAGTAATTACCTTCAAGAATCACTAGGTTCTAGGTTGGTTCCTTAAAACCGGAAAAATACAAATGCCTCTCAATTCTTCAAGAGGGGAGAGAGACAGAAGAAACCAAACTATAGGCCAGTTAGTCTGCCCTCAGTTGTTGGGACGATGTTGCAGTCGATTCTTAAGGATGTTGTCGCACCGTGCTCGGAGGCACATGACAAAATAGACCATAGTCAGTGTAACGGAAAAATCGTGCTTCACCAACCTGGTGGAATTCGTGGAAGAAATGACTAATAGTATAGACAAATGAGAATCGGTTTATGATGCTTAGTTGGATGTTCCGAAGTCCTTTGACAAATGCCACACATAACGCAGCTTAACAAGTTACGAGGCCATGCCATTGCGGAAGAGATTCTAGCGTGGTGAAGCAGTAGCTGATTGGTAGGAGGCATAAAGTCAAAATACAGGGAGTGTTTTCTGGACGGCTGCCAGTGACTACTGGTGTTCCACAAGGGTCTGTGTTGGGATTGATTCTTTTTACGTTATTGGCCGATGATTTGGCTAATGGAATTGATGGCTTCCTTGAACAGTTTGCAGACGGTATGAAGATAGGTGAAGTGCAAGTGAGTTTTGAAGACGTAGAGAGGCTGCAGAAAGCCTTAGACAGATTAGGAGAATGAGCAAAGAAATGGCAGATAGAATACAGTGTTGGGAAGTGTATGGTCATGCACTTCGGTAGAAGAACTGAAAAAGTTGACTATTTTCTACATCAATTATAAATACGAAAACATGAGGTGCAAATAGATTTGAGAATGCTTGTGCAGGATTCCCTAAAGGTTAAGTTGCAGGTTGAGTCGGTGGTGAGGAAGGCAAATGCAAAGTTAACATTCATTTCAAGAGGCATCCGTTAGTCTTGCGAGACCATGGATCTGCGCCTGGAAAGTCTTCACTCTCCGCGGCGCAGGCCTGGGCAGGGTTGTATGGAAGACCAGTAATTGTCCATGCTGTAAGTCTCCCCGCTCCACGACACCAATATTGTACAAAGGAAGGGCATAAGGACACAGAATATCTTCTTCATTCCAATAAAAGTAGAAGAATAAAGCAAGGGTGTATTGCTGGAAATTAATTAAGCACTGGTGAGATCTCACTTGGAGTATTCTGAGCAGAATTGTGCCCCGTATATTGGAAAGGATGTATTGAAACTGGACAGGGTTCAAAAGAGGTTTGCGAAAATGATTCCAGGATTGAATGGCTTGTAATGTGAAGAGAGCCTGAAGGCTCTGCTCTTCTGCACATAGGAATTTCTAGGAATTGCGGAAACCTCATTCAACCATATCGAATTGTGAAAGGACTTCATAGAGTGGATGGTGAAAGTATGTTTCCATCAGGAACAGAGAAAATCTGCAGAGGCTGGGAATCCAAGCAACACACACAAAATGCTGGAGGAACTTAACAAGCCAGGCAGTCTTTATCGAAAATATTACATCGGGCCGTGGCCCTTCATCAGGACTGAGAAAAGTTTCCTATGGTGGGAGAGTCTAAGACCAAAGGACACAGCCTCAGAAGAGAGGGGCGTTCTTTTCCAACGGAGATGAGGAGGAATTTCTTTGGCCAGAGAGTAGTGTTTCTCTGGAATTCTTTGCCACAGTCATCTGTGAAGACCAAGACTTTCAGTATATTTAAGGCTGACCTTGCAAGGTTCTTCGATGCTGAAATGGCGGGGCAGACTCGAAGGACAGAATGATACAATTCTCTCCTATATCTTAAGTTTTTTTATGGTATTACGGCAGCATCTAGGCGAAAGGATGTCTGTGAGGTAGAGGAGGGGGGTCGACGATCGATGCGGTTTTTCTGCCACATCGTTTCATGTAGATTTCCGCAGTAGTGGCTGGGCTTTCCCTGTCATGGACTGGACCGTATCCACTAATTTCTATCGGCACTTATTTTGAAGGGCACCTGTGTTTCCATGCCAAGTTATGCTCCTGGAACCATACAGCTTTATTTTCAATCTCCTTTCTATATGCAGATTTATCGAGATCTTGTTTTTATTTCGCCTACGACCTGGTGGCGTCAGCAAGCCTGAATATGCCATAGATGCTGTGTTAAGCCACACAGTTATAAATGTCATGGGACTACAGCATGGGCTAAGTACAGTACAATGTGGTGCACCTGTGCTGATGTAGATCGTGGAGGAAATGCTATGGGCAACACGAACTGAATGGGTCTGCAAGTGAGAAAATTGGGGAACTAATTGCAAAAGGAGCTATTTTCCTACCGATTAGTTTTAGGAGATGATGACATTGAATGCTGAGCTATCGACGCTCAACGGCATCCGGAAATATGCATCTGCGCTGTCCAGATGTTCCACGGTTCCACGTCTTCTATGACACCATCTGAACTCAGCGGATATTCGTCCAACAACAAGGGCATCGAATACCGAAGCCCTTTGAGATTTGATTTCAAGCATTAGGATATGAACGACAGCATTTTCATCTACTCCATTTTCCGTTCACTTAACTAATGGCCTGGCTCTTCTGAAGGACTCAAGTGCAGCGTTATCCACCACGTATCTATAACATATGAGGACATTATTCCGCGTCCTCTCCCTACCACCCTACCCACCCTTCAGAATTCGATTGGGTAATTCCCTCGCCCACAACCTGTTGGCAAAGACGGCCGTACATTTTAAAATAGGTAAGAAGTTCTGCACAATGTCGCGGGCAGTTAGCGTCTACAGCGCTACTGTGTTTTGTGTTTAAACGGTATAGTCTTTACGTAGCTGATGAAATCTAGTTTATCTCTAGTTTATCTAGTTTAGCCTAGATGAACAAGATATCTCTGAATACAGAAAGGTGCAAACTCTGATTTTTCAACAGGGCGGAGATTGTCTTCCTCGTGATGTCTCGGCAAGAAGCTCCAACTGCCAACGCTTTCTCAGTTACAGTGTGAAACAATTTACCAGCCTAATAAGATGCTAGTTCTCCATTTATTACAATTACTATATTTGAGCAGAAGGGTAGTTTGTCAGTTTGCAAACAATATGAATTTATCAAATGCTAACCCTGCCACTGAAGTTTTATGTAGTTGGATTTATTATGAGGGGCGAAATAATGCAACTGATTTTCCCTGGCAACTAAGAGAAAGCATAAAACTTAGGAAGAGAGTTGCAGTGATTAGGAACGAATCAGACTGGTTTCGCATTGCTCTGCTATAGTCCCTCAGTTAGATATCCTGCAGTTTTCAGCTGAGATTTGATGCTAGCCTGTTTAATAACAGAAGTACCATTGTTCACTGATTATTATATAGCATTATATTTACAATAATTCTTCAAATGTAACAGAAAAGTCTACACGTGTTTTGTATGCTAACGGAAATTTGAAGTTACATAAATGCAAATGGAGTATTCACACTCATGCATTGTCCTAGACATGGCTTAGTTCCAGAAAAAACAATGATATCTAGCATCTTCAGACTCTGGATGTCATACTTTCTCTTGCTTACCTTATTTATCAAACTCTTGACTTCAGTAAGACCAAAACCCTACTGAATCCGAAACTTGATAACATGATAAACATTTACTTTCTTTACCACGGCAAATGGTGACGGCAATACTGGTCGCCTGTAAAATACGATTGTTCGCCCAATAAGCTCCAACGACTGCTCTCAAAATGTTGATTTCTGGTTTTGTGAAAATAACGTATTGCAAACGTAGGATTAGCGCCACAGCCGGATTCAGCTCTCGGTCAAATCAGATTTATTCATCTCTCCTGGCTCTCAACCGTGCGATTTCTACCATATAGCTCTTTATGAATCTCTTCACTGTAAAGGCTACATTGGAATAGTAAAATGCTTCCTACTAATTCATTCGACTGAAATAATAATTTAACAGTGCCCAGACCGCTGTAATATCCATACCCAAAGCAGGAATGTATTAAATCGTAATTCATTTTACCAGTATCTTTTGCGTAGACTGAATTCTCTATTGAATTGAAATAACGAAGGTGCTCGTTAGCTTTGTACTTTAAAGAAAAGAAATTGATAAACCACGATATATACGTCTTAATGTTCAGAATCCCATCTTAACAATGGAATGCAATGTTTGCATGTTTCGCATGGCGAAGTTTTCCAATGAAAGCCCCCAATGTAATTAGCTTCAATTAAATGAAAAATTCAACATATCAAAAATGTCCTTCGCCGATTGATAACGTTCGGAAATATCGCACCTAAAGTCGTCTTCTCTGCTTGCAGATCGTTGATTTCTTTAAAAAGAGACAGTGAATAATTAATCCAATATATTTTTGCTTTCTTATTTTATTTTCTGATTTCAAAAGCTTTAATGTTCATTTCGTGTCTGTGTCTGTCTGGCTAGTGTCTGACTCTCTGCGTCTCTGGGTGTGATATTCCTGAGATAAATGAAGGCGTTTGCGCACAACCAGAAAAATAGCAAATAAGCTGCATTTTCGTCAGTGTTACTTTAACTGTTTGCCATCTTACCAATTGACTTTGATTGCCTAAGTGTTTCTTGAGTCATTATTACATTATTAATTTCCCTCTCCTTACATGCCTATTCAGATTGCTTGAAGATTGGCTCTGTGGACGAATTTACAAAGAACTTTATCTCATTGATTCAGTCCAATTAACCTACAATGCAATGCCACTTGCAATTCCACTGAAAGGTGTTCCGTTCATAATTCGATGTACTGTTTAAGATTCAAAAACTAATCTCCTTTGGTTCTAATCTGACTAAGTGCGCATTCCACGTTCCTGGAATTCCAGATATTCCTATGACGCGTGATTACATTATTCTCCTGTTAGTATGATTGCTGCCCCACTGCGAAGTCTCTTTAAAATCTGCTGACTATAAAGACGATCAAACATCGTCTTCGACAATTTAATCAGACCATCACCTAATGCTCCCCCAATATGATCTCTGATGCTATTTGTCTCTTTGACATTTGCTCACTCAAACTCGTCACCACTGTTGGGTCCTTCCAAGGAACATGTTTTCGTCGTCTTAAGTCTTATTCTATTCAGTTAATCAGTTGTAATCTGTTGAGTTTTACTGCTGTCCTTTATCAATAAAGATGTACCGTTGTTCACTGACTGCTATATAATATTCTATTTACAACTACCTTTAAACTACCGCATTAAAGATTACACAGTGGTTGCATGCTAGATAACAAAGCGTAATTGCAATCACATAAATGCAAATAGACTCGCTCATTAGCTGGGACATGGCCCATTTCCAGTAGCACCATCACTTCCACCATCTTCAGAGTCTGGGTCATATTTATTCTTGATTTCCTCCGGATTTATTAAACTCTTGACTTCTCAAAATTCCCATTCAATCCGAAATGGGAAACTTGATATCACAATCAACAGTCACGTTGGTCACCGCGGCTCACCATGACGGCCATAGTGGTCGCTTATAAATACGCCTGCACGTCCGATCTGCTCTCAAGATTTTGCTGTCTGCAATTGCGAGAGAAATGCAGTGACAATGTAGCAATTGAACTGAAATGAATTGATTTGACTTTATTTCTTACGTCCTTCACATACACGTGGAGTACAAACTTTTCGTTACGTCTACATCTGAATGTACAACATGCAAATTATATTAATTTATAATATATACTGTGTACCGTAAGATATACCACAAGACAGTCAGTATAGCTTAGTAATGCAATTGTGTCCGTGTCAATGAATCAGACTGATAGTCTGGTGAAAGAAACCGCTCCGGTGCATGTTAGTCCTAGTTTGATGCTTCCTGGATAGGAGCAGCTGGAACAGTTTGTGGCTGGGGTGACTCTGGTCCCCAATGATTGTTCAGGCCCTCTTTAGGCACCTGTCGCTGTGTATGTCCTGAATAGTGGGAAGTTCACCTCCACAGATGCGCTGCACTGTCTGCACAACTCTCTGTAGAGTCCGGTAATTGAGAGAAGAAGAATTCCCATACCAGGCAGTGATGCAGCCAGTCAGGATGCTCTCAATCGTGCCGCTGTAGAAAGTCCTTAGAATTCAGTGACATTTTCAACCGTCTCAGGTGCAAAAGGCCCTTTTCTGCTTTCTTTCACCACAGAGCCGGTATACACAGACCCAGTGTATACCGAGGAACTTAAACCAGTTCATCCTCTCCACCCAGGATCCTTTGATGTCAATAGGGTGAGACTTGGTCCGTTCTTCCTTAGTCCTCAACCAGCTGCTTTATTTCTGCGTTATTCAGGGATAACTTTTCTTGACACTACTGTGTCGATGTCATTACTTCTTTTCTGTAGGCTTGCTCGTTATTATTTGATATAAGGCCAATCAATGTAATGTCGTCAGCGTACTTAATTAGCAGACTGGAGCTGTGGGTGGCGACACATTCATGGGGAAACATAGAGTAAAGCTATGGGCAAAGAACACAGCCCAGGAAGGCTCATTTGTTGAGAGTCAGTGGGACAGAGGTGACGCAGCCCACTCTTTCCACCTGTCGGCGACCTGACAGGAAATCCAGGACCCGGCTGCACAAGACAGAGTGAAGGCCGAGGTCTCTGAGCTTCTTGTCAAGTATGCAGGGAAATATGGTTTCGGATGCCGAACTGTGTTCCAAGAACAGCATTCTCACATAACCATCGTTCTTCACCAGATGTATAAGGTCGGCGAGTAGACCTGTGAATATTGCGTAATCTATCGATCGTCTGTGTCGACAGGCGAATTGTATGGGTCTAGTATGGGAGGCAGCATGTTGCAGCTGATCAGAGAAGTAAGAGACGAGGAGATTGCGATGGAGGCGCAGGAGGCCTCCGTTGGCAGGGTACAGTCATCGGTAGTGGTCCTCTTGTCTGAGGTAACCACTGATGACCCAGCAGGGGAGCGGTAAATGAGGTCATAGAAACATAGAAAATAGGTGTAGGAGTAGGCCATTCGGTCCTTCGAGCCTGCACCGCCGTTCAGTATGATCATGGCTGATCATGCAACTCAGAACACTGTACCAGCCTTCTCTCCATACCCCTCTGATCCCTTTAGCTACAGGGGGCATATCTAACTCCCTGTTAAGAATAGTCAATGAGCTGGCCTCAACCGTGTCCTGTGCAGATGTCGTGGTAGAGTCTCTTTCTGAGACGTTCCGGTTGTTATCGGCGGGTGCGGCTGCTCCGCACAATAAAGCTGGCAGGGAGTCGGACTCACTGAGGGGATGGACTGAGAAGAGGCGTGCGAGTGAATTGGGACCTGCGAGAAGGGAAGCGACCAATATCGTCTGTTAAAAAAGTGGTGAAGATGGACACGTCAGAAGGGAAAATGCAATAGAAATTAAGCTAGCCAATAATGTTGAACAGGATACCAAGCGTTTCTTCTGAAAGATAAAGAATAAAAGAGTGGGAAGTTTGGTATCAATCAATTGAAACACAATACTGGGGAACTAGTAATGGTAGCAAGGAAATTCCAGACGAACTGACTAATTATTTTCACGGTGGAAGACACTAGCGTGGACCTTCTAGATATCAGGGGACGTCAGGTGCGTAAGATTGACATAGCTAGCGAGAAGGGTCTAACGAAACTGAAACGTCTGACGGTAGATACGTCACCTGGACCAGATGGTGTACATCTCAGTGTCCTGAAAGAGGTGGCTGAAGAGATTGTGGAGGCATCAGTAATTACCTTCAAGAATCACTAGATTCTAGGTTGGTTCCTTAAGACCGGAATATTACAAATTCCTCTCAATTCTTCAAGAGCGGAGCGAGGCAGAAGAAAGGAAACTATAGGCCAGTTAGTCTGCCCTCAGTTGTTGGGACGATGTTGCAGTCGATTCTTAAGTATGATGTCGCACCGTGCTCGGAGGCACATGACAAAATGGACCATAGACAGTGTCGTTTCCTGAAGGAAAAACCGTGCTTTACCAATCTGTTGGAATTCGTGGAAGAAATGACAAATAGTATAGACAAATCAGAATCGGTCGATGATCTGTAGTTGGATATACCGAAGTCCTTTGACAAAATGCCACACGTAACGCTGCTTAAGAAGTTACGATGCCTTGTCATTGCAGAAGAGATTATACCGTGGGTATAGCAGTAGCTGATTGGTAGGAGGCATGAAGTCAAAATAAAGGGAGTATTTTTTGGCTGGCTGCCAGTGACTACTGGTGTTCCATAAGGGTCTGTGTTGAGATTAATTCTTTTTACGTTATTAGCCGATGATTTGGCTAATGGAATTGCTGGTTTCGTTGAACAGTTTGCAGACGATATGAAGATAGGTGAAGTGGAAGGTAGTTTTGAAGACGTAGAGAGGCTGCAAAAAGCCTTAGACAAACTAGAAGAATGAGCAAAGAAAATGCAGATGAAATACAGTGTTGGGAAGTGTATGGCCATGCACTTCGGTAGAAGAACTGAAGAGGTTGACTATTTTCTACATCAAGAGGAAATACGAAAACATGAGGTGCAAATAGATTTGGGAATACTTGTGCAGGATTCCCTAAAGATTAAGTTGCAGGTTGAGTCGGTGGTGAGGAAGGCAAATGCAAAGTTAACATTCATTTCAAGAGGCATCCGTTAGTCTTGCGAGACCATGGATCTGCGCCTGGAAAGTCTTCATTCTCCAGGGCGCAGGCCTGGGCAAGATTGTATGGAAGACCAGCAATTGCACATGCTGCAACTCTTCACTCTCCACGAAACGAATATTGTCCAAGGGAAGGACATTAGGACACATAATATCTTCTTCATTTCAAGAAGAGTAGAAGATAAAAGCAAGGGTGTAATGCTGGAAATTTATTAAGAACTGGTGAGATCTCACTTGGAGTATTGTGAGCTGAATTGTGCCCCGTATATTGTAAAGGATGTATTGAAACTGGACAGGTTCAAAAGAGGTTCGCGAAAATGAATCCACGGTTGAATGGCTTGTAATATGAAGAGCGCCTGAAGGCTCTGCTCTTCTGCACACAGGAATTTCTAACAATAGCGGGGAACATATTCAACCATATCGAATTGTGAAATAACTTCATAGAGTAGATGGTGAATTGTTGTTTCCTATAAGGAACAGAGAAAATCTGCAGAGGCTGGGAATCCAAGCAACACACACAAAATGCTGGAGGAACTTAACAAGCCAGGCAGTCTTTATCGAAAATATTACATCGGGCCGTGGCCCTTCATCAGGACTGAGAAAAGTTTCCTATGGTGGGAGAGTCTAAGACCAAAGTACACATCCTCAGAAGAGAGGGGCGTTCTTTTCGAACGGAGATGAGGAGGAATTTCTTTGGCCAGAGAGTAGTGTTTCTCTGGAATCCGTTGCCACAGTCATCTGTGATGACCAAGGCTTTCAGTATATTTAAGACTGACCTTGCAAGGTTCTTCGATGTTGAAATGCCAGGGCAGACTCGAAGGACAGAATGATATAATTATCTCCTATATCTTAAATTTTTTTATGATGTTATGGCAGCATCTAGGCGAAAGGATGTCTGTGAGGTAGGGGAGGGGGGGTCGACGATCGGTGCAGTTTTTTTGCCACATCGTTTCATGTAGATTTCCGCAGTAGTGGCTGGGCTTTCCCTGTCATGGACTGGTCCGTAGCCATTAATTTCTATCGGCACTTATTTTGAAGGGCATCTGTTTTTCAATGCCAATGTGTGCTCTTGGAACCATACAGCTTTATTTTCAATCTCCTTTCTATATCCAGATTCATCGATGTCTTTTTTTTTATTGGGCCTACGACACTGGTGGCGTCAGCAAGCCTGAATATGCCATAGATGCTGTGTTAAGCCACACAGTCATAAATATCATGGGAATACAGCAAGGGCTAAGCACAGTACCAGGTGGTGCACCTGTGCTGATGTAGATCGTGGAGGAAATGCTATGGGCAACACGAAATCAGTGGGGTCTGCAAGTGAGAAAATTGGGGAACTATTTGCTGAAGGAGCTATTTTCCTACCGATTAGTTTTTAGGAGATGATGGCATTGAATGCTGAGCTATCGACACTCAACGGCATCCGGAAATATGCATCTGCGCTGTCCAGATGTTCCACGGTTCCAGATCCTCTATGAGACCATCTGAACTCAGCGGATATTCGTCCAACAACAAGGGCATCGAATACCGAAGCCCTTTGAGAATTGATTTCAAGCATTAGGATATGAACGACAGCATTTCCATCTCCTCCATTTTCCCTTTACTTAACTAATGTCCTGGCTCTTCTGAAGGACTCAAGTGCAGCGTTATCCACCATGTATCTATAACATATGAGACCATTATTCCGCGTCCTCTCCCTAACATCCTACCCACCTTTTGAATTCGATTGGGTTATTCCCTCACCCACAACCTGCTGGCAAAGACGTCCGCACATTTTAACATAGGTTAGAAGGTCGGCACAACATCACGGGCAGTTGGCCTCTGCAGCGCTACTGTGTTTTGTGTTTCACGGTATAGTCTTTATGTAGCTGATGAAATCTAGTTTACCTCAACCTGGCCTAGATGAACAAGATATCTCTGAATACAGAAAGGTGCAAACTCTGATTTTTCAACAGCGCGGGGATTGTCTTCCTCGTGACGTCTCGGGAAGAAGCTCCAACTGCCAACGCTTTCTCGGTTACAGTGTGAAATAATTTACCAGCTTAATAAGATGCTAGTTCTCCATTTATTACAATTACTTGATTTGAGCAAAAGGGTAGTTCGTCAGTTTGCAAACAATATGAATTTAGCATATGCTAACCCTGCCACTGAGGTGTTATTTAGTTGGGTTTATTATGAAGGGCGAAATAAAACAACTGAATTTCCCTGGCATCGAAGGGAAAGCAAAATACTTAAGAAGAGAGTTGCAGTGATTCGGAACGAATCAGACTGGTTTCGCATTACTCTGCTATAGTCCTTCAGTGAGATTTCCTGCAGTTTTCAGCTGAGATTTGATGCTAGCCTGTTTAATAACAGAAGTACCATTGTTCACTGATTATTATATAGCATTATATTTACAATTAGTCTTCACATGTAACAAAAGAGTCCACTGGTGTTCTGTATGGTAACGAAAGTTTGAAGTTACATAAATGCAAATAGCGTATTCATACTCGCGCATTGTCCTAGACATGGCTTAGTTCCAAAAAAAACAATGATATCTAACATCTTCAAACTCTGGATGTCTCTTGCTTACCTTCTTATTTATCAAACTCTTGACTTCAAGAAGTTCAAAACCCTACTGAATCCGAAACTTGATAATATGATAAACATTTACTTTCTTTTCCACGGCAAAGGGTGACGGCAATATTGGTCGCCTGTAAAATACGATTGTTCGTCCAATCTTCTCCAACGACAGCTCTCAAAATGTTGATGTCTGATTTTGCGAAAATAATGCATTGCAAACGTAGGATTAGCGCCACAGCCGGATTCAGCTCTCGGTCAAATCAGATTTATTCATCTTTCCTGGCTCTCAACCGTGCGATTTCTACCATATGGGTCTTTATGAATATCTTCAGTGTAAAGGCTACAGTAGAATAGTAAAATGCTTCCTACTAATTAATTCGACTCAAATAATGATTTAACAGTTTCCAGAATGCTGTAATAACCATACCCAAAGCAGAAATCTATTAAATCGTAATTCATTTTACCAGTAGTTTTTGCGTTGACTGAAGTCTCTGATGAATTGAAATAATAAAGGTGCTCGTTAGCTTCGCACTTTAAAGAAAAGAAATTGATAAACCACGATATATACGTTTTAATTTTCAGAATCCCATTTTAACAATGGAATGCAACGTTTGCATGTTTCGCATTGCGAAGTTTTCCCAATGAAAGCCCCCAATGTAATTAGCTTAAATTAAATGAAAAATTCAACATATCAAAAACATCCTTCATCGATTTGATAACGTTCAGAAATATCGCACCTAAAGTCGTCTTCTCTGCTTTCAGATCGTTGATTTCTTTAAAAAGAGACAGTGAATAATTAATCCAATATATTTTTGCTTTCTTATTTTATTTTCTGATCTCAAATGCTTTAATGTTCATTTCGTGTCTGTGTATGTCTGGCTATGTGTCTGACTCTCTGCGTCTATGGGTGTGATATTCCTGAGATAATTGAAGGCGCTTGTGCACAACCAGAAAAATAACCATTAAGCTGCATTTTCGTCAGTGTTACTATAACTGTTTGCATCTCAGAAATTGACTTTTGATTGCGTAAGTGTTTCGTGAGTCACTATTACATTATTAATTTCCCTCTCCTTACATGCTTTTTCAGATTGCTCGAGAGATTGGCTCCATGGACGAATTGACAAAGAACTTTATCTCATTCATTCAGTCCAATTAACCTACAATGCAGTGCCATTTGCAATTCCACTGAAAGGTGTCCGTTCACAATTCGATGTACGGTTTAAAATTCAAAAACTAATCTCCTTTGATTCTAATCTAAGTGCGCATTCCACGTTCCTGGAATTCCAGATATTCCTATGACGCGTGATTACATTATTCTCCTGTGAGTATGATTGCTGCCCCACTGCGAAGTCTCTTTAAAATCTGCTGACTATAAAGGCCATCAAACATCGTCTTCGACAGTTTAATCAGACCAACACCTAATGCTCCCCCAATATGATCTCTGATGCTATTTGTCTCTTTGACATGTACTCACTCAAACTCGACACCACTGTTGGATCCTTCCAAGGAACATGTATTCGTCTTCTTAAGTCTTATTCTATTCAGATAATCAGCTGTAATTTGTTGAGTTTTACTGCCGTCCTTTATCAATAAAGATGTACCGTTGTTCACTGATTGATATATAATATTCTATTCACAACTACGTTTAAACTGCCGGATAAAAGGATACACAGTGGTTGCATGCTAGATAACAAAGGGTACTTGCAATCACATAAATGCTATTAGATTAATTGCACTCGCGCTTTGGCTAAAATATGGCCCATTTCCAGTAGCACCATCACTTCCACCATCTTCAGAGTCTGGTGGTCATATTTACTCTTGTTTTACTCTGCATTTATTAAACTCTTAACTTCTCAAAATTCCCATTCAATCCGAAATGGGAAACTTGATATCACAATCAACAATCACTTTTTTCACAGCGGCTCACCATGACGGCCATATTGGTCGCTTATAAATACGCCTGCACGTCGGAGGTGATCCAACGACAGCTCTCAAAATGTTGGTGTCTGCAATTGCGAGGGAAATACAGTGGCAATGTAGCAATTGAATTGAAACGCATTGATTTGACTTTATTTCTTACATCCTTCATATACATGTGGAATACAAGTCTTTACGTTACGACTACGTCTGAAAGTACATTGTGTAAATTATAATAATTTATAATAGATAGTATGTACAGTAAGATATACCACAAGACAGTCAATATAGCTTAGAAATGCAATTGTGTCAGCGTTAAGTCAACAGACTGATGGTCTGGTGCAAGAAGCCATTCCGGAGCATGTTAGTCCTGGTTTGATGCTTCGTGGATTACAGCAGCTTGAACACTTTGTGTCTGGGGCGACTCGGGTCCCCATTGATTGTTCAGGCTCTTTTTAGGCACCTGTCGTTATGTATGTCCTGAATAGTGGGAAGTTCACATCCACAGATGCGCTGCACTGTCCGCACCACTCTCTGTAGAGTCCTGTAATTGAGGGAAGAACAATTCGCATACCAGGCAGTAAGGCACCCAGTCAGTAAGCTCTCAACCGTGCCGCTGTAGAAAGTCCTTAGAATTCCGGGACTTTTTCAACCGTCTAAGATACAAAAGGCCCTTTTCTGCTTTTTTCTTTCACCACAGAGCCGGTATGCACAGACCAAGTGTATACCGAGGGACTTAAACCAATTCATCCTCTCCACCCAGGATCCATTGCTGTCAATAGGGTGAGACTGGGTCCGTTCGTCCTTAGACCTCATCCAGCTGCTTTATTTCTGCGTTATTGAGGGATAACTTCTTTTCTTGACACTACTGTGTCGATGTCATTACTTCTTCTCTGTAGGCTTACTCGTTATTATTTGATATAAGGCCAATCAATGTAATGTCGTCAGCGTATTTAATTAGTAGACTGGAGCTGTGGGTTGCGACACATTCTTGGGGAAGCAGGGAATAAAGCTATAGGCTAAGAACACAGCCCAGAGAGGCTCATTTGTTTTGAGTCAGTGTGACAGAGGTGTCGGAGCCCACTCTTTCCACCTGTCGGCGACCTGACAGGAAATCCAGGACCCGGCTGCACAAGACAGAGTGAAGGCCGAGATCTCTGAGCTTCTTGTCAAGCATGCAGGGAAATATGGTGTCGGATGCCGAACTGCGTTCCAAGAACAGCATTCTCACATAACCATCGTTCTTCCCCAGATGTATAAGGACGGCGAGTAGACCTGTGAATATTGCGTAATGTATCGATTGTCTGTGTCGGCAGGCGAATTGTATGGGTCTAGTATGGGAGGCAGCATGTTGCAGCTGATCAGAGAAGTAAGAGACGAGGAGATTGCGATGGAGGCGCAGGAGGCCTCCGTTGGCAGGGCACAGTCATCGGTAGTGGTCCCCTTGTCTGAGGTAACCACTGATGACCCAGCAGGGCAGTTGTAAATGAGGTTAATTTTCAAGTTGAGTCGGTGGTGAGGAAGGCAAATGCAAAGTTAACATTCATTTCAAGAGGCATTCGTTAGTCTTGCGAGACCATGGATCTGCGCCTGGAAAGTCTTCACTCTCTGCGGTGCAGGCCTATGCAAGGTTGTATGGAAGACCAGCAATTGCCCATGCTGCAAGTCTCCCCTCTCCACAACATCAATGTTGTCCAAGGGAAGAGCATTAGGACCCATAACATCTTCTTCATTTCAAGAAGTGTTTTATATAAAAGCCAGTGCATAATGCTTGAAATTTCTTAAGCACTAGTGAGATCTCACTCTGAGTATTGTGAGCTGAATGGTGGCCCGTATATTGGAAAGGATGTATTGAAACTGGACAGGGTTCAAAAGAAGTTGGCGAAAATAATTCCAGGATTGAATTGCTTGTAATATGAAGAGCGCCTGAAGGCTCTGCTCTTCTGCACACAGAAATTTCTAAGAATTGCGGGGAACCTCATTCAACCATATTGAATTGTGAAAGGACTTCATAGAGTAGATGCTGAAAGGATGTTTCCTGTCAAGAACAAGAAAAAATCTGCAGATGATGGAAATCCAAGCAACACTCACAAAATTCTGGAGGAACTCAGCAAGCCAGGCAGTCCTTATAGAAAATATTACTTCGGGCCGTGGCCCCTCATCAGGACTGAGAAAATAGATGTTTCCTATGGTGAGAGAGTCTAAGACCGAAGGACACAGCCTCAGAAGAGAGGGGCGTACTTTTGTAACGGAAATGAGGAAGAATTTCTTTGGCCAGAGAGTGGTGTTTCTCTGGAATTCTTTGCCACTGTCATCTGTGAAGACCAAGGCTTTCAGTATATTTAAGGCTGATCTTACAAGGTTCTTCGATGCTGAAATGGCGGGGCAGACTCGAAGGACAAACTGATATAATTCTCTCCTATATCTTATGTTTTTATGGTGTTATGGCAGAATCTAGGAGAGAGGATGGCTGTGCGGTGATCGGGGGGGTGGGTCGACGATGGATGCTGTTCTTTTGCCACATCCTTTCATGTAGATGTCCGCAGCAGCGGGTGAGCTGGTCCGTATCCACTGACATCTATCGGCACTTATTTTGAAGGGCACCTGCTTTTCCATGCCAAGTTGTACTCTTGGAACCATTCAGCTTTATTTTCAATCTCCTTTCTATATGCAGATTTATCGATATCTTTTTTTTACTCGACCTACGACACCGGTGGCGTCAGCAAGCCTGAATATGCCATAGATACTGTGCTAAGCCACACAGTCATAAATGTCATGGGACTACAGCAAGGGCTAAGCACAGTACCAGGTGGTTCACCTGTGCTGATGTAGATCGTGGAGGAAATGCTATGGACAACCCGAACTGAATGGGGTCTGCAAGTGAGGAGATTGTGTAACTAATTGCAAAAGGAGCTATTTTCCTGCTGATCCGTTTTTAGGTGATGATGGCATTGAATGTTGAGCTATCGGGTGAAACAATTTACCAGCTTAATAAGATGCTGGTTCTCCATTTATTTTAATTACTTTTTTCAGCAAAATTGTAGCTGACAGATCATTGTCAGTTTGCAAACAATATGAATTTAGCAAATGCTAATCCTGACAATGAAGTGTTTTTCATTTGGGTTTAGTATGAGGGGGAAATAAAACAACTGAATTTCCCTGCCATCTAAGGGAAAGCATAATAGTTAGGAAGACAGTTGTAGTGATTCGGAACCAATCACACTGGTTTCGGGTTGTTCTGCTTTAGTCCCTCAGTTAGATACCTTGCTGTTTTGAGCTGAGCTTTAATGCCAGCTTGTTTAATAACGGAAGTACCATTGTTCACTAATTATTATGTAGCATTATATTTATAATTATTCTTCAAATGTAACAAAAGAGTCTACACGTTTTTTGTATGCTAAAGGAAATCTGAAGTTACATAAATGCAAATAGAGTATTCACACTTGTGTGTTGTCCTGGACACGGCTTAGTTCTAGAAAAACCAATGACATCTAACATCTTCAGACTCTGCATGTCATATTTTCTCTTGATTATCTTTGTATTTATTAAACTCTTGACTTCAATAAGATCAAAACCCCCACTGTTTCCGAAACTTGATAACATGATAAACATTTGCTTTCTTTACTGCGGCAAAGATTGTCTGCAATACTGGTGTCCTATAAAATACGATTGTTCGTCCAAGCTGCTCTAACGACAGCTCTCAAAATTTTGATGTCCCTTGATGCGAAAGTAATGCACTGGAAATGTAGTAGTCGAGCCACCGCCGGATTCAGCTCTCGGTCACATAGCATTTATTCATCTCTCCTGGCTCTAAACCCTGCGATTTCTACCATATGGCTCTTCTGGAATTTCTTCAGTGAAAAGACTCAATTAGTATAGTAAAATGACTTGCTTCTGATTCATTCCACTGAAGTAATGATTTAACAGTTTCCAGACTGGTACAATAACCATTCCCAAGATAGAAATGCATGAAATCACATGTAATTTTACCGTTCTCTTTGGCATCGACTGCATCATCTGTTGAATTGAAGTAACAGATGTGCTCGTTAGCTCTTCACGTTAAGGAAAAGACATTGATAAACCGGGATATATACATTTTCGTGTTCAGAATCCCATTTTAGCAGGTGAATGCAATATTAGCCTGTTTTATATGGCAAGTTTTCCAATGACCAACCTCAACGTCATTAGTTTAAATTAAATTAAAGATTCAATATATCAACAGCATCGTTTAACGATTTGACAATGTTCGGAAATATCGCACCTAAATCCTCCTTCTGTTTCTTCAGCTTGGTGATTTCTTTAAAAAAAAACAGGCAGTGATTAATCAATCCAATATATTTTTGCTTTCGTATTTGTCTTTCTGAGTTCAAATGTTCTAATGTTTATTCGTGTCTGTGTATGTCTGGTTGTGTGTCAAACTGTCTGTGTCTCTGTGCGTGATGTCCCTGAGATAAATGAAGGGGATAGCAAACAACCAGAAAAATAACAATGTAGCTGCATTTCCGTCGGTTTTACTATAACTGTTTCACAGTATTAGTGTGTTTGCCATCTGACCAAATGACTTGTGATTATGCAAGTCTTTCCTGAGTTATAATTGCACTATTAATTTCGCTCTGCTCCTATTCCTTTTGTGATTTCTCGGGAAATTGGCTTTGTGGACGACTATACAGAGAAATTTATCTCATCGATTCAGTCCAATTCAGCTATAATGCTATGCCATTTGTAATTCTGCTGGAAGGATTGCATTACATGTAGCAAGTGCTACACCTGTCCCTACACCTCCATTCAGGGCCCCAAACAGTCTTTCAAGTGAGGCAACACTTCATTTGTGAGTCTGTTTGGGTCATCCAATCCATCCGGTGCTCCCGGTGCGGCCTCCTCTACATCGGTTAAACCCGACGCAGTTTGAGGGACCGCTTCGTCGAGCATCTCCTCTCCATCCGCCACAACAGACAAGATCTCCCAGTAGACACACACTTCAACTCTGCTTCCCAGTCCCATTGATATGTCCATACATGGCCTCCTCTACTGCCATGATGAGGCTAAACTCAGGTTGGAGGAGCAACACCTCATATACCGTCTAGGTAGGCTCCAGCCTCTTGGTATGAACATAGAATTCTCCAACTTCTGGTAATTCCTTCCGCCTCGCTTCCTCTATCCCGATGTCACTCTGCCCCCTCCCCCAGCTGTCTATCACCTCCCTCATGGTTCTGCCTCCTTCTACTACCCATTGTGTTTTCCCCTATTCCTTCGTCACCTTTCCTGCCTATCACCTCCCTGCTTCGGCTCCCCCCACCCCTTTATCTTTACCCTTACTGGTTTTTCACCTGGAACCTACCAGCCTCCTTCTTTATCGGGCCTCTGCCCCTTCCCTCTACGGTCTTGATGAAGGGTTCTGGCCCGAAACGTCGACTGATCTTTTCCACGGATGCTGCTCGACCTGTTGAGTTCCTCCAGCGTGTTGTCAGGGTTACATCTTAGTTGTCTGTAGCTAATTCAATTATTGTTTGAAATTGCAAAACTAGTCTTCTTTAGTTCTGGTCTTTCTAAACGCGCATTCAGAGTTCCTGGAAGTCCAGATATTCCAGTGTCGCGTGATTACATTATTCTCCTGTGAGATTGCCGCCCACTGCGAAATCTCTTTAAACTATGGTGACTAAGAAGATGTTCAAATCTCCTCTTCAAGAGTTTAATCAGACCCTCACCCAATGTTCCCCTTATGTGATCTCTGATACTATTTGTCTCCTTAACATGTGCTCAATCAAATTCGTCACCACTGTTTGTCTTTCCAAGGAACTTGCCTTCTTCTTCTTCAGTCCTATATTTTTCCAACATATCTCGTCGCAGCATGTTGCTTCACACCATGCCCCCCACCCTTCCCCACTTTCTTATCCTGGAATCTTCTTCATTCCTTTCCACGGCGACGCAATGTCTCGATAGTGCTGAGGAGAAGTAACTAGTTTTTGTTTCCCAAAATAATCAATGCAGTGAAATACACTTTGATACTCTTCGTGACGGATCCATCAGAAACATTGGATTAAACTGCATACTGCTGCACAATCCATCGTGTTGTTAACTAACAATTGATTCATCACTTTCGAACGCAGTGGCTCATACCACCCATTATGATAGAAGCAATTAAGAATAAGACCCCAAATCCAATATATTTAATAGTTACCGGCCTCAGAGTCAATTGGTATGTACTTTTTTGGAACATGGCGGAATTTGCCTTTTTCCACAAACTTCCAGGGGAAATGTTCTGGAAGTCGATTCTACCATAAATATCTGATAAGCACTGCATCTTTCACAAATTTGGCAGTGAAGAACTGAAAACTTTAAACGTGTACATGCTGACATGCGTTCAATTACAACATGATCAAAGTCATGCCCACTTTGATTTAATGGACGCTCCAAGCATTTCAAAGTCGAATATAAATCTGCAGCGCTCTGACTGGTAACAAATGCTTGTGGGCCTGCAAACATTTTTCAGCTTCAATTACGTTTATAGATTATTATTCTCCGAGAAGAAATGTATCAGTTTGATCCGTATTATATAGCAATATAGCGCGTTAATTTTTTGTCACACAAAGCAGCTGAAATCAAATCAACACAGTTTGTGTTAACAATATGCAAAAGATATATTTGAAATACTGATTCTGTATTTATAACATTTGTCATCCGATGTCTAATATAAAATGATATTCGCAATAGTAATACAAAATGGTGGTACTGATAGTGGGGCGGAGAAGATAGCGGAGCGAAACAGCACGTCCGAAATAATACGTATTTGTTAAGTAGGTACCTTGCACAATCCTGATTTGATGGAGACAGACGTGAGAAAAACGGAGGAAAATCTGGAGAAACTTCTGAAATGCCCGCTTCGTTGCCGTTGCTACTGTGTGATCGAGAATCTCCGGAGGGGAAGGTCCCACGTCCTCGGCTTTGCCTATCGCCTGTTGAGGGGGCCGGGGTCGAAGCACACGGCAGAGATGGTGCTCGGTGCTCGCTGTCGGAGGGCTGGTCGGAGGCTCGACGTTTTCGGACGGCTGTGGTCGGGTGTTTCCAGGGTGCTGCATTGGCAAGTTTGCGGCGCTGGAGGTTTATGGCAGGAACAGAGTTTCCCTTCCTTCTACAGTCTGCGTGAGATGATGGGACTTTCCATAAGACCATAAGATCATAGGACAAAGGAGCAGAAGTCGGCCATTCGGCACATCGAGTCTGCTCCGCCATTCTATCATGAGCTGATCCATTCTCCCATTTAGTTCCACTCCCCCAACTTCTCACCATAACCTTTGATGCCCTGGCTACTCAGCTACCTATCAATCTCTGCCTTAAATACATCCAATGACTTGGCCTCCACTGCTGCCCGTGGCAACAAATTCCATAGATTCACCACCCTCTGACTAAAAAAATTCTTCGCATTTCTGTTCTGAATGGGCGCCCTTTAATCCTTAAGTCATGCCCTGTCGTACTAGACTCCCCCATCATGGGAAACAACGTTGCCACATCCACTCTGTCCATGCCTTTCAACATTCAAAATGTTTCTATAAGATCTCCTCTCATTCTTCTAAACTCGAAGGAGTACAGCCCAAGAATGGACAAACGTTTCTCATATGCTAACCTCCTCATTCCCAGAATCATTCCGGTGAATATTCTCTGTACCCTCTCCAACGTAAGCACATCCTTTCTTAAATAAGGAGACCAAAACCATCCACAGTACTCCACGTGAGGTCTCACTGGCGCCTTATAGAGTCTCAACATCACATCCCTGCTCCTAGACTCTATTCCTCTAGAAATGAATGCCAACATTGCATTCGCCTTCTTCACCACCGACTCAACATGGAGGTTAACCTTAAGGGTATCCTGTACGAGGACTCCCAAGTTCCGTTTCCTCTCAGAACTTTGAATTCTTTCCCCATTTAAATAATAGTCTGCCCGTTTATTTCTTCTGCCAAAGTGCATAACCATACACTTTCCAACATTGTATTTCATTTGCCACTTCCCTGTCCATTCTTCCAATCTATCCAAGTCTCTCTGCAGACTCTGTTTCCTCAGCACTACCGGCCCCTCCACCTATCTTCGTATCATCAGCAAACTTAGCCACAAAACCATCTATTCCATAATCCAAATCGTTGATGTACAATGTAAAAAGAAGCGACCCCAGCACGGACCCCTGAGGAGCACCACTGGTAACCGGCAGCCAACCAGAATAGGATCCCTTTATTCCCACTCTCTGCTTCCTGCCAATCAGCCAACACTCTATCCACGTATATAACTTTCCCATAATTCCATGGGCTCTCATCTTGTTAAGTAACCTCATGTGTGGCCCTTGTCAAAGGCCTTCTGAAAATCCAAATATACAATATCCACTGCATCTCTCTTGTCTAGCCTACTTGTAATTTCCTCAAAAAATTGTAATAGGTTGGTCAGGCAGGATTTTCCTTTAAAGAAACCATGCTGAGTTCTGCCTATCATGTCATATGCCTCCAGGTAACCTCATCCTTGACAATCGACTCCAACAACTTCCCAACCACCGATGTCAAGCTAACAGGTCTATAATTTCCTTTTTGCTTCCTTGCCCCCTTCTTAAATAGCGGAGTGACATTTGCAATCTTCCTGTCCTCCGGAACCATGCCAGAGTCTATCGAATTTCGAGAGACTTTGAGACTTCTTTTTTTACCGTGCCCATGGTCTGTTCTTTATCAATTTACTGTATTGCTTTGCACTGTTGTAAGTATATGTTATAATTACGTGGTTTTTGTCAGTTTTTTTAGTCTTGGTTTGTCTTGTGTTTCTGTGATATCATTCTGGAGGAACATTGTATCATTTCTTAATGGATGCATTACTAAATGACAATAAAAGAGGACGGCGTGTCCTCATAATCTAATCTAATCTAAATGTCATTCAAAATGTAACACAAATTAAATAAATGGAAATGACAGAATTCGTGTTCCACTGTTTTTAGCGGCGAAATAGTTAAATTTCAAAGGAAATTTATTATCGACGTACATAAATGTCACCACATACAATCATGAGATTCATATTCTTCCTGGCATACTCAATCGATCTATAGAATAATAACCATAACAAACTCAGTGAAAGACCGCGGCAACTTGGGCGTTCATCCAAAGCACAACAAACTGTGGAAAAAACATTAAAAATAAATAATAATAGTAATAAATAAGCAGGCAATAAACCTAGCGAACATGAGGTAAAGTCACCTCCAGAATGAATAAGAACGTAAAACCAGAAGACACAGAAGCAGAATTAGGCAACTCAGCCCATCGAGTCCGGTCCGCTATTCCATCATGTCCGATCCCGGATCCCAATCAGCCCCATATACCTGTCTTATCGCCATATCCTTTGATGCCAGGTCCGATGACGAAACTATCAACTTTCGCCTTAAATATACCCAAGGACTTGGTTCCACCGCAGTCTGAGGCAGAGTATTCCGCAGATTCACTACTTTCCAGCTAAAATAAAATCCTTCTTCCCTCTGTTCTAAATGGTCACCTTTCAATTTTGAAGATGTGCGCTCTAGTTCTGGATAGCCCCACCACAAGAAACATTGGCTACACATATCTGGACTTTTCGACATTTGGTATATATCAATGAGATCCCCCTTCATGCTTCTATATTCCAGTGAGTACAGCCCCAAAGCTGCCAAACGCACTTTATATGTTAACCCCTTCAGTCCCAGAATCAACGGTCGTGAACTTTCTCTGGACTCTCTCCAAAAGGTTCTGGGACCCAAAACAGTTGACTCCAAGTATGATCTGTCTAGCGTTTTATAAAGGGTCAGCATTATCTCTTTGGTTTTATTTTCTATGCCCCTTGAATTAAATGATTTGTTTTTTTTTCCCCACAGACTCAACCTGTGAATTAACCATCCTGGGATTCTGGCACTAGGACTCCTAAATCCCCCTGCACCTCTGATGTTTGAAATGTCTCGCCATTTAGAGAATAGTCTGTATGATTGTTGCTTTTACCAAAACGCATTACCATTATTTCCCATCACAATATTCCATCTACCGCGTTTTTGCTCAGTCGGCCAAATTGTCTAAGTCCTGCTGCAATCGCATTGCTTCCTCGGCAGTAGCTACCCCTCCACCTATCTTCTTATAAACCGCAATCTTCGCCGTAAAGCTATCAATTCCATCATCTAAATTATTGACAAACAATGTGAAAAGTAGCGATCCAAGACTGGTCCCACTAGGCACAGGCAGAAAACCAGAAAAGACCCCCTTTATTCCCACACGCTGCCTCCTGCCTGTCAGCCATTCCTCTATCCATGCCAGTATTTTCCCTATAACGGCATAGGATTTTATCTTCTTAAGCAGCCTGAAGAATGAGTTCTTAATCAAATGGTTTCTGAAAGTCACCGTAAATGACATCCACTGCCTAACCTTTGTCCACCCCGCCTGTTACTTCCTCGAAGAACTCTAACAGATTTGTCAGGCAGGATTTCATCTTCCGGAAACCATGCTGAATTTGATTTATTTTATCATTAGTCACCAAGTAACCTGAAACCTCATCCTTAGTAATAGACTCGAACATTTTCCCAGCCACTGAGATTAGGCTGACTGGCCTCTAAGTTCCTTTCGTCTGCCTTCCTCCTTGCTTAAAGAGTGGAGTGGGGTAAACATGTGCAACCATCTAGACCTCCGGGACCATACCAGAATCAAGTCATTCTTGATAGATCATGACAAATGCATCCGTTCTTTCCTCAGCAGTCTTCTTCAGGCTCTGGATGTAGTCCATCTTGTCCACCTCACATGCACCTTAAGCCCTTTGGGTTTGCCTTGCAATTTCACCATTGCATTCGCAATGGCACTCACTGCTGGTTTCTGGACTGTTTGTTGCTTTCACAGTGACGACTGGTGCAAGGTACACATTCAGTTCCTCTGTCATTTCTTTGTCCCCCATTATTATCTCACCAGCATCATTTTCCAGTGATCTAATATCAACTCTCACCACCATTTTACTCTTTATATAACCGAAAAAAATCGGTTGGCTGTGGGGAAATTCCAGTGATGGAGCAAGTGAAATAGAATGACGTGAGGAGTGGATCGGGTGCTGAACCTGGCGGTGTGATTCCTGGGACCCTTGTACTGTTCGCTTAATTGTTGTTATGGCACCCCTCAGCTTTAATTTCGATCGCCCTCCTGTATGCTGATTCATCACCACTTTTGATTCGGCCTACCACGGTGGCGGTGTCAGCAAACTTCAATCTGGCTTCGGAGCTGTGCTTAGCCACACAGTAACAGATGTCAAGCGAATACAGCAGGGGCTAAGCACACGACTTTGAGATACACTTGTGAGTTATTGATCGCTGAGGAGATGTTGATGCAAAACGAACTGACTGGGATCTGCAAATGAGGAAATCTAGGATCCAATTGCAAAAGTGAATGCATGAAACTGAAAGCGTCTTCAGAATAATTCAACTGTCATCAAATAATTCTGTATTCCTTCGCCTTTACATTTTAGATTCTCTTCCATTTCGAAACAATGCAATTTACGCTATTGCCTCGATATTGCCAAGGGGAAGCAATTGGTTAGGATTTTTTTTTTTTTTGCCAACTTAATCAATGCAATGACATACTCTGTCATACTTTCTGTTGCATTAGAAACATTACTTTAAACATTCTACTATACAATCATCAGTGGTATAAACTGCAAATTGACTCATCGCATTCAACACAGATAATCGCCCCATCCATTAGAATAGAAACAATGAAGAAAATTGCCAGCAGACACAAATTATGTAATAGTTACAGACCTCAGAGTTAATTAACACGTCCCCTTTTCGATCATGGCGGGATTTAGCTGTTTGTATAACCTACCAGTGGTGATGTTCTAGAAGTAGTATGGGCCGGTTCGCAATCAAGATTTAAAACGCAGTTTACCGGAGTTGGTCTGCTAAAACTGATTGAATTTGTTTAAATCTTGCATCCATCCCAGAATACAAGGGGATAAAAAATCTTTGCCTTATGATCCGTCATAGTGTACAGACATGCGATTTTAAAAGTCTAATGGCTTTTCGAGAGAAGCAGTTCCGTAGCCTCTTGGTCCTGGCTTTAATGCTGCAGTACAGTTTGCCAGACGGAAGCAGCTGAAACAGGTTATGATTGGGGTGACTGGTGACCCCGATGATCTTCCAGGTCTTCTTTACGCAACTGCCGCTCTAAGTGTCCTAAACGGAGGGAAATTCACGTCCACAGATAGATTGGGCTGTCCATACCACTCTCTGAAGTATTCAACGTTCGCATTTGGTGCAGTTCCCATACCTGGCGGAGATGCAGCCAGTCAGGATGCTCTTAATGGTGCCCCGAGAGAACTTCTTGAGCATTTGGGGACCTATGCCGAACTTCTCAAGTCACACGACGTGGAAGAGGCGCTGTTTTGTGTGTGCGTGTGTGTGTGTGTGTGTGTGTGTGTGTGTTTGCTTTGTCGCAAAGCAGATGTATACAGTCCAGGTGAGATTATCGGTCATGTGTATACCGAGGAACTGGATACTACTCACCCTCTCAGCTGCAGGTCTCTGAGCTTCCTGTCTAGTCTGCAGGGACTTAGGGTGTTGTATACTGAACTGTAGTCCACGAACAGCATTCTAGCGCATGCATCCTTCTTCTTCTTGTGAGTGAGGACAGTCTGTAGTGCTATGGCTATGGCGTCATTGGTAGACCGGTTCCGTAGGTAGGCGTATTGTTGGAGGTCGGGTTTGGGTGGTAGCATACTGCAGATGTAATCTTTAATCAGCCTCTCAAAGCATTTATTTATAATTGAGATGAGTACGACTGGGCGCCAAGCGCTTAGGCATGCTAACTTTGTTTTCTGAGGTACAGAGACAACGATGGATGACTAAAAACAGGAGGGTACTACAAACTGGAAGAGGGAAAGATTACAAATGTCAGTAAGCACACCAGGTAGCTCTTCTGCACACTTTAGCGACGCGTCCTGGGATGCAGGTCACTTCGGCGGGTCTCCGCGGATTTAGTCCTATCCATCTTTAATCTAGTGTAAGAAAAAAAAACACACATCAGCTCGTCCGGGAGCGAGGCGGCAATGTCGGCTGTATTGCTGCGTTTCCTATTGAAGTCCGCGATGTTGAGCAGTCCTCGCCATACGCTGCGTGTGTCATTGTCGCAGAGTTATGACTGGATTTTGTCCCTGTGTTCCCGTTTTGCCACCTTGATGGTTCTGCAGAAATCATAGTACCATCTCGTGAGCTCCTCGGATACAGCCGAACCGATTTTTCAGGACCAATGTCTTCAGTGCCCTTCCGAATGAAGCTTGTCACCACCTCCGTGCGTTCAGAGATGTTGTCAGCTCGAAGTATCTCCCAGGTGAAGCTATCGAAGTAGTCTTGTAAAATTAAATCTGACTGGTTGGGCCAGCACTCGATTGTTTTCACTATGGCCACTTCGTATTTCAGTTTCTGTCTGTAGGCGGGCAGCAGCAAAATGGAGGAATGGTCAGGCTTTCCAAACGAAGGGCGGAGAAATGTTTTGTAGGCATTGTGGAACTGAGAGTAGCAGTGGTCAAGTCTGCTTCCTCCCGTGTACTCATCTCGCTGTTTTAGCAGAATTTAGAGTAAGTTCCAGTCAGCGAGGCTTGGTTAGCCTCCAGCGATGGTGAAAGCTGTCTCGTGTTGTGTGATCTCATGGCTATCGATGGCTTCGCAAAGTTCATTGAGATCCAAGTTGGTATCGGCCTTTGGGGGGATGTACATAGCTGTAATAATAACAGACGTGAATTCTCTAGGCAGTCAGAAAGGTCGACAACACAGCATAAGGTACTCCAGATCCGGCGAGCAAAAGGATTTGAGTGTGTACGCGCCATCTGGGTCGCACCAAGCTTTGTTCACCATTAAACATACTCCCGCCAACCACACCCCTACCAATACTTTAGTTTTCCCAGAGAAATCATTTGACCTGTACGATCGGAACACAAATAATCCGATGGGTTCGATGGATTGGTCTGGTATTTCCTCCGACATCCAGGTTTCGGTAAAGCATAAGATGTTACAGTGCTTTGTTTCCCGTTGGTAGGAGATTTTGGCCCTCGGCTCACACAGCTTGTTGTCCAGCGGCTTTTTGTTAGACAGGAGTATGCTAGGAAGCGGGGCCAATTTAGTCTTAACCTAACTAAAATGTTGGCTCTTCTTCCCCGCCTCCTGCCACGCTCCTCGGTATGTCGTTGTGGTGGCCGAACCTCCCGTGGTTCGTGAGAGTCGGGTTCCCATTGGCATAAAAGAGGCACGTTGATTGAATGTCGTCTTTCCGACGGTCAAAAGAGTCAATCGATCCAACCTGATGCAACTCATAGCTTTTTGTAAGAGAAATGCAGAAAGGAGTAGGGAGATAAGCAAAAAATTACAATGCCAATTCGGAGTGCTCAACACGGCTGTCGTACACGGCGCCATCTTGCCAGATGCGGGATTCTTTGAAAAGGCTGAATATAAACGACACAAGTGTAATCGGAGTGGCCATTCTTCAAGCGGCCAACTTTTTAAGTTTGCCAGTATTTAGTGTGGCTTTGACTCATCGGGCATAAGCTTGGGCGAGGTAAAGTACCTCCTCCTCTTATACCTCCTCTTATTTACCCCTTGATCTTGACCCCACCAAGGAGAACCAGGCTATTGTCTCCCACACCATCACCGACTTTATCCGCTCAGGGGACCTCCCATCAGCTGCTACCAACCTTATAGTCCCCACACCCCGCACTTCCCGTTTCTACCTCCTACTCAAGACCACAAACCTGCCGGTCCTGGTAGACCTATTGTCTCAGCTTTCTCCTGCGCCACCGAACTCATTTCTGCATACCTCGACACAGCTTTATCCCCCCTTGTTCAATCCCTTCCCACCTCCTATGTTAGTGACTATTCTCACGCTCTGAAACTTTTCGATGATTTTAAGTTCCCTGGCCCCCACCGCTTTATTTTCACCATGGATGTCCAGTCCCTATATACTTCCATCCCCCATCAGGAAGGTCTCAAAGCTCTCCGCTTCTTTTTGGATTCCAGACCTAACCGGTTCCCCTCTACCACCACTCTGCTCCGTCTAGCGGAATTAGTCCTTACGCTTAATAATTTCTCCTTTGGCTCCTCCCAGTTCCACCAAACTAAAGATGTAGCCATGGGCACCCGTATGTCCCCTAGCTATGCCTGCCTTTTTGTTGGCTTTGTGGAACAATCTCTGTTCCAAACCTATTCTGGTATCTGTCCCCCACTTTTCTTTCGCTACATTGACGGCTGCATTGGCGCTGCTTCCTGCACGCATGCTGAACTCGTTGACGTCATTAACTTTGCCTCCAACTTTCACCCTGCCCTCCAGTTTACCTGGTCCATTTTCAACACTTCCCGCCCCCTTCTAGAGACTATTTCTGGAGACAGCTTATAAATTGATGTCTACTATAAGCCTACTGACTCTCACAGCTATCTGGACTATTCCTCTTCTCACCGTCTCTCGCAAAAATGCCATCCCCTTCTCGCAATTCCTCCGTCTCCACCGCATCTGCTCTCAGGATGAGGCTTTTCATTCCAGGACGAGGGAGATGTCCTCCTTTTTTTAAAGAAAGTGACTTCCATTCCTCCACCATCAACTCTGCTCTCAAACGTATCTCCCCCATTTCACGCACATCTGCTCTCACTCCATCCTCCAGCCACCCCACTAGGAATAGTGCTCCCCTTGTCCTCACCTACCACCCCACCAGCCTCCGGTTCCAACATATAATTCTCCATAACTTCCGCCACCTCCAACGTGATCCCACAACTAAGCACATCTTTCCCTCCCCACCCCCTCTGCTTTCCGCAGGGATCGCTCCCTACGCGACTCCCTTATCCATTCGTCCTCCGCCCCCATCCCTCCCCACCGATCTCCCTCCTGGCACTTATACTTGTAAGCGGAACAAGTGCTACTCATGCCCTTACACTTCCTCCCTCACCACCATTCAGGGCCCCAGACAGTCCTTCCAGGTGAGGCAACACTTCACCTGTGAGTCCGCTGGGGTGATATACTGCGTCCGGTGATCACGATGTGGCCTTCTATAAGTTGTCGAGACCCGACGCAGACTGGGAGATCGTTTCGCTGAACACCTGCGCTCTGTCCGCCAGAGAAAGCAGGATCTCCCAGTGGCCACACATTTTAATTCCACGTCTCATTCCCATTCTGATATGTCTGTCCACGGCCTCCTCTACTGTCAAGATGAAGCCACACTCAGGTTGGAGGAACAACATCTTATATTCCGTCTGCAAATTGATATGTCAATGAACTCTGTAAATTCTCCCGGTTTAGTTCGTCAGAGGCAGACAGATAAATAGTAGGGCAGACTGGTAGGCAGGCATACAGGCAGGTTGATAAGCAGGTATACACATTGGTAGATAGACAGGCAGGCAGACAGAAAGACAGAGAGAAGCATTGATATTTGTGAGTAATGAGTTTGCTAAAAACCGAAATAGATAAAGAGAAGTTAAATCATTGCTAGGGAGTAAGTACGTGTGTAATTATTTACAACAACATGAATAGCCCTGTGTTAAAGTTTCATTTCTGGGTATTATTTGAAAGTACATACAAATACGCATGTACGACTGGAATATAAGCAATAAACAATCTTGTTCAGTGAAGGAAATAGCGCATTTTGTGGTGAAACTTTATCAACATGAAAAGCGTCATCTTAACCCAGCTATTACCTGGGCATTAGACATTCCCAAATTTATCATTTCTTTGTATTCAGTATACCTGAATTGAACCCATGATACACAACGTTAATTTCGTTGATTTCTGGATATTCACATATCAAAAAGAAGTCAATTTCAAATTTTGAATTCGTTAAACATTTAATGAAAAATAAGTGTCAGACTTAAGGTTAAGTACATACCTAAGCAGGCCGGTGGTGTAGTGGTATCATTATCGGATTTCTCGGCGAAAGGTCCTGAATTCGAATCCGTCCGGCTCCTTGCACGCTTTCCGTCTATACTGACTTGAGCGCCGAGCTAGCAACTCGGCAACAGGGGAGAAAAAACAGTGCTACGGAACTGGCTAAATTCTGTGCGATGCGCGACAAGGAGCAACAACAAATATTTACCTGCGTCCTTCTCTTTTTCTGTTTTGATAAGCATTGAAAAGTAATTGTATAATTGGAAGCATATTTTCTAAATTACATTTGCTCTAAAATTTATGAATATATGTGTTGTATTACAATAGATGGAGTATTTATTTGAATTCATACTCTCCATTTTCTGGACCATTTCATCATTGCGATAGTTCAGCAGAAACGTTAGCTGACACGCGTGTTGTTGGTACCTAAAACTACGGCGTAGGCTACGGCGTAGCCCGTAGGCACTGACACATATGACAGTCAGACGTGGGGTAGGCATATTTCTGAAATGGATAATTAAATTTTAAATTCTGCTTAAATATTTTTTCATTAAATAAGCTAATCTGAATACCGGAATTCAACAAACTTTCTGAGTTTTACTCTCACCCAATTTGTCATAGTTTTTCTGCAGTTTATCCAGCTCTGGAAACAAATCAAGAATTAATATTCCCTGCAGAATACTGTACAAATTACAGGAATGTCAAGTACAATTCTAATTACAAGCAGATTATTAGCTCCAGTAAAACCGCGTCGAATATCAGTTGTTGGCATTCAATTGCATTAGAATAACTTAGCACCAGGCTGAAAATCTTGGTAAAACTACTGTATAAGTCGTATAACCCGCTGGATCAGATATTATAATAGTTCAGCTACAAATTCAGCTGTTAATGAGGCATATGCCTGGTCCTACAAGTCAGAAAGGTGAAAAATTATATTTATTTGCCTACATGAGTGAATTTCCTACAGTAAAGAAAGCTGAGTTGACCGCAACCCAACCCACGTTCAAGAAAATGTAAATCCCTCCACCGCCTGTGCACGGTAGCTGAATTAGATGGTTGCGAAATGCTGACGGCATTGACTTGTAGAAGCTTACCAGACAGCATGTAGGGCAAGAGTAGTTAGCACGTGGGGACACTACCATTGATGGGCTTGTACACGCGCGCGCCCACACACACACACACACACACACACACACACACACACACACACACATACCACTCGCACGATTGACCTCCACCTTCTTCTGGGCTGGGACTCCGTCTTATCTTTAGGTTGCTCTGGTTCGAGTTGGAATGATTCCAATTGCTCTTAGATTGGTGTAGTCCTCTACTAGAATGACTCCAGCTCCTGCTGGATTTGCTTCAATTCTTGTTGGCATGAAGCCATCAACTGGTCTACATATTTGAGTTAATGTTCTGGAAAGCCCGGTCCAACAACGCGTAGGAGTAACATCATGAGCCACAATAGTACAAGAAATACTTCCCGGTGGTAACCAGTGATGGAAAATTGTAATTGCCTTCACAAACAATATGCATATTCTTGAAGATAAATCAATATCCTGATCTTTCCATAAGCACCAAGCACCTGGCCTGGAACAGAAATTTCCTGCTACAGTCTTCTGATTTTAAGTACGTTCCAAATACAAAAGGCAAGGTCAAAGTGGCCATTGCATATAGTGGGATACGGAGGTTGATGTCAAAGTTGTCGTGAATCGCAGTTCTGCTCATCAAATTTCAAGCCTACTGCTTACTTTCAATTGTTCTGAATGTATTGGATACCTAGCATTTGAGATTACCTAGCAATCAATTACCCTCTAGTACACAGCAAAAATACACTATCAGTGGAATAACTGACTGAGGCGTCTGTCCATTGTTAGATGAATTCCAAAACATTTTATATCTGACAATTAATACGTTCTAAATTCTGTTGTACCTGCTGCTAGTGCTGTCCCTTACTACCAATGACCGTGGATTGATCCTAACTTCTGGGATATCTGTATAGAGCGTACAAGTTCCCTCTTTTCTACGTGGGGTCCGAACGGCGTTATGGTTGATAAGTTCATTTAATACTACAAATCACCCGAAGTGTGTTTGTTAAACCAGAGAGGAATGAATGAATTAATGTGTGTGATTTGTGTGTGTGTGTGTGTGTGTGTGTGTGTGTGTGTGTGTGTGTGTGTGTGAGAGAGAGAGAGAGAGAGAGAGAGAGAGAGAGAGAGTGAAGATGTTACCGGTCAAATAAGTGAGGGAGATAGGACTTTTCCCAAAGCCTGCCGCAGACTTGATGAGCAGAATGTCTATATCTGTGTCTTAGATAAATAAAACTGAACGATAATATCTTAAAACGCTAACTTTGAATAATCGAACCTTCCTGTTAATACCTCTCGCAAAATAATAATGTCTAAACAGGTATGCAAGCAGCATGTTATGTTTTTACATTTTAACATGAATATAAATCATTACACAATCACTATTTAAATTTGTGAATTTGTTATCCATTTACCATCCGTCTTGGCAGTGAGACTGTCCTCTGTTAATTACAACGGCATGAAGTTATATTGTATTACCAAGTAACAACATCTCGTTGCTCAATGTCGGAACGTGAACCAAACGAAAAGAATTATGTTATACAACAATTCTAAGCATGGGAAGATAGCTTGGAAGAGGCCTTTGAAAGGAACCTCTCCAAGTATGCAGGACTGGTCAGCAACTGTCCGCAGGCTGGATGGAGAGCGAGGTATCTCCCAGTGGAGGTTGGTTGTAGGGGATTCGTAGCCCATTCTTTAGTTAGAGCCTTCAGCATTTTGGGCATCGAGGGAGAGGGGAAGAGGAGAGCCATCCGCAGTACCACCGATGCGGCAGAGAGGGCCTCAAGATGTCTGTGGCTCAAAAGAGGGGAGCCATGAAGTCATAAGTAGCTAGCCATCTGGACACAAGTTGGGGTCTGATCAGCCCCGTCTGGGTCACCTGGAGGAGGTTGTATGACGTTGAAAGACCCGAAACACCCGACGATTCCAGGAAAATCACTGAAGATGTGTCCAGAAGCATCAATAGATGTATGTACATGGCATTTTTCACAGTATGTGTGATTTAATTTAAAACTTAGATCCTGAAATATTTTCTGTCTTTTGAAAGATTGGCCAAGAATATTCCTGGGAAATGCTGCCGGCGCCCTATCCCCCTGTGAGGATGCCTGGCGTAAGAAAAGCAGAGGAAGAAACACCTATATTCATGATCACTAGTCTTCGTGATTTTTATAAACGATTTAGATGAGGAAGTGGGGGATGATTAGTAAGCTTGCAGATGATAAAAAGAATGTTGGTGGTGTTGCAGAGAGTGAAAAAGATTGTGGTAGGTTACAACGTGACTTATAGGGTGCAGAGATGGGCTGAGAATTTGCAAAAGGAGTTCGATTTAGAATAATGTGAAGTGATACTATTTGGAAGGTCGAATTTTTTGGCACAGCTCAAAGTTGACGACAGTAACAGAGATATCTATGTTCTGTGTTTTTATGAATAGGGACTTGTACTGGATATAAGAAAAAAAATATGAGGGACATAGAGCAGATAGGGTTAAGTTAATGTCTCCCAGAACAGAAATGTTCTAAACTAGAGAGTGTTGGTTTAAACAGAGGAAGGTTGAAAATAGTGGAAAGGTGGAAGAAGAATTCTATCACATTTTGGGTGGCTGGAATCTAGACTCTCATGTTAATTCTGAGGTACCTTCGCAAGCACTGCTATTGTCGAGGCATAAAAGATTACGGGTCATTGGTAGAAATGGGAATGATGTAGAAGATACTTAACGGATGGCATTGATGTGGTGGGGCGAATGGATTGTTTCCGAATTGCATGGTTTTGTGATTCTATATCCAGATAATGTGTTGCTTATATTCACCTATGTACGTAATTCATAGACTAGTTTTCTATGCGTATATATTACAGTTGCAACGAAAATTCAATATGAAATACTGCATAAAAAGCAATTTCTGTCATTTTACTCTGCAGCCTCCAGCTTGAATTCTAAAAACGGATCTGACTACTAAGTGACAAAGTTAACGGTACACCTGCTGGATTCCACGTGAACTGGATATGGGTATTAAAATATACAGATTAAATATCCAGTTGTCCTGTTCTGTATGGGAACCAATGATGTTGACAAACAAATAAAATTAGCTCCCAAAAATGGAATGCGAAGAAATATTCTATTAACAGGAGTCATAGAAGAAAGTATGCTTTTTGTGCCACACACCTGCTTCAGTTTTTGCTGTTTTGCATCGTCGGAGCTCTGCAAGAAGTTTCATAAATAACAATATTAGATACAATGGATCCATACCCTCGTTAGCATGTCAATCACTAATGTGATTAACGAAGTTCTTTACCTGCCAAGTCAGAAAAAGTAGCGACTCCAGAAAGAGATGTGAAATCAACAAATACAGGTCAGCTTTTGTAAGAGATTAACCGTATCAAAAATACATCAAACTGCAAAATGTTTAAAATGTTGATTTCCTGACTTCATCGCATTCTAAATTTGCAGTTTAGAGTGAAAGAAAAATGTGAGAAAATATAAGTGGAAGACGGATTTCGCACATTAATTCCAAATTCTTGACTCCGGAGACTTCAAATCAGCGTTTAGCAGATTTCGATTTTGCTCCTGATTTAGTTCCCTCCTAGCTCACTTGAATGTTTCAAGACTGATAAATCAAAAACGAAAGGAATGTCTGTGCACGGGTTAAATGAGTGAGCGTATCGGGAAATTGGCCGTGTCTGTGCCTCATTTCTTGCAGTTATTTCTTGCAGTCATTTCTGAGCAACAGACGCGCTTCGGCTGCATGGATGTTGCCCGACATGCTGAATTCCTCGGGCTTATTCTGTGTATGTTGCACAAGGTTTACAGCATCTGTGTTTATGTCTGAAGTTCTTGCAGTTTGCGGGTTAGAACAGAAACTGAAGGGTGGATGCGATTTCTAATTAAAGCATTGAACTACATGGAGCCATTCAGACGGTGGAATAGAGCAGAACAATAACGGTAAGCATAGCAGGATAAATATTCCGTGTCCCTATGATGGCAACCATGATTTCGACAGACTGCGCTGGAAGATGTTTATAGGGTTAACAACATTTCTGTGACCTACAACATAGATTGGAGTGGGGCTGGAAGAAGAATATCCAGTTCTATACTCCATGTGGGAACCAATGACGTTGACGGCACTAAGAAGCTACCTCACTTGCGGAGGTCCTGCAACATTTTGTGTATGTTGCTGAAAATAAATTAACTTCCAGAGGTCCAATTAGCTTTGAGAGCAGAGCGCTTCGAAGAGGTTACTCGCAGGTCGGCGAAGCTAGTATAAAACGAGAGCTTCGCAGGCGTTCAGACATTCCAGAGGTCCAATTAGCTTTGAGAACAGAGCACTGCAAATTAAATGGAAGTATAGAAGGGGTAAGTGGGACGGTCATTGTTGGGAGTAGGCCAACGGTGAGAGTAGGAGCGTTCGGCTTTGACTCAAGAGCTTCAACGAGAAGAAGCTGAGACCAAAGTTAGAGGATTAGGTCATGTTTGCCCAAATGTTATAAGAGCTGGCAGGATGGCAGCTATGGCAGTGGAATGCTCCTCCTGTACTACATGGGAATTCATGGAACCTGATAGACTCCCTGATCACTACACTTGTGGGAAGTGCAGCCAACTCCAGCTCATTAAAGACGCATTAAGGAACTGAAGATGGAGTTGGATAAATTTAGGATCATCCAGGAGGCAGAGAAATTGATAGATAGGTACATGGAACGTAGAAAAATAGAAGGTTTTGCTTTAGGGAAATTCTAGGCAGTTTCAAGAGCAGGGTACATGGTTGGCACAACATTATATCCGAAGGACCTGTAATGTGTTATAGATTTCTGCGTTTCCGTGCTTCTATGTTTCTGCTGAAGAACTATAAGGAGAAAGCCTCATATTAAAAAAAAATTGCCTCAAAGTATTCATTTCTCAATCAACAGCCGTGCTGTATGAAAGAAGGTACAAACAAAACAAACCCTCAAGCGATTGAATTGAAGGATCGATGTGCGTGAATTTCAATTCAATGGCTTCCAGCACCAGCGCAGGGGATACAAATACTTGCTCTTTCATTTACTGATATAGAACTTTCCTATATGCGCATATCGTTGATCAAATATCTGCTTATCTGTATTCAATCTAAGTAAGAATTGGTGGCACGATTATATGTATATAAAACGCTACCAGCATTTTATTGCATTAAATGTATTAGAAACCTGGAGATGTTTACCATGAAAGATCGGGAACTCTTCCTAAAAATATGCTTTACGAAGATAGAAATATGATTTCTCTAAAGGGATATTGATTCATATACCGAGATCTGCAGCCATATATTATATAAGTTCACACTTAGGGTGTAGTGCAGCGAGATAAATCATGTGGTCTCCCCGGGCGAGTGAGCTAAAGGTGTAAGCATTTCGTACTCTTCAACATATGACCTTATTGGCAGACAGCATCTCCATACAGAAAGTGATGCTTATATGGAATAAAATGACATAGAATGTGACAAGCAGGTCGAATAACAACACTTAAATGACCTTTGCAGAGCTGTATAGATTGAAAATAATTAAAGGGATATGTGCCAAACATAAGCAAATGGGACCAGCTTCCATGTGCTTCTAGGGCGTCATAGACGAGCTGGGTGGAATGGCCTGTGTCTCTGCTGTATTATTCCGTTTCCCTATGTCAGGACATTGACGTTGTCGAGTATATTACTTTCTGTTCTTGACAGAAATGAAAAATACACACTGCTTAAGATGCTGTGATTGTATCTAGATGCAAAATGGATATACATGCATGGCAAGTACCTAAAACGTGCAAAATGAATTTTCATTTAGATCAATTTTAGATTATTTAACATAAGGCCCAACATTATTGAACTAATTTTCATGCTGGAAATATTCTGATGCCTCTACAGTTGGCATAATTATTCTAAATATAACATATACACGTAGGTTCCTAGAAAAGCTATTCTTAATCATAAAACAAATACTTTGAATGCAAAGGAGTCTCGTGCCAAATCAGGGTTGTATTTTAAGCAACACACATAAAAGTTGCTGGTGAACGCAGCAGACCAGGCAGCATCTCTAGGAAGAGGCGCAGTCGACGTTTCAGGCCGAGACCTCTTCCTAGAGATGCTGCCTGGCCTGCTGCGTTCACCAGCAACTTTTATGTGTGTTGCTTGAATTTCCAGCATCTGCAGAATTCCTGTTGTCAGGGTTGTATTTTGTTAATTCTGCAAGAAAACTTGAAATTGTTGTTCATGAACCGTCGGCAACACCTTCCAAGAGTATCTTTTGTGTAAGTAGAAATTTGTACCCAACAAATGAGAGATCAGTGGAGTCAGGAGATAGGCAATATATGATGTCCCGTGATTTTTCTCAAGACAGTGGAATTTTTACAATGAAAAGTGAACAGCAGACGGAAGCAAGCCGATTGATAAGGCAATCTGCTAAATATCACCTATTCGTACCAGTCAGGGTAATTTGCCCACTTTATTCGGAGGAACGGAGATTGGAAGCCAACTCAATGATTACATCATAGCAGTGAACTCTAGCAAACCACGACGGAAAATAATAGCAAGCGGCATGGGCTTGACTTAAGATGAGACCATAAGACTACTAAACATATGAGCAGAATCAGACAAGTCGGCTCATCAAATCTGCGCTGCCGTGAGATAGATAGGGTGGGAAGTAGATGAATGGTCAAGGAGATAGAAAATATTATAGCTGTATAGACAAAGGCAAGAAGAGTAGGAAATACGCACAAATAGTACAAACACCATTAGGCATACAACTGTACAGCATAGATTAGGTCTTGCGGCCTATGATATTATGCCGACCTATTAGTCTACTCTAAAAATCAATCTAACGCGTCCCACCCACATAGCTCTCCTTTTTCATTTCATCTGTGTGCCTATCAAAGTGTATCGCAAATGTCTATATTCCACCTGCCTTTACAGCTACACTTGGCTGCATTCTAGGCATCTATCACATTCTGAAATGCCACTGACATCCCCTATACATTCCTGCAATCACTTTAAAATATGTCCCTTCATATATTATATTACATTTATATCCTGGGGGGAAATTATCTAGCTGTCCACTCGATCAATGCCTCTTATCATCTTGTAAAGCTCTATCAGGTCACCTTTTATCCTTCACTCAAAATAGAAAACCCTAGGTCTGTAAGCTTATCCTGAAAATTCATGCTCTCCAATCCAGGCAGCATTCTGCTAAATATCCTCTTCTCCTTCTCTAAAGCTTCTACATCTTTTCTATAACGAGGCAACCAGAAAAGAAAATCATATTCCAATTGTGGCCTACACAGCGATTTATAAGTTACAACGTTATTTCGCGACTCTTAAACTCAATCTTCCGACCAATGAATGCGAACAGACCATATGCCTTCCTAAGTCCCAACCAAACACGCGGAAATTTCAAGGGATCTATGGACGTGAACCCCAACATCTATTTGTTCCTCTACATTACTAACAGTCCTGGCATCCTGGTCAGGGATACCATTACAGCTACAGAAAGGGTGGGTAATGTAGCAGGATCCTCCTTTGAGTCAATATGGGTGGAAGTCAGGAACAGGAAGGGAGCAGTTACTCTGCTGGGTGTATTCTATAGGCCCCCTGGTAGCAGCAGAGATACAGAGGAGCAGACTGGGAGGCAGATTTTGGAAAGGTGCAAAAATAATACGGTTGTTATCATGGGTGACTTTAACTTCCCTAATATTGATTGGCACCTGATTAGTTCCAAGGATTTAGATGGGGCAGAGTTTGTTAAGTGTGTCCAGGATAGATTCCTGTCACAGTATGTGGACAGGCCCACCAGGGGGAATGCCATATTAGATCTAGTACTAGGTATAATGAATCGGGTCAGGTCACAGATCTCTCAGTGGGTGAGCATCAAGGGGACAGTGACCACCGCTCCCTGGCCTTTATAATTATCATGGAAAAGGATAGAATCAGAGAAGACAGGAGAATTTTTAATTGGGGAAAGGCATATTATGAGGCTATAAGGCTAGAATTTGCGGGTGTGAATTGGGATGATGTTTTTGCAGGGAAATGTACTATGGACATGTGGTCGATGTTTAGAGATCTCTTGCGGGATGTAAGGGATAAATCTGTCCCGGTGAGGAAGATAAAGAATGGGTGACAAGTAAGCTGGAAAATCTAGTCAGGTGGAAGAAGGCAGCATACATGAGGTTTAGGAACCAAGGATCAGATTGGTCTATTGAGGAATATAGGGAAGCAAGAAAGAAGCTTAAGAAGGGGCTGAGAAGAGCAAGAAGGGGGCATGAGAAGGCCTTGGCGAGTAGGGTAAAGGGAAACCCCAAGGCATTCTTCAATTATGTGAAGAAAAAAGGGATGACAGGAGTGAAGGTAGGACCGATTAGCGATAAAGGTGGAAGTTGTGCCTGCAGGCTGTGGAAGTGAGCGAGGTCCTCAATGAATACTTCTCTTCGGTATTCACCAATGAGAGGGAAGTTGATGATGGTGAGGACAATATGAGTGAGGTTGATGTTCTGGAGCATGTTGATATTAAGGGAGAGGAGATGTTGGAGTTGTTAAAATACATTAGGACAGATAAGTCCCCGAGGCCTGACGGAATATTCCCCAGGCTGCTCCACGAGGCGAGAGAAGAGATTGCTGAACCTGTGGCTAGGATCTTTATGTCCTCGTTGTCCACGGGAATGGTACCGGAGGAATGGAGGGAGGCGAATGTTGTTTCCTTGTTCAAAAAAGGTAGTAGGGATAGTGAGCGTTACGTCTGTTGTGGGAAAGCTGTTGGAAAAGATTCTTAGAGATAGGATCTATAGGCATTTAGAGAAACATGGTCTGATCAGGGACAGTCAGCATGGTCGCTCTGAAGGGTAGATCGTGTCTAACAAGCCGGATAGAGTTCTTTGAGGAGGTGACCAGGCATATAGATGAGGGTAGTGCTGGGGGTGTGATCTATATGGATTTTAGTAAGGCATTTGACAAGGTTCCACACGGTAGGCTTATTCAGAAAGTTAGAAGGCATGGGTGGATTCAGAATTGGCTTGCCTGCAGAAGGCAGAGGGTGGTGGTGGAGGGAGTACATTCAGATTGGAGGATTGTGACTAGTGGTGTCCCACAAGGATCTGTTCTGGAACCTCTTCTTTTCGTGATTTTTATTAATGACCTGGATGTGGGGGTAGAAGGGTGGGTTGGCAAGTTTGCAGACGACACAAAGGTTGGTGGTGTTGTAGATAGTCTAGAGGATTGTCAAAGATTGCAGAGAGACATTGATAGGATGCAGAAGTGGGCTGAGAAGTGGCAGATGGAGTTCAACCCGGAGAAGTGTGAGGTGGTACACTTTGGAAGGACAAACTCCAAGGCAGAGTACAAAGTAAATGGCAGGATACTTGGTAGTGTGGAGGAGCAGAGGGATCTCAGGGTACATGTCCACAGATCCCTGAAAGTTGCCTCACAGGTGGATAGGGTAGTTAAGAAAGCTTATGGGGTGTTAGCTTTCATAAGTCGAGGGATAGAGTTTAAGAGTCGCGTTGTAATGATGCAGCCCTATAAAGCTCTAGTTGCACAATCAGGAAGACTCAACGCGATTCTGCTTTCTGATCAGGCGGAAGAGAGCCGCACATATATACTCACGTCATTCTGCAGAAGCGCATTGGAGAGCATCCTAACAAGCTGCATCACTGCCTTATACGAAAACTGAACTGCAGCGGAAGGAAAGTTCTCCAACGGGTTCCCCAAACTGCCCAGCGCCTCGCCAGCAGGAAAAGACTAGGAACATCATGAAGGATCCCATCCGTCCTGCTCCTGGACTGTGTATCATTCACCAGACTCAAAGATAGCTACTTTCCCCAAGCAGTAAGGCTGATCAACAGCTCCACACAGTAACAAAACCCTTCATAGCCCCAGTCACCACTAGTTTTTCATTTCTTTGTGTACAGATACTCCTGTGCCTAGCGGTACTTTATGGAGACACACACACACACACACACACACACACACACACACACACACACACACACACACACACACACGCATGCGCTTATTTATATATTTATATTTATATTTATATTCTGTATACATATATATATAAGCGACCTTAGGAGTTAAATTGATTGCGTTTTATTATTATTATTATTATTATTATGTTTTTTGTCTTACTGAGTTTTTTTTGTGTTGCATTGGATCTGGAGTAAAAAATATTTCTTTCCGCTTTATACTTGTGTACCGGAAATTACATTAAACAATATTGAATCTTGAAAGGTCAGAAGGTGCATTTGTCAAGGCTCGTGTTTTCCATTACTTGGCCTTACGATTTAGAAATGGCAAACACTCAATGTAATAATGTTGAAAGCTCAGATAAGATTTATTATCTGAGATTCGTCTTTCCACAGTCAGCCATGGAAACCATTAAAAGAAAAACATCAACCCTGTCGCCCACCCCTTCTCCCAACAATGCGCAAAAAAATCGTACAAACGTCAAAGCAACAAGCGAACAATACAGAACATAAAATGCCAACTCACAAAAGTCATCCAAAGAGTCCAAGAATGTTCAGTTTTAGTCAGCTCAGTTCAATCTGGCGTTATGATAAATACATTTCATTATTTACCGTTCTCCTTTTCCTCTCTTTCTTCTTCTGTTGAAAAGTACAAAAAAAAGTGTTTCTTCATGTTTGTGTAAGTGTCGAATATCAACGTTTGCCAGGGAAAATGAAATAGTGTTGGTTAAAAAAAGACAGGAAATTTTTGACAGAAAGTATATTTCATTTTTATTGCTTCAAATAATTTCCTAATGCTTTTAAAGCTTGCCTTGCATGGCTGTGAAATACATGGGCAATTCATCAAAGTCACAGCAAAGGCGGGCTGATATATATATATATATATAACAGGAAATCCTGTCGCATCTACAAAACAGAATTGTTCCTGACTTTCAACATAATACCTTTAAAAGCCAAGTTTGCTAGAAATAAGCATTATAACTATATTTCGAAAACGATATCACACATCATAGCATCTGGATGAAGCCAGAAGGAACTGGAAGGATTCTGTACATTCGATCTCCTAAAATGGAGCATACACGTCCAGAAATCCAATAAGACACACTTGTAATCTGGCTCAATTAATCTCATCTCAGCTGCCTTTTGAATTTGTATCCTGATCCTCAATGCAAATTCAAAGTAAGGTAATCGTTTGTTTCAATTTATTTTCGTGAGTTTTCGTGTTTTTGTTACTTCGAATACGGGGCATATGGCATTCAATCAATCATATATATATATATATATATAGGCAGTTCAAAATAGAAAGTGCATTGTGGTCACCGTCTTAAATTTACACGATTCCCAGACTAGAAAAGATACCACTTATAGTTTAAGTAATAATTAAAGTTTAAGTGATAAGTTTAGCTGAAAACCTGCACATCAGTTAAAGCGAAGTCTGTAATAGGAAGAGTACAGAAACCTAATATGAAAGAAAAGCGGTCGCGGCATGAAGAAAGTAATAACAGGACTAACCAGCGCAGCTGAAGGAAATAGTGTATGTGAAGTATGACGGAATAATGTTCAAGTTTCAGGTTCATTCAGGTTTCAAGTAATAGAATAATAAGGGAAGATCCGCGAGTCGACTGGAGACTGGAGGTTGGGACCGTCCTGTCCCGGATTTGAATGACTGCGTCTGTGTGGCTGCATGGTTGGGAGCGAGGAACGGGGCCAGTTTTGCTAATCTTACCGTTTTGCATGTGATGTTCTGTTTTACTGTGTTCTATGTTGTTACACCGAGCATGGTGGGCATACAATGTTGACGGCTTTGCGGGTTCTCGTGGCATATCCTCAGGTTGTGTCGGTTGCTAACATAAAAGACATATTTCACTGTATGTTTCAATTGACATGTTGTAAATAAACAAACCGGAACTGAGAAGAATCTGAGCTGTCGAATGTGTTACATTTGGCATGTTTAAAGTTATTTAATAAATAATACAAAAGTATCAATAAAAATGTTTATGGTGTTGCCTAATATGTACGTGTGCTTTCATAGTTGGTCAGCGGGCCATAGGTAAGCAGCCAGATAAATTCTGGTCATTTTCTTTCCATAGTGGGTACCATGGTCATCCTGAGGTAGATGATGCTGCTCGCAATTTTATCAGTAATTTGTTGGGAAGGGAACCAAGTGTTCCACAAACAGATAGGTTTTATGCGTAAAAAGGCCGACAGCGCTCGGTCTGAGGATGATGCATAAAGGTTTACATGACACGTTCAATAGCTCCACGAATTGGTGACAACGTTGCGAAAAGAATATCATGTTGTGCAAGGTTTGGTTGTTCTGTGGAAGTTACAGCAGCGGTTTAATTTTTTTAATATAGTGTATAAATTAATTGAACGCTATTGAACACTAAAATTTGAAGAGCAATTCCGTACTCAAACGATATTTTGCCCTACGTTGCAAGAGAATTTCGGGACAAGAAACATTATTACGTTTATGTAGATACCTGATGAGAGGACATCTGAAATATTCCGTGGGGATTTGCTTTCCCCGCCAATGGATATACTTATAATAACTGAAGTGGAACATTTAGGATTCTCGCTGAAAGCATTATCCTATACTTTTCGCAGCTCAGAAAACTGAGATGCAAATGTATTGAAAGAAGCGAAAAGTTACACCTATATTACACGAGAAAGCGATGGTTTCAATGATAAAATAAGTGCTGAGCCACTCAGAAATGAAGAAGAATGAATTTCCTCGTCGAGCCGATGATGGGACTTTGAAATTCCCTAGCCAAGAGGGCTATGGATGCTCATTCGCTCAGTATATTAATGAAATAGATCGAGTTAAATATTGCGAGAATCACGAGTATGAGTTGGAAGAGGAAATATGTAGAAGTAAAACAAGGCAATGGTTTTATTTGAAAGGAGCCATTGAAGTGTAGGCTATAATTCCGCTTCTATTTCCTCCGCTTTTCTGTGATAGTTAACAGTACAGTGCACCACTTGGGTCATTTAGTAAGATACACTTTTCCAGAAAACTCTTCACTGCTCTCAGCGCTCCTTCCCCTGGCAAGAGCCACAGATCAATAACAGAGTAAGCAAAATGGACATGATAAGTAAGTGTGTACACAGACATCCAGAAACGACAAAGGTTTCTGAAAAACGGGTCAAGCGTAATCCTATCCATTATGACGCCCAAATATAAGCACCCCAACACTTATTGGTGAAGTATAATGAAGGAACAAATTGATTTGGTGTTGTATATATTATAAAGATAAATATGATTGTTTTATTTCATACCCGCTTTCTCCAAACTCTTCTTTAGTTTTTCAGTTTCTGGAACAAAGTAAATAACGCCAGGAACTTCAAGTTTCATTCTGTACAATGTCCTTTTTTCATTACTGTATCTTTAATATTCCTTCAAACATCGTGTGCCATGTTACTGAATCTAATTAATCTTTAATCGGATCATTAATATATAACTTGAAAAGTAGCTGGCTCAGCACCGATGACTGTGAAACACCACTATTCACCAGTAGCTGAGCAAAAAAATGCTTATTCCTACTTTTTTGCTTCTTCCATTATTTTCCCTAAGTTCCACGGGTTGTTATCTGTTAGCAGCCTCGTATGTGGGACGTTGTCAAAACCCTTCAGTAAATCTAAGTAAACAAACTTCAATGGCTCTCCTTTGTGTATCCTGCCTGTCTCAAGGAGACACAGAAATCTGTCAGGCAAAGTTTTGCCTTAAGGAAACCATGCCTACTTCCGCCAGTTATGCCATCTTCCACCAAATACCCCAAAGCCTCGTCTTTAATAATGAAGTCTAATATCTTGTCAAGCACTAGTGAGGCTAGCTCTCCTGTATATCCTGTCATTTGTGTACATCCTTTCTTAAAATGTGGGGTAACATTTGTCATTTTTCAGTTCTCCAAATCTATTCCAGAATATAGTGATTCTTGAAAAGCCACTACCTGTGCTTCCATAGTACCAGCAGCTACATTTTTGGGAACACTGGGGTATAGTCCATCTGGTCCAGGTAACTTACCTATCTTCAGACCTTTCCACTTTCAAGCAAATTCTCCTTGGTAATAGCGAATACACTCAGCTTACTGAAACTGCAATCAGTTCATTCATAGAAATCAAGAGCCATACGACACAGAAACCTGCCCTTCAGCCAACTATATCCGTCCAGACTATCAAATACCTTTACTGCACAAATGTTTTTTCTTTTTTATGTTTCCATTAATTCCCCACTCAGTATCTTAGTCTACTACATTCAAATTACGCTAAGGATAATGTAAATCCACTAACTGCTCTACCAGGCAACAAATCCTTTGGAGGTGAAAGATAAGCAGTAGAGTCGAACAAGCCAGCCCCATTACATTAAGAAGCTACAAAATCCATACTCTTACTATCAACGGTGGGAATGGCATCTGGGCCCCAGATAGGTGAGTAGGCAGTACAAACAGGAGTGACTATCAAGTACTCCATCTGGGCTTGAGTCGTATTTCACAACCCACTGTACAGAGATACAAGGCTAAACTATAGAGTAAGTCTGTTCCCTTTCATAGCCGCCACTTGTTGGATGAGAATTACAATATTCAAAGTTATTTGGGATTAATGGCCGGCAAGGTTCCCTCAATTAACCATATAATCATATAACAATTACAGCACGGAAACAGACCATCTCGGCCCTTCTTGTCCATGCCGAACTCTTACTCTCACCTAGTCCCACCGACCTGCATTAGCACAAGAAAATCTGCAAACGTTTCATTTTTCAGTATACATGAACATGTGCACTCAAGGACAAAGACGACGTCTCCGTCTCTCCAGCTTATTTCATTATTTAGTAAGACAATGGCTGTCACTTTGATTCGGTACAGTCTAAAAAAACTTAATTACCTTAATAGTTCTCAATTAGTTCGAAAGATTACTCATTTAATTTCTTCGTGAAGTGTTACGGTAACTCAACAGCATATTATTTTCGACACAAAGAAGTCATAATGGTGTGCTTTCCTCTGCATCAGGAAACCAGGAAGGCTAAAAGAAGGCATGAAGCTACTCTAACAGACAAGGTGAAGGATATTCCTGAGGGATTCTACAGATATGTTATGACTGAAAGGATTGCAAGGAGGAGACAGATTTTTCTTCAGCGGCTTGATCGAGGGATGACTGAGCAAGCTCGTGGACGTCAGCGAGATAGACTGGCATGAAGTTTAAAAGGAGAAAGTTTTACAGAGCGGGCGCCACGAGAGAGAGCGAAGGAGTAGAGGGAGACAGAGTAGGAGGGTTTTGGTTCAACGGGGCTACGGTGATAACGGGTCAAGCCAGGTAAGTTATCTATGAAGAATAGAAACAGCAAGTATGTCTCTGAAGCCGATGTTCTGTTCTGGGTGTCAGATCTGCGAAGCCCGGGAGACACCCAGCCCCCCGGGACGGCCACATCTGCGCCAGTTGCGTTGAGCTGCAGCTCCTTTGAGAATGGGATAGGCAACTGGAGATGTAGCTCGATGGCCTTCTGTTCAGGGAAAGTGAGGAGGTAATAGAGAGGTGCTAGAGGCAAGCAATCACGCAGGGGCCTGGGGAGACAGATAAGTGGGTAACAGTCAGGAGAGAGAAGGGTAAGAGGCAGATAGAAGAGAATATCCCTGAGCTGTCCACATTAACAATAAGTACTCCTGTTTGAGTACTGTTGGGGGTGTCCAACCTGAGGGAAGCAACAGTGACCGCTTCTATGGCACAGAGTCTGGCACTGTGGCTCAGAAGGACAGGGAAAGGAATAAGGCAGCAGTAATAGGGGACTCTATAGTTAGGGGGCCATTCTGGCGATTCTGTGGACGCAGCGGAGAAACGCGGCTGGTAGTTTGCCTTCCAGGTGCCAGGGTCCGAGATGTTTCTGATTGCGTCCACGATCTTCTGAAGTGGGAAGGAGAACAACCAGAGGTCGTGGTACGTATTGGTACCAAAGACCTAGGCAGGAAAATGGAGGAAGTTCTAAAAGCATGCTACAGGGAGTTAGGAAGGAAGTTGAGAAGCAGGACCACAAAGGTAGTCCTCTCGGGATTACTGCCTTGCCGGTGACAGTGAGTATAGGAGTAGAGTGCTGCGGAGGATAAATGCATGGATTAAGGATTGGAGCAGGGCGAATGGATTCAGATTTCCGGATCATTTGGACCTCTTTTGGGGAAGGAGTGACCTGTACAGAAATGACGGTTTGTACTTGAATCCCAGGGGAACCAATATCCTGGGAGGGTGGTTTGCAAATGCTATTGGGGAGAGCTTAAACATCATTTGCCTGGGTGTCGGAACCGAACTCAAGAGACGGAGGAAGGGGCTGTTGACTCACAAATAGAGAAAGCTTGGAGACAGTGCGAGAGCGATAGGCAAGTGATGAAGAATGAATGCGCTTAGACCGATGGTTTGAGATGTGTCTATTTTAATGCAAGAAGCATCATGAACAAAGCAGATGAGCTTACGTAGAGCGTGAATCAGTACTTGGAGCTATGATGTTGTGGCCATTAGAGAGACTTAGATGGCTCAAGAGCAGGAATGGTTATTTAGAGTGCCAGGCTTTAGATGTTTCAGAAAGGACAGGGAATGAGGCAAAAGAGGTTGGGGTATGGCACTTTTGATCAGAGATAGTGTCACGGCTGCAGAAAAGGAGGAAGTCATGGAGGGAGTTTCTACAGAGTCTCTGTGGGTGGAGGTTAGAAACACAAAGGGATCAATAACTCCACTGGGTGTTTTAATAGACCACTCAATAGTAACAGGGACATCGAGGAGCAGATAGGGAGAGAGATTCTGGAAAGGTGTAATAACAACAGAGTTGTCATGGTGGGAGATTTTAATTTCCCAAATACTGATTGGCATATCCCAAGAGCGAGGTGTTTCGATAGGGTGAAGTTTGTTAGGTGTGATCAGGAAGGTTTCCTGACACAATATGTAGATAGGCCTACAAGAGGAGAGGCTGTTCTTGATCTGATACTGGGAAATGAACCTGGTCAGCTCTCTCAGTGGGAGAGCATTTTGGAGATAGTAATCAAAATTCTATCTCCTTTACCATAGCATTGAAGAGGGATAGGAACAGACAAGTTGGGAAAGCGTTTTATTGGAGTAAGGGGAAATATGAAACTACCAGGCAGGAACTTGGAAGCATAAATTGGGAACAGATGTTTTGAGGGAACTGTACGGCAGAAATGTGGCAAATGTTCAGGGAATGTTTGCGTGACGTTCTGCATATGGACGTTGCAATGAAACAGGGAAAGGATGGCAGGATACAAGAACCATGGCGTACAAAGGCTGTTGAAAATCTAGCCAAGAAGAAAAGAAAACATTACGAAAGGTTCAAAACATTAGGTAATGATAGAAATCTGGAAGATTTAAAGGCTAGCAGGAAGGAGTTTAAGAATGAAATTAGGAGCTCCGGAAGGGGCCATGAGAAGGCTTTGGTGAGCAGGATTAAGGAAAACCCAAAGTCATTCTACAAGTATGTGAAGAGCAAGAGGATAAATCGTGAGAGAAGAGGACTAATCAAGTGTGAAAGTGGACAAGTGTGTATGGAACCAGAGGAAATAGCAGAGATAATTAATGAATACTTTGCTTCAATATTCACTACGGAAAAGGATGTTGGCGATTGTAGGGCTGACTTAAAGCAGATTGAAAAGCTGGAGCACATAGACATAAAGAGAAAGGATGTGCTGTAACTTTTGGAAAGCATCAAGTTGGATAAGTCTCCGGGACGGGCGATATATACCCTAGGCTACTGTCGGGGGCGATGGAGAAGATTGCTGGCCTCTGGAAATTAACCTTGCATTATCAATGGGGCCGGGAGAAGTTCCGGAGGATTGGAGAATTGCAGACGTTGTTCCCTTATTCAAGAAAGATAGCCCAGGAAATTATAGACCAGTGAGTCTTACTTCTATGGTCAGTAAGTTGATGGAAAAGATCCTGAGGGACAGGATTTATGAACATTTAGAGCAGCATAATATGGTTAGGAATAGTTACCATGGATTTTTCGAAGGCAGGTCGTGCCTTACGAGCCTGATTGAACTTTTTGAGGATGTCACTAAACACGGTGATGAAGGTAGAGCAGTAGATGTAGTGTATAAGGATTTCAGCAAGGCGTTTGATAAGGTGCCCTTGCAAGGCTTATTAAGAAAGTAATGGGACCTTGCTTTGTGGATCCATAATTGGCTTGCTCACAGAAGGCAAAGAGTGGTTTTAGACGGGTTATATTCTGCATTGAGCTCGGTGACAAGTGGCGTGCCTAAGGGATCTGTTCTGGACCCCTTCTCTTCGTGATTTTTATAAACGATCTGGATGAGGATGTGGAGTGATGGGTTAGTATATTTACTGATGACGCAAAGGTTGGGGGCGTTATGAATCGTGTGGAGGGCAGTCAGAGATTGCAGTGGAACATCATTAAAACTGGGCTGAGAACTGGCAGATCGAGATCAACCCAGGTAAGTGTGAGATGGTTCATTTTGGTAGGTCAAGTATGATGACAGAATATAGTATTAATGGTAAGACCCTTGACAATGTGCAGGATCAAAGGCATCTCGGAGTCCGAATCCATAGGACACTCAAAGCTGCTGCGCAGGTTGCTTAAGAAGGCATACGGTGCATTGGCCTTCATCAACCGTGAGATTGAGTTCAAGAGCCGTGAGGTAATGTTACAGCGCATCAGACTCTGTCAGACCCCACTTGGAGTACTGTGCTCAGTTCTGGTCACCCCACTGCAGGAAGGTGTGGAAACTATAGAAAGGGTGCAGGGGAGATTTACAAGGATGTTGCCCGGATTGGGGAACATGTCTTATGAGAATAAGTTGAATGAACACGGCCTTTTCTCCTTGGAGCGAAGAAGGATGAGCGGTGACCTGATAAAGCTGTATCAGATTATGTGAGGCATTGATCGTGCGGATGGTCAGAGGCTTTTTCCCAGGACTGAAATGGCTAACAGGAGAGGGCACAATTTTAAGGTGCTTGGATATAGGTATAGTGGATATGTCAGGGGTAAGTTTCTTTCGGGAGTGGTGAGGGCGGGGAATGGGCTGGCGGCGGCGGTGGTGGAGGCGGATACGAATGGCTATTTTAAGAGACTCCGGGATAGGTACATGGAGCTTAGAAAACTAGAGGGCTATGGGTAACCTTAGGTAATTTCTAAGTAAGTACGTGTACGGCACAGCATTGTGGGCTGAAGGGACTGTATTGTGCTGTAGGTTTTCTATGTTTTTATGTTTCTAAATTGGTCCTCTGGAAGACCAGAATAGTAATCCATGTGTGCAGCCAAACCAGGCGGGGGAGATCTTAAATAAATTCTTTGCGTTTGTATTTACCCACGAGACGGATCATGGACCCTGTCGAGGTTGCAGAGAAGTAGGTGTTTGCTAAACTGAGGTAAATCAGGGTTTATAAATCCCCAGTGCCTGATAAGGTGTTCCCTCGGACCCTAGAAGAGGCAAATGCAGAAATTTCTAGGGACCTTCCAGAGACGCAACAGGACTGTTCCCGCGTAGGTCCGACAAAGAGCTGGAAAAACCAGTAAGTTTTCCGAAGAGAGTAGTTGATTGGAGTCGCAACAGGCGCATCCCCGGGCAAGTCCGACAGAGCTTTTAAAAACCTAGTCTCTATAAATGTGTGACTCCGCCTAGCAGAGAAGTTATTGTGGGAGCTGTCGTCGTCGGAGTCGACTTGAGTTAGAGTAGTAAGGCTTTGGCTCAACCGGAGATTCGTTGAGAACTGGTGGAAACTAGGTAAATTCTAATTCAAATCCAGAGATGCTAAATGTATCTCTACAGAGCTAGTGTTGTGTTCTGGATCTCAGATGTGGGATCTCCAACAGCCTCTCCGATGGCCACATCTGCGCCAGGTGCACAGAAAAGCAGCTCCGCAGTGACCGTGGTAGGGAACTGGAGCTGCTGCGACTCAGTGAATTTCGGTTTGTTAGGGAAAGAAAAACAGTTATAGACAGAAGCTAAAGGGAGGTAGTCATCCCAAGGCGGCAGGAGACAGATAAATTGGTGACTGTCAGAAGAGGGAAGGGAGACCGTCAGATAGCGGAGAGCCCCCAGGTGGCCGTCCCCCTCAACAATACATTCTCCATTTTCAGTAATGCTTTGCAGCAGGGGCGGGGGGAATAACCTAACTAGGGGAAGCAACAACCGTCGTCGTTCTGGCACTGAGTCTGGCCCTGGGGCTTCAGAAGGGTCGGGAACTGAAGAGGATGGCAGCAGTAATAGGGGACTCTATAGTTAGAGGAACAGATAGGCGGTCCTGGGGATGCGAAAAGGAGACGCGGTAGTTTGCCTTCCAGGTGCCAGGGTCCGAGATGTCTCCGACGAGTCGACAATATCCTGAAATGAGAGGGTGAACAGCCGGACGTCGTGTTACATATTGGTACCAATGACAAAGGAAGGAAATTGGAAGAGGTCCTGAAAAAAGAGTAGAAGGAATTAGGAAGGAAGCTGAGAAGCAGGACCTCAAAAGTAGTAATCTCGGGATTGTTGCCTGTGCCACGTGACAGTGCGGATAAGAATAGAATGAGGTGGCAGATAAGTGCGTGGCTGAAAAATTAGAGCAGAGAGCAAGGGTTTAGGTTTCTGGATAACTGGGACGTCTTCTGGGGCAGTTGTGTCCTGTACAAAAGGATGGGTTGCAAATGAATCCGATAGAGACCAATTTTTTCCTGCGGGCAGATTTACGAGATGTTGGTTGTGGTTTAAACTAACATGGCAGCGGGATGGGAAACAGTATGATAGAATTTAGGATATACCTGCAAGTTTAGAAGTAGATGATGGGTGCAACATTAATGTAAGGAAGGACAAGCCAGTGATTGGTTACAAATGCAGAGAGAGCACCGAGTTAAATTGTACCACAGAGGCGAGATTTTAGAAGGGCGGGGAATGCGGGACTGAAGGTGCTGTATTTAAATACGTATAGCATTGGGAATAACATGGAAGAAATCGTGGCACGATTACTGATTGGTTGGTTTGACGTTGTGGGCATCAGTGGGTCATGGCTGAAACAAGGCCATAGTTCTAAGCTTAACATCAAAGCATATACTTTGTATCGAAATGACAGACAAGAAGGCATAGGCTGTGGCTCTGTTGGTAAAAGATGGAATTACATCTTTGGTAAGAAGTGACATAGGGTCAGAGAATGTTGAAACTTTATGAGTGGAATTAAGAAATTGAAAGTGTAAAAAGAGATTGTGGGAATCATAAATTGGCCTCCAAATAGTAGCCAAGATGTGTTGTTGAGATTGCAAAGGCAGCTGGAGAAGGCATGTGATAAGGTTAGAAACGCAATTGCAATGGAGGACTTCAATATGCAAGGGGATTGGGAAAATCAGGTTGTTGTCAGATCGCAAGAGAGGGAATTCGTTCAATGCCTACGAGATAGCTTTATACAGCAGCTTGTGCTTGAGCCTAGTCGTTCTTAGCTTGAGTTTTATGTAATATCCCAGATCTCATTAGGGAGATTAACGTAAAGAAAACCTTAGGAGGCAGTGTTCATAATATGATTGAATTCATACTGCTGTTTCAGAGGGAGGAGTATAACTGGCATGTGTCAGTATCGATGAGGAAAAAATGAAATTACAGAGGCCTTAAAGAGGAGCTTGTCGAAGTGGATTGCAGTAGGATACTGACGGGGATCACGGCAGAGCAGGGTTGGCTGAAGTTTCTGAGAATAGTTCACAAGGCACAGGATAGATATATCCCACAGAGGGTGAAGTTCTCCCATGGTAGAGGGACAACCGTGGCTGACAAAGGAAGTTAAGGACTGCATTAAAGCCAAGGAAGGGGCATAAAAGGCAGTGGAAGGTTGGATGATTGTGAAGCTGAAGAGATAGCGAATGCATTCGCCCTGATCTGTCAAGAATCACTTGATTCTGGCATGGTCCCGGAGGAACAGAAAATTGCACATGTCACTCCACTCTTTAAGAAGGGAGGAAGGCAAAAGAAAGGAAGTTATAGGCCAGTTACCCTGACCTCAGCGGATGGGAAATAGTTAGAGTCTATTATTAAGGATGAGGTTTCGAGGTACTTGGAGATTAATGGTAAAATAACAAGGTAAACTCTTATGACGTTACGTGAAATATACTGACATATATACAGTGACAGTGAGTGGGAGTAAATGAGGCCTTTTTCTGTTTGGTTACTGGTTTTAAGTGGTGTTCCTCAGGGGGTCAGTATTGGGACCGCTACTTTTCACAGAGTTTGTCAATGATTTAGATAATGGAATTGATGGCTTTGTGGCATAGTTTGTGGGTGATACGAAGATAGGTGGAGGAGCAGGTGGTGCTAATGAAGCAATGCGATTCTAGCAGGACTTAGACAAATTGGAGGAATGGGCAAAAGGAAGTGTCAGGTGGAATACATTGTTGGGAAGTGTATAATAATATTTTGGTAAAAGGAACAATAATGAGGACTATAGCCTAAATTGGGAGAAGGTACAAATATCAGTGGTACAGAGGGACATAGCCGTCTTCGTGCAAGACTCCCAAAAGCTTCATTTCCAGTTTGAGTGTGTGCTAAAGAAGGCAAATTCAACGTTGGCAGACTGCGATGAAAGCTAACTTGTTGAACATATTTAAGGCAGAAGTGTTATGGTCCGGTCCGTGAAGTCCACATTCAGATTCACAGTCCGGTCCGTGGACTCAGGACTCCGGATCTTCGAGCTGTCCCTTGTTTTGGTTCAGTTAATCATAGGCACCTGATTCCCATCTTGGGGCTTGGAATATAAGTAGCCTTGGGGTTGGGTGTGGGTTGCTGGTTTGTCTTGTCAAGATTCCCTGGGAGCAACCTGCCGGTGGTAGGCTAGTGTGGCCACTTGCCATCTTTAGGCCGCGTTGAAGAACCATCGCTTCATGGAGACTTGCTGTCGGTATTCAGAGCTGTCCTTGCAGTATGGATTCGGCTGTTTCCCGGGTCAGCTGAGTGGCTGCCAGCCACTCCGAGCTAGGTAGGGATCCGGCTGTTTCCGTAGCCAGCTGAGGTTGCTGGCCGAACTAAGACTTGGAGCAACCCCGAAGCAGAGATGGAACTGTCTGTCGTTCTTTGATGTTTCTCTCTTCTTGTCCTCGCGTCCGTGGGGTATGTCAGGCCGTTCTGCCGTTGCCCTGCGGGGGGGATCTGTTTTGTCTTGTCCTCGCCTCCGTGGGGTAAGTCAGGCCGTTCGGCCGTTGCCTGCGACGGTACCTGTCTTGTCTTGTCCTTGTCTCTGTTGGGTAGGTCCGGCCGTTCTGCCGTTACCTGACGGAGAGACCTGTCCCACCTTGGTGTCGAGAAGTTAAGTCCCGGCTTGTCTACGTATAAGTCCCGGCTCTATGTCTGTATGCTGTCCTGTCTCATGTTGTTGTCGTGTTAAAGATGAGTTCCGGCTTTCTGAAGGATAAGTCCCGGCTCGATGTTTGATGTACAGTTCCCGGTCTGTCTCTGAGCTCCAGCCTCCGAGTTATCATTCTCCATATTCCAAGACCCAAGACTCCAGCCTGCAAGCCTCAAGACCCTAGATCCCAGCCTGCAAGCCTCAAGACCCTAGATCGCAGCCTGCAAGCCTCAAGACCCAAGACCCCAGCCTGCAAGCCGATAGACCCAAGACCCCTGCCTGCAAGCCGATAGACCCAAGACCCCAGACTGCAAGCCTTAAGAGCCAACACCCCAGCCCCAAGCCTCAAGAGCCAAGACGCCAGCCTCAATCCTCAACAGCCAAGACCTTAGCCTCAAGCCTCGAGAGCCAAGACCCTAGCCTGTCTCCAAGCTCAGGCCTCTAGACCCCAGCCACGTTCTGTCCTGAAGCCATGTCATGTCCTTGCCAGGTTCTGGGGTCTTAGCCCGAGGCAAGAACCAAGTTCTGGATCCTTGTCCAGTCTCTGGCTCGGAGTCCAAGCCTTGTCTCCTAGTCCATTGTTTCTAGTCCTGGTCCCGCTTTCCTTAGCCCAGGCTCGTAGTTCTTACCTCCTTGTCCGGGTTTCTTGTCTAGTCCATGTCCTAGCCCAAGTCTGCGTTCTTGTCCCTGCTCCTTGTCTGTATTCTGTCACGTCCCTACTCTAGTCAAGTCCTGTTCCTTGTACTTCAGTGTCTGTGTCTTGCATTTGGGTCCTTTTCCAACGCCCCCATTGTGACGGAAAATTGTTAGTTCAGGGCATCAAAGCATATGGCGACAAAACAAGTGTATGAGGATGAGTGAGTCCGGGATTAGCCATGTTGCAATAGCGGAGCAGATTCGATGGGCTAAATGGCCTAATTCTGCTCCTATGTCCTATGGTCTTATAGAAGACTCTCTGACTCTCTAACAGTGGTGTCTGAAAAGAGGATGCTGTCCAGGTTCCATGCCATCTAGGACAACGTCTCCCATCCATTACATAATGTACTGGTTGGGCACAGGAGTACATTCAGCCAGAGACTCATTCCACCGAGATGTAACACAGAGCGTCACAGGAAGTCATTCCTGCCTGTGGCCATCAAACTTTACAACTCCTCCCTTAGAGGGTCAGATACCCTGAGCCAATAGGCTGGTCATGGACTTATTTCCTGGCATAATTTTCATATTAAATATTACAATTTAACTATTTATGGTTTTATTACTATTTAATTATTTATGATGCAACTGTAACGAAAACGAATTTCCTCCGGGATCAATAAAGTATGACTATGACTATAACTATATTAAAGCCTTTTCGAGCGACAGGAGATATACCAGAGTATTGGAGGATAACCGTTGATCGGTTGTTTAAAGAAGGCTCTGAACATAAAACAGAAAATTTTAGGCCGGTGAATCTGACATCAGTTCTGGGAAAGTGATTGCAGGATATTCTAAGGGACCTGATATATGAGTATTTAGATAGAATTAACTGATTTAGGATAGTGAGCATGCCTTCGTACGTGGTAAGCCATGTCAAACCAAGCGATTTTCGAGGAGGCAACCAGGAAAGTGTATGAAAGCAAGGCATTGGGTGTTGTCTACATGGTCTTTACTGAGGTATTTGACCAGGTCCCGCATGGGAGGTGGGTCAGGAAGATACAGTCAGTCGATCGGCATTCGGGATGAAGAAGTAAACGGCTTTGTGGGAGAAGCCTGAGAGTAGTAACAGAGGGCTGGGTCTCTAAGTGAAGGCCTGTGACTAGTGGTGTGCTGCAGAGATCGGTGCTGGTGCTTTACTGATTATCATCTATATCAATGATCTGGATAATAATGTGATCAACTGGGCCAGCAAATTTTCTGATGACACCAAGACTGGAGGTGTAGTGGACAGTGAGGAGGGTTATCATGGCTTGCAGAGGGATCGATATCAGCTGGAAAAATGGGTTGAAAAATTGCAGATGAGATTGAATCCAGACAGGTGCGAGTTTTTGCACTCGGGCAGGGCCAACCAGGGTCGGTCGTACACAGTAAACGGTGGGGCACTGAGGAGTGTAGTAGAACAAAGGAATATAATAATACAGGCCCATAATTCGTCCAGAATGGCGGTACGGGTAGGCAGGGCCGTAAAGAAAACTTTCGGCACATTGGCCTTCCTGAATCAACGTATCAGGAGATGGAATGTTGCGTTGAATGCATAAGATGTTGGTGAGGCTATCTACAAGGAAGATGTAAGCAATGTTGAAAGCGTAAAGAGAAAATTTATAAGGATGTTGCCGGGTCTGGAGCGCCTCAGTTATAAGGGAAGATTGAATAGATTTGGACTGAATTCTTCAAAATGTAGGAGATTCAGAGATTTCATAGAGGTATACAAAACAAAAAGGGCTTTTCCACTAAGGTTGGGTGGGACGACTATCAGAGGTCATTGGTTAAAGGTAAAAGGTGAGAAGTATCTGGGGAACATGGGGGGCAACTCCTTCGTTCAGAGGGTCTAAGAGTGTGGCATGAGCTGCAAGCGCAAATGGGGCATATGAGCTCAGTTTCAATGTTTAAGAGAGGATTGGATAGGTACATTGATAGCAAGCGTATGTAGGGTGATGGTCCCGGTGCATGTCGATGGGAGTAGATTGCTTAAATGGTTTCAGAATGGACTAAATGGGCCGAAGGTTCTGTTTCTGCGCTATACTTCTCTATGACTCTATGATCTAGGGCTCTATTACCTTTGGTCGCTGTTTCAGCCTCTTTCTCTGTTCAAAATACACAAGATAATGCACTTGATTATGAAGGATAACGAACATAAAAGGATGCACGGGAAACTACTCAGATGTAATGATGAATCAGGTGTAAAAATAAATCACGCAGATTTCCATTTCCGATCGGATTTTTTCTTGAATCTTCCAAAACTTGAATATATTTCAGAAGTTGATTTGAAACCTCTCCAAAGCACGCGTTATGTTTCGAATGAATAGCAAATAGTGTCTCTCTCAGAGTTGAGTTGAGTGCAATTGAATAGGAAATTGTCACTGTATTTTGCGAATGAAGTGGATATAAGTCGTTTCTTCTCACCTAAATCTCTTATTTTCTTCTTTTGTGTTCTAGCCTCTAAAAACGAAATGATGCAGTTTAATAATTCTGAAAATACCCATATGTACGGAATAGGGTATCACGAGAATGGAAATGACATATTGTTTGTGGAAGATGCGACTGGATTTTTAAAGAGAGGAGCAAAGTGATGGCAAAATAACTGCTGACTTCTAAAGTAAAATTATTGCACATTGTTGATATGTACTCTGATCAAGAAATATGTATTGAGGGGGTATTAATTTAATATACCCGATTGAATCATTAAAGTCCTTTAGATATTCTACCGAACCTCCCTCGAAAAGTTGTAAAAGTTTAAAAAACACTTTTATACTCTCAATCAGCATGCATATAAAAGACTATGCCACAGTTTTATCTGAATCTTCTACCGAAGATCCAGGAAACTGGAATTGGTGCTAGATGTTGCATGAATTTTGTAGTTTAGTTGGACATTTAGATTATTGTCTCCGTGTCAGCCAGCAGGTGCCGATATATAGTCGGCAAGTTTTTTTTTATGAACAGGCCTCCTGCTTTCCATCCCATTATGATTCATGTGTTTCAATTGTTTCAATTAAATACTTCTTTAATGTGACAGTACTTGCCTCTGCCATCTTATCATCCACAGCTGAGTGAAAACAAGAGTATTTAAAGACCTTTATAACCCTCAGGTTCTGCCGGCTGCGCAAGTCTACGGAAGACAAACTCTGGCCCCACCAGACGTATGAGATTGAGGTGCAAAACCTCCTTTTTGTGTGGTTGCTGCGTGATGTGTCACCCTGTTACAAATCCGTTTCATGAAATAACAGGCAGTACACTTTAATTAAACATTTAGTTTTATTATTCTTAATTTGACTAAAGGGTTAGTAAAGTAAAACAAAAAGAAAAGGGCCCATTTTAATGAAACAGTCTAATGTACACAGTTGGAGTTCACGGTTTCCCTTCCACTGGTCCCCCATCGATTTCCCCGGGCTTCGTCGGTTCCCGGCACGCTCCAAGTCCACTCCTTTCTGGTGCGTACGAGCTCTTGTAGCATCTTCTCTCTTCATCTTCCGCAGAACAAAAACTCCAGATCACCTCGGTCTCAGGCACACATCAAGAAAAGAAACTTTTCCTTCATTGCACGGCGCATATTCCAAAGCCCTCGTTATCTCCAGCCAAAACCATTGTTTTGCTGTTGCTACAGAAATAACCATTATATTAGCAGTAAAACATTTCCCAGAGTGTTACACCTTATTGTATAATTATATTAATCCGTTAGAAAGAGGAACTTCAGCTTTGTCATAAATAACGGACAGAGAACGCGTAGCAGATAGCAGATATTTTGCCTTTTATATCCAGCACATAGAATATGAAGAGGATGGTTATGATAAACAACATACATAGAGCTGTAACATTGCTGCTGTCCTGTTATATTGTATGCCCTTGGCATACGTATCCAGTATCTGAAAATCTCGCTCTCTATCAGTGTATCTGCTTCTGTTACTGCATTCAGGGGTCCATGGTCAGGAACACATCTGCGAATCTCCTTCCACTTAAGCTAACTAATCCTCTTAAAACGCATCACTTAGGTTTATTCGGGTATAAATCCCATTCGTTTATAAGACCATAAGAACATAAGACAAAGGAGCAGAAGTCGGCCATTCGGCCCATCGAGTCTGCTCCGCCATTTTGTCATGAGCTGATCCATTCTCCCATTTAGTCCCACTCCCCCGCCTTCTCACCATAACCTTTGATGCCCTGGCTACTCAGATATCTATCAATGTCTGCCTTAAATACACACAATGACTTGGCCCGTGGCAAGAAATTCCATAGATTCACCACCCTCTGACTAAAAAATGGGCGCCCTTTAATCCTTAAGTCATGCCCTCTCGTACTAGACTCCCCGATCATGGGAAACAACTTTGCCACATCCACTCTGTCCATGCCTTTTAACATTCGAAATGTTTCTATGAGGTCTCCCCTCATTCTTCTAAACTCCAAGGAATACAGTCCAAGAGCGGACAAACGTTCCTCATATGTTAACCCTCTCATTCCCGGAATCATTCTAGTGAATTTTCTTTGTACCCACTCCAACGTCAGCACATCCTTTCTTAAATAAGGAGACCAAAACTGCCCATAGTACTCCAAGTGAGGTCTCACCAGCGCCTTATAGAGCCTCAACATCACATCCCTGCTCCTATACTCTATTCCTCTAGAAATGAATGTCAACATTGCATTCGCCTTCTTCACTACTGACTCAACCTGGAGGTTAACTTTAAGGGTATCCTGTACAAGGACTCCCAAATCTCGTTGCATCTGCGAATTTTGAATTCTTTCTCCATTTAAATAATAGTCTGCCCGTTTATTTTTTTCTGCCAAAGTGCATAAACATGCATTTTCCAACATTGTACTTCACTTGCCACTTCTCTGCCCATTCTTCCAATCTATCCAAGTCTCTCTGCAGACTCTCCGTTTCCTCAGCACTATCAGCCCCTCCACCTATCTTCGTATCGTCAGAAAACTTAGCCACAAAGCCATCTATTCTATAATCTAAATCGTTGATGTACAATGTAAAAAGAAGCGGCCCCAACACGGACCCCTGTGGAACACCACTGGTAACCGGCAGCCAACCAGAATAGGATCCCTTTATTCCCACTCTCTGTTTCCTGCCAATCAGCCAACGCTCTATCCACGTATGTAACTTTCCCGTAATTCCATGGGCTCTTACCTTGTTAAGTAGCCTCATGTGTGGCAACTTGTCAAAGGCCTTCTGAAAATCCAAATATACATCCATTGCATCTCCCTTGTCTAGCCTACTGGTAATTTCCTCAAAAACTTGTAATAGGTTTGTCAGGCAGGATTCTCCTTTAAGGAATCCATGCTGAGTTCTGCCTATTTTGTCATATGCCTCCAGGTACTCTGTAACCTCATCCTTGACAATCGACTCCAACAGCTTCCCTACCACCGATGTCAAGCTAACAGGTCTATGATTTCCGTTTTGCTTTCTTGCCCCCTTCTTAAATAGCGGAGTGACATTTGCAATCTTCGAGTCCTCTGGAACCATACCAGGATCTATCGACTTTTGAAAGATCATCGCTAATGCCTCCGCAATCTCCACAGGTACTTCCTTCAGAACACGCGGGTGCATTCCATCTGGTCTGGGTGATTTACCTACCTTTAGACTATTCAGCTTCCTGAGAACTTTCTCTGTCGTAATTGTGACTGCCCACACTTCTCTTCCCTGCCACCCTTGAGTGTCTGGTATACTGCTGATGTCTTCCTCAGTGAAGACTGATGCAAAATACTCGTTCAGTTCCTCTGCCATCTCCTTATCTCCCATTATAATTTCTCCAGCATCATTTTCTATCGGTCCTATATCTACTCTCACCTGTCTTTTACTCTTTATGTACTTAAAAAAGCTTTTAGTATCCTCTTTGATATTATTTGCTAGCTTCCTTTCATAGTTAACCTTTTCTCTCTTAATGATCTTCTTAGTTTCCTTTTGTAAGGTTTTAAAAACTTCCCAATCCTCTGTCTTCCCACTAATTTTTCCTTCCTTGTATGCTCTCTCCTTTGCTTTAACTTTGGCTTTGACTTCTCTTGTCAACCACGGTTGCACCCTTTTTCCACTCGAAAATTTCTTCTTTTTTGGAATATACCTGTCTTGCAACTTCCTCACTTCTCTCATAGACTCCAGCCACTGCTGCTCTGCTGTCCTTCCCGCCAGTGTCCCTTTCCAGTCAACTTTGTCCAGTTCCTCTCTCACGCCACTGTAATTTCCTTTACTCCACTGAAATACCGACACATCAGATTTCGGCTTTTTTTTTCGAATGTCACAGTGAACTCAATGATGTTATGATCACTGCCTCCCAAGTGTTCCTTCACCTCAATCTCTCTAATCACCTCCGGTTCATTACACAATACCCAATCCAGTACAGCCGATCCCCTAGTGGGCTCAACAACAAGCTGTTCTAAAAAGCCATCTCGCAGACATTCTACAAATTCTCTATCTTGAGATCCAGTGCCGACCTGATTTTCCCAATCCACTCGCATGTTAAAATCCCCCACAATTATCATAACACTGCCCTTCTGACAAACCTTTTCTATTTCCAGTTGTGATTTATAGTCCACATCCCTGCAGCTGTTTGGAGGCCTATAAATAACTGCCATCAGGGTCCTTCTACCCCTGCTATTTCTTAGCTCAACCCATAAAGATTCTGCACCTTCCGATCCTATATCACCTCTTTCCAATGATATAATATCACTTCTTACCAATAAAGCCACGCCTCCCCCTCTGCCTACCTTCCTATCCTTCCGATACACTGTATATCCTTGGACGATCAGCTCCAAGAGACATGCATCCTTTAGCCAGGTCTCAGTGATGGCCACAATATCATACCTGCCAATCTGTAGCTGTACGACAAGATTATTCCTTACGCTGCGGGCATTTAAGTATAACACCTTAAGACCAGTATTTGATACATTTCGCTTTGATTTCACTGCAACTTTTTTCTCTCTTAATGACCTTCTTAGTTTCCTTTTGTAAGATTTTAAAAACTTCCCAATCCTCTGCCTTCCCACTAATTTTTCCTTCCTTGTATGCCCTCTTCTTTGCTTTAACTTTGGTTTTGACTTCTCTTGTCAACCACGGTTGCATCCTTTTTCCACTTTTTTGCACTGCAACTCATTCCAATGGCTACAAATTTGCCCATCACCTGCCTGTCTTTCCTGGCATCTTTACTGCTCACTATCTTAAATTTCTTTCTGTTTTCCCCTTCCTCCGCTCTGTCATTCCGGTTCCCATCCCCCGGCCAAATTAGTTTAAACCCTCCCTAACAGCTCTATTAAACTCTCCCGCCAGGATATTGGTCCCCTTCGGGTTCAGGTGTAACCTGTCCTTTTTGAACAGGTCATACTTCCCCCAGAGAAGATCCCAATTATCCAAGAATCTGAAGCCCTGCCCCCTACACCAGTCTCTCAGCCACGCATTCATCTGCCTGATCCTACTATTCTTGCCCTCGCTAGTACGTAGCACAGGTAGCAATCCCGAGATTACTACCCCGGAGGTGCTGCTCAGCTTCCTTCCCAACTCCTGGAAATCTCACTTCAGGACCTCCTCCTTTGTCCTATCTATGTCATTGGTACCAACATGTACCAAGAAAACTGGCTGCTCACCTTCCCCCTTCAGGATATTCAGGACCCGATCCGAGACACCCCGTACCCTGGCAACTGGGAGGCAACACACCATGCAGGTATCTCGATCGGGCTCAAAGAATCTCCTGTCCGTTCCCCTGACTATGGAATCCCCTACGACTACCGCATTTCTCTTCTCCGTCCTTCCCTCCTGCACAACAGTACCAGCCTCAGTGCCAGAGACCCGGTCACCGTGGGCGTCCCTTGCCAGGTCATCCCCCTCAACAACATCCAGAACAAGATATTTGTTGCTGAGGGGGACAGCCACAGGTGTGCTCTCCACTATCTGGACATTTCCCTTCCCTCTCTTGACAGTGACCCAGTTTTCTGACCCCTGTAGCCTAAGGATGACTACCTCTCTGTAGCTCCTGTCTATCACCTCTTCACTTTCCCTAATAAGCAGTAGGTCATCAAGCTGCAGCTCCAGATCGCTAACACAGTCTCTGAGGTGCTGTATCTCGGTGCACCTGGCGCAGATGTGGCCATCAGGGAGGCTGGAGATCTCCCAGGATTCCCACATCTGACACCCCGAACAAAGTACTAACCCTCCAGGCATGCTACCTAATTCTACAGGAATGAAACAGGAAAAATAAGTATCCTCACCCACTTACCTCGCCAAACAAACGAACTTTTTAAACAGTTAGCTCGCACCGTTAGCTATGTGAGACCTGCTGTTCCTGTCTGTCCGGGCCGATTAGCGAAAGGGGGGCGGGGAGGAGAAAAAAAAGAGTTGGCCCTTCGCTCTCGCCTCTTCCCGTTTACCGTGGAGGCCCATTGCAGCCAAACCCCTAAACTCTGCTCCCACTCAATCCGCTGCCAGCTCCGGCAGCTGCCCGCCGTTTTGGGTGGTCTCCTTTTTAAACTCTCCTCGCTGTCCTGTTGACGTCACGCGCCTGCACAGTCTCGTCCTTCTTGCACTCGAAGAAGGTTTTTTTAAAAAGCTGCCTTCCTTCAGAATTCAGCTCCCACGACACTCTGTAGTCCCGATCCAAAAGAGAGCGTTGGCAGCAACCTGTCTTTTTAAACTCTCCGCGCGGTCCTGTTCTGCCTAACTTCTCAGGTAATAAATACTGTCTTGTGCCAGGCAAATACCCTTTGCATCACCCACAACAGAAATGCTGGTGTCATCTACTACATAACCCTTCCTACCTCCTGCATTCCCATACAGATCATTGTCTATGTATCAAGCAGTAATGGGGTCATCACCGATGGCAGTGCTATACTCTGTTCACAGGCGTCCAATCAGAGAAGCAAACTTCGACCATCATACACTGCTTCATATCACTCAGTTAGTTTTGAATCCAATTTTCCGTAATGTCCATCCACTCTTAACTCACATGTGCATATTATTCATATCGCTTTTTTCAGATGTACCTATGCACACTTGCCCCACTTCAATTGCCCTTAATGGAGAGGTCCAGATATTATTACCCATCCTCCTGCCCATTCCAAACTACAAAATGATCACAAACGCCAATTGTTTCAAAATACCCTTGAAACATTCAGAATGTATTGTTTTTTTTTCTTTCCGGTGGCATGTAAAAACAAAATTAAACCAACAAATAATGAAAAACACTATGTGATATTGGCTGCTGAGAAAACATGCTAGATATTTACCTAGACACTAGACTCTAGAATACTACAGCACAGTACAGGCCGTTGGGCCTTCGATGTTGCTCCGACCCATATATTCCTAAAAAAAATGTACTAAACCAACACTACACCGTAGCCCTCTATTTTTCTTTCATCCATGTGCCTGTCCAAGAAACTCTTAAATACCTCTAATGTTTTAGCTTCCACCACCATCCCTGGCAAGTCATTCCAGGCACCCACAAACCTCTGTGTAAAAAACTTACCCCTAATGTCTCCCCTAAACTTCCCTCCCATAACTTCGTACATATGCCCTCTGGTGTTTGCTATTCGTGCCATGGGAAACGGGTACTGGCTATCCACCCTATCTATGCCTCTCATAATCTTGTAGACCTCTATCAAGTCCCCTCTCATCCTTCTACGCTCCGAAGAAAAAAGTCCCAGCTCTGCTAACCTTGCCTCATAAGACTTGTTTTCAAATCTAGCAACATCCTGGTAAATTTCCTCTGCACACTCTCCATAGCTTCCACATCCTTCTTATTATGAGGTGACCAGAACTGAAAACACGTGTGGTCTCACCAGAGATTTGTAGAGTTGCAACATGACCACTCTACTCTTGAAATCAATCCCCCAATTAATGAAGCCTAGCATCCTATAGGCCATCTTAAATATCCTATCAACCTGTGCAGCGACCTTGAGGGATGTGTGGAATTAAACCCCAAGGTCCCTCTGTTCATCCACACTCATAAGTAACCGACCATTAATCCTGCACTCAGCCTTCGGTTTTGTCCTTCCAAAATGCATCAACTCACACTTATCGGATTGAACTCAATCTGCCACTTTTCTGCCCAACTCGGCATCCTGTCTATATACTCTTGTAACCTTCGACAAACTACGACTCCATCCACAGCTACTCCAATCTTCGTGGCATCCGCAAACTTACTCACCCATCCTTCCGCCTCTTCATCCAGGTCATTTATAAAAATCACAAAGAGCAGGGGTCTCAGGACAGATCCTTGCGGCACTCCACTAGTCACTAACCTCCAGGCAGAATACTTTCCTTCCACTACTACCCTCTGCTTTCTTCCTGTAATCCAATATTTTATCCAAACAGCCAAGGTTCCGCCGATCCCATGCCTCGTGGCTTTCTGGATGAGTCTCTCGTGAGGAACCTTGTCAAATGCCTTGCGAAAATCCATGCAGACCACATCTACTGCCCTACTCTCATCACTTTCTTTTGTTACCTCTTCAAAAAACTCAATTAGGCTCGAGAGGCACGACCTTCCCTTCACAAAGCCATGTTGACTATCCTTGAGTAGACTGTTCTTCTCCAAATGCTCGTAGATCCTATCCTTAAGAATCTGTTCCAATAGTTTGCAGACCACAGACGTAAGATTCACCGGTCTATAGTTTCCAGGACTCTCCCATTACCTTTTTTAAACAAGGGAACTACATTTGACATTCTCCAATCCTCCGGCACCTCCCCTGCAGCCAAAGAGGATTCAAAGATCACTCACTTTCCACCGCAACCTGGGTATCACGTTCGGCCCTGGAGAATTATCAATCTTGATGTTTTTAAGAAGATCCTTTGTCAGGCTAGTGTTCATTGGTTGCAATTCAGCTTTCACAGCCATTATACCCTCAGTATTTACCAACAAGCTCTCCACCCCCAGGGCTGTTTCTCCCTCTACAACTCCATTCTTCATCGGGACACCACGGTCAGTGCAGCTCGAAAATAATATCTCCTCCCAGAAGACAATGAACACTGATGCACCATAAGGATGTGTAGTTAGACCACTCCTCTACTCTCTCTACACCCACCACTGTGTGTCTTGCCACAGCTCAAGTGCTATCTATAAATTTGCTGATGACACAATTGCTGTTGGTAGAATTTCAGATGGTGCCAAGAAGCCGTACGGGAGTGAATTATATCAGCTGGTTGAGTGGTTTCACACTAACAGCCTTTCACTCAACGTCAGGAAAACTAGAGAATTGACAATGGACTTCAGGAAGCGGAAACTAAGGAACACACACCAGGCCTCATCAGGGGATCAGCACTGTATTGGGAATCACTTTAGAAAAAATGTGTAATTTACATTGCTCAGATCAGGGGAAGAATGTGCTCAGCACATAAATGCCAGAACTTGTTGGCAGCAGCAAATGGCCTGAGTTTACTTTCCTGTTGAAGTCTGTAGTGGGCGTGATCATAAGTTGCACTTCATTATTATTTGAATTTGCTAGTATCATCGAAGAAGCAGAAGAAATGGGCCAGAATAATAAGTCCTGTGTTTGTCCGAGTGTTATCAAACGGACAGATCATAACGAACTGAGAAAGTTGATAAATGGGTTTGGGTAACTTTTGAACCAAGTGTTCATACTCAAGCCCCTCTCAAACTACAGAAAATATTGTAGAATGTTCCTCGTACACAGATAGAAATCATAGAAAATATTCAACAGCTCAAAAAGTGAACGAAAATCATGTGCAAGATTATAATTAGTAGGTGCCCTGCTACTTGTAAGATAAAACAAAACAAGAACAGAGCTAGACTTTAGTAATTTATTGCAAGAAAGCTGCATTGAAAACACAAAATAAAATTGGCACTGTACTTATCTTTGACCTCACATGTTTTCGACTTTTTCCAAAAGAATATGTTCACCGTATCCATTGTATGTTCAAAAAGATGTATGTCTAATAGACGGATTCGCCGGTGTACTTACTGAGGAAGTTTGCTTTCTACAAGAATAGTGACAGCCCTCACAGCTGAATGATGCAAATTAGGGCAAAATATTATTTTACGTAATGTTGGTGGAATATCCCAGATCTTATCTACATATCTCCTTCTTCTTATCTCCACGCTCAATTGCAGTGTATCCTTCCTTTTCAGAAACAAAGTAATCAGACCATCCGGCCAATATGTAAGAAATATTGGCTAAAAAAAATCAAATAGTGACTTACCTCGGCAATAAAATGTATTAGATTTAATCAACAATTGATCCATAGTTCTATAATTAAGGGTTGAAATGGCTAAATGGAAGACTGCAACGCCATGGAGATACAAGAGACCTGAAAAGTAGAAATCTGAAGCAAGACTTTGATGGAACGACTTTGTGGCTCGAGAAGCAGCTGTTGGAGGAATAAAATAGAGGGGCATTTTCTTCAAATATCTTTCTACTTTCATCTTTGTTTTTTTTTTCTCGACAACTGCGTCCCTTCAGCGGATTGCTTGTGACTGCAACGCAATGTACTGGCAATGATTGTGGTGCAGCAAAACTAACCGACGATTTTCGAAATCGGATTTCCAAAATTACAGGCGATTTTCCTCAAGGATTACAAAGATGACTGACTAAAACCTTATTGTCATAAATGCCATATCTGGGCCAATTTATACATTACCGATCTTCGCTTCTTCAATCTCAGCCTCTATTCGTATAGAATACACAAAATAACATGCTTGATTATGAAGGACAAACGACAAAAAAGGAACTTAAATGGATCTACTGAGATGTATTGATGAATCAGGTGTGAAAATAAATCACATATATCCAGTTCTGATCTTTTTTTCTTGACGTTACCAAAATTTGAATGTATTTCCGAAGTTGATTCAAATCATTTCCAAAGCACACTTAAGTTTAAATGAATAGATAAAGAAAATCTCTCTCAGAATTACGTTTAATGCAATTGAATAGAAAGCTGTTGCTGTATTTTGCGAAGGTTGGGAAATAAATCGTTTCTTCTCACCTAATTCGTTTACTTTCGTCCTCAGTCTTCCAGCATCTGAAAACAGAATGATCCAGTTAAACAATTCGGAAAATTCCCCTGTATAGGAAATAGTGTGTTAGGGGATGGAAATGGCTTATTAATTGTCGAAGATGCGGCTGAAATTTTAAATAGAGGGACAAAGTGATGGCCAAATAGCTGCAGACTTGTAAATAAATATTGCCCACTCTTGATATGTACTGTGACCAAGAACTATATATTGAAGAGGCATTAAGATAATTAACCCAATTCAACCACTGAAGTGCGTTCGATACTTTACTAAATCTCCCGAAACCTCGAGTTGTAAATGTTTAACAAAACTAATTCACACGCGCAATCTAGACTTGAGGCATTTAATTCTGGAGATCAAGAATGCTACAAGAGGTTCAGATATGATCTCGGGAAAGCCATCTCACAGCTAGACGTAGAGATTTCGGGCTAGGAACGCTCCACATCTCTGGCAGGGCTTAAATGCCATAACCTCCTAGTAAGCTAAATTTTGCGATATACATTTAGAGATAGCAGAGCTTCGCTTCCCGATGAGCTCACGCCTTCTATGCTCACTTTGACCACCATAACAGGGAGGAAAAATCGCACACCCCCATGCTCCCGATGATCCTTTGATATTTGTATTTGAAGATGACGTGCGGGTTTCCTTCAAGAATGTGAATCTCAGGAAAGCATCCGGTCCATACAGAGTAACTGGACGAGTACTATAGGACAATAAGATGTAGGAGCAGAAGTAGGCCACTCGGCCTGTTAAGTCTGCTACGCCATTCAATCATGGGCTGATCTAGTCATCCCCACTCCCCTGCTTTCACCCTTTGATGCCCTGGGTAACTAAGAACCTATGTATGTATGCCTTAAATACACTCAATTACTTGCCACCATAGCCGCCCGTGGCAACAAATTCCACAGATTTACCACCCTCTGACTAAAGAAATTTCTCCACATTTCAGTTCCAAAAGGACGTCCTTCAATCCTGAATTCGTGCCCTCTTGCCATAGAATCCCCCACCATGGGAAATAACTTTGCCATTTCTAATCTGTTCAGGCCTGACCAAATGGCTGGTGTATTCACGGATTATTCACGGATATCTTCAACCTCTCACTTCGGCAGTGTGTGGTACGCGCCTGCTTCAAGTAGGCTTCAATCGTACTGATGCCCATGAAGAGCTTGGTAACCTGGCTCAACGACTAACGCCCAGTGGCATTACGTCCATAGTAATTATGAGTTTTCAGAGGCCGATGTTGAAGCATATCAGATCCTGTCTGAGTGGCGAAGTCTACAACAAATGCCATTGTCTTGACTCTTCACACAACTCCGGAAATCTGGACAGCAAAGATGCATACATCTGAATGTTCTTAATCGATTATGATGAACACGTGGTACAATACGTGAAACTGTGACGTTGTGGCCATTACAGAGACTTGGATGTCTCAGGAGCAGGAATGGTAGCTGAGTGTGCCAGGCTTTAGATGTTTCAAAAAGAACAGAGAGGGAGGCGAAAGAGGCGAGGGCGTGGCAATGCTAATTAGGGATATTGTTACGGCTGCAGAAAAGGAACAAGTCATGGAGGGATGGTCTACTAAGTCAGTGTGGGTGGGAGTCAGAAACAGGAAAGGGGCAATAACTCTACTGGGTGTTTTTATGGACCCCCGCCCCCCAATAGTAACAAGGATATAGAGGAGCAGTTAGGGAGACAGTTTCTCGAACGATGCAATAATAATAGCGTTGTTGTGATAGGAGAAGTTAACTTTCCTAATATTGATTGACATCTCCTTAGCGCAAGGGGTTTAGATGGGTTGGAGTTTGTTAGGTGTGTTCAGGAAGGTTTCCTAACGTAATATGTTGATACGCCAACAACAGGAGAGACTTATTTGATCTGGTATTGAGAAATGAACCCGGTCACGTGTCAGATCTCTTGGTGATAGTGACCACAACCCTATCTCCGTCACCATGATGTCGGAGAAGGATAGAGGCAGACAATTTGGGAAAACATTTAATTGGTGTAGGGGGAAATATGATGCTATTAGGCAGTAACTTGAGAGCATAAATTAAGAGCAGATATTCTCAGTGAAATGCGTGGCAGAAATGTGGCAAATGTTCAGGGAACATTTGCATGAAGTTCTGTATGGGTATATTCCATTAAGGGAGGGAAAGGATGGTAGGGTTAAGGAACCATGGTGTACAAAGTATGTAGAAAACCTACTTAAGAAGAAACGAAAAGCTTACGAAAGGGTCAAGAAACTAGGTACTGTTAGAACTCCAGAAAATTACAAGGTTGCTAGGAAGGAGCTTAAGAATAGAATTAGGAGAGCCAGAAAGGGCCATGAGAGGTTTTGGTGAGCAGGATTAAGGAAAACCCCAAGGTTATCTACAAGTATGTGAAAAGCAAGAGGATGGGCCGTGTGAGAATAGGACAAAACATGGAATCGGAGGAGGTAGTGGAGGTAACTAATGAATACTTTGCTTCAGTATTCACCAGCGAAAACGACCTTGGAGATTGTGGAGATTATTTACAGCGGTTTGAAACGCTTGAGCATATGGACCTTAAGAAAGAAGATGTGCTGGAGTTTTTGAAAATAATTAAGTTAGATAAGTTACCGGGTACGGATGAGATATAACCCAGGCTACTGTGGGAAGCAGGGGAGGAGATTGTTGAGCCTTTTGCGATGATGTTTGCTTCATCAATAGGGACGGGAGAATAAAACCAAAGGATTGGAGGGTTGCAAACGTTGTTCCCTTGTTCAAGAAAGGAAGTAGAGATAACCCAGGAAATTATAGATCAGTAAGTCCGACTTCAGCGCTGGGCAAGTTCTTGAAGAAGTTCGTGACAGGCAGAATTTATGAGCATTTGGAGAGACATAAACTGATTAAGGATAGTCAGCATGGTTTTGTCAAGATCAGGTCGTGCCTTACGAGTCTGATTGAATTCTTTGAGAATGTGACAAAACACATTGATTAAGGTAGCGCACTGCATGTGGTGTATATGGATTTCAGTAAGGAAATTGGTGAAGTTCCCTATGCAAGACTCCTTCAGAAAGTAATGAGGCCTGGGATCCAAGGATCAAATAACTGATTGTGTACTTTCGGAGAGGGAAACCAGACGTCCATGAGCCAGTAATCATCGGAGGATCAGAGGTGGAGAGGGCCAGTAACTTTATATTCCTGGGTGTCACGATCTCAGAAGACTTGTCCAGGAGACATCATAAAAATATAATTGCAAAGACAGCACAGCAGCGCCTCGACTTCCTCGGTAGTCTGCGGCGATTCGGCATGTCATCAAAAACCTTGCCAAACCTTTTTAGATGTGCGGTGAAAAGTGTGGTGAGCTGGCTATATTACAGCCTGGTATGGAAACACCCATGCGTTTGAGCGGAAAATCCTACAAAAGGTAGTGGATTCGGCCGAATGCATGATGGGTAAAACGTTCCCGACCATTGAGCATATCTACATGACACGTCGTCGTAGAGAAGCAGTATCCATCATCAAAGATGTTTACCACCCAGACCATGCTCTTTTCTCACGGCTGCCATCAGCTAGAAAGTACTAGTGCTTCGGGACTCGCACCACCAAATCCAAAATCAGTTACTACAACTCACCCATCAGGCTCCCAAACACAGGGGGTATAACTACATTCATTTAAGGACTCTTTTTTCTTATTATTTCATGCTCGTCATTTATTGCTATGTATTTATATCTACATTTGCAGAGTTTGTTGTCCGTTGATACTCTTTACAGCTACTGTTATGCAGATCAGATAAATATGCCCGCAGAAAAAGGCATGTGGTGACATGTATGTACTCAGATAATAAATTTTACTTTGAATGTTACTTTGAACTTTGAATCTTCAGTCGTATAACAGACTATGCCACGTTTTTATCCGTGGCTATACAAACAAAATTAAACCAACAAATAATGAACATCCATCCGCGATATTAGGTGCTGAAATGTCATGCTGAATTTATACCTACGTCAAGCTACTATTCATTGATTACAGCTCAGTGTTCAACGTCATCATACTTTCATTATTTACCGACAAGCTCCAAAACTTGGGCGTCTGTTTCTCCCTCTACAAATGGATCCTTCACTTGCTCATCGATAGACCACCCAGTGCAGATCGGAAATAATATTTCCTCCTTGCTGACAATCAACACTGACTCACCTCAAAGATGTTTGCTTCGACCACTGTTCTACTCTCTACGCCCAACACTATCTGGCTGGCCACAGCTCAGACGCCATCTCTAAGTTGGCCGATGACACAACTATTGTTGGTAGAATTTCAGATGGTGACTAGAAGGCGTACGGGAGTGAGGTAGATCTGCTAGTTGAGTGTTTTCGCACAAGCAACCCTCACTCAACGTCATGAACACCAGGGATTGCATTATGGATTTCAGCAAGAGGGAATCTAGGGAGCACGAAGTACCCTGATCAAAATATCAGTAGCGGAAAGCTTGAGGAGCTTCAAATTCCTGTGTGTCACCATATCTGAAAATCTACCGTGGGCCCAATATACTGATGCAATAACAAAGAAGGCACGACAGCGGCTATATTTAATTGGGCGTTATAAAGGACTTGTCATGACAGCAAAGAATCTCGCAAATGTCTGCAGATCTACAAATGTCTAATTGGTTGCTTTATAGTTTGGTATGGAGCGACCACTGCACAGGATCGCAAAGGGTTACTGAATGTGTACACACAGCCAACTGCATCATGGGTACTAGCGTCCTTAGCATCGAGAACATCTTGAAAAGACGATGTCGGAAAAAGGCAGCATCCGTCAATGAAGACCCCCATTACCCAGGACACAACCTCCTCTCATTGCTATCATCAAGGGGGTGGTATAGGATCCTGAAGACACATGCTCAATCTTTTACGCACAGCTTCGTCTCCTTCGAAATTAGACTTTGAATGGAAAATGAACTATGTACACTGCCTCGCCTTTTTCATTTTGCTCTCTTTAGGAACTGCTTACTTAATTTAATTTTGAATACATACTTTATTGTCATTTATAGTTTATTATTATGCATTGCAATGACCTATTACCGCAAAGCAACAAAGTTCACGACATACGCCAGTAGGATTAAACCTGATTTTGATACTGATTGCATGAGGGGCTGCAGAACACAAACATAGAAAAGTGGAATATAAATAACATGAGCCGGTTCCGCTGAATTCTTTATTACAGCGTTGTGAATGATTTGTGGTATTAATGCGTTATGCTCTAATCTTGGTGATATTGGAATCAGAATTATTTTGTTTTACCACTAATGTCTGTCGAGAAATTTGTTGATTTATAGCAGCAGCTGAGCGTAAGACATAAACAAAATGAACGGAATTTGCAATGAAGAAATAAATAGTGCAAAATAGGAATAGTGTTTATGGGTGTAACGGTCTTTGCCCCAACTGACCCCCCCCCCCGTTGCCTCGGGTGAATAGCCGTCGACCCCGCCAAACAGTGCAAATGCTTTGGTGCGGATAAGGTGTGAGGCGCCCAATGATCATCCAAGACACAAATATCAAACAATATACCGAGTGCTAGTAAAGAATTATACTTTATAGCAAGTTTTGGTGATGGGTTAGTAGCAACAACTAAAAGAAAGAGCTCCACATAAGTAACTTATCAGTCTTGTGCACATAATATTTTAATACATTGGAGCTCACGCCTCCGATTCCATCCACAACGTCCTTCCGAGACTCCGGCCAACATCCGAACCCCCGAGGTCCTGCATCTGCCGCCCTGGAACCGCACGTCCGTCCTCTCTGCTCGCCTCCTTGAAAAAGCCCGCGCTCCTCAACTCAGTACACACATACAGGATAACATAACATGACTTCCATTGGCTAGCAAATGAATACAATTTCCACTATTACTAAGTATAACATAGAAACATAGAAACATAGAAAATAGGTGCAGGAGTAGGCCATTCGGCCCTTCGAGCCTGCACCGCCATTTATTATGATCATGGCTGATCATCCAACTCAGAACACCGCCCCAGCCTTCCCTCCATACCCCCTGACCCCCATAGCCACAAGGGCCATATCTAACTCCCTCTTAAATATAGCCAATGAACTGGCCTCAACTGTTTCCTGTGGCAGAGAATTCCACAGATTCACCACCTCCTCTGCTGAACTCTGAATTTCTCCCAGTCCTCAGGTGAGCCACTTTCTCTGGCTAATTTGTATGCTGCTTCTTTGGAATTGATACTATCCCTAATTTCTCTTGTCAGCCACGGGTGCACTACCTTCCTTGATTTATTCTTTTGCCAAACTGGGATGAACATTTGTTGCAGTTCATCCATGCAACCTTTAAATGCTTGCCATTGCATATCCACCGTCAATCCTTTAAGTGTCACTTGCCAGTCTATCTTAGCTAATTCACGTCTCATACCTTCAAAGTTACCCCTCTTTAAGTTCAGAACCTTTGTTTCTGAATTAACTATGTCACTCTCCATCTTAATGAAGAATTCCACCATATTATGGTCACTCTTACCCAAGGGGCCTCTCACGACAAGATTGCTAATTAACCCTTCCTCATTGCTCAAAACCCAGTCCAGAATAGCCTGTTCTCTAGTCGGTTCCTCGACATGTTGGTTCAAAAAACCATCCCGCATACATTCCAAGAAATCCTCTTCCTCAGCACCTTTACCAATTTGGTTCACCCAATCTACATGTAGATTGAAGTCACCCATTATAACTGCTGTTCCTTTATTGCACACATTTCTAATTTTCTGTTTAATACCATCTCCGACCTCACTACTACTGTTAGGTGGCCTGTACACAACTCCCACCAGCGTCTTCTGCCCCTTAATGTTACGCAGCTCTACCCATATCGATTCCACATCTTCCTGGCTTATGTCCTTCCTTTCTATTGCGTTAATCTCTTCTTTAACCAGCAACGCCACCCCACCTCCCCTTCCTTCATGTCTATCCCTCCTGAATATTGAATATCCCTGAACGTTGAGCTCCCATCCCTGGTCACCCTGGAGCCATGTCTCTGTGATCCCAACTATATCATAATCATTAATAACAATCTGCGCTTTCAATTCATCCAACTTATTACGAATGCTCCTTGCATTGACACACAAAGCCTTCAGGCGCTCTTTTACAACTCTCTTAGCCCTTATACAATTATGCTGAAAAGTGGCCCTTTTTAATGCTTGCCCTGGATTTGTCGGCCTGCCACTTTTACTTTTCTCCATAGTACTTTTTGTTTCTACCCTCACTTTACACCCCTCTGCCTCTCTGCACTGGTTCCCATCCCCCTAAACATGCTGTTACAGAGAACCCCTTGCGCAGCAGTTAACAGTACGAGAAGCCATTTTAGTTTAACACTTCAGAGAAGCCATTTTGCTAATAAGCAATTGACAGTTGACAGTCCACCTAGTATTACTGCGAAGCCTGCATAGGATTATGGAAATTCCAATGAAACTGCTTCTAAAACGTTGTGCGTGTGTATATCCAGGCTCCTGTGCCTGCTCTCTGATTGTGGTAAAGAGAAGAGCTCATGTCGCGGATGGCGAGGGTACTTATTGGTGTTCTTGTTCTTTAGGCAAAGACTTTTGAAGATCCTGCTGTCTAGAAAATTCTGGTCACAATGACTCCTTGAGCGAGCTCTAAGAGATAATAACTGAATTCGGGAGAAACGAAACCGGAAGTCCACGAGCCGGTCTTCAACGGGAGATCAGAGATGGAGAGGGTCATCAACTTTAAATTTCACGATGTTAACATTTCAGAGAATCTGTCATGGGTCCAAAACGTAATTTCCATTGTGATGAAAGCACTGAAGAGCCTCTATTTTCGGACAACTTTGAGAAGATTCGTAATGTTATCTACAACTTTGCCAAATTCTATAGATGGAGAGCATATTAATTTGTTACCTCCGATAGGGTATGGAAACACCAATGTTCTTGTAGGAAAAGCCTACAAAAAGTAGTGCATACTGCTTAATCCATCGCGGGTAAAACTCTCCCCGCCCTGGAGCACATATATACGGAGCGCTATCGCAAGAAAGCAGCATTTATCGTCAAGGACCCCCGCCATCCAAGCTATACACTCTTCTCGCTACTACCATCAGGATGAAAGCACAGGAGCTTGAAGGCACGTGCCATCAGGTTTGTGCACAGTTGTTACCCTCAGTCATTAGGCTCTTGAACGAGAGAAGAGAGATTCACTCAGCTTTACTCAATTTTTCTACCAATTATGCCCTCACTTTCAAAAACTTTTCATCTCATGTCCTCCATATTTACTGCTTACTTATTATTTTTCTTTCTCTCAGCTCAAGCTTCTAAAATCTGAGTGGTGGCGTGGCTAAGAACATTTATATCTCAATTGCTAGGGACTTTCGTAATTCTAGTGGTGTTTACTATTGCGGAATTTTGAAGCTTTACCAAACTATTACTGTGCCCACCTAATTGTTTAATGCCATTTTCTTGTGACTTTGGGATGATAACAGTTGTAGTTATTTCTACTGGGCTATGTATACCGTGTTCATATTCTGTAGTCTTTCATTTTCATCCTCAAATTAGGTATATTTCTTGTGTTCTTCAGTTATTGATTTCAGAATATTATCTATGTTTGGAATGGATATATCTATTAAAGAAGACGTTCTTGCTTGTTCATCATCTAATCTACTATCGGTATAGTTATTATGAATTGCCCCATCTGTAATAGTATTTCAACCAGTAGGGTGTATCTTGACTCTAAACCTGAATCAGTCTTGTATTTATAGTAATATATAGTATCTTTTATAAGTTTATATTTCAAAGCAAGATTTTTGTGAATGATATATGCCACTTGATTGCGCCTACGTAAGTAATCAAATTGAGCTAAACTGCTGCAGGACACTGTAATGTGTGAGATTTTTTTCTGCTTCCTCTTGGAATATTCCGCTTTATCGTCTTGAACTTGTTGGTATTTTGTTATGCATTTTGATATATTTTGTGTTAGCTGCCTGTTCCTGTACTGCCACATAGAAACACTCTGTTTTTGGGAAGAGGTCTCCAAATCTGACCAAGTGTACAGCGCTTCCATGTCGACATCTATTCAGCTCAAAAAGTGGTGAAGCCTTGACACCATAAGCTCTTTAGGCATAGGAACAAACTTAAGCCATTTCGCCTATAAAGTCTGCTCCGCCATTCAATCATGGCTGATCCTTTTTCCCCTCCTCAGCCCCAGTCACCGGCCTTCTCTCCGTAACGTTTGATGCCGTATCCAATCAGGAACCTATCAAGCTCTTCTTTACACATACCCAACGACCCGTTACAACAAATTCTACAAATTAACCACCATCTGGCGACAGAAATTTCTACGCTTCTATGTTTGAAATGGACGCCTCTATATCCTGAGGCTGTGCCCTCTTGTCCTAGACTCCCCCACCATGGGAAATATCGTTTCCACGTGTACTCTGTCTAGGCCATTCAAAATTCGAAGGGTTTCAATGAGACCCTCCCTTATCCATCGAAAATTCAACGAGTACAGACCCAGAACCTTCAGACGTTCCTCGCAAGATAGCCCTTTCATTCCCGAAATCAGCCTCGTGAACCTCCTCTAAACCCTCTCCAATGCCGCATATTATTTTGTAGGTAAGGAGACCAAACCTGTTCACAATACTCAAGCTGAGGCTTCCCCAGTGCCTTATAAAACTGCACCATAACCATAAGATATATAAGCAGCTGCTCTTGTATTCTAGCCCTCTTGAAATGAATGCTAACATTGCATTTGCCTTCCGCACCACCGACTCAACCTGCAAGTTAAACCTTTAGGGTGTTCTGCTCAACGACTCCAAGTCCCTTTGTATCTCAGATTTTTCGATTTTCTCCACATTTAGAAACTATTCTGCACATTTATTTCTCCTACCAAAGTGTATGACCATATATTTTCCAACATTGTATACCATTTTCAACTTTCTTGCCCATTCTCCTAATCCGTCTAATTCCTTCTGCATCTTACCTGTTTCCTCAACACTACCTGCCCCTCCACCAATCTTCGTATCATCTGCAAAGCAATCGTTTTCATCATCTAAATCTCGTCCTATCTTGCCCTATCTTGTCTTGTGTTACCAAGTACTCCATAACCTCATCCTTAGCAATTGACTCCAACATCTTCTGAACCACTGAGGTCAAGCTAACAGATATATAATTTCCTTTCTGCGGCCTTCCTCAAAGAGTGGAGTGACATTTGCAATTTTACAGTCCTCTGACATAATGCCGGACTCCCAATGATTTTTTGGAAGAGCAATACTAATGTCTCCGCAATCTCTACCGCTACCTCTTTCAGAACCCCAGGGTGCAGTTCATCTGGTCCTGGTGACTTACGCACCATTAGGTCTTTCAGCTTTTTCAGAACCTTCTCCCTTATAACAGTAACTACACTCACTTCTCTTCCCTCACACCCTTCAGCATCTGGCTAGTGTATTCCATAGTGAAGACTGTTATAAAATACTCATTTAACTCATCTGTCATTTCCTTGTCCCCCGTTATTATACCTCCAGACTTATTTTCTAGCGGCCCGATATCCACTCTCATCTCTCTTTTATTTTTAACATACTTGTAAACGATTTCACTATCCACTTTGATACTGTTTCATAACTTGCTTCCATATTACATCTTTTCCTTTCTATTGATTATTTTAGGTGTTCTCTATAGGATTCTAAAAGCTTCCTAATCCTCTATCTCCCCAATAATTTTTGCTTTGTTGTATGCCCTCGCTTTTGCTTTAACGTTAGTTTTGACTTCCCTTGTGAGCCACGGTTGTACCATTTCGACATCTGAGTATTTCTTCGTTTTTTGTAATAACTCTATCCTACGCCTTCCTCATTGTTCCCGGAAACACACGCCATTGCTGTTCTGCTACCATCCCTGCAAGCACCTCCTTCGAACTCCTCTCTCTTAGCACTGTATTTTCCTTTTCTCCAGTAAAATACTGCTACGTAAGCCTTTACTTTCTCACCGTCAAATTTCAATTTGAGCGAAATCATATTGTGATCACTTCTTTCTAAGGGGTCATTTACCTGAATCTCCCTAATCGCCTCTGGTTCATTACAAAACTCCCAATCTATTATAGCTGATCCCCTGGTAGGCTCAACAACAAACTGCTCTGAAAAACCATCTCGCAGGCATTCAACGACTCACTTTCTTGCCATCCAATACCAAGCTGATTTCCCAATCGACCTGCATATTGCAATCTCCCATAAATATCATAACATTGCCCTTTTGACACGTCTTTTCTATTTCCCGTTGTAATCTGCGGTGAACATCGCATTAGGGTTAGGGCTAGGGTCCTTTTACCTTGCAGTTTCTTAACTCAACCCACAAGATTTCAGCATCTTCCGATCCTATGTCACGTCTTTCTACTGATATGATGTTATTCTTTACCAGCAGAGCCACTTCACCCATCTGTCTACCTGCTTATCCCTCTGATATAACCTGTAACCTTAGAAATTCAGCTCCCAACTACAGCCATCCGTTAGCCGTAATTCGGCAACGACCACAGCATCATATCTGACAATCTGTAATGGTGCAACAAGATCCGCCTTATTTCTAACAATCCCTGCTTTGAGATATAACGCTTTGACTATTCTACATGCTACCCTTTTTGATTCTTCCATGGAGTCTTCGGTGGAGGCTCATGTTCTTCCATTGTTTAACTTTTTCCTCTATACTGATAGTTTCTTCATTTTTCAAGGTTGTGTTTTCATATAAGTTTAGTAATGTGTTTTTATATTATTAGCATTGGACATGCTAGCCTGGACTACTGAATCATGTTTCAGTTGATGAAAATACATCCTTCGAAGTTTTGTCTAACTAATGTGTAAATGTTTTAATGTTTCTGAACCATGTTCCTTCTTCTGTCCTCGGTAGTGTCAATCTAAATGCGCTCGATTGTACATAGTGCTTTCACTTCAGTTCTTATTTTTCTTTCTAAATCTTTCAGATCAGTTTCGCACAAAGATACTATGGCAAAAAAAACGTTATATGTGTATAAAGAAAAAGTTTTCTGCCTTTGTTATAATTCTGTTACTGAGTACTATTTGGTAGATTTTTTTCATCCTTAAGTAACATCTGTTGGAGTTTTCTCTTTATTTCTCTATTGTCCTTTTTTTGCTTGTTGATATCACGGATACTTATGTGTTTCATATCCAACCATCGGTGATATTGTATCCTGCTGCCCTGTTTTATATTCTTCCAGCTCTATTGCGCCTTTCTTTATGTTTAATTTTCTGGACTTCTCTAGCTCTAAGTTCATGTTTATATCTTTGGAGAATAGTTGTACTATTTCAGTTAATTGCTTATGCTCTTTACTGAAGAAGGAACGTGTAATTTCAGACTGTGCATCTATAGAGGGTGTGTCAAGGTATAATTTGTTATTACTGTTTTTTTTTCCTTTTTGTATTTCCAGGTTTTTCTTTTTTTGCACCTTAGTTGCTGTTCACCTTATTGGGGGCGGTCATTCGCTGATTCTGAAATGTTTCTTGTACTTACCTTTATTTCCCGCAGGAAAATGTCCGTGTTGTGTGTATATATATGAGTGTGTGTGTGTGTGTGTATGTGTGTGTGTGTGTGTGTGTGTGCTTGGATCATACATTTACTTTGAACTACAGTTTCACACTTCTGACCGTAACTTTTGCAGCAAATGAAGGTGGTATTTTCTCTTGATAGTCCATCATGTCAGGGTGGTGCTCAATGTCGCAGAACCTGAGGCTCCGCCATTTTTCGTGCTTCGTCAAAAATTAACCTTTTAAATAAAGCAAAGGTGCCGTTGCTAAGCAATGATAACATACCTCAACTTCTTTCTCTCTTCTGTTTGCGAGATGAGATTATCGCTGAGGAAACTCGAGAAGATTGACTCAGCAACACATTTGTCCTCATTTGAATCCCTTTCAACACCTTTGAACATTCACTCCTTTAACACCAGAGCAGTCGTAGTATTCATAAATATGCGCGGAAACAAGAAAAAGTAAATTAATAATTTGTCAAAAAAAGCAATGGGAATTGGGACACTGTAATTCACTATTCTGCCAAACTTCCATTAGTATTTCCCTTCCACCCCCAACTTTAAAACGCATCTAAAAATATTTGCTATCATACATCAGGTGTACTTCAAATTAAGTCATGCCAACTCAGGTATACAGGCTCTGGCTGTAGTGCCGAAATTATTCAGGTATGCAGATTCTGGCTGTGGTGCCGAAATTGTTTAATTCAAAGAGAAATTGTGAGGGCTCAAGGTATCGTTTCGCGCATCAAACTTCATGAAGTGATCGCTTTATCAGTAGTAGATTTTATGTTTATTAATGAGCCATTAATAGTGTGATTAGAACCAGAAATTGAACCATAATTTCGAACTTTAAAATTAAAACAATATGACAAAAACGAGTTTGGTATTTAAAGTTATAAGTATTAAAATATTGGTGGTCAAAAATATATGCAGGAACGCTGAACATTTCATATGGAACTTTGTTTACGTCATGAATCAGTTTTGCGTGGTACTATGTGTTTACCTTAACTGTGTTCATTTATGTATTATGAACTCGGATTAAAAAGTGTTTTCTTGCTCACCTGTTCTTTTCAGATCTTTGAGTTCTGAAATTGAAAACGAGTTTTTGTCTCGTAACATAAGGAAAGGAATTGAAGCAGCAGGGATGTGGTTTTTGAGGAGGATGCAAAGAATATCATGGACGAAGCGAATACCTAACGAGAATGTCATGAACAGAGCAAACACAAAAGGAGAAATATTGTATGAGATCATGAAAGGGCAACGTAACTTCATTGGACATGTGATTAGGAAAGAGGAGCTAGAATGCACGGTAATTATGCGAAAGATTGAAGGGAAGAAAGCAAGAGGAAGACAAAGACAAATGATGATGGAGACAGCAGCTGGAGAACTGGAAATGAATACCAATGAATTGATCCAAACACCCAAAACAGGAGTGTGTGGGCCATGGCAGTTAAAGCTCAAACTGGGCACGACACCTGATAATGATGGTGATGATGATTGTCTGATTGGTAGGAGGCAAAGAATGGGAATAAAGCGAGCCTGTTCTGATTGGCTGCTGGGGACTAGTGGTGTTCCACAGGGCTCTGTGGCGGTACCGTTTAGTTCTACATTATACGCCAATGACTTGGATGACGGAATTGATGGCTTTGGTGTCAGGTTTGTGGACGATATGAAGATAGGTGGAGGGGCAGATCGTGTTGAGGAAGCATGGTGGCTACAGAGGGACTTGGATTTGGAGAACGGACAAAGGATTGGCAAAAGAAACACAGTATCGGGAAGTAGGTGGTCATGCAATTCAGGAGAAGAAACGATAGTGTAGACTATTTTCAAAGTGGAGAGAAAATTCAAAAACTCCTAGGTGACAAGAGAATTGGGAGTCCTCCTTCAAGATATCCTGAAGGTTAATTTGCAGATTGAAACGCTGGTGAAGAAGGTAAATACAATGTTAGCATTCATTTCGAGAGGACTAGAATATAAAAGTAAGGATAAAATATTCAGGCTTTATAAAGCACTGGTAAGGTCCCGCTTATGTACTGTGAGCAGTTTTGGCAACTTATCTAAAAAAACGATGTGCTGTCGTTGGAGAAGTTTAGGAGAAGGTTTACGAGAATAATTCCTGGAAGGTAGCGGTTACCGTATGAGGACTGATTGACGGTCTGGGTCTGTACTCACCGCAATTCAGAAGAATTGGAGTGTCTCATTGAAACCCATCAAATGTCTAAAGGCCCCGATAGAGTAGATATTGAGAAAAGGTTTCCTATGGTGGTAGAGTCTGGTACCAGAGGACGCAGACTCAGAATAGAGGGACGTCCATTTAGAACGAAAATGAGGAGGAATTTCTTTAGCCATATAATGGTGAATGTGGCTGTTGTACAGGCCAAGTTAATGGGTATATTTAAGTCGGGGAGGGGAGGGAACGTCGACTCAGGACTCGAGAGGCCTGCGTCGGGCATTTTCATGCCTTACAAGGCGCAGATTGGAAGTCTGTGTGGGGTGCCACTCCTCGCACAGACACTGGAGCAATGTGTGGTTAAGTGCCTTGCTCAAGAACACAAACACAATGCCACAGCTGAGGCTCGAGCCAGCGACCTTCGGATCACTAGACGAACGCCTTAACCACTTGGTCACATGCCCAACACAAGACGGAGGCTGATAGATTCTTGATTAATTATGGAATGCTGGGTTACAGGAAGAAAGCAAGAGATTAGGGATGAGAGGGAAATGGATCAGCATGATGAAGTGACAGAGCCGACTCGATGGGCGAAATGACCTCTCTTGTATCTTGTGGTCTTATGGGTTTATTATTTGAAAATGCTGGCGATAGTGCGTCACAAGCAAACTTAGATTATCTTTAGATATGTCCCAAGAAGACAAATGTTACTACCCATGTACTACGTACTACTTTAGTGAAGTTCCTGATTGAATGTTCTGATTTTTACAGAGACAAATTGAGATCATCCTTAAGGATTCTTCACTTAAGCTCTATTAATTTTGTTACTGCCGATCATCTCACTTTCTTTCAAATTTCAAATTCATTCTCAGCGACTTATGAACAAATTGTGCGTGATAAGGACGTTCCCACCGCGCTCATTTATTGAATAATTGTACTGTCGCCAATAGGAATCCAAAAAAATAGGTGAGGGAAGAAATTATAACAAACTCATTCATATGAAAGCTTTTTGGAGTACCAAATAGTATTTATTGCAGTATCCGAGTATTCGCACACTAGCACAGAATAATAGGAGCAAAAATATTTGTCCGAGCCAGTGCTGAAGGTAGTATTGCGGGGAAAGGAAAGGCCCGTGGTATTTATTTTGGTCTGTTGTGTGGGGAAAAGACACAACGGAACCAAACATGTCATGCTAAGCTGTAATGGAAGAAAGAAACGTCTGGTATATGAAGACATTAACCTTAATCTGAACCTTGGTACAATCTCAATAAATAATAAGCTGTGCCTTCCCCCGGAAAAATCACAAATCACAAATGATCCCGTTCTAATAATAACTTCTAATTCGGTTGAACAACTGTGTGTTTAAATCGTAAAAATCCACGGTGATATATTACTTACCGTTTTCTTTATCCCTGAGAGACTTTTCTATTCAAATAGGGAAAACATATTTTAAAAATCCAATTGTCGTGCAAGATGCTTCAGTATTTATTATGATGGGTTATCTGAAAATATGGACTTTATAGATAGAATCACACCAAAGCAGCTGCGTCAAACGACACAATATGAATAGAGGACGTATGAAATAGAGCTGCTGGAAAACAGTGTGCTTATTACCTCTGAGGAAAGGTAAAGTTATTCGGTCTATGTTGAATACTTCAGCTGCAAATTATTTACAGAATTCCTGCAATTTTGTATCTTCTTTAAGATTTAGTGCATCGTCTACGACACAGCTTCTTTATCAACACTCCTTTTAGGCATTGTATACTTCTCGGCGCCCCCATAGTGTGCAATATGTCTACCAAATGTTAAGATGATAAAATTATTCTGCTTGAATTTTTTATTTGTCTTGAAAGCTGACCTGCACAGTACCTGTGCACTGCACAGCAGCTTCGATAACAATCTTGTACTTGAGCTTGATGGTTTTTTAGCAAAAGTTGAGATAACTGACTCAAACCGTGACAGCAAAATGTTTAAGTCCCTGTGCGTAACAATGTCCAAGCGGCTTCTGTTTTTATGGGTATGCAGGTAACCGCACTATAGCCGCTTTCAACAAGCTAGGAGGATGGAAATGCAATACAGAATAGCTTAACTCCTCTCCAAAGACCAGGAGTCTTCATATGACAGTGTAGCCACAAACCACGAAATCCCAGCATTTTTGTTTCTTCTTCATGCTGAATTTCGATAATTTCCTCTTACAAGCTCGCTTCCTGTTTTACCATCTTGCGAAGAAATCGGTTAATTACCCAGTCTAGAACGTCCAGATCGTTCAACTCCTTGAACCGTCTCTGAAAATCCTTCTTCAGTAACTGCAGATGTTGTAAGGACGTGGCTGCGGGGGAGGGGAACGGACCCAAGTGCTGGACACAGGCACGGAGGCAGGATCGAGAGGCATTAGCACAGTCGTGAGCGTGGAATAGGTATCCAGGAGAGTCTTGACACGGAGACGAGGTTCATGTAGAGAATCCAGGAAAACGATGTGGAACTTGGAACTGACAGCATCGTTGTCAGTTGAAAGAACCATGAAACGAGGTTACTCATACAAGAGTGGACCAACGAACTGACAGCTCCTTGTTGTGATACAGGGTTTTTAATCCTGCATTTACTGAGCAGGTGTGCGTAATTAGTGGAACTGGGAATGATTGGAAATCAGACGAAAGGATTGAGGCCCAATTACTGAGGTAATAGCAAGGTGGGGAATTGCGAGACAGGACCATGACAGTACCCCCCCCCCCCCAACGGGAGCCTCCAGGCTTATCTAGATGGTCCCGATGAAAGTCCTAGATGAGGAAATGGTCCAGGATGAAGGAGCGGGGAACCCAGGAACGCCCTTCTGGACCGTACCTTTCCCAGTCTACCAGGTATTGGAAACCCCTGCCCCGACGGCGCACATCCAGTAGTCGTCGGGCAGAGTATGCCGGATGGTTGTCGATCGTCGGCAGCTGGGAGAATTTCAGTCGGAGGGCACAAGGGGCTGATGGAAACTGGCTTTAATTGGGAAAGGTAGGATGGATGCGCATAGATCCTGGCAGTTTAAGTCGGACTGCTGTGGGATTGATGACCCTTTCGACCTTGAGTGGTCCCAGGAAGCGAGGGGCGAGCTTCCTAGGTTCGTTTTTGAGCGGGATATCCTTGCATGAAAGCCACACTATCTGCTCAGGTCGGTACTCAGGCGCCGGAGTCCGGTGTCGGTCGGCGGTCTTCTTATTGCGATTTGCGGATCTAAGTAGGGCCATGCATGTCTCCTCCCAAACCTTAAGGCACCGATCGATATGGTTCTGAACAGACGGCACAGCAATCTCCTCTTCTTGCGCAGGGAACAGCGTGGGTTGTTACCCCAGGGAGTACTCGAATGGAGACCTTCCAATGGCAGGGCTCACCACAGAGTTGTGGGCGTACTCAACCCACGGGAGGTGGTCGCTCCAGGTCGACGGGTTGTTTGCCGTTACACAATTTAGCATCGCCTCCAAGTCCTGGTTGACCCGTTCCGTCTGCCCGTTCGTCTGGGCGGATGACAGGCTAACGGATGCACCTAAGGCTTGACAGAAGGCCTTTCATACCTGCGAGACGAACTAGGGACCTCGATCTGATACGATGTCCGGGGGGATTCCGTGGAGGCGGAAGACGTGGCGGACGAGAAGATCTGCGGTTTCTTGAGAGGAAGGGGGTTTAGGGAGGGCTACAAAGTGCACCGCCTTGGAGAACCGGTCTAACACGGTGAGGACAGTCGTCTTTCTGCGGGAAAGGGGTAGATCGGTGACGAAGTCTAGGGCGATGTGCGACCAGGGATGACCAGGGACAGGTAGAGGACGAAGTAAACCCGCAGGTGGCCGATGAGCGGTTTTTCCACGGGCACAGATGGAACATGCCGAGATATGGGAACGGGTATCCGCCTCCATGGAAGGCCACCAAAAGTGTCTTTTCAGGAGAGCTAGGGTCTGAACACTCCCGGGGTGCCTCCAGTCTGCGCCTCTATTCTTCCAATGCTAGCTTGACCGTCAGTAGTTCCCGATTCCCCACGTCGTAATTCCGCTCGGCGGGGGACAGTCGGCGAGAAAAGAAGGCACAGGGGTGTAGCTTTTCGTCCGAACTTGGCCGTTGGGACAGGACTGCTCCTATCCCGGAGTCAGTCACCCACAATGAATTGGCGGAAGTGTCCGGGTAGACCAGGATGGGAGTGGTGGTGAAACGCCTCTTTAGGTTAGTGAATGCCGAATCAGTCTCGGAGTCCCAACAAAAAGGTGTGATAGGTGAGGTAAGCCGGGTAAGATGGGGGGAGAGCGCCACGCGACTGTCGTCCCTGATAAATCGGCAGTAGAAGTTCGCAAACCCCAGGAATCGCTGAAGTTGCTTGCGGGTCGTGGGCTTAGGCGATTCTTCCACTGCCGGGACCTTCTCGGGGTCTGCTTTCACCTGCCAGCTCTCAGTGATATAGCCCAGGAAGCTGACCGAAGGAACGTGGAACTCGTATTTCTCAGCCTTCACAAATAACTGGTTTTCCCACAGTCTCCGGAGGACTAGAAGGACATATGTTCCTGGGGGCTGCTAGAAAATATCAAGATATCAGCGAGGTACACAAATACGAAGCAATTAATAAAGTCCCACAGCACATCATTGATTAGGGCTTGAAAAACGGCGGGAGCATTGGTAAGGCCAAACGGCATGACCAAGTACTCGAAGTGGCCCGGCGATGTATTAAAGGCCGTCTTCCACTCGTCCCCCTCTCTCATCATGACTAAATGGTATGCGTTAAGAAGGTCCAACTTTGTGAAGATGGTGGCTCCATGCAGTAGTTCAAAAGCCGAACTAATGAGGGGTAGTGGGTACTTATTTTTAACTGTTATATTGTTTAGGCCTCGGTAATCAATACAAGTAGGAAGCGACCCATCCTTCCTTTCTACAAAGAAGAAACCGGCGCCTACCGGGAAGGATGAAGGTCTAATAATGCCAGCCGCGAGGGACTCGCTAATGTATTTCTCCATGGCCTCTCTCCCCGGTCGGGATAGTTTATAAAGGCCACTGGTGGGTAGTGAGGCCCCAGGGAGAAGGTCGATGGCACAATCATACGGGCGGTGTGGAGGCAGGGAAAGAGCCCGTTGTTTATTAAATACCTGTCCCAGGTCATGGTATTTTGTAGAGACTCTGGACAAGTTGAGGGATTCCAAGACAGACAGGGTCGCGGTCGTCTCCCTGGGAGATGGGGCCGACCGCAGACAGTTAACGTGGCAAAACGGGCTCCAGCTGACTATTCTCCCAGTAGACCAGTCGATGTGGGGATTTTCCTGTATTCTTCCCGTACATTTTGTCACACTTACTCATCAAGAAATGGTGAAGCTCGGTTTCAAACATATTCAATGACCTGGCCTCCCCAAACTATTGTAGTAAAAAAAAAAGATTCATTACACTCGGGGTGAATACACTTCTTTTCATCGCTGTTCTAAAAGGACGTCGATAATTCTGAGGGTGCACTCTTTGGTCCTAGACTGTCCCAATTCTCACTAGTGACTACTGAATACATCTGCCCACCTCCACTCTATCCGGACTTTTCGGTATTTGGTAATTAATGTGTACCTAGCTACGAGCAGGATCAAAGCACAGTGCATTTTGTATTTTCCTGGCTTCCAAATAAACGAGCTGGCGAAGCAAGGAATGCATTTTTGACAATCCAACAAAATTCACAAGATAATGAAACCATCCAAACAAACTGGAAAGCAGCAAATTTGTCGTCACTATGTGAAAAGGAAAGAGGAGACAGCAGAGAAATAACGAATAGCTATTCTGTCGTCTGATGTTCACAATAGATGTAAGGATTTTATGGCATTTTTGTAACCTATTCGCTATTTATCCATGCCTGTGATCATTTTGAACATATAACACAGTTTAATTATGAGGAACAGGTGCATAATTTGGTGAGTTGTTCCAGACACTCCTTCAAATTTCCTCTTTAATGTAAGCAACATATTCAATTTTGACTGAATTTAATTGAAAATATAGACGATTTTCAACTTCCGAATCTCCAGTTTCTCTTTTATGTAAACTCCTAAATATATATGTGTTGCTGTTTTCATTATTACTCTTTTGAACGTCAATCTGTAAGTACGATATGCACTTTCTCATTTGCGGATACATAAATTGGGAAGCTGCTTTTAAAGAGTGTCGATATTACCGAGAGTCCAACTGAAAAAAAATGAAATGGTGTTGGACAACTCAGATTTATTAACACACTACTGCAAAAGCATATTTGAACCAAATCAATGGAACAATACAAAATGTTTCAAAGTCTACTTACAATTGCACTCAGTGAGCGAAACTAAATGGCGACGATATAATCATAACTTGTGTTATTTATATTGTGAATAATGTAATGTGATATTTACCTGCAGATTTTAGATTATCTTTACAGGTATTCAGTTCTGAGAAATAAAATGTGGTGAAATACAATAAATTACAGCTTACGCCTTTGAGTAGGTCGTTATGTTGTCTCGTATTATGAATTCTGAGGTTAAATATGTGCTGAAAGTCATAACGAACCCTCTACCACAAATCACAGAAATAAACTTGGAAGCACTCAGCATGTCACGCAACATCTGGAAAGAGCCATTAAGATTACATTTCTGATTGAAGAATGGAAATATCAGGAGGCAAGTTTGTACTTACAGTTAGTGTGGTTGAGATAGCTAAGATAAAGGGGATTTTTGCTCAGTTAACTGAAGTTATTACAGTTTTTCTGGAACTATATTTTAATTGGTTAATGACTGTGCCTAGGGAAAGGGGGAAAAAAGACCATAAACAATGAACTGCAGATCAGAGCTGAAGTTAAAACGGAAAGCAAAACGAATGCAGGAAATGTCCAACAGTGGCTCTAAAAAGAGTAGAATCAAATTTAATTCTGAATTAGTATCTTCACTATGATCTATAGAGAAATTAGAGCTGCTTAGAGATGTGGGACTAATTATTAGGACTTGACGTACTCGGGCAAAACCTGGGACATTGGACATAATTAGGATATTTTGGAGACATTTTGATCATGTTGGAGGATGGATAGTTAATTAAGTAGTCACCTAACTGGAGTATCAATGCCCGTCACCTTGCTCGTGTACCCATCCCCAGCAACCCGCACCCGTGAACTGTTCACAAGTCAGACACAGACCTGAGTTTGGTTTATGATGTGTGCCCAGAATGCAACTGGAATCAGAACCGGAAGGCCCAAAACATTCAAATTATCATGCCACGAGGACATTGGAGAACGGATTTAGAATTAGCCAAGCATCTTCTGCATCCAATCATCTTCGATGCAACTCTGTCATTTTTCCAAAGAGTATTGTATATTGCCAACGTCTGTCCTCGCAAAAGAGTCATAAACAGTCTTACAGTTTTGAAATCCACAAATGAGATGATAGTCTCTTGACTTCGCCGGTGTGATACTTGAAACATTCAATTAAGGAAAGGTGATCCTCTGTGGCTTCCAAACAAGGATGAACATGCAGTGTAAATTAGATTTTTCAGTTGTTGAATGCAGCTTAAAATTATAAATAAAACAGAATTTAAGATGTAATATATGCTAAGGGAGTTTAAAGAGCATTATGATTTCGATCGAAATGAGTCTGACATCGTTTCAGCCTTTGGGATAATAACAACGCTATAGTCATGGAAATGCGATTTCAGGACAAAAAGATAATGATGGAGAGCTCAGAAGATTAGACAGCATCTATGGAAAAGCAACCGGTTAACGTCTTATATTCCTTATATTTGCCATTTCAGTATCTGTTATTCGTTGAGAAAGGAAGTTCCAGTTTTTGGCTCTCTAACCTGATACTAATCCACTGGTCGTGCTGGGTTCACATTCTGTATAAACAAAACACATTAAGGAATTATTACTTTCAAAAACGATACAGCTGGGTTCCAATACGACTTCTTTCTGCTTCAATATCATATTATGGAAAGTATATTTTTTCTTTTTTCCAAATATTTCAGAGATAACGCGCTCAGCACAATTCTCGCTGTGACAAAGAAAATACTTGATAGAAGGAGAAATTGACAGCAGAGTAAATGTGCATTTTATACACATGAGTGATAAAAACATTACATATTGGACATACATATTGAAATGTAAACATCCATACAACAAAAGTTATTGGACTAGAATCTTAACATGACATGAATCTTAACATGAATAGTTAAATGCAATGTTGTGCGTCGAACACTGTTGTAAAGCAAGTGACCTTTGAATGTGCATTGCTGTCATTTACAATGATTTGTTCACCGACTGTGTGTGGGGAAAGAAGGGTGTACTTATAAGAACAAGGGACCACAAATGCTTCCCAGAAAAGAACATATTAACAGACAACAAATAAATGAAATCTAATAATGTTATGATGTTTTAAGAAGAATAAGAGAAAAAAATAACTCTATAATGGAGACCAAGTTCAAGATAAATAAACCAAAATGGGAATGTATGTTGTCTTGTGAACCGAAGCCTATGCTTGCAGTACAGCCTGACGCCTGTCGACTGTCTGAGACATCTTCAATTGTTTAAAAATGTCTTCATGTTCAAATAAAGTTTAACACAATGACATATTTAATGAAAAACCAGAGAATATTTGCAGATGCTGGAATTCCAAGCCACGCACACAAAATACTGGAGGAACTTAGCAAGCCAGGAAGTATCAACGAAAAAGAATAAACAGTCGACGTTCCGAACCGAGACCCTTCATCAGGATCTTCATCACGCTTTCTGAATTCCTCCGGCATTTTGTGTGTTTTTTTCTTGAAATACTTAATGTGGAGTTTTCTAATGTTCAAATGAATTAAAATAAATGTATTAACTGATTCAGTTGGGACCCACTGTACAAACCCAATTCTGTCCTTCTGTGCAAAATCTCCTTAGCCAAAAGGCTAATGAAGAGCAAGGCATGAATTAGATCATTACCATAAAATATAGGAGCAGAATTAGGCCATTTGGTCCATCGAGTCTCCTCCGCCATTTCATCATGGCTGATCCAAATTTTTTCTCAGAACCAATCTCTCGCCTTCTCCCCGTACTCCTCCATGGCCTGACCAATCAAGACTCTATCAATCTCTGCCTTAAATATACGTAAATATATACAGTCTCCACAGCTATCTGTGGTAAATAATTCCAGAGACTTGTCACTCACTGGCTAAGGAATATACTCCTCCATTCTAAAAGGATGTCATTCTATTCTGAGGTTTATCCCCTGATATTAGACCCTCCCACCAGGGAAAATATCCATTCGGCATCCACTCTATCAAAACCTTTCACTATTCAATGAGGTCACTATTCTGAATTCCAGTGAGCAGAGGCCCAGAGCCATCATATGTTGTTCACCTGACAAGCCAATTAATCCTGGAATCGTTTTCGTGTATCTCATAGAAGCATAGAGAACCTACAGCACACTACAGGCCTTTCTGCCCATAAAGCGGTGCCGAACATGTCCTTACCTTAGAAATTACCTTGGGTTACCCATAGTCCTCCATTTTTCTGAGCTCCATGTTCCTGTCCAGAAGTCTCTTAAAAAACCCTATCGTATTCGCCTCCACCACTGTCGCTGACAGCCCATTCCATGCACTCACCACTGGCTGCATAAAAAACTTGCCCCTGACATCTCCTCTGTACCTACTTCCAGGCACCTTAAATCTGTACCCTCTTGTGATAGCCATTTCTGCCCTGCGAAAAGCCTCTGACTATACTAGATCTCCTATTAGGAAACGAGTTAGGACAAGTGACGGAAGTGTGCGTAGGGGAGCACTTTGGTTCAAGTGATCATAACACCATTAGTTTCAACTTGATCATGGACAAGGATAGATCTGGTCCTAGGGTTGAGGTTCTAAACTGGAAGAAGGCCAAATTTGAAGAAATGAGAAAGGGTCTAAAAAGCGTGGATTGGGACAGGTTGTTCGCTGGCAAGGATATGATCGGTAAATGGGAAGCCTTCAAAGCAGAAATTTTGAGAGTGCAGAGCTTGTATATTCCTGTCAGGATTAAAGGCAAAGTGAATAGGAATAAGGAACCTTGGTTCTCAAGGGATATTGCAACTCTGACAAAGAAGAAGAGAGAGTTGCATGCCATGTATAGGAAACGGAGTAAATAAGGTGCTTGAGGAGTATTAAAAGTGCAAGAAAATACTTAAGAAGGAAATCAGGAGGGCTAAAAGAAGACATGAGGTTGCCTTGGCAGTCAAAGTGAAGGATAATCCAAAGAGCTTTTACAGGTGTATTAAGAGTAAAAGGATTGTAAGGGATAAAATTGGTCCTCTTGAAGATCAGAGTGGTCGGCTTTGTGCGGAACCAAAGGAAATGGGGGAGATCTTAAAATGGGTTTTTGGGTCTGTATATACTAAGGAAACCGGCATGAAGTCTATGGAGTTAAGGGAAACACGTAGTGAGATCATGGAAACTGTACAGATTGAAAAGGAGGAGGTGCTTGCTATCTTGAGGCAAATTAAAGTGGTTAAATCCCCAGGACCTGACAGAGTATTCCCTCGGACCTCGAAGGAGACTAGTGTTGAAATTGCAAGGGCCCTGGCAGATATATTTAACATGTCGGTGTCCACCGGTGAGGTGCCGGAGGATTGGAGAATGGCTCATGTTGTTCTGTTGTTTAAAAAAGGATCGCAAAGTAATCCGGGAAATTATAGGCCGGTAAGTTTGATGTCGGTAGTGGGTAAGTTATTGGAGGGAGTACTAAGAGACAGAATCTACAAGCATTTGGATAGACAGGGACTTATTAGGGAGATTCAACATGGTTTTGTGCGTGGTAGGTCATGTTTGACCAATCTATTGGAGTTTTTCAAGGAGGTTACCAGGAAAGTGGATGAAGGGAAGGCAGTGGATGTTATCTACATGGACTTTAGTAACGCCTTTGACAAGGTCCCGCATGGGAGGTTAGTTAGGAAAATTCAGTCGCTAGGTATACATGGAGAGGTGGTAAATTGAATTAGATATTGGCTCAATGGAAGAAGCCAAAGAGTTGTAGTAGAGGATTGCTTCTCAGAGTGGCGGCCTGTGACTAGTGGTGTGCCACAGGGATCAGTGCTGGGTCCATCGTTATTTGTCATCTATATCAATGATCTGGATGATAATAGGGTAAATTGAATCAGTAAGTTTGCTGATGATACAAAGATTGGAGGTGTAGTGGGCAGTGAGGAAGGATTTCAAAACTTGCAGAGGGATTTGGACTAGCTGGAAAAATGGGCTGTAAAATGGCAGATGGAGTTTAATACAGACAAGTGTGAGGTATTGCACTTTGGAAGGACAAACCAAGGTAGAACATACAGGGTAAATGGTAAGGCACTGAGGAGTGCAGTAGAACAGAGGGATCTGGGAATACAGATACAAAATTCCCTAAAAGTGGCACCACAGTTAGGTAGGGACGTAAAGAGAGCTTTTGGTACATTGGTATTTATTAAACAAAGTATTGAGTATCAGAGCTGGAATGTTATGATGAGTTTGTATAAGGCATTGGTGAGGCCGAATCTGGAGTATTGTGTTCAGTTTTCGTCACTAAATTACAGGAAGGATATAAATAAGGTTGAAAGAGTGTAGAGAAGGTTTACAAGGATGTTGCCGGGACTTGAGAAACTCAGTTACAGAGAAAGATTGAATAGGTTAGGTCTTTATTACCTGGAGGTTAGAAGAATGAGGGGCGATTTGATTGAAGTATATAAAATTATGATGAGTATAGAAATATAGAAACATAGAAAATAGGTGCAGGAGTAGGCCATTCGGCCCTTCGAACCTGCATCGCCATTTATTATGATCATGGCTGATCATCCAACTCAGAACCCCGCCCCAGCCTTCCCTCCATACCCCCTGACCCCCGTAGCCACAAGGGCCATATCTAACTCCCTCTTAAATATAGCCAATGAACTGGCCTCAACTGTTTCCTGTGGCAGAGTATTCCACAGATTCACCACTCTCTGTGTGAAGAAGTTTTTCCTCATCTCGGTCCTAAAAGGCTTCCCCTCTATCCTCAAACTGTGGCCCCTCGTTCTGAACTTCCCCAACATCGGGAACAATCTTCCTGCATCTAGCCTGTCCAATCCCTTTAGGATTTTATACATTTCAATCAGATCCCCCCTCAATCTTCTAATTTCCAACGAGTACAAGCCCAGTTCATCCAGTCTTTCTTCATATGAAAGTCCTGCCATCCCAGGAATCAATCTGGTGAACCTTCTTTGTACTCCCTCTATGGCAAGGATGTCTTTCCTCAGATTAGGGGACCAAAACTGCACACAATACTCCAGGTGTGGTCTCACCAAGGCCTTGTACAACTGCAGTAGTACCTCCCTGCTCCTGTACTCGAATCCTCTCGCTATAAATGCCAGCATACCATTCGCCTTTTTCACCGCCTGCTGTACCTGCATGCCCACTTTCAATGACTGGTGTATAATGACACCCAGGTCTCGTTGCACCTCCCCATTTCCTAATCGGCCACCATTCAGATAATAATCTGTTTTCCTATTTTTGCCACCAAAGTGGATAACTTCACATTTATCCACATTAAATTGCATCTGCCATGAATTTGCCCACTCACCCAACCTACCCAAGTCACCCTGCATCCTCTTAGCATCCTCCTCAGAGCTAACACTGCCACCCAGCTTCGTGTCATCCGCAAACTTGGAGATGCTGCATTTAATTCCCTCATCCAAGTCATTAATATATATTGTAAACAACTGGGGTCCCAGCACTGAGCCTTGCGGTACCCCACTAGTCACCGCCTGCCATTCTGAAAAGGTCCCGTTTATTCCCACTCTTTGCTTTCTGTCTGCTACACAACTCTCCACCCACACCAATACCTTAACCCCAATACCGTGTGCTTTAAGTTTGCACACTAATCTCCTGTGTGGGACCTTGTCAAAAGCCTTCCGAAAATCCAAATATACCACATCCACTGGTTCTCCCCTATCCACTCTACTAGTTACATCCTCAAAAAATTCTATGAGATTCGTCAGACATGATTTTCCTTTCACAAATCCATGCTGACTTTGTCCGATCATTTCACCGCTTTCCAAATGTGCTGTTATCACATCCTTCATAACTGGCTCCAGCAGTTTCCCCACCACCGACGTTAGGCTAACCGGTCTATAATTCCCCGGTTTCTCTCTCCCTCCTTTTTTAAAAAGTGGAGTTACATTAGCCACCCTCCAATCCTCAGGAACTAGTCCAGAATCTAACGAGTTTTGAAAAATTATCACTAATGCATCCACTATTTCTTGGGCTACTTCCTTAAGCACTCTGGGATGCAGACCATCTGGCCCTGGGGATTTATCTGCCTTCAATCCCTTCAATTTACCTAACACCACTTCCCTACTAACATGTATTTCGCTCAGTTCCTCCATCTCACTGGACCCTCTGTCCCCTACTATTTCTGGAAGATTATTTATGTCCTCCTTAGTGAAGACAGAACCAAAGTAATTATTCAATTGGTCTGCCATGTCCTTGCTCCCCATAATCAATTCACCTGTTTCTGTCTAGAGGGGACCTACATTTGTCTTTACCAGTCTTTTCCTTTTTACATATCCATAAAAGCTTTTACAGTCCGTTTTTATGTTTCCTGCCAGTTTTCTCTCATAATCTTTTTTCCCCTTCCTAATCAAGCCCTTTGTCCTCCTCTGCTGAACTCTGAATTTCTCCCAGTCCTCAGGTGAGCCACTTTCTCTGGCTAATTTGTATACTTCTTCTTTGGAATTGATACTATCCCTAATTTCTCTTGTCAGCCACGGGTGCACTACCTTCCTTGATTTATTCTTTTGCCAAACTGGGATGAACAATTGTTGTAGTTCATCCATGCAACCTTTAAATGCTTGCCATTGCATATCCACCGTCAATCCTTTAAGTGTCACTTGCCAGTCTATCTTAGCTAATTCACGTCTCATACCTTCAAAGTTACCCCTCTTTAAGTTCAGAACCTTTGTTTCTGAATTAACTATGTCACTCTCCATCTTAATGAAGAATTCCACCATATTATGGTCACTCTTACCCAAGGGGCCTCTCACGACAAGATTGCTAATTAACCCTTCCTCATTGCTCAAAACCCAGTCCAGAATAGCCTGCTCTCTAGTTGGTTCCTCGACATGTTGTTTCAAAAAACTATCCCGTATACATTCCAAGAAATTCTCTTCCTCAGCACCTTTACCAATTTGGTTCACCCAATCTACATGTAGATTGAAGTCACCCATTATAACTGCTGTTCCTTTATTGCACACATTCCTAATTTCCTGTTTAATACCATCTCCGACCTCAGTACTACTGTTAGGTGGCCTGTACACAACTCCCACCAGCGTCTTCTGCCCCTCAGTGTTACGCAGCTCTACCCATATCGATTCCACATCTTCCTGGCTTATGTCCTTCCTTTCTATTGCGTAAATCTCTTCTTTAACCAGCAACGCCACCCCACCTCCCCTTCCTTCATGTCTATCCCTCCTGAATATCGAATATCCCTGAACGTTGAGCTCCCATCCCTGGTCACCCTGAAGCCATGTCTCTGTGATCCCAACTATATCGTAATCATTAATAACAATCTGCACTTTCAATTCATCCACCTTATTACGAATGCTCCTTGCATTGACACACAAAGCCTTCAGGTGCTCTTTTACAACTCTCTTAGCCCTTATACAATTATGCTGAAAAGTGGCCCTTTTTAATGCTTGCTCTGGATTTGTCGACCTGCCACTTTTACTTTTCTCCATAGTACTTTTTGTTTCTACCCTCGCTTTACACCCCTCTGTCTCTCTGCACTGGTTCCCATCCCCCTGTAGTGAACTAACCTCCTCACGCCTAGCCTCTTTAGTTTGATTCCCACACCCCAACCATTCAAGTTTAAAGTCACCTCAGTAGCCCCCGCTAATCTCCCTGCCAGGATATTGGTCCCCCTAGGATTCAAGTGCAACCCCGTCCTTTTTGTGCAGGTCACGCCTGCGCCAAAAGAGGTCCCAATGATCCAAAAACTTGAATCCCTGCCCCCTGCTCCAATAGATAGAGTGAATGCTAGCAGGCTTTTTCCACTGAGGCAAGGGGAGAAATAAACCAGAGGACATGGGTTAAGGGTGAAGGGGGAAAAGTTTAAAGGGAACATCGGGGGGCTTCTTCACACAGAGAGTGGTGGGAGTGTGGAATGAGCTGCCAGACGAGGTGGTAAATGCGGGTTCTTTTTTAACATTTAAGAATAATTTGGACAGATACATGGATGGGAGGTGTATGGAGGGATATGGTCCGTGTGCAGGCCAGTTGGATTGGGCAGAAAATGGTTCGGCACAGCCAAGAAGGGCCAAAAGGCCTGTTTATGTGCTATAGTTTTTCTATGGTTTTCTATAGTCATAGTCATAGTCGTACTTTATTGATCCCAGTGGGAAATTGGTTTTCGTTACAGTTGCACCATAAATAATAAATAGTAATAGAAATAGTAATAGAACCATAAATAGTTATATAGTAATATGTAAATTATGCCAGTAAATTATGACATAAGTCCAGGATGAGCCTATCGGCACAGGGTGTCTGACCCTCCAAGGGATGAGTTGTAAAGTTTGATGGCCACAGGGAGGAATGACTTCCTCTGACGCTCTGTGCTGCATCTTGGAGGAATGAGTCTCTGGCTGAATGTACTCCTGTGCCCACCCAGTACATTATGTAATGGATGGGAGACATTGACCAAGATGGCATGCAACTTAGACAGCATCCTCTTTTCAGACACCACCGTGAGAGAGTCTAGTTCATCCCCACAGCGTCACTGGCCTTACGAATAAGGCCATTCTATAGTTTCTATCCACACGATCAATGCCTCTCATCATCTTACACACTTCTATCAGGTCACCTCTCATCCTCTGTCGCTCCAAGGAACAAAGGCCGAGTTCACTCAACCGATTCTAATAAGGCATGCTCCCCAATCCAGGATATATCCTTGTAAATGTCCTCTGCACCATTTCTATGGTTTCCTCATCTTTCCTATAGTGAGACAGAACTAAGCACAGTACTCCAAGTAGGGTCTGACCAGAGACCTATATAGCTGCAACATTACCTCTCGGCTCCTAACCTGAATCCCAGAATTGATGAAGGTCAGTCTACGTCTTCTTCCTTAACCACAGAATCAACCTGCGCAGAAGCTTTGAGTGTCTTATGGACTCGGACCCAAAAACCCTCTGATCCTGCATACTGCCACGAGTCTTGCCATTAATAATATATTCTGTCATCATATTTGACCTACCAAAATGAACCACCTCACACTTAGCTGGGTTGAAATCCATCTGCCACTCCACAGCCCAGTTTTGCATCCTATTAATCTCTTTGATCCCTTTCCAGTTTCAGGACATCCTTCCAAGAAAAGGTGCCCAGAACTGCTCATTATTCTACAGGTGAGGCCTCACCAAAGTCTCAGCATCATACCTTGCCTTTATATTCTAGTCTTCTTGAAATGAATATCAACATTGCATTTGACTTCCTCACCACAGACTCAATAAATTAGCTCTTAGGAAATTCTCAACAAATTCTCCCGTCCACTTGTATCTCGGTGTTTTTGTATTTTGTCTCGTTGTAGAAAATAGTTAAGCCTTTCATTTCCTCAACATAATTACACATCATCCGATTCTCCTTTGTCTATATTGCCTGTTATTTCTTCAAAGAATTCCAACAGAATTATCAGGCAAGAATTTCCCTTGAGGAAACTCTGCCTATTTTATCATGTGGTGCCAAGTCCCCTGAGATATCATCCTCAATACTCAACCCAACATCTTCCCAAATGCTGAGGTCAGAAAGTTTCCTTTCATCAGACTCTTTCCCTTCTTGAAGAGTGGTGACATTTGCAAATTTTCAGTCTTCGGGAAACATTCCAGAATCTAGTGATTCTTGAAAGATCATTACTAGTGATTCCTCGATCTCTTCAGCCACCTCTTTCAGAATTCTGAGATGTATGCTATCTGGTCCTGGAGACTCATCCACCTTCGGACCTTACAGTTTCCCTTCTCTCTTGTTTTGGTAACTTCACACATTTCATGCCCCAGGCACCTGGAACTTCCGTCATGCTGCAAGTGTCTTCCACAGTGAAGATTGATGCAAATTACATAGTCATTTCTCGTTATTTTGTTGTTCTCCCTTACTGACTCTCCAGCATCATTTTCCGGCGGTCCGATATTCAACCTCGCCTCTCTTTTACACTTTATGTATCTGAAGAAACTTTTGTTATCCACTTTTATATTATTGGCTAGCTTAATTTTGTCTTCCATCTTTACCTTCTTAATAACTTTTTAGTTGTCTTCTATTGGTTTTTAAAAGCTTCCGAATCATCTAACTTCCCACCATTTTGCTCCATTATATGCCCTCTCTTTACCTTTTATGTTAGCTTTGACTTCTCCTGATAGCCATGGCTGTGTTAAGTTTCCTTTAGAGTACGTCTTCCTCTTTGGGATGTATATACCCTGTGCCTTCTGAATTGTTTCTAGAAACTCCAGACATTGCTGCCCTGCTGTAATCTCTGAAAGTGTCCTTTTCCAATCAATTCTGGACAGCTCCTCTCTCATACCTCTGTAATTCCCTTTACACTATTGTAATAATGCTATATCTGACTTTAGCTTCTCCTTCTCAAATTTCAGGATGAATTCGATCATATTATGACCACTTTCCCCTTAGAGATATTTTACTTTAAATAACTCTAATCCATTCTGGTTCACTGCACGACATACAACCCAGAATAGCTGATCCTCTTGTGGGCTCAACCACGAGATGTGCTGGAGAACCTTCGAGAAATTCCCCCTCCTGTAATCCAGCGCGAATCTGATCTTTCCAATCTACCTGCATATTGACGTCAGTCATGACTATTGTAACATTGCCCGTTTGCCATTCATTTTCTGTCTCATTGTAATTTATAGACAACATCCTTACAACTGTTTGGGGGTCTATATACAACTCCATTCAGGGTCTTTTTTTTATTACCCTTACAGTTTCTTAGCTCTATCTACAATGATTCAGCACCTGCCAATGCTATGTCATCTCTTTCTAATGATTTGATTTCATTTTTACCAACAGAGAATCTCCGCCCTCTGTATCATCCTGCCTATCCCTTCGTTACAATGTGTATCCATGGACATTCCCTATACTGCACGGATTCAGATACAACACTTCCAGCCCTGCATTCACTCTTTTCGATTTTGTGAGTGTTTTACAATGCACTCATCCTGTAGATTGCAAGTGTGCCCCATCGACAGCCTCTCCTCACTACACATTGCCTCTGCTTGCAAGCCAACTACCTCATCTGCAGCTCTATTATCTGTCGTTCCGACGATACTTCTTGCATCAAAATATAGGCAGCTCAGGACACTGGTCGCACTGTGCTCAACCCTTTGACTTCATCCCGTCTTTACAGGTCCAGGCTTCCCTGGAAAAGAACCCAATGATCAAAAACTTATTCCCTCCGACCTACGCCAACTCCCTAGCCACGGAAGGAACTGTATAATCTTCCAAGTTGTATCGTCACTAGCACAAGGCACAGGTAGCAATTCTGTGATCACAAATGCCCCTTAACTTAGCACCTAACCCCATGCACTCCCTCTGTAGAACCTCGTGTCTCGTGCTGCCCATCTTATTGATATCTATATGGACCCCGAATTCTGGGCTGCTCACCCTCCCACGCAAGAATGCTGTGAACACGTTCCGAGATATTCCGGACCCTAGCAACCAAGAGGCAACATACCTCCGGGATCTCGTTCTCAGTCACAGAACCGCCTATCCGTTGTCCTAACTAACGAATCCCTTATCACCACAGGGTGCCCCTGCTTCCCTCTACCCTTCAGAGTCACAGAGGCAGACTCAGTGACCCGGCCACTGTGACCTTCCTCTGTTAAGTCATCCTGCCGACAGCATCCAAAGTGATATGCTGTTGTAGAGTGGGATGGTCACATACGTACTCTGCACTAGCACTTTACCCACTTTCCCCTTCCTGACTGTCACCCAGTTTCCTGTGCCCCGCGTATTGGGTGTAACTACCTCTCTAAACGTCCTATATATGCCCCTTCATTCTCCCGAATGATGCAAAGTTCATCCACTTCCAGCTCCAGCTCCTTAACGCGGTTTGTTAGAAGCAGCAGCTGGGTGCACTTCTCGCAGTTGTAGTCGTCAGGGACACTGGACATCTCCCTGCCTTCTCACATCCCGCAAGAGGAGCATTTCACTATCCTCCTTGACATCTCTACTGTCTTAGCTGAGTATATAAATAGAAGAGGAAAACGATCTTTTCGTTCTTTTGCTTTCTCTGAGTGAAGCCTCACTTTGCTGATGACTCGAAGAGCTAAAGCAGTATACCGGACACTCAAGGGTGGCAGGAAAGAGAAGTGTGCGCAGTCACAATTACGACAGAGAAAGTACTCAGGAAGCTGAATAGTCTAAAGGTAGATAAATCTCCCGGACCAGATGGAATGCACCCTCGTGTTCTGAAGGAAGTAGCTGTGATGATTGCGGAGGCATTAGCGATGATCTTTCAAAAGTCGATAGATTCTGGCATGGTTCCGGAGGACTGGAAGATTGCAAACGTCACTCCGCTATTTAAGAAGGAGGCAAGGAAGCAAAAAGGAAATTATAGACCTGTTAGCTTGACATCGGTGGTTGGGAAGTTGTTGGAGTCGATTGTCAAGGATGAGGTTACAGAGTACCTGGAAGCATATGACAAGATAGGCAGAACTCAGCATGGTTTCCTGAAAGGAAATTCCTGCTTGACAAACCTATTACAATTTTTTGAGGAAATTACAAGTAGGCTAGACAAGGGAGATGCAGTAGATGTTGCATATTTGGATTTTCAGAAGGTCTTTGACAAGGTGCCACGCATAAACCTACTTAGCAAGATAACAGCCCATGGAATTACAGGAAAGTTGCATACGTGGATAGGGCATTGGCTGATTGGCAGGAAACAGAGAATGGGAATAAAGGATCCTATTCTGGTTGGCTGCCGGTTACCAGTGGTGTTCTATAGGGGTCTGTGTTGGGGGCGTTTCTTTTTACAATGTACCTCAACGGTCTGGATTATGGAATAGATGGCTTTGTGGCTAAGTTTACTGATGATACGAAGATAGGTGGAGGGACCGGTAGTGCTGAGGAAACAGAGAGTCTGCAGAGAGATTTGGATAGATTGGAAGAATGGGCAAAGAAGTGGCAAATGAAGTACAATGTTGGAAAGTGGATGATTATGCACTTTGGCAGAAGAAATAAACGGGCAGACTATTATTTAAAAGGGGAGCGAATTCAAAGTTCTGAGATGCAACGGGACTTGGGAGTCCTCGTGCAGGATACCCTTAAGGTTAACCTGCAGGTTGAGTCGGTGGTGAAGAAGGCGAATGCAATGTTGGCATTCATTTCTAGAGGAATAGCGTATAGGAGCAGGGATGTGATGTTGAAGCTCTATAAGGCGCTGGTGAGACCTCACTTGGAGTACTGTGGGCAGTTTTGGTCTCCTTATTTAAGAAGAGATGCGTTGACGTTGGAGAGGATACAGAGAAGATTCACTAGAATGATTGTGGGAATGAGAGAGTTAACATATGAGAAAGTTTTGTCCGCTCTTGGACTGTATTCCTTGGCGTTTAGAAGAATGAGGAGGGACCTCTTAGAAACATTTCGAATGTTGAAAGACATGGATAGAGAGGATGTGGCAAAGTTGTTTCCCATGTTGGCGGAGTCTAGTACGAGAGGGTATGACTTAAGGATTGAAGGGCGCTCATTCAGAACAGAGATGCGAAGAAATTTTTTAGCCGGGGGTGGTGAATCTATGGAATTTGCTGCCACAGGCGGCAGTGGAGGCCAAGTCATTGTGTGTATTTAAGGCAGAGATTGATAGCTATCTAAGTAGCCAGGGCATCAAAGGTTATGGTGAGAAGGCGGGGGAGTGGGACTAAATGGGAGAGTGGATCAGCTCATGATAAAATGGCGGAGAGACTCGATGGGCCGAATAGCCGACTTCTGCTCCTTTTTCTTATCGTCTAAAGCCTTAAGATCACCACTCTGTCTATGCCCACTCAGACGACGGGCGCTGCGCTTGCTCCTGCCTTCCATTAATTAGCTTTTACTAAATAATCCCAAAACGCCTCATGGTCAAAGCACTATTACACTGCCCGACCCACTCCTACCTTTTATCCTCGGACAGTGGA